>NC_045476.1:115877686-116477686 GCF_009650955.1 Corvus moneduloides | reverse complement strand
CATTTTTCCTCAAAAATTTCCTTTGAGAGTTCCTAGTGATATCTCTGACATTCTGTTCCAGTACTTAATTATTTCCGTTTGCATGCTATCTCAGCGCCTAGCTGCCTTGTGGTCCCATATTCAGACAGGAATGCATGCATATTTTGTTTTTGGTTTGCCTTTCCAGCTGAATGAGCTCATCAGAGCTGGAATGAGATGGTTTAGTCTCTAGATCCCCCTTCTGTGAGCTTCTTCAAGCTGCTTCTTTGGACTTGGGGCCACTTTTTCTGGTCAGCAGCAGAGTTACCCCAGAGCGGGGGCATTTCATCTGCTTTGGCTTGCCAGAGCTGTGCAGTACATAGGCTAAATCCTGCCTTGACTTCCAGAAGAGATGAAGTAGGTTTGCACCAGCCAAACCCAGTCTTAGACAATTGCAGCAGAGCAAACGGTGTCCCAGCAAAGAAGTAATCAGTTTTGAAAAGATGGGATTTGGGCTTGTGGCCAGTCCCTGGGCTCTGATTTGCAAGAAAAACATCAATAGGAAAACTGGAACAATGGCTGATTGTCCCTGTAAGTTCTGAACATATGTGCATGAATATCCAGTAAGAAAAAGCCTAATGCTTCATGATTAAAGATGACAGAGCAGGGACAAAATGAACTCTGGAGATCAGGAAGATGTACATAGATGTTGGACTCTGCTGTTGTTTGCCCACAGGTATTGCTTCAGAGAAACAGCTGCACAGCATCTTCTTAGGGCTGAGTCAGACCAGCTGTACAGGGTAGGATGCACACAAACACAAATGTTTCAGACACAAGGCTTTTTTGTTTTTCTCCCTCCTTCCACAGCTGCCCAGCATACTTCAGATTTACTGGAGGCAAACATTGCCAGGGCATGAATGCAGAAGCTTTTCTAGCCTCAAGACTAAGATGTGAGAATAAAGCTTTGTGTCCTCCAACCTTTTAGCTTTGAAAAAGCCCAATAAATGCCATGGAGGAAGCTTTAACAAAAGAAGTCAAAAAGTCCATCTGGATCCCTCTGCATCCTAGTCATTCCTAGAGCTACCCCTAGAGAAGCGATCCATAGGTTAATTTATCACTGTGTAAATAAAATATCCCCCCAACTTCTTTTACCACTAGCCTTTCTGAGTTAAAATAAATATGCTTTGGTAGAACACAGCTGAAGAGCATCTAAGGTTTATATATAGCAGCTATTGCTATTGTGTCTGAGTGGTGAGGAAAAGGTCAAGGCACAATTATTTTGTTATCCCCCTCGTAAGAAAAATTGTTCTCTGTGTTGGGGGGTTTTGGGAGGAGGGGGCAGTTTGGTTATTTTTCTTCTTACAGTGTTCTGGTTTTTTCAGCTTGTCCACATTTAGCTTTATTTTTTCTACAAGTTGAATCCTCAAACACTGTATGGAATTGAGTAGAACAATTCATTTTCTTTTTTTTTCCTTTTCTTTGTCAAAGAGGATGCTTTAACTTTTCTGGCTGTTTGATGTGTTTGCTCTGCAGGATCTGATGGCATCCTCCACTGCATGGTCTCCTTTTCTCTATATTTCCCACACAGACAACTGTGCTTCAATGAATTTGGGAACCTATGGGGACTGCTAAGGTTTTTACAATGAAGCTCCAAGCATCTGAATTTGTGATTCAGATTTTTCATTTTCATTTCAGATTGCATTTTTCTTAACACAGAAAAATTTCCATGAGCTCTCTTTTATGATGTACCAAAGTGTTTCTTCTGAATCCAGCCTTCTTTAACCAATTTTCTCAACATTTTGCTAATTATTTAGATTTTATCATTAAACTTACATATTTGAGAAAATTGCTTAAATAAAACTTGGTTTTCTTATGTTCTTCTCCATTTGTCTCTCCTTTTAAGTGTCTGAGGGGCCAGCAGTTTTTGTGCCAACAACGTAAAAAATTGTGTAAAGGGAGAAAATTCACATTCAGGCAGTAATACATGGCAGTGCTGGAGGCTTGGGTGATGGAGGGAGCCTGAAAAGTTGTCATTTTATATCCTTGAAAACACAAACTTTAGTCAATAATGAAACATCTCAGGTTTAAGCATTAACTGGGAAATGTATAATCCTAACAACATGAGGTGAAAACCAAGACACTAATTTCCAGTTTTGCAGTCAGAGGGTGGGAAATCCCTAAACTTTCCAGTGACCAGAAGGAAATTCTATAGCTAAAGCAGGTTTCAAATACTGAGTTCTGTAGTTCTAGGAATGGTTAAAACTATTTTTACTATTACATTTATACGTGTATATATATATATAATTTAATATTCAAATTTACATGCAGATGCGTGTATATAATGTAAATATTATCTATCTATATATATCTCTGTGTGTATACACATAAATAACATATATATACATATATAACAAACGGCTAATAAGTCTTTAAGTGCTCTTTAAGTGTTACCCCACCGATTTAACAGTGAACTTTAACAGGAAAGATAACACAGGCACCCTGACTCCCATCTTTCTTTTCTGAACATTGGTATTGTCTCTCTTATGAGTGTTAACATCTCTCCAGCCAACATAAAGTGTTTGTGCTGCAGATAAATCTGGAAAGAGGAAGCCTTGTCTGCTCTCATGGTTGTTACACAGACAGTGTTTTCCTTGAGGTTTGATTTAACATGCAGCTATGAATGCTTTCTCTAAGTAACAAATCATTACACCTGCACTGAGTAAATATAATACAGCTTGCTTTTGCTGAAACATGATGGGTTTTTCTCATCTGCTTTGTATTTTCTTGAATGCAACCCAGGTCAGGAAGTCCTGAAGATCACCCAGCTAGTTTCCAGCCACGACTGTAGGTCTTACCAGATCCTTTCCTACAAAATATTAACAGAACCAATACAGATATTTCTTTTTCTTTTTCTTTTTTTTTTCTTTCTTTTCTTTTCTTTTTTTTCTCTCTGTATGTGGATCCCTAGTCTGCTTGAACCACCTCTGGTGGTGATAAGACATTGACAAAAATAACCACAGGGATATTTCAAATCACTTTTTTCTTTTCAGACCAAGTTTTACTAGTGAGGTTGATACTTAAGAGGCATCTGTATAACCCAGGTATGGTGATTTCTGTAGGTCAGCTATTTTTCTTCTACAGACCTACATAGGAACCTAAAGGAAGAGCAGTGCCAGAAATAAAATCCTGATTCTATACATTTACACTGTGGCTGTGCCTCTCCCATCCCTCCTTAATGGTGGTAGCAGGGCTGTAAAAACCTACTTAGTCACAAAGGTGAGCCTTTAGTTGATAAGACAGAGCTCCCTTCCACTGGCTCACTAGTGCCAGCTCTCCTGCCTGACAAGGCTGCAGGGGGTTATCTGTATTATCGAGCTGCCCTAGACCCATAGATTTGAGTTTGGGGTTGAAAGAGATTGTTAATGAGTGCTTGGGGACTGTTAACAGCTACTCTTAAATAGGAGGGAGGTTAGGTTTGTCTTGGTTTGGTTTGTGCTCTCTGTTTGGTGAGAGCAAGGCAAACAGACTTGCAAAAACATTAGGAAAGCTTTACAATAACTGGTGTGTGAAATCTGAAATACTGCCAGTTGTGCTGTAAAATTCAGAATCAAAACATTCTCTTTTTAAATCAGATGAGTTTTAAATTAAAAACGTTTTGTTTGCCACTTTTTTTTAATCTCATGTGATGATCTGATACAACTGTGAGAGCTGGGAACATCATGATCTGAGACTCCAGGGTTTAAAGAATACAGCCAGGCTGATGAAACACTTTACAAGTAGCAATGATGTTATACACTTGCATTAGTTGCTTGTTTTTAATGAAGCTATGCTTCTGCAGCAGATGAAGCATGCGAAGTTTCTCCACTAGGAATGACTCAGGGATTAAATGCTGTCAGGGGATTAGGTTGGTGATGCCTCTCACAGCAATGCAGAGGAGCTCAAAAAATCTCTGGATGGGGCTAGATCTGTTGGAAACATAAGTCTTGATCTGCATAGTAGGAGGTGGCTTAGAAGCTGTCTCAGACAATGGTTAAGATAAATTGCCAAGATGCTGCAGTAGTGGTAGTGGTGTGTTTCTGTGCAGTGTGACACTGCTAACATAAATTCGAAGGGACTGTGGGAAAATTGTTTGTGCTAAGAATAAAATTTGAATAAAAATAGATGGTGAAATAAAGAGCATGAAAGTAGACGCTTCAAAAGACATTTCACAGTGAGTAATATCTCACATTAAGAGTTTCACATTAGGAATTGCCCTGTATTTTAGGGCTTTTTCTTCAATTTTTCATCCTGAGTAGTCTCTCAGAACATTCCTTATAGCTTCTGTCAAATTCCAGTTGCAAACCAATCTCATAAGGGAAGCAGGAATTTATGTTGATAATTAGTAAGGCCAACTTGAAGATGAGCTCAAAGTCCCAGATGAAGCAATAAATTCCTCTAATCTCTGTTAAGAAATGGGATCTCCTTTTTCTGCTGCTCCTACTCAGTCAACTAATATATGGAAACAATGCTGTTGTGCTGGGAGGTTAAGTCAGGATTCTGTCCAGTGATAGCAAAAATAAGTTTTTCAAATTACAAGATGATGTGCTTTAACTCCTCGTTATCCGGAATTGAGGTTACCCCATTGGACTGTGCTCCATAAAGCATCCAGTCTTCTTGGAAGAAGCAAATGTCTTTAATCTTGATGTCAGGGCTCTGGAGCCAAAGTTCTGCGAGTCCTTTGCTCTGTCATCGACACAGACAAAGGCTGTGGGATCTTGAGAAGAACTTTTCAACACACTTGTTTTCAGTGACTGGTTTTCTCGCAAGCATAGGCACAATCAATCAGACACTTTGCTCTGGATTTGCTATCTCCCACAAAACTCGGGAAAGAGCAAATGAGTGCTCCTCAGTGGAAAGCAAACTTGGTTAAGCAGTCTATGTACTTATTTGTACCAAGCTGACAGGGTTTGCAGTGATGTATTTGAAGACCGTTCATGTGATCAGTCCTAGGAGCTTTGTTCAGGAGGTAGTAAAGGGACAACATGCTAGTGACACCCCACATAGGCCTTAGACTATTTTTTGAGAGGATGTCTGACCATTTCCACGCTTAGCTGGATAGAAAACCAACACGTGCCAACAGCATGCAATGTCTGCAAGCAGCAAGTGATACCCAAATATTTTTAGGGGACCATGGTATAGAAAAGTGGTTCCATAATCTTGGAAGTAGACAGTTTCATCTTCTTGAGAACAACCAGGCTGACAACAATATACAGGAGCTGTGGCATTTCCAACAAAGACACATGTGGCCTAACAGCCTAATCAATGCATTTAGGAAGGCTGTGAGTTTTGCTCTTTGACCTAGATGTTCATCACTTTTTATCACTTGCAATTCTGTACCAACAGATCAGATTATCGTCATTAGGCATTACTGTGGCATGATAACCCAGAGGTCAGGGCTTCTCTCTGCTAGAAGGGGTGGAAGCATAACAAAGTATGATCTCTGTCACAAGCCTGGCACTCAAACTAGAGGGCTGTTGGCTAGAAAGGTGATAAAACAAACAGCCCTGGGGAGTGGAGGTAACTGAAACAATGCAGAAGCAGCAGGATAACAAGGATCACATCCAACCAGCTGTTGTCTTTTATCCTTATGCCAAGTACCATTTGAATACAAAGGTTATTTATCCTTAATCTCTGTCCTGTACACTTATCCAAGTCACTTAATAGGGGGAAAATTGTTGAGTATATCCAAGGGACCCTTCTGTCAGAGACATATTTTTTCCCACCAGTTATATATTAATACTTTTTCACCCTACCTACAAAAGGACTTTGCTGTTCTTGCTCTGAAAGGAGTAGTTTTTTCATAGCCTCTGCTTATTTCAATTTTCCTACACCCTGTTTCTATTGAGCAACATAGTTTCTCTCTTTCCAGTAAGTTTGTGGCCTTCAAATCTTGTGGGGGTGGGGTTTTAATATGATTTTAACCAAAGAACACCTGCTGTTCTTGATTTACGTGTTGACCCCTTCAGCCCATTGACCACTTTTCTTATTTTTGTCTGCCCTCCTGATGCTGGTAGTGTCAGAATCATTTTAGATATATAAGGACTGGGACTCATTGCAAAAATTGCTGCTGGCGTGGCTCCAGGTTCTCATACAATCAGTGGTCTGCATCTCTTCACCCCAAGACAAGATGTCTCTGTATGTACCTGCTCTCTTCTGCTCACTTACTGCAGTACACTCTCCAAAGCAGTGTTGTGTGCTCCCTGGAGGTAATACACTTAGCAAGAAAAATTACAAATTCATCAAAACTGTGGCAAAGCATACTAACTTTAAGCACAACAGTTCTGCAAGCTTTGAAAATTTCCTTTAAAAGCAACCCAAGACAGACTGCAAGGGTGAAAGGCAGGGTGGGAAGGGAGAAGCCAGCAGGCAAACAGACACTTGGGAAACTTAATAGAAAGCCTCCTTCACTTTATTCAGTACAAAAACTGTACAGTTTCAGAGGGGAAGCAACTGCCACTTCTCATTCCTGCGAGAGGTTTGCTGGACTACGTGGAAACTACGGCTGCAGTGTGCCCTCTTATGGCAACACCAGTTGCTTTCTCTGGTTCACACAAAGGTGTTATGGGGGAAGGCAGGGGTTGCTTCAGTGTTTTTGTTCCTCTCTTTTTATTTTCCCTGAGAAAAGATATATGAGAAGAAAATGTTAACTCTGTATGCTGTAGCATGGCTAGAAAACAGGCTTGAAGCTTGTCCCGAGCACCAAGCAGTGCCTCATCTGCTGAAGAAGATGAACTAGTGAACAAAACTAAAGGAGAGGCTAAATATTGTCATTTGCTGATGAGACATGGCTTTCATGCCAAGATATATGTGAAGTGAAAATGGATTGGTGGTTAAAGGCACTGCCTTTAATGGATAACATCTAATTAGTTGACAGAATCTTTCTGTGCTGGCTCCACTGAAGGTTCTGCACATGTTCCTCTGCAGTGCTGCTGCATTTCGAGTAAGAGTGTTGAGAAATACATGGGGTCCAAGTAGCCAGGCTCACAAGCTGCAGACTGAGATGCAGACTGAAATGCAGACTGAAATGCAGAGCTCCAGGAAGGAGCCTGAGAAGGGAGGCCGTGAACTGCCAGCCTTTGGGATAACAGAGGGCGGGGAGGTGGGTAACACCAGCCAGGTGAATGGACACTGGGAAACACAGCGACATAACAAAGGAGATAAAGGCCATGAGCCAGTGAGGTGGATGGACACAGAGAGCAGGGGGGCAGGAGCCAAAGACTCAGGAGGATGAGGAGACTTCTGGGAGACTGTGAGGGTGTAAAAGCCCAGGGGCTCCTTGGCTGGGGATCCTCCTCAGAGGCACCAGCTTGAGCTGTTTCTGTGTTACTGCACCGTGAGTAAGCGGCTGTATGGAATGAGACATCTGAGTCTTTGCCATGGGAAACCTGGGGTTGAACTGGTGAGGAAATCTGGTCTGAATGGGGTGTGTGAGGAGTCAAGTGGGAACCCATCGGGACACTGGGGCCTCCTGCTGTGAAGGGGTTTCAGTCCCAGCAGTGAAAATCTCTGGCCTTGGGAGTGAGACTGCCAGATAGTTGCATGAAGGAGAAGTTTCCTTAACAAGAGGATGACTAATGTATTGTCATTATTTTGTAAATATTCTATTGTAGACCTGTTCTGAAGATTGCCTTCCCATGGCTTCTTCTGCCTCTGCTTCTGGTACCTTGACCTCCTTTGGTGTTTTCCCCTTGTTACTTCTCAACACCACCACCAGCACAAGCACCTTGGAGCCCCTTCAGTTCCAGTATAGCACCCCACAGCTCCATTCCCAGGAGGAATCTCCTCCTCTGCTCACTGAAGATGCTTCCAGTCTCCTGGCATTTTCCAACCCACAAAATCATAACTGGAATACTCTGGGACTCATACAGCTCATACTTCCACATCTTTTTTATCAGAACAGTCACATCAGTCTTGCTTATTTTATATTGCCCCTCTGCTCAATGAATGTTTAAAAGCACACAGAAATCCCTAAGAGCTCAAGGAAAGAGATGCAATTAGCATTAATGCCTTTTACTGCAGCAATTTGGCACTGTCAAAAAAAAAGAAGAGCAAGGGGCAAACTCTGTCTTTCCCCAACGTACTCTGACCACATTTCCAGTTGCAAAGCTGACCCAATCTCATGTGTGTGAGGAAAATAAATTCATTCCCCTGCCAGGCTCCTGGCTTCTCCATCAAAATAAAACCTGGCACCACATGATGGTATGTGCAATTCCTTACCAACAACACTGCATGCTCCAAGCAAAGGCTATTCCTGGGATGACCTGTTGTCCTGGGGTGCAGGTCATGGTTGTGCCCATGAGCTATGCACGCACACCCTGGTATTTCTGACTGCAGTGTGTTTGTGTTTCTACTTTCCCTCTGTCTCTTTGCCTTTTACATTTACTTCAGAATGACCATCCACCTTAACACTAGGAAAAAAAAAAGAAGAAAGGAGTCTAAACACTTTTTCTGTCAATCAGGCAGCCTCTGCTGCTGCTTATTCTGCTGCAGTTAATCTTCCTAAAACCCATCCTTCATTTTAACAATATAATAATCAAGCAGTTCCAATAACTCTGAATATTTACACTGAGATCGATGGTATTTTCCACGAAAAGGTGAAGTGGTCTTTAGAAAATAGAAACCAACCTGCAGGCTCACTTTGGATTTCAGCTGAATCAAACCCCATTGGAATTGGGCTAAAAAGCTATGATAAATCTATCCAAAATGTGAATATTATTTTGGCCCTGCTTGCCTTAGAAAGAAGAAGTGTAAGGTGATGTTCTCTAGACTTACATCACTTCTGCCCAGCCCCTGGGAACACAGTTCAGCGACCCTTAAATGTTCCTTTTGTACATTCTGTTTGATGATTTGACAGGAATTTTGTAATTAAGTCAGCTTCTGTCACCAAGTTACAGTTCTCCATGTCAGAAGAAATGCTTTTTCTGGTAGACAAGGAGTGAGGATGTCAGAATATGGCCCTTCTTATTAACCTACACAGAAGCAGTTGAGGGCTTCACTGTTTAACATAATTCCCTGGCTGTGTTTTTTATTCTTCAAACCTTGCATTTATTTGACTGCTTACAGCAAGGTTTGTGCTGTCAAGGACACTGCTGGTAGGGAAGCTCTAGGAGGAACAGAAAGGTTTCTGTGCCTATGAGATGTTTGTTCACATCCCCCCAGCTTAATACACAGCAAAAAAAAAACCCCTACTTTGTTTAATAAGGAACATAGAGCAGGAAAGGATCTTGTAGGCTACAGAGCCCAGTCCTCTACTGCCTCTCCTAACAATAGAATGTAATGCCTTCTACCCAAAACATCAACTTTTCTTAAAGTCTTAACTTCCCTAAAGTTCTGATAACCAGGTTTTCTGTAGCTGCTCTGATTGGAAGGTTGCTCCAGAGATTACGGGTCTCAAAACTAGAAAACTTCTCTGAACTTCCAGCCTGAATTCATTCATGGCTAGCTTACCCTCGCCTGTCCTTTACCAACAGACCTTGGTTAACAATGCCTCTTCCTTCTTCTGTTTCACTATACCCTGCCCATCCTTCTCAATGGAACTCCTTCTTCATCCTTGAGTCCTCCTCTTGGTTGCCTTCCCCCTCACCTGGCCCCTACACCTGCTGCCTATGGGGGCCATCCTTCATGCACAAAGCACAGCCCTCCACCCCTCTCCTCCCCTGGCACTGGACCTGTGTGACAGCCACTGGTGACCCCAGTGACGAAAGGAAGGGCCTGTGTCTCAGCCAGGGAGCTCATTGCCCTGCTCTTGTCTCTGCTGCCAGTGGCTCTCAATGAGCATTTATTGGCTTCCTTAACTGCATTTGCCTCTTAACTGCATTTGCCTGCCTTCATTCTTCCCTTCTTGTTTCAACACACATAGAAAATGAAGGTGTGATCACTCTTACTTGAGTCATTACCTTAAGGCTTCTGTTTTTCTTCCTTAGCTTCCCCTCCAGCAGTCCCCAAAATAAAAGAATAAATTCTAAAAGGATAAAATAATATAGATCTGTGCAGGAAACACAAAAACTCCCACCCAAATGAATGCCAATAGCTGCCAATTCTAGTCTCTTGATTTTTGCTTTCAAGGCTGGGAAACTCCCCATATATCTGCAGGGATATAAATGAGCTGATACTGTATAACACTCAAATGAAAATGTTCTATGAGACCTGAAGTACATTTTGCAGAATATGTGCAGACAAAATAAAGTCTATGGAAGGACTTTATCCAAAATTGAAAGCAAGCTTCTATCTCTTCTTAACAAAAACATGGAGAAAACCATCCTTTGTAATGCTCGATTTAAGCAGAAGGAAGCAGAGAAAATTAGGGTCAAATGGCATTTGAAAGCATACCAAGGTGGGGAGTTCACAGTGAGGATACTTGGACATTGTGGTTGAGCTGAAACACTGAATTGTCTCCACTTCCTCACTCATTCTCACCACTATCAGGTTCCCAGGGAGATCTTTGTGTCAACACTCAGAGCATCTTTCCCTCTAGAAAACATGACAGTTATTCAGAGTCCTGTCCCAGAGAGATGATGTCTCCTCTAATGAAACCTGTGTGGCAGCATGATGCCTGACACACTTCACCAAATTGTGCAGATTTACTTTTATTTTTGTTTTTACTAGAAGCAGTCTATGCACTTTCACAACCAGTGAAGCCTAGAGGTGCCTCTCTGTGTGTGTCCCACTTGTGCATGCTCTTTTCAAGCAAGGATCTGCTTTCCCCCAAAGACATTTTGCTGTGAAAATCATATTATAATGAAGCTGTATTCATTCATGATGCTGACAATGATAATTTATCTGAGGTTACCTAAAAATTTCATTTCTTTTAGTAAAGAAGTCTATGGATTTGAAGACTATGTCATCTGCAGTGACAAATCAATGAAAATGGAAATTCAAAAATTTATTTCAGTAGAGAGAAAGAAGGAAGGAAGGAAGGAAGCAAACAAGCACACTGTCATTCAGGAATACTTTAAACTATATTTGAAAATTTCTAGATTCCTAAATCAGCTCAATAAGAAAACGATTTCTCATATAAGAGAAAAATACCCTGCTATGATGGACATATAAATCTGATTATGCCCATAATGAACAGTAATTGATTTTCTTAAAGTGGGGAGCGGGGTGGAGGATTCTGGAAAGAGTAGTTTATTATGTTTAAATTCTGGAACTATCACTCTGGGCAAGTTCTCTGATTTCCAGCACCAACCAGGAATTGTATCATAACCTACCAGCCACTACAGCAGCTGCTATATTTAAAGCACCCCCGCCCTTTCATTGGTTCAGCAGTTAAAAGCAAGAAGAGACCAAGATTTTAAGAAAGTACGTGGGACAAATTTTCTGTGGGTAAATAAGGGAGTATGGAGGCGTCACAGCATTCCATTAACACTGCCCAGTGTAACTGCCTCCCTTGACGAGGGA
The DNA here is from genome assembly GCF_009650955.1 of Corvus moneduloides. Classification (NCBI taxonomy): domain Eukaryota; kingdom Metazoa; phylum Chordata; class Aves; order Passeriformes; family Corvidae; genus Corvus; species Corvus moneduloides. The sequence goes on along the minus strand of NC_045476.1, from coordinate 116,466,289 downwards.
GAGATGAGGCCAAGTGCAGTTCCTCCTCCTCTCTTCCATCTCTTTCCTGGCTGCCCCAGCAGAGGGATGCAGCAACAAATTTTAAACAAGCCAAATCAGGTGATGAGACAACCTAACAGCAGCACTGTTGTCAATTTATTCCACTGCAAACAGCTGATGCCTGAATAAAGTTATTTAAATCTTGCTCATCTATCTTTACATAATGCTTCCAAGTGCAGTACAGCCGCACAGTCTGGTTTAGGTCTGTGGAGGGGTGGATGAAGCATGTGGTGATGACCAGCAGCTACTCCTCTGCTAGCTGGTCATTAGGGGTGTGGATCATGCCATGCATTTGCCCTCCTTCAAATGCAGTTCTGGGCAAGAAAAGTCATACCCCCCACACTTCCAGATGTGACCTGCTTCCTGCCTGACACCAAGCACATCTTACTCAGTAGCTTTGGACAGCAAATGGCCACAGTGGAGTGCTGGTGGGCACTGTGGGTTTGCTCCCCAGACAGACACTCTGGAGCAGGCACTGCTTCTGTGTAACCTTTTGTAGAACGTGAATACAGCAGTTTCAATTATAGGCATTTTCCGATGGTAGAAAGGGATGAGAAAAGTATCTTCTGGGTACAACAGTACCCATCATCCCATAGAGAATGGAATAGGGTGTGTGGGATATCAGTGGTTTTGTAATCATTCTTCTAATGACTCTAAATCTCCATTTTAATTGCTCATGACACCATAAGGTGGATGTTGAACATGAATTATGTTAATTAAATATGGCTAGATAAAAATGGCTACAGAAGAGGAGATGAGAAGCTAAGGCTTGGAAGGACTCAGTGTACATGTCACTGCTCTTCCCAACACTTTGAGATGGCAAGAAAGCTTCACCTGTCTTCTGCCACCATGTAGTAATGTCAGTTAGAGGCACAGGGACAGGCGGGGTTTTATGGGGTGTGATCTCCATGGGGTGACTTTCACGAGTGATTCTGCCCCCACTCTGCTGCTGGCAGGGAGTCCCCTCACCTAGCCTGGTCCCTAAAGCCTGGTTAAGTGGTGCTTCATGTGTGTCTCCAGCCTTGTGTGGAAAACCCCAAGAGCTTATGGGGAGGTTTCAAAGGAAATGGGGTCCCTGGGCCCACACAAGCCTGCACAGCTGGGGAGAATAGAAAGCCATTTCTCCCCTCCCCTGCCATCCTGAATTATTGTCTGTGCTATCCTTTTGCTTTCTCACAGGGAATAGAGACCACCAGGAAACACATTTAAAAATCATCTGTGGCACACAGAAGGAAAGAGAGAAAGTTGTTGGTACATTTCAGCAAGCCTCGTTAAAAACATCTCTAGGCACTACAAAGTGCATGTTATCAATATGCATATGTGATGTCTCTGAGGCAGAGTTGCCTTTAAGGTACGTATTCAGCAGGACAACATTTTCCCATGTGAGGCAAGGAACAACAGTGAATCATATGTGTAGGAGGGAAAGGCCTTCCGGCTATGTACAGTATTTATTCCCCTTTGTGTCTTGCTTCCCCCCCTCCCCTCTTTTATTAATGGCTTTTGCAATTAGTGGTAACAGGGTATTGCTAGCTGGCAGAAAGCAGTGACTTCTGCAGTCGATTCTTTGTGGGAAACTGGATGTATAGGGGAAGGAAATGATGCTTGTGTGCTGGCTTTGCTCACTCCTCTGACCCCCGAGCAAGAGCCAGCCGACATGCTATTTGTGTCCAGCACTTGCCTCCGCAGCTGAATGTCACATTACTTGACCTCACACAAATACACATACAGATGTAGAAACACAGAAGGTGAGGCCTGCAGTGCACTCATTAGAAATTCCTACTGAAGATGTCAGCAGGGGGCCCAGAGAAGCTGGGTTAGATTTAGAGGGAATCTGAAGGAAAAGTATGCCACCTTGCTCTGCCTGCAACCACAGGTTGGGTGGGGTTTTATTTCTCACCCCACAAAAGAGGGGTTCCACCCCAGAACCTTTAGTGCTGGAGAGCATTGCAAAAAAAAGACGGCAGATGCTGCAGCATGGGTGATGAATCCTGCAGTATTTTGGGATGTTAGCTGAGTTTCTGGTGAGCTGATGGGACAGAACTGGAGTTCAGGATCTCCCTGAGTGCTGGTGAATAATTGTCAATGGATGTAAACACTGACACAACGTCAGCACATAACAGGTTGCCTATGGTGTCCTGGTTTCAACAACACACTACAACCAAGCAATTAGGAGTACCCAGGAGGGCGTAGCTTTCTCGCAGTTCCTTCTTCTCTTTGCCTTCTCTCCCTGCTTTCCCTTAGTTCAGCTACATGTAGATTTAGAGACTCCTGCTAGAGCTGAAATGTCTTAATGCAATACACCGTACAATTATGGGAGTAGAAGTGACCTAACAAATTTTAACTCTGAATAGAGTGAAAGAATTAAGAAAGAAAAATGAAAGCTGGCATCACGGGGCTGGCAGTGCTATAATTCCCAAGCACTAGTAGCAGGATATCTCTGATTGGCAGGTTCTGCTGCTTTCTCCCTTTTTCATTCTTGTTGGAAAAGCAGAGGGGCGCTGACTAAAGGGGAAAGGCTAGAAAGGAAAACTGGCAGGTGAAGCAAGCAGGGTGAGGCTCATAGGAGAAGATGTGAGAGGGGTTGCAAGAGGGAATCAGGGGCAACAGCTCATGGATGAGAAAAGAGCATCTGGAAAAGAACTGAAAGGTTTTGAGGCACCAGTGAGTGGAACTGGTTGGCAGTTTCCTGTCAGAGAGGAAAAGATGACATTTTTTTCCTGTGGAAAATGCCGTTTTAATAACTGTCTATCAGATAATAATTCTTTGAGAATTTTCAATTTTACCTGACTCTTATTTTAAATTTGTGTTGGAGAGCAATTGTCACGCAGCTGGAAGCTGACATTTCTGTCAGGCTCTTATCATTCACGTTTTCTACCTAGAGGCAAAGAGCGTGAGATCCTTCCAATCTGGGAGCTACAGCTGGGCTGACGGGGAGGCACTGAGCCTGGTGCTTGCTTCCAGCCATCTGCCTGGAAGCCTCACACCATGGCAATTCTCTCCCCCTAGGCAAAAGTCAGGCTGACAAGAGCCTTTCAAGACAGCAACCAGCAAATCAAATAAAGCCTTTGTTCCTTCAGATTGGAATGTTTCCCTTTTCCGCCCAAACGAGACATGGATGTACAAACAATTTTGTGAGAAAAGTCTGACTCTACAGATGACCTTAGAGAGTACAAAGGTCTTTTGGTACCTGCTTGCCTCTGCTTCCACTAGCTAAATTTCTTGACAGACCAGTTATTTTATCCCAGAATTTCACATGGTTTTAAGCAGGACCAGTTGCCCTGGGGAAAAAGGCTCCCCTGTACAAAATTCTGTCCCTGGGAGTGCTCAGAAACAAGGAATATGCTTGACTTCCTGTCTGCTCTGCCTCCTCAGTGTGCCTATCACAGGCATTTGCTCTGCTCTTACTGTGATTGTTGTCTAGCTGGCACAATTAAGCAACACATTAATCTAGTAGAGCTTGGCATCAGTGCTGGTATACACATCAGGCAGCAAATTTCACTTGCTCTGTTAGGGACCATTATCCAGCCCACCTGACTCCTGCAGGGTCTGTCAGATTCTGCAGAGGGCCCCACAGACCAAGATCTATGAATGGCTGACCCTGCAGATTGCTTCCCACTGGACTACAGCTGGAGCATCCTCTAAATAAAGATGACTTTGAGCAACTGGGAGAAAGCTTCTTCATGATACTTGTGAAAAAAAACGCCTCGGAGACCTTTTTTTCCATTCTATTCAGAATACTATGAGGTCTGGGCACTAAACTTCAAGAAAGAGGTAGGCCAAGTGGAGACAGCCCAGAGGAGAGCAACGAGAACAATCAGAGGTCTACAAAATGAGAAACAGTAACCTGAATAATTCTTAGTCTCCAGAAGAGACAGCTGGAAGAAGGTACTGAGAGATATGTTAAACAGGGTCCACTGTGATGGAAATGTTAGAAAATAATGGATCTCACTCCGATCAGAAAATTCATATGTAAAACAAGGAAAAATCTGGAAATTATAAGGATAAAGAATGCGTTGACAGGAGAGTTTACTGAGTAGATATCCTGGGAGATCTTCAGGAACAAGTCAGAGAAAGATCTGTCAGAAATGGCAGTTGATCCTGCCTTGGGTGGAGGGAAGGACCAGATGACTTTTTATGTCCTTTCCAGCATGATGTCTGTGTGTTTGATAGAAAACCATGATTTGGGTTTGCATGCTTTTTCTAGACACTTAAGTTGACCAAGAAGCAATTATGTAGAGGGAATCCAAATGTGTAAGGGGAAAAAAAAAAAAATTAGAGGAAGAAAGGTAGAGGAAGTCTGGACAGCTTCAAACAAACCAAACAGACTGTCTGAACCCTCAGCAGGGCAGACTCCAGGCAGCTACTCACTGGTTATGCTAAGGACCCAGGCATATGCCTGAGAGTTGGATGGAAATTGTTATGCAGTTGAGATTGATGTATGTGCTGTTTTGGCTTTGCCTGCACTACATTTACCTGTGTTAAATAAACAAAGAAAGTGCTCTAAGTATTGCTCTAAGAGTGAATAATAAGTGGAACATTTCTTCTTTTGTTAGTCGCTTGTGTCCTTGCTTATTAAGTCTCAGGCTGAGCAGCCGAAGGGAGTGTTTGTGACATAAATGCCAGAGGGGACTCCCACTGCTGAAAGCAAAGGGCAAGCAGCTTGAAATGTGCTACTTCTATTCCTGGAAGACCATGATGATCAGAAATACAAGCTCTGTGTCCTTTACTCCCTGCCTTTTCTTCTCTTCTTCCTGCTCCTTCTCCATCCCTTTGAATAGCATTCAGGAAGTTCAAAACTCATTTGTAATGGCAAACCAGTGACCAACAGAGAGAAATTGTTCTTTTGTCTTTTGCTAACTAAATTAGCAGAGATCAGTTTTGGACAAATTCCTCATTTTAGTTAGTGGCAAGATAAATACTAAGATACACCCTGCTTTTCTCTCTCCCTGAGTCTTTATATTCAGTTTTCCAATCATTGCACCAAGGTTTCTAGTCCTTGGAAAAATCTACAATATGATAATATAAGAGAAATATCAAGTCTGTCAAGATTCACTTGCCCTTTCAAAACCAAATCTGTCTCTCATAAAAAGAAAGGGAGTACTTATTCAATACTCGGAAAAGTAACCACTGCTCACACCAGACCTTCATGTGTCTTTTAAGTCATTTCCTCATTAAAGCTTCCTCTGCCTTACCAAATACCTCAGACAAAACCAAGCTTTGTTAGTCCTAGCAAGAAACATGAGTTCCTTTTCTAAGGGAACAGGAAAAGCACAGGAAAAAACTGTACCCCCTTTTCACATGCCTGTCAAGGTTTTTAGCCCTAGCACAGCTGCTGATCACAACTGCTTGCTATCACCCTCTAGAGAGAGAGAGCAAGACACAGTCTTTCAATCTCTACCTGAGACTTCCCCAGAAACTCACTGGAGCCAGTGTAGATATTGTAAAGCGCTCCCTTTGCAAAGCAACGACATGACAGAGAGCTGATCTAACGTGGAATGAGCAGTGCCGTGCTTTACTTTATAATAACTCACCCCTGCAATTATTGCCAGATGTTTGCAAATGTTCTGTAAGTCTCCCCTCTAATGTTAACTGATCCTCCCAAATCTTTCTCTTCAAAGACTGAGGGTGATGGTTAGCTACAGCTGGCAAAAAAAAAAAAAAATAAGAGAAGGGGAATCATATAGCACTTTTCCTTTTGTTATTTCTGCTGTTAGTAATAGAAATGAAACCACTTGAGTAATAGGGAAGTCCACAGTGCTACTGAGACACGATAAGAATTTGATTTTCAAGTCTCTTATCTAAATTATATACCTCAGCCTCAGTAATCTGAGCTGCCCTTCTATTTAGTCATGTAATTGAAAAAACTGGTATTTCATTGCTAGTGTATGCCATAATTTTGCAAAGAAAGGGAACCTATCTGTTTTAGATAATGCTTATTAATACACAGATTAAGTGTCTCAGATAAAAATATGATGACACTGTTCCCTAATATACTTGTATTTGTAGGCAGCAGAATGAGATGTATTGACCACTTCATCCTTCTTTGGAACAGCTGCTGGGAGATTTACCTGCAATTACCTACTGAAAATGAAATAAAAGATTAGTAGAAATGAGATGTCACTTTGGACTTACAGCTCCTGTTGCCAGGGAAACCTTAGAGTTAACATCCTGATTAGGGCAAAAGCTGCTGTAACCCAGCTGAACCTTTGTCAGCATCAGTGGCTGGCAGAACTGCAGCTCCTGTTTGTCTGGCCAGGGACAGTGATTACCCACTGTCATCTCCTGGCTGACTGAACAGCCCTTTCTGATGGTTCCCCATCAGACATCAGCTTACAAAGATACATAGCAGGGACTGTGTAACTGAATTACACAAACGCAACACCAGTGCAATTAGATGGGTAAAAGGGAAAGACTGATGGAGGAGGGAGATTAATTATGTTTAATCCCCACTACCCCTAGTATAAAACAATTCAGAGCCATCCAAGCACCCCGTGCCTGCCAACAGCTTCTACAGGAACACATTTCATGCAGGAAGATCAACGATGGAGAGACATCAGTCAAGTGAGAGCTTGGCAATAAAACCTGCAAAAGGACTTGAAACAGTGGAGCAAGGCCAAAGAAAATGAAAAGTATTCTTATATGTTTGTGCCTGGGCCTCCAGAGAGGAAAAACAGGTGGTTATGCAGAAAGTAATGGAGGTGGGAAGGGAAAAATAGTGTTACATCCTCCCTGTGGAAGGAGGTGTTACCTCCTTACATTGTCCTGAGGAGGAGACTCCTTTGCATTTATGGAGTGTCAAGGGGGAATAAAGTCAGGAAATCTTGACTCTACCACCTTCCCCCATATTGGGGAACTCTCTTTAAATATCTCAGTGCCTGCACAGCACTCCTGACGCTGCAAGACATTGAGAAAGGCGCTCACTCGGGTAAAGGCAAGGAAACAGGTTTCAGACAAGTTCACAGGCTTCAGAAGATCAGTTAATGCTTTTTATTTGTGGAGTTTGAAAGCTGCCATGGATTAGCCTGTCAGCACAACAGAATTAATTGCAGTCAGCACTTGGCTGGATTCAATGAAATAGATGCTGTTGTGCTTTTGTACTCTTGTGCTTCTGCAATTCTGCTTCAAGTCTATTAGGGGGTCTGACTCTTAAATACACGCTAAATCTCAAAACCACATGAGAGGTACTGTAAACTGGTGGGTCATATTCTTTTCCAAAGCTTTTGCTAATACAGTGCATTGCCCATCATTTCAGCCAACACAAATACTGAACTTGAGCTACGTGCAAATTACAGCGTAAGTCTATAAAATTATATCATATTTATATTATTAGATTACTTTGTCTCTGCCCTTTGGAAAAGAATCACCATCCCTAGGAAATGCAAATGCTGCATGATTAGTTCATGACCAGAAACACCAAAATCAAACCACTTCATCAGTTCTTTCTTCTTTAATGTTACATAAGCACTGACTTTTAAACATAATCTGGGATTAGTATCTTAAATATGCACAGACGTTCTTGCATTCTTCTATCCACAGCTTCAGTACCAAAAGAAGCATTACAAATGCCAGGACTGTAGGAGTGTCGAAAGGAAAATTACATTAAGTGCTCAGGAAGTACTGCTTGTCTGTGTGCTTATGACACTTATTTCTTACAGATTTGTGAACCTGAGCACTGAAATTTGATGTGTTCTAATAGTTGAATGCAAGTTCTTTTTAGCTGCAGTGACTTCACTACCACTTCCAGCAGCCCACCACATCTTTCTGCTGTAGATTAGACCATGTTGTGTAAAGTATGGCAAAAAGGAGGGTGGGTCTGTTCCTTAGCCATCCAGGTGACAGAAAAATGCTGAAATTACACTGAAATTCTCCCAAAATGTCCCAGGCTATAAACAGTGCAGTGCATTTCAGCACTTGCAGCTATGGGAGGGCTCTGTTCCTAAAGTGAGAACTCAAATATTCAGCTTTTTACTCAGGTGGAAAACCCCTTTCTGATCTCAATAATTCTAAGCAAACTGCCATCCAATTGCTAAATTTGATAAAAACAATTTCTTTTATTGTTTTATAACTCTGCTTAATTAAGGAATATTTTCATCTCAATTATTTTTTCATTAGCTGCAGGGAAGAGACCTTTCTTTGGAAAATTGTGTGTTTGTGTGTGTATATATATAAAATATTTATGTGTATATATATATGTATATTATATATATGTGTGTGTACATATATGTGTGTATGCATATATATGTGTGTGTGTGTATATATATATATATGTTATTTTTTTTTCCAGTCTCCAATAGTTATTTGGCCAGCTCATAGCAGTTTAACAGCAGAAACTTTGATACTTCTGAGCACAACAAAACCTTTTATAAAAGTACAGAATCAAAATATTCTACTTTGTAATGTATTACAATATATTCCACTCATAGCCATGTATCTCTTCTGTCTTAAGAATTGAAGGTGCAGTAGTAACAAAATAAGTGAATCTTGTTATGTATGGAAACAGAGCTGAAGGGTTGCTGTTCCAGATATAATAAGAGGATTTCCTTTGTTCTTTTTCCCATGAGTTTTTGGAATTCATTATTCGTTCAGTGAGAAGAGAGTCCGAGGCATAAAAACTCTCCTTTAACCCAAATGTGTGAACACATAAAGTTGTTTTTACTACCTCCACATTATACAAGAGCACCTCGGTGCTTGTCACACCACCGTTTTGGTGGGTTGACCCCAGCCAGCAGCCAAACACCCACACAGCTCCTCGTTCAGTCCCCTCTTTCACTGGACCTCTTCCCTGATATTATGCTCTGAGAAACCTGCAGGCGCTTTTGCTCTGAGTGGCCACCCTTCCTTGTTCCTGCCTATTCCTCCGGTAAGGATGGATCACAAAGGGCCTCTCAGATCCACAGCTGTGTACCCACCACCTCGGATTGGCACCCAGCCAGAACCTGCTCGCCCTCCTCTCCCAGCACAGAGAGAAAATAGAAGGAAACCAATAAGACTCATGAGAGAAGATTCCCTGTTCCAGTGATGGTGCTGGACATGCTGTCCCAGAGGAAATGAGGAAGGCAGGCCACTGCCTTAGTAGACAAATGGCTGAGACAGAGACCCAGCTCTCAACTCCAGTAATCATCCCAGTAGGCAGAATGAACAAAGCTGAGGTCCAGGGATCCAGCAGTCATAATTAAAAGACAAAGAGAGGATTTGTAGCTGCATTTTTCCTTTCTGGAGTATTCAAGTGCCCTTTTCCTGGGAAATATTCACCACCAAAAAGCTGGGAAGTAGTGCCAATATTAGTAGCATATGTACTTTGTGGATGGAGAGTATAAAAATTGCCAGTAGAAGACTGGCATTAACATAAACTATTTCTAACTCCAGGCAGAGAGGAAGTTCATCATTATGTGCCTATCCATCCACGGTGCCTCATGGCATTTAGAGCAGCAATCTGAGCTGGGATAGAGCCTTAACTAGAAGGGTGTCATGTTAGCCGAGGGTTTTGTGATACTTCCCATAGTCTACAGAAGTAAGAACTCACGGAATATTTGCTCCTGGGGTGGCTGCTCATATCAGCTGCTGATACTAGAGAAACTTTAAGAACAATGAGGAAATTCTGAAGCACCAACAGAAAAAGCATCTGCAGAACTAGGAAAAGAGAGAAAGAAGACCACAGCAAGGCACAGAAGAGACTAAATATCTCTAGTGAAGAAAATGCTTCAGCGTGTGCACCTTAGTAAGGAGTAATCAAAACAGGAGTGGGATTCTACTAGACTATTTTAGCAACAGTATGTTTTCTTTTCCAGATTAAGTTTATGGATTACTAGAATTCTCTAAAAAATAATCATCAGAGACAGGTGCTGTCTGAGTTAAATGAACAGCCATTGCACACAGAAGCAGCAACCTTGAGGAAAAACACATTTGAAAATATTCCTCACAAGCATTCATCAACCTAGAATTTTGCAGTTTTCATGTTCCTTCTGTCCAAAGGATAGCTTCTGGTAATGTCTGTCCTGGTGATGAAGGTAAAAGTGAAATTTATGCTTTACAACAGAGAGGAAAAAGACATCTTCAGACTACTTTGAGATTTTGTAGTCTTGCACCAAAGGCAAAACAAAAGCTAGAAATCCTGATTCCCTTGAAATCGATGGCAAAAATCCATTTCATTCAGTTATTTTAAGATTTTATACCAGAGGGGCATAAAAACACTGAGGATACAAAATATATGTACCAGTAGCCATCCCACCACAGCAATCCTACATTTAATATATGGGCTGTCATGTAGGTAGGTGACCCTGGTCTGATTCTACTGTGGCTGATCTAATTAGTTCAGGGCTAGTACACAAGTTCAGGTGTAAGCATAACCTAAGACACACAGAGCAACAATTAATATGCATTAAATAAACTTTTCCATGTATTGACATTTGCTGTGCAAAAACTATTCCAAAAAGAAAGCAGAGAGTGGAAGAGTTCTGCTTGTCCATGGGAAGACTCTTTCCTTAAAATCTGCTCTTTTTTCCAATAAAGTCTGTCTTCTAAACAGTGGAATTTGAAGCTGAACATCTGTGAAATGAATATTTTCAGTACATGCTAATTCAGAATGTGCTGCAGGCAAAAAAGGTGCAGCAGCTGTGAGCAGCACAGGTTCTGGTTGGGTGCCAGTATGAGGCAGTGAGTACACAGCAGACCTCGATTGCTGTGTACACTCTTAAGATCTGAGAGGACCTCTGCTGAGCAGTGCTTACTGAAATGATAGCCAGGAACACAGCAGGAAGGCCACTCAAAGCAAAAGTCACTGCAAGTTTTGTAGAGTATAACAGGGAAGAGATCAAATTAGAGAACCAAATCTAGAAAGCCTAAGAAAGTTCATGATGACTAATCCAAGGAGTTGAAAGATATATTGGAAAATATAAGCTTAGGAAACTTCCACAGAAGCCAAGGATAACTTTTGACCAGTAGGAGGACTGATTTTCTACTCAGCAAAAAGGCTGCACCTGGAAAAAATGTTTGGACCTGGGTATATGTGTAGATATAGATATAGATATATTTAGATGTGTGTGTGTGTGTGTGTGTGTGTGTTTACATGTGTGTGCATGTGAATGTGTATATATATATATATAAAAATACAAGGGATGAAGAAAAATATTGATAAAATGATTCCAGTGTCAAAAGTGCTCAATAATTATCAAATGCTTGACTGTATTAAACAGGCAGCAAGAAGTCACATCTTATTTTGAGGATCCAATGGCTTAGATGTCCTCTGTGGGTTAAAAGTTTCCGTATGTGTTACACATAGTACTTCAGTAGCGCTCTTTGAAAAGATTACACCAGATAAAAGTCAGACAAATGGTAGATGAAATGCTATATTCATTTCTACATGGATCCAGCTAACTATAATTCAGAGCAGAATTGTAGAAGAGGAGAGGACTGGGGAAAGGAAGGGCTGGAAACTGAAGAGAAGGAAAAGGGGACAGTGAGGAGGTACCTGCTGAAGATGAACAGGGCCAGCCAAACCCAAAAAGAAGACCAGCCAAAGAGTAGTGGCAGAGAGGTAAGAACAAGTCTGACTTGATTAAATCTAACTGAGGCAGGAGCTGGTCTTGCCACTGCAGCAGGAAACAAGGTGGCACAGGTCACCACTAGCCTGGAGAGCTGGAAAGACTGTTGATCACATTCAGTGCAACCGTGAGAAGAGTGTCCTGCAGAGCCTGTCTCAGCACACAATAAAATGGGGCACATGTACTCAAGTCCTGCTTATTAGGGATCCTGGCTCCTGGAATAAGCCCAGGGCAGAATATTCTTCTGAAACAAGAAACCACAAATGGTAAATATCTAGTGAATTAAAGCCTTCCTGAAAAGGTGAGAATGAAGAGCCAGGGCTCTTTTCTTCTCTCTAGTAGGACAATACCAACTTTCCCCTTGATTTGCTCTCAATCTGGGTAGGATTCCTGAGCATGGGAACTTAAGAAGCACACTGTAGTAGTTTCAAGTTCTTTTGGCCTTGCTCTTGATTTCTTGGGTATGGAGAGAGATGACAAAAATGGCCTGAGACCCTATGACATGTTCATGACCGTCTCTTCCATGTTTGCTTCTGAAGCTGTGCCCTTCTTTCACATCTCAGGGTTACCATCCACTCGTGCAAGGAGCCAGGTGTGCAGGAGCTCTCCTTTCTGCCATGCTCCTGGAAAGATCCTGGTGCAGAGACTGTCATTCTGCTGCTAGCCCGGCTGACAGTGTCCACTCATCTTCTCTGCATTTGAGAGGATTTAACCACAGGAGTTAATGTGAGAATAAAGAGATGCTGTAATGGAGGTGCCAAACACAATTCTCCTCCTGTGAGCTAAAAAGCCCCAGCTGCAGAGGAGGCACAGTGGGGGTCTGACCCTTCAACATCTGCATGTATCAGGTATGTGTACTCCCTCTCTGTCTTGACACCCACTAATTAGTTCAGGGTGCTACTTTCTTACAATAAGCAATGACAGGACTAACAGAGGGGAGAAGGGAGAACACTTTTTCTTGACCAAGCTGAAAGCAGTCCTACGCAAACCTGAGTAATAGAGATGAATATGCATGTGCTAGTTTGAATATGTTGTTTGTCAGCTATTTGCCTACATGCATTTAACACCCCCAGAAGGCCTAAGGCAGCAGCCATAAACTTTCTTCCACTTGCTTTTTGCAGAGATCTTACAGAAGCCCCAAAGGAGTTACATTACTGGCATTATGATGATATCTGTGAATGACTGATAGAAGCATATTGCTCTCCAAAGCACTGGTTGGCTTAATGTAAGCAACAGTGCAGCTAATGCATGCTGGCTTGTGTCTAATCCTGCTAGACTCCCAGCTGCAGCCTTTAGCAACTCAGGAATCTTGGCTTCTATTTGTTACGTAGTCATTTTCTTTTCTTCTGTACCTCAAAGGGTGATATAAGCTGAGTATTGGGGTTAACTGTGGTATTTCGGTACCTACATACAGGTGCAGATAACTGACAAATTAGGGAAGATAATTCTGATTCCTCCATCTTTTGCATCAGCTGTTTAAGCTAGGTGAAAAATGAGTTTAATTTGGATTTGGCTCATCAACAGTGGTGTACATAATTTGTAAGCTGAAACATAGCCCATTTCAGCTCCTTAACAGAAGAAAACATTTTATTTCTAGGATGTGGAGGGCTGGGAACAGAAGAAAAGCAAAAGGGGACAGTGTAGAGATAGAGAACAGGAGAAGGGGACTCTGGCCTTAGTGAAACCATTTAGTGAAGGGTTTATACATATGTATGGTTTACATATAAGTAGCAATTTGGATAAAATCTTGATCCTGTTGAAAGTAAGAGTTAAAGCAGCTTCTATATGAAATTAAGAGAAAGAAAGCATGAAATCTGATTTTTATACACCATTTCCATGAAGGCTACAGTAAAGGTTTAAAATTCTACAGCCATAATGGAGACATGGTAGCAAAGCACATCTCCTGAGAACTATCAAGGAACCTTTGTCCAGGATATGCATCTCCAGAAATCCTTGTGTCCCCTCCACCAGCCTCCTTAGGACACAGCATCTGTCTGCATGCCTTTGTGAGAAGGATCTGTGCATTTTTAGCTCTGGGGCTCGTTTGGAAGGCTGATAATTATTGAGACTCTCATGTTTCTGTCTCAGTGGCTTATCCTGTCTCCCTTTAAAATGTCTGACTGTAGATGGATGCTGACTATATGGGGCTATCTTGATATGAGTGTTTCCTAATAGACACCTGATATCGTGATAATTTGAAGTCCAACACCAGTGATGGTGCCCTTTCCCTTTGACAGCAGAGGGGTTTCCTTTTGCTAAGTAGCAAACTAATGAGCATGCTGAGAAAAGAAGAGGGAAATAGGGAAGTCAAACTGTGCTTCTTTGGTAGTTTCATGCTGAGACCCACAGAAAAAGAAATGTAACACATGAAGAATTTGTGAAGTAATAGATGAAAACTCCCAATGAATGGCTGTCAGATAGAAGAGTTTGGGTAAAGGATATAGCTAAAGAAGGAGAAGGAGGGAAAAGGGATTGATGCAACACTACAGACCATGGGGAATTCTGAGTTCTGCCATAGTTTGGAGAATCATCAGACCCTAAAGCCCAGTGGAGGTAGGGGTTGATTGAAATGGGGACAGGGGTTGATTTTCAATCTGCTAATTGAGAAAAATTTTGTCTTCACATCAGTATTCTAGAGAAGGTTTCAAAAGCATTTCAAAAGCATTCCAGAAACTCCCACAAGGTAAATAAAACAATTCCTCTGCCGCTGGGGAAAAATTTATATTTTACAACACTCTTAATGGCATGTTACAGATGGGAGCAAAGCCTCTGTTACCTGAATTCCTAGATGTTGCACTTTCTACTGGAAAAATTGGTTTAGAAACCACAAATTTAATCACTTTCCGAAAAAACCTTTCTCATTGCAGAAGTTTTGAATGCTGCACTGTGTACATTAGACTCCATCAGGCAATTTGAACAAGGACTTTCTTTTCCTCATATCCTCTCAATAAAATGCCAATGTAGCCTCATAAACAATTGCAGTATTTAAAGTAAACCACTTGGTACTGTATACTCTAATGCATTTTTTGCCTGTTTTTCACTTTTGCAGTGAAATGAAATTGTGTTTGCATGCTGTTAAGGTTGGTTTGGTTTCTTTAATTTAAATTAAATCTTTTCAACTCCTGCCATTCCAATGTGCCAACTTTTAACCCAGGAGGATGGTGAAACATCTGCAGAAACTCAAATATTAGCCAGACTGATCCCCTCTGTACAAGGCAAATGAGCATTCTGTAAATACAAACCCTGTGTGGTGATTTCCAGCTTCAGACTTCTCTCTTCTTTGCACTGGAAATAACTTTAAGAAAATTTCACTTATATGTGTACAATCACAAGCTTTGCCCTGGGGCCTGCAGAAGGTCTACAGAAGGGATCAGTCTCTTCCAAGGTCTTTGTTGACATTCTGCAGTCAGCATCCCTTTCCTCTTCCCATGGGTCTCTCACAGAGCATTGCAAGTGAAAATCATGCCCAGAAATCCTCTGTTATGCACCTGCTTTCCATTCTGCTTTTTTCATCATGGCCAGTTGGAGACCAGGGTATCCTTTGACTTATTCTTCTCTTCATTGAACTGTTCTAAATACTTGTTTTATACCTTCAAATCCAGGTTCTTGTCTGTTCTCCGGCATTTCTCAGATCATCTTTAAACTCTCTGTAAATATTAAATTGTATAATCCCAGTTATAGCTGCCCCTCCCTTTATGTGTATAGGGAAGGCAGTTTCTACTGCTAAGATGTTAAAACAGCTGCAAAGACTAAGACTATAATTGCAATATTGTCACCTTTAGTTAATAAAATGTTTGGAGTAATTAAGTAGCAGTAATGTACAGTTTAGGAGTAAATGTTGGCTCTATACAGCTATTACACTTGTATCTTAATTTTTACTAAATTCTGTATTTTGGGAGAAAAAAACCAAATTAAATGTCAGGGCTGCTGTTTGTAAAGTCTTGGTGAATGGGTGTTATTATCTTTATTGCCTCTATTCTTACCTTCTATGTCTTCTACACCTTCTGCAGCATCTATATCTGTAATACGGGTATTTTTTCTAACCCACCAAGGCTATGAAACTTAGCACGTAGAGTTGCAGCACTATGCTGTAAACAAACATTTCATTTACACAGAGGTTGCTTTTTTTCTTTTTTTTAATCAAGGTCCTTAGGGAGTAACTCTGGTGCTCATTTTGCAAAACATGCTCCCCCGAGGTCCGTCAGGCAGTGTGCAGAACGCAGGGAACTCTGCCCACGGCGAAATGCCACAGCTTCAGAAACAGCTGCCGAGCTCCGCAACACGATCCCAGGCCCTCCTGCCCAGCAGCTCCCTGGTCTCTCCCATTTGGGATGAGAAGCACCAAATGGAGCATGCAGAATAGAGAAGCTGGATCTTTGCTGTGCATCTGGTCCCCAGATGGAACTTTCCAGCCTGCTTCCTGGAAACACTTTCAGGAAGCAAGTGGTTGAAAGAAGCGAGGAAGCATCTGTACCACGTCTTGGGGACAAAAGAATAAACTAGAGTAGACTAGACTAGACTAGACTAGAATATTTCAGTTTGAAGGGGACCTACAATGATCATCTAGTCCAACTGACTGACCACCTAAGGGGCGTCCAAAAGTTAAATTATTGAGGGCATTGTCCAAAGACCTTTTAAATATTGACAGTCCTAGGGCATTGATCACTTCCCTAGGAAGCCTGTTCCAGTGTTTGGCCACTTCCTTTGTAAAGAAATGCTTCTTGACGTCCAGTCTGAACCTTTCCTAGCATAGCTTTGACCATTCCCATGTGTCCTGTCACTGGAGAGAAGAGATCAGTGAGGCCATGAAGATTTTTTGCCTTTTCTTTTATACCTCTGTTATACCTTTTTACAACTTTTATATTCTTAGTGCTTTTTGCCTACATTCTTAGACTTGTTTGTTCAGCTAGGAGACTAAACCTTTTAGAAGCTTCATAGGTAGAGGAAGTGTGCCCCAGACCCCAAGGTCCTCTCCAGAACACATTCTGTAAACTAAGATAGAACCATCCAGGAGAAGGTTCCTTGGGGAGGGGGGCTCACTCAAGCCTCTCACTGGGGAATTTTAGAGAGATATGGTAATTAGTAAGACCTATAATGTTATACCAGATCTTTTGGGGGTGTGCATTGTGGTGTCCATTTGGGTGCATTTGATCTGGATGTGGTGCACCTAAGGATCCTTAAAATAAATACCAAGGTAAGATCCCTTTTTCCCCTTCTAACCGTGTTTGACTCTTAATTTTAAGACCAAGAAAAGGCATCACCAGCACCTGCGTCTCCACTTTTCCTCCTCAGGAAGCTGTAGGGAGCAATGAGGTTGCCTCCAGACTTCTTTACTGCAAACTAAACAAATCCAAAGTCCTCAGCCACTCCTCCTAGGACATGCCTTGCAACCTTTTCACCAGCTTTTTTGCCCTCCTCTGTATGCAGTTTGATATGGCATGGAGACAAAGTTGTTTTAGCAGCAGTGCTATTTCTCCTTCTTCTGACACTGCTCTTTGATCAATGGTAGAAGAAAGCAGCTCTCCATGCGCTTATTTGATGTTGGCTTCTTCCTGAAGCTTTGCTGTTTACTTTGAAAAAGTCACATCTTTGCAGCAAAGGCAGAGATGAAGATGTTGCAGCCTGCAGCAACCAGTGCCTCATTTCTTGAGTTAGTTTCTCTTTGGCTGCCAGTAGATTTCTGCCTGAGGAGCCCTGAGGTCCAGCATTATTAGTGGTATCATTAGCAAAGGGTGGCACTGACTTGGTGGAGTACAAAGGGATATTTTTATATCCTGAGTTATGATGCAATATGAACCACAGAATCACAGAATCATAGATGGAAGGGACGTTTAAAGGTCATCCAGTTCAACTCCCCTGCAATAAGCAGGAACATCTTAAACTAGATCAGGTTGCTCAGAGCCCTGAGCATTGAAGCCTGACCTGGAATGTTTCCAGGGACGGAACATCTACTACCTCTCTGGGAAATGTGTCCCAGTGTTTACCATCCTCATTGTAAAAAATTCCTTCCCTAGATCTAATCTGAATAAGGCAGTGACTGATGGATTGAGCAAACCGTATGTTAACTGCAAGCAAAACAATTGCTGCTATCATCTTCAGTCTCCATTTTAATACTTGTGCTCTGAAATATTCACACAAATGTGTGCCTCTGTTCTACTGCACTGCTGCATGCAGGAGAACAAAAGCTGGGATAAGGATATCATTTCCCTCACCGGAAAAGTGTGCTTTCTCAGCAGCTCCATAGAACTTGGACATTGGTTAGCTCATAGTAAGATGTTAGAAAGCTTAGAGGTCTGCTAATGGAATATCAATACTGCAAACCTTGCAGGTTGAAAACTCAGGATATCCACGCAAAGGATCCTGTGGGATTGTTCTGCTTTCTTCTGAAACCTCACCTGGCCACCCAGATTACTATTATTTTAAAACTCCCGCATCACCCTTTCCTGAGAAGGAAAACCTTCAGTAAAATCCTCTGGAGACATGGGGTGTTTTCACTGTTTGGAGACTGCCCCCCACTACTTTCAGAATCAAGCAGTTTCATGTTACATCTGCCTCCTCTCTTATGAAACTCCATCTTCTCTGCTATCTTTCTACTAGCAAGACAGGCTGTGATAAGGCATGGGGCACATCTTCCTTTTCATTTTTACCACTGCTGGCTCCCAGGAGCTGGAGGGGAATGGGTAGGACCTTCCACTTTGACATCACATCATCCTTCCACCTTCTGTAACACCAAGAGAGGTGGCATGATTTTGGGCACCACTCTCTCGATTGATGGTGACCAATGGCAGCATCTAGTGGCCCAAGCTCTGTCTCAAAGAAGATTTTGGTCTGAAATCTTCAGACATGAGGAGTTTTTTTGCACTTTGCAATGAAGTATAATTTCCCCAAAGCCACAACAGTTGTGAAAGCATTCTGTTTGGCAACCTTGGTGAACAGAGGGGCTTTACAGCTGGGTGAGCAGTTTGAATGGATCACCTCTTGCAGGCAGACCCTGATGGCCTCCATGAAATGACCCAGGATCACGTTGATAGTAAGCACCTGAGAGATGTGAACAGCAAGAGAAGCACAAAGCTGAGCAACCCAGCAGTGAAATAGTGTGTGGTAGCCATCGGTTGCAGGCTCTCCTGGGAACAGAGTTGCTACACAGAGGTCATTGGTTATGTATGTGGTCAATGAGCATCTCTGCTTGGTGTGCCTAATCATCAGGTGAGCCCACAGACCAGCTACCTGCCTGGACAGAAAAATATATGCCAGAATTAATATATACCAAATAATATATATACCAAATTTTGTCATGTGTTTTGGGAAGGAGTCTGAGTATCAGACTCTAGTACCTTGTATCAATGTGGGCTTTCTGCTGTTGTCTTCCAAGGGTTGCTAAAGGAAAGACTTGCAGATACTCGTGAGCCTTTCCCCATTTCTCTGGACCTAAGAAATTATGCAAAGAAATGTTTTTAATTCTATGCCTGGAATTCTTCTGGGGAAAACTGCAGATTTCTTCTTTGAATTCTTCCAGTAACACAGGCACTGTGTATGTTCTGAAGCTGTTCCTTGAGAACATTACTCTTCTGGAGAGACAGCAGTTTCTGCCTGCTGTTTACATTTGTCTCTGTTTAAGGGGAGGCAAAATTATGAATTTAAAAGAAAACATGAAACAGCTTGGGAGGTTCTGGCACCTGCCACCACTAGGCTGAAAATGTAGCTCTTCCTGAAAATTGTCCTGAATACTAAGCATTGGCTGTTTACTGTAAGCAAGGATCAGTGTGGTTTGGCAGATAACTAATCTCCTGATTAATTATCTCCTTTACCTCCTACTTACCTGCAGACCACCTCCCTCCCCCTACTACCTGATTTCTGGCTCTATCCTGTTAAATCCACACATCTGTTTAAAGAATTTATGCTTGTTTTCTGTGCATAGTTGTTTCCAGTCAGAAAAGGGTCTGCTTTGTACTTACTCAGATTAGGTTTGCATATGTGAATGTCTGGCTTCCTTGGGCTTATTCTGCATTTTTTCCTCAGTACAGAGCAGTTTGGCCCTTTGACACAGAAGGGTGAAGCATTTGCTTCTCCTGCCTTGCCTTATGTAAGTATGTGGGCTTAGGTGCAGTTATTTTACAAGGTATTTCTCACCTGGTAGTGAGTTACTGTGATAACAGGGTCTGTTTTTAGCGTTGTGATACAGGACTTCATCTAAACATGCCTATTCAGGCAGATTCAAGTCTCCTTTTAGACTGTTGGCAAGTTGCCTGATGTTTGGGCTGTTTGGATTTTTTAATTTGAACAAAATATTTGCCATGCCAAAATAATCTGCGGGTGCCTGACCCTGAAAAGCTGCTGCCCTCCTTTGAAACCCCTTTTCCCAGCTGCCAAGTTGCTCCAGGATAGGGGCAAGGCTCTATTCAACCACAGAATGGACTGGCTCAAAATGACCAGAAACTGTGCAAAGAGGAGATTAGACCAATTTAAACTAATTTTATGTTTTAGATGTAGCCACAGAACAAAGCCAGAGTTCGAACTGGTCACAGAAATCACCTGCATGTGGAGGTCATAGCCTGTATGGAGCTTTTGCAATATTTTCCAGAGCAAAGAGATGAGGGAGCACAGCAGATGGGTTTTGCACGGAAGTCATCCTTTACAAAGTGCAGAAGTTTGTGAGTGCTGGATTAACAGATACAAACCTGTATTGCATCAAGTTATCAGATTTGTCTCTCAGTGCTTGGCTCCCTGCCTTGGCTGCAGCTTCTGTAAATTACCTGGAAGTTTTGAAGGCATTAGTGCCTTTCTCTGTTGTGTCTGTAACAACATTAAGGCTGAAATTATTTTCTTATAGATTTAAAAATAATGTTGTAAGTACCTGCTTCAAATCTGGCTGAAGTTAATAGGAACTGGCTTGAGTGAGTTTCAGTCAAGGTCTGGGGATTACAAAAAGTTGTTCAGAATTGCCTGCATTTATTACATTATTACGTGATTGTCTGAGCTACTGTAGGTGGGGGGCCCTAGCTAAGACAGTTTTCAGCTGCTAGCAGAGCTGCTCCCTGGGCAGGGGAGCGGTGCTCAGAAACCAGTCCGAGTTTTGACACCACCAGACAGCTCAACTCCTGCAGTACGAGGTGTGAGCTCCGCAATCGCAGCACATCACAGGGCAGCAGCAGAGACCCCAGCCCCAGCCGCCTTTTTCCCCTTGGCCATCAGAGAGGGTCGGTGAGTAGTCAGGTGGCATTAGCCTGTCCCAAGTCCTGGGCTGCCCCCGGGGGCTTCTCGCTGTGCTCCAGCTGTCAGCTGTATCCATGCGTGTCTGCAGTCTCATCGGAGCTGCAACAGGTGCCTCAAGCGTCAGCCCCCTCACCCCCGGTCTCCTCTGCAGCCAACAGGATTGAGATGAGCACTTTCGAGGAGCAGGAGTGTTATGGTCTGGTGCCTTCCAAGAAGTTATCACTTTGCTAGAGTATCCCAGCAGAGAATCAGCTCTCTCCCGGGCTGGTCGCCAGACACACATACAGCACTGATAGTGTCTCTGCCTCAGGAAATTCACTGTCAAGAATTTATAGCAGGGCTACTTAATACATTTTTATAATTTTCTGCTGGGTAATTTTATCGTTATGATTTTGTGACTAGGAAGGGAGCATGGAGTTTTTTTCTTTGTCAGGCTAGTCTTATACATAATACCACCTTCAGGTAAGGAAACCTCATCCTCTGCCTGGAATATGGGAAGGATAACCAAGAAAGCAAATAATTTGGGGGAATACAGAGAGATCTGGAAGCATTTACAGAGTTGGGTATATAAGCCAAAAGATGTAGAACTTACCAGAGCCAAAGCTCATAAGACTTTATGGCAGTTCTCTGACAAAACTCCATCTCTTCTGGAGCTTGTTCAATTTGCAAAAGGTGAAGGAGCATGTAGCAGCTGTGATGACTGGTTTTGCACAGCTTAGTGCTCATGGTGGTCTCTGCTCATCTCCACCTGCTGTCAATCTGAGAATCTGTGTCAGGTTTTGCCTGCAAATGTCTAACTTAGAAATTCCACGTACAAGCTTCCTAACATTGCACTCCTAATGTTTTTCAGCCAGCCCTTCTCCCAAGCCTGGAGGTTGCTGACAACACCTTTACTTCAAAACCTAATCCTAGTACCTACACCTCTCTCCAGTTCTTGTATTTCTGGATGTGCTGAAGTGATTTTTGTGCTGTTATTTTTGAAAATGTGGGATAAGGAAAAAATACCTTGCACATGAAAACTACAGTTGACCCTCTGAGACTGACTGCTTTTCATATTCTCCTTCAAAGATGTACTCTCCTAACATAAGCATGCTCAGGAGAAGGGAGGGAGCAACAAATCCCACCATGAAGCCTCATATTCCTGTTCGGTAGGAGAGAATCGTTCCTGCCAGAATATGAAGCAATTCCTGTATCCCTGCCAAAACAATTTCTTGATGTGCTCTCCCTAATATCTCATAATGAACCACAAACAAGCTTTTAAAGTAAGGATAAGGACCCACATGCTTATAGTGTTCACAGACTGTACATCCAGGGAATTGAAGAAAGAGCCAAAGAATAGTACAGCCAAAGGGGTACAGAGTGTGCTTTTCAGCACTTTACTAATTAAAACAATGGGTCTCCAAATTACGATATTTTCACTTTTTTGGATATTTAAACACTCAGATGGCATAAAGGCGTTCCTCCAATCAGTGTTTTGGAAGAAAAGCCCTGATCCTGAAAGAGATGCACATAGGTGCTTCCCTTCCTCCATGAGATCAGTGGAGATTTATGCAGGAAAAAGTCACAGGCAGGCCCTTTGTCTGAAATTGCCTAAGTCCTACAGTGATGAGGACTGTGTATATTGTGATACAGAATGTTTGACCTACAGCAGTATCTGTTAGACACACTTGGCACCTACTTCAAACCTGCTGAAATCAGGGTGCACCTCCCTATTGACTTGAGTGACCTTAACTTTCTGTTGTCCCTTTTTTTTAATATCTTCTTAAAAGTTTTTTAAATTAGACTGTTTCTTCTTGTAATAAAGCAGATTTTAAAAGGAAATTAGTGGATACCCAAAGCACTTATCTAATGCTTTCCCTCCACATATGTCAGTCACAAGAAAATTTGAATACGTGTGGGTTTTATATCCGTTTTTGATCACTGGGATAGAAGAAGCACACAATGTCCAGGTAACTCACCCAAGGTCAGAGCAAGAAAATGGTGTACAAAGAAATTCCAGTATCCCTAATTTTCCAGGTTGTATCCACAGGAGAATGTTTCCTTTTATATGAAAGGAGGAAAAAAAGCTTTTATTCATTCATGTGAAAGAGGGAAACAAGTATCCCCGAGGATGAAAATAAATTGTTAGTCCAAACTTCACAAAGTTTTTATGCTGTATGATTTGTAATATCCAGCAAAGTTCAACAGCTGCAGCATTATATAATAGACAGAAATTAAAAGTTATAAGCAAAGGGGGAAGTACAGTGTGGGAAATGTGGGAAAAAAGGAGGAATTGGTGTAGCAGAAAGCTGCAGGCAAAAGCATTGCAAGGGACTGGAAGCATGAAGCCTCTTGCACCAAGATGTGAGTTTGTATTAATCTATAGCAACCACAGTTACTCAAGTTGAAAGGTATACTGTGCAAACACATATATACAGAGGGAGCAGCATGTTAAAATACAGCCTAGGTAGAGTTTGAGGCAGCTCCCTATTGCTTTAGTTCACACAAATAGTTCCAGTGGAGTTGTTGGTGCTATCTGTGAGACTAAAAAGAGAAAAAAGTCTCTGGGGCCCAGACCAAGTTTTAACTTTGTCAAATGCTGAACAGCTGGAACATATTTTCAAAGGACATTTTTTTCTGACTGCTACTTCCAAGGGCGTTCTCAGCAAAAGTCTATTTTGTTTCTTTTCCTATTTTAAAAATTTCAGGCCTCAGCAAAAGCAACAAAGTGACAAAAGAGAATAGAAACTGCTGGAAGAAAAAAGCCCGTTGTGGTTGATGCACAAGCTGAGACGCAGAGCAGTCTACCTTTCCTGAGCCAGGAGCCCTGTCAGTCCTCCTCTTGCTTTTTTCACACGCTGCCTGCCAGTGACGGGCGAGGTCCCCAGTGACCGGCGAGGTCCCTGCTCTTGTTCTCTGAATGTTCCCACTGCACAAATTACACACAGCGTAATTTCAGGTGCTAATTGCTCACACAGCCCCTGCTGCTGCATGCACACATGGGTGCAGCCCTTTCGAGCACATCCCAGCAATCATCAGTTGCAGGAGGGTGTGAGGAGGGGAGTAAGATACACTAGGCACAGGACTCTAGCAAGAAACCTGGATGGAAAGGAATTGTTACGTGGAGTCAAACCCAGAGAACATGAAGCTCTCACTGAAGCAATGGAAACCAGCCTCTGAGGTAGGGCATGGAACTCAAGGGAGTTAGGTTCAGTTTTACAGTAGTTCAGCCCCAGATTTGTTTGCTTCTGGGCTGAGTAGATACATCAAAACATAGGGGCAAACAAAGTCCATGAAAATCGCCTGCCTTGTTTCTATACAAGGTATCTTCAACACCAGCATTTCTCAGAAACCAGTAGCTGCTGCAGGCAGCCACAGAAACCCCAGATGAGCTCCTCTCTCCAATCAGTTGCCTGGTGGGAGAGGCTTATAACTGGTGGAAGTGTGTTGTGAATACCCGCCAAGAGCCACATGTTTCTCTTATACTAGATGGTATTTCATTCACTTTTCCAGCAGGAATTTCTCTGAGGCCTGAGCTCCTTTTTCCCGTACGAACAGAAGGTTCCTCATTGCCCTACCTGGATAGACAGCTGGGCCTGGTACACAAACAGCCAAGGCATTTTTTTCCCTACTGAGACTTACTCATGCTCTGTGCTTATGTTGCTTTCACAACAAACTTCAGAGTGGCTGTGTAGAATATGATTTGGACATGTGTCTCTGGAGGTGCATGGGGAAAAAAAAAGCTAATGGACTTATATCCTGGCATCACTGACTGCTCTCCCCCTTAAAAAAATAAGCTAATAGCATTTTCAGTACATTTTCAGCCACTTTTGACCTCGCTGATCCCAGAGGGAAAAGAGCTGTGGATAACTATGCCATTTAGAGAAAGGCCTGTTTCTGAGCTGTAGCAGTGCATTTAGAGGAAAGGTTACAAAGCCAGATCACATTTTATCTAAAAGGGGGTGTTACCTTGCATTGCATGCAAGCAATTGTGATTAATCTAAACAGTGTGGGAATTCCACCCTAATCTAAGATCACTGTTGGGCATTTTTGTGAAGACATTTGTTGTTGCACTCAGATTGTGCTGTAGATGTTTACTTGTTCCAGATTTTCATTGAGGACCTCACAAAAGCATTGCACATGTCAGAAAAGCACAGTGACAACAGCTCCACCATATAAAGATGCTTTACACAGAAAAAGGTTGGCAGCTTAAAAGGCCAAGTTAAGTGAAATATAACCATTGTTTTCTTTCTATTCAGAAGTCCCATAATTGGGTTTATATGGCTTAGAAGGTTGGGCAAAAGCCCTTTATTGTCCTGTTTCACTTAAACATTTAAACATGTTCATACTTATGAATCCTTACATGGCTGACAAGCTGAGACAGAGTGTGGGACTATATTTGGGCTGAACTTTTTTAATGTGCCAAATATTGGATTAAGCACTGTTTTGCTTGAGAAAAGGGACAATACCTAATCAGTTCTCCTGAGAGTGACTGGCATTAAAAATAGTCTATTAAAATAATAGACTAATCCTACATGAACTTAAAACTTGCTGTTCCTGCAGTATGATGTAGATTAGCAGAGGTCCAAAGCAGATAGAATGTGTAATTCACACTGCCTTGCAATTGCTCTCAACACATGCAATAATTTCTCTTCCTTCTAAACTGTGTTGACTTTTGTACAGTTGAGTCTCATATGAATGGTACAAATAATTCAGAAAAGACTGAGCTGGGCTGTTAATTCATCAACAGAAGGGAAAAGATATGGCATTTGCACAAGAAAAATATGTTGATAGCATAGTTGCAAAAGCCTTCATATGCTCTAAAATAGAGTCACATATTCACTTGTACCTGAATACAAGAAAGAGGCCTAAGAAATTATTTTATCCCCTCAATCTTACAGCTTATTCCTATCAGGTTCTTGTATACTGAAAAAAGGTTTTCAGGCTTAGTGGATAGTTTAGTGGATCCTTGCAAGCTATAAATTAAGACTTAGAATTATTTATACTTGTTCTAACAGCAGCACTCTCCAATACACCAATCACATCCAAACCACAATTAAAATCTTAGTTGCTACCCTGCTCTAAAAGCCACTCAGTTCTTCACAGTGGAGATGAGTGCTTGGGGATGGAGAGACACCAGGTTCTAATCCCTGTGGGCCTCTTGGTCCCTTTGTAGCACTGTATGGTGGCACTGTGACCCCGCAATATCACCATGATGCTGAGACTCCAGAGAATCTTCCCCTTGACAGCTCACAGTCTTCTTCAACTATCCCATATCCCCAGAGCTTAAGGAGTCCCAGGGACTTGGCCCATGGGCCACAACATACAGGCTTAGCATCTATAGCTCAAGCACAGCTGGAAAGAAATAAGAAGGGTGAGAGGAGTCTTTTGGGGGAGTCCCTCAGCAAGCATTTGAATAAACTGATGAAGAAAGCCCATTTGTACTGGCATGCATAAATAACTTGTAGGAAAACAGGAAAAATAAGAGCAAGGATAAAATGCGATATTTCATGATAGTTGAATGTTAGCAGGGTGGTTCCACAAGATCTGTACTGGGATTTGTGCACTTCAAAATTGTCATAAGTAATCGGTATGCAAAGGTTAAAAACGAGGCAAGGAAGTCTGCAGAAAACAAATCATTGCTTGGGATAGTGAAATGTGCAATTGGCTGCAAACAACTACAGAAGGATCTCACAATACTGAGTAATAAGGCAATAAAATCACAAATTAAATTCAATGGGAATCACAAATGAAATGTCAATAAATGCAAGTAAGGTGCATGAAGGAGAAAAAACAACTATCTATATGACTATATACACAGGGATAAACTCTAAATTAGCTATTAGCTAGGGAAATTAGCTATTACCAGTCTAGCAAGAGATCTGGGAGTCATTATGGATAGTGCTCTGAAAAGTCAGCTCCATGGTAGTGAAGTGGCAAGTATTGCATGGGGAATTATTAGGGAAGGAAATGAAAATAAAACAGAGCATCCTTGTAAACAGAGCATATCTGCATGGTGAATTTGCATCTCGAGTACTACTGGTAATTTTAGTTACCTCTTTGGAACAGGCTGTGATAACATTAAGAAATATACTAAGAATCACAGAGAAATGAAGGAGGGTAAATAGGTCAGAACACTTCTACGTGGAAAAAGAGATGATGAAATAGATATATGACACAGCAAAGAGTAGGAATGGTCCTTTCTAACAGGAGCAGAAGAGGGGAGTAATAAGTATCTCCTAGGGGCTGACAGAAACTCTAGGAATGTGCCATATAACTTTTTTCTCTCTCCACCTCTCTTGTCCACTGTAATTTTTTTCCCATTATAGTACTGGTTTGAGACACAACATTTACCTTGTAGCACTGTGGAATCAAGAAGCCAGCAGAAGCAAAGGATCCAGCTCAGGCTGGGGTCCATGGGGCGACCTCAGAGCTGAACACTACCTCTCACCAGCACCCAGGCTAAGAAGGGCAGCTGCATTGTTAGGATGCCAAGAGCCAGGATGACAAGAGTGCCGTGGGATTGAAGTTTTTCTTCTCTCTGCAGTGCAAAGATCAAGTACGAAGGGGAGACCCTGGTCTCAAGGGGAGATCAGGTGTTTTTGAAGAGGCTCCTTAGAAGTTCTGGGAGCAAGCTAGGCAATGAGGAGTTAATTCTAGAAGCTGGTACAAGCCTAGGACTGGCTTTATTGAGAATTGGCATGTGAGGACTTGGTGAGGGGACAGAAAGTTGTGCTTCAAAGAAGGACAGAGTGAGCTGATTGATGGGCTTTATTTGGGAAAGGTCAAAGAATAAAGTTAAATAGGCATCTGTGATGGGAAATGTTGAGACGAAAAGGTGAATAAATAGTCAAATCTGAATTCTCAGTTTAATTATGGTGTAGAAAATCATGGATACTACAGAGAAGGCAAACAGGAAATGATTATTCAAATTTTTTTTTAAACACCCTGAGTAATGATCAGATGGCAGATTTAAAGCAAATTTATAGAAATACTTTTTAATGGACGAGTGGAAATCACTATGAAATGTTATGGAGGCCAGCAGGATTGAAAAAGAAGCAAACAAAGAGACAATGACAGACCTGGAAAAGACAATGTTGTCAGATCATTCTTTCAATTAGTACCACCTGTACCTTCTTCTGCTTTCAAAGCAGAAGTCACTAAGGTCCACCTTGGAGCCTTGTCCGTAGGGTTTGTCCACTACTGTGCATTAGCTTCCCCACATGGAAAAGCACTGACTGGGTGTGGGTATAATTTGTACCATCACAAAGCAGATAAAAAAGCAACATCTCTACACTACAAATTAGCCCTTTCTGGCTTCTTCTACACAAAGCTGTAGGAGCACCTACTGTAGATCTTAAAGCATGTGTAATGGAAAAAATACTGCTTTTAAAGGAGCCTCTCAATCTCAACCTTTGAACTGGATTTCTTACAGTAAATTACGTTCTAATTTTGACACTGACACCAAGGAGAGCAAACTAGGCTGTAGCATGACTCTTCTAAAAATATACCTGTATATGTTTGTGTGAGGGACAGTAGGAATCAGAATCACTTCCTTGGCAATATATCCCAAGTTCTGGGAAAAGAAATTGTCTTTGCATAGAGAATAAAACCAAGATTGTTATTATTTCAGCTTTTCTAGCAGCTGAAATCATTGTTGTGACTCAATTAGCCCATTTAGAAAAGGAGAGGTAGACAATGTTCTTCTTTCTCTGTGGGGCAGAACTCACGTATTTACAAGAGAAGTCTTCTTGAGACAGCATGTGGTGTCTACATATTTGCCGCTGCAGTTTCCAGGGGAGACAAGCTTGCCTGATTTCCACAATATAGCCATGACTTGTTTCCCATTGAAATTCCTTTAAAATAGACAAGTAGGCAATTACCATGTAAGAGATAAATGGAATATATAGTTAATGTCAAGATATACTCTTGCTGTATCATTATAACTTTCATGTTAATCCACGGTTAATGTGCCCATGTATTCTCTATTTCTTTGACAGAATTTGCCTGAGCTGCACAAAGCCTTTTCTCTCTCTGCCTCTCCCTCCCTTTTCCCATACTGGTGTAGTTATAAAGTAGGAAGCATGTTACAATTAAAGTGCCTCAGACCAAGGGTCTGCTCTAAAGACCAATTGCAGCAATACTGCAGCAGAGCAGGCTGCCAGTGACTGAGTAGGAGGAGTTGGTGATGGGTGGTATTACTCCAAACATGACCCGAGAGAGGAAAAGGCAAAGCATAGATCCTATACTCTTGGAGGGGTAGTTCAGCAAACACTCAGTGAATGGAAACCTGCTCTGCTTGTCCTCTGCCAGGCAGCAATAGGAAAGCTGCTGGAAATGCCAACACTGTTTTGTTTGTTTCCTTCCAGGCAGATTTTTCCACAAAAAATAAGTTTTGCACCTGCTTTAACATAGGTTGTTAGAAATGTGAATGAGGCAAATTAATTCTCTTGTGTCAGATAATTCAGCAACCAGGGAGAAAAATCTATGGTTTTCAAATGCAATACCTTTTCGCGAATTGCTGGAAAAGCACATATTCATTGGCTCCACCAATAATCTGAATCTTGTTTAAACTAATATTTCTCCCACCTGCAAAAAAGCCACAGATAAATTTAGTGAATACATGCTATTCATGGAGCTCTTTCTTCCCAGAAAAAACGGATGAATCATATGAAGTTGCTGCAGTTTTGCTCCTAAAAGCAATGTGACCCATTAAGGATGTTAGGAGAGTTAGAAGAGGGTACCTGGTTCTTGAATATGCCCACGAGACAGGAATTTAATTGCTCTCCATACTAGATTTCATGAATGTTTCCTTGATATAACTACTCCTCTGTTCTTCCCCCATAAAGTAAAGATAACACTCTCCTACCTTCTGGGATGTTTTCAAGGATAAATATACTAAACATGTTTAGGTGCTGTGGCACAGATAAGGGATTTATAAAAGTCTCTAACAAGGACAGTCTATTCTCCATTGCAGCATACACAGCTCTTGACTCCCAAAAGCACTTCCACCTTGGGGCAGTGATTCATATATGGCAGATGGGAGCAGAGCCATCAGGCTGAGCACCCTCTGGAACAAGGTCTATAACACATTGCAATGTATTCATCAACGCAATGCTCTTCTGCCCACCTTAGACTTGATGTGTAATCCTAAATTTAGTGCCGATGGATTTATCTGAAAGACAACTATGCAATGCAGTAGATACTGCACTGGCATAAGCCATTATAGCTTTGGTGAAAGTATTCTGAATTATACGTAACACCCCAAGATCCAGACTAAAGTTTAATTGAATTAATGTATATTTCATATCTAAACAGTTAAGAAACAGGTACTGTCTCTGGCTATATAAATTTGCAGGAAAGTGAAACATTTCTCCTGAAGCAGAAACTCTGGATGGCTTAAATATACATATTTCCTTAGTTTTGGTATAGGTACATTAAGGTTATTAACATATTTTAGCCAGATTGTTAACAGAAAGAAAGAAGGGAAGCAGAGAACAAACAGTTATATGATTTTGTTTACTAAACTCTTTTATTCTGAAGTTCATATTCTGATTTAGATCAGTTACTTTTGCAGTGCAATCAGTCCAAAGCAAGAACTAGGCTGAAACGTAAACACATACATCTATGTACTTTCTCTGATTAATTCATATTTTCTATTTCTTGGCTGAACAGTGACAAAATACCCAAAACAATTCATATCAATTTCTAACAATTTCTATTACTAAAATGCTTTTGGGTGAGGGTAACCAAGTGAAGAATCTTCCCCTGAAAGCCAACCCATACTTCGATATCTCTGACGCCCAAGTCCCCTGGATGGGGTTTGTTGTTCTGGTTGGAGAGAAGCCACACTGCAAGCCTGCTCCAATGACTATACTGCTCAGTTTCATTGAAAAACTCCTGCTGGAACCAGTAGCCTTCCTGACTTTTGTTGCTGTGGCATGACAGTTTTCTCCAGCTGTGTGAGGGGTTTACTACTGCACTGTGTGCCCCAGAGTGCAGAGGCAAATGCATAGATCAAACTGATGGCTGGTTCCACTTCTCTCTCACAGCCTACTGAGGCCAAACACATGAGCAGAATTTATAGTTGTCGATCTTTCTAACGTACTGTGTCTTCTAAAAAGCTGCAACAGATGAATAGGTCTTGTTCCCTAAATGAAACCCTGAATATTACAGTTGCTCTGTTGAGGCAGCTGAGGATCAGGAAATTTTTACATCAGGGGTCTGGGCTTCTGAAGTGGATGTGGTAGTGATGATTCCTCTGGAATTATGAGCTGTCCTCCACAGAACTGGTCTGAAGGGGTTCCTTTCTACAGCCAGCTCTGGCTTCCCACCTCTGTACTGCAACACTTCATTAAGTACTTACAGCACCCTAACATGCTGTCAACACATCCTTTATTGTGCCAGGGACACCATCATGGTAACCTCAGTGTAACCAGTTCCTGAAAACAGTAATCCCAAGATTTTGTTGACCTAGCTAACTTAATGGCACAGAGGAACCCAGAAGGTCCCCCTGAACCTCTGAAGTCATGGATGAAGACGTTACCTGAATCCCAAATAAATGCAAGCTTTACAGGGGACTGTGTCCTATTATATATTTTGTTGACTACTAAAAATCAATTGTAAATAGAAGGAACATAGAGCAAAGAGACTCAGCTCACTCAGTTTATTAAACACAAATGTTCACTGCTAATGAGCAAAGCAGTTGTCGTAATCTCATGTCTTCACTTCAACACAAGTGTCACAGCAGCTGAGAAAGGGCCAAGTTCACTTGACAAAAGGATCATTTACCAAAATATATACCCCATTTATTCACTACAAAAATCCTGAACTGTTCCATGATTTCCATCTCCTATTTTATAAGCAGAAGGGAAGAAAACCACAATAGTACCATGACAACAAATAGAAGAGGAATCTTTTTTGATTTTCCTTAAAGTAACAAGTAAATATATTAATTGGGAAAATATGTACCAAAAATGTTTATTCATGCCATGGAACAAGAAAGCTTTTTGTCAGTGACACGAGAAATATGAAAAGGAGTTAACTAGGCCACAGGTCATGGAGAGTTCAGCTGACAGAAATAGACTTGCAGAAGTTTGCCTTGGAGTTTAGGGCAGCAACAGTAAACTTTAATAACAGTAAAGTGTTTAATACAAATACTGCCTTAATTAGATCTACAGTTATAGGCCTGAGCCATTGATCTCATAGCATTATATTGATGCATTATAGCTGCAGGGGACAGGAACACCTTATTCCAGGGAACAGCCAGCATGCTGCCATGTTGATTTAGCCTCTTTCAAACCGCTCTGCTTTCAATATGTGTAGTTCAAAATGTAGAGAGTACATATTCTCCACCTATTCCTTCTCTAAACTATCATACCATAGCTGAAAGAGTTTGCAGTGTCAGCAACCAAGCACATTTATGCACCTTTTGATGACAATTTTTGGACTGTGTAGCTCTTGTTCTGTCTTTCAAACATTTTTTGCCAACTTCACTTCTAGCAAAAACAGTGGCATCATACAGATTAATTAGGAGCTTGAAAAGAAAGAACTTTTGTTGTATCAATAGGTACAGAAAAACAAAACCACTAAGATAATTTCTCTGTCTCACAGTTCCCTCAGCTTTTATGTAATGTGACGAGCCCTGACTATTCCCAAACAATATTTCCTCTTTCTTCCAAAGCTGTTTTAAAGGGCTTTAAACAAGTTCACAGTCACCCATCCTGCTCCTCTGTTACCTCAGCGTACTGCACACATGGTGTTGATGCAAAAGAGCTGCAAATGGAGTGTTTGAGGCAAAGGTGCTCAAATACTCAGGCTTTCTGCAGCACCTGAGGCTCTGAGATCAGGGGTGTTTTCCTCCCCAGGCACCCTGCCCTGTGGTTCAGCCGCCTCTCCCACCATTGTGTGGGCCGCCCCTGGAACGCACAGGCGAATTCCTTGGACATGTCATCTCTTGAGTCCCCTTTCATCCAGCTGAGGGTGGAGACAGGTGTTAAATCAGCGTTAGCAGCCACCATACTGCACCACAGATGCTGGTGGGGAAAAATGAGGAGGAAAAGACAATGTCCCTCTTGTCCATGCTATAATTTCTGTTAAGACAGAACCTCTGTTCCTTCTTCATGTTCAGTCAAGTTCTTTGTCACAAACTCCGTGCACTCCGTTGCCTGTATTGGATGCCTTCAGAGATTAGGATGAACCTTTCTTGCCACAGTGACCTGGAATAGTTTTTTGGGTAGCTGCACACTGTAACAAAAAACAAACAAACAAATATACAATTCTGAGTATGGTTGAGCGGTATTTTACTCTACTAGGAGAGACATGTCCTTTGCCCAATATCCCCAAACCCTAAGAAACAGAGGATGTTCCTGAGCATCATGTAGAGACATCATTTTAACCCTGAAAGTGTTTGCTTTTCTACATTGTGTAGCTTAAAATAAAAGCAATCATGCTGAAATCTTTAGCATTAAAATGATAGAGTTTCCAACTTTGCCTGATTACTTGTTTCTCATATTTACTGCTGCTCACAACATTTGTTTAGAGTTAAAACACCTTCTAAAACATCTTTACAATTACGGTTCCACCTTATAAGCAGTTCATTAAAACACCAGCTTTCAGTGCAATAAAATCTGTGACAAAGTAAACAAAAATCCCTACATGAACTGCAGTATGTGCACTGCTAAACTCACATATAAAGAGCACATAGAACAGATTTAGGATTAGAGCCAAACTCAAAGGAATGTTCATAGTTTTTGGTCATCATCAATTGTATCACAGCAGCAGAACACATCCCCACCTGTATGCTCGGAGCATACAGTAGCATTTTGTGGAAGCCTCCCTTCTGTTCGCTCAGCACCTCCTACACCCTCCCTTCTTGGACACACAGAAAGTCTCACTCCTAGGCTTACCAAAGCTCTGCAGAGCAAATAAAACCATTGCAATGATTTCAGCTACTTGCTACCCATCAGAGTTATTATTAACTCCTTAATCTGTCCTTCCGTCAACCAGGCACAAGTGGTAGTCCTTGCTTCTATCCAAACAATCTGTGACAGGTTTTTACCCAGACAGCAAACCAATTCTCTCTGGAAGGCTGAAGAAACAGCTAAACTGGGGATGATTTGTCAAGTCTCCAGGCAAAGATGGTCATGTGTGTCTGGCACTTGGAGTATAGCTTGTGGCATTTGCTCAAACATTGTGGCCCTGAAGGTCAGCAAGAACATCCTGCCGCAAGAGAGCAGGATCTTGTCTTGGCTCTGAAGTTGGGGATCCCCAGAAAAAAAGTGACAAAGGAACGTATGCTTGATTTCAGGCATTGCCAGAGGTGTCCTGAGCCATGAAATTGCAGCCTGGGGGACGTGTACTAGTTTGAAAAAAAACCAGTGGGAGGCACCAAGTCAGAATTACAATTTAATGGGGAAATTAAAGAAAAGGAAAAAAAAGTAAAAGAAAACACTGGTTCAAACTGACAGAGTCAAGATACAACCTGAGTCCCTGTTAGGCAGGGTGGTGGTAGCAGTCTGGTAGAATGGTGGCTGCAGTCCTCTGAAGTGGTGACCCTGTAGAAAAAGGGTCTGCTCTTCCTCAGGTCCAGTGGTGGCTCTGTAGCTCCTGTCCTCAGGAAATCCAGTGGAAGGATTGTCTCTGGTGCTCAGCATCTCAGATTATATCCACGATGGGATGCTTGGTTCCTCCCTCTGGGTGGAGCATCTCACAATGGGGTAATGAGTCATGAGGCCAAGTGTTGATTAGGCTCATTTACAGAAGATGGTCCAGAGGGAGTTATCTCTGAGTCAGGCGGCAGGACAATGATGGGCCATTAACAGCAAGACAGTCTGGGGGGAGGAGGCAAGGAAACACTGCCCCACCTGATTTCAACAGCTCATGAGGATGGTAATAGAATACACTGCAACCCAGGACATTAAGCTAAGCTAAGCCACGCCTGTCTGTATTCATCACCATGAGGACCACAACACCCAACAGTGTCTCTGCCATGCTGCCACCTCGAAGATGGCATTGTCTGTCTCACAAGTAGATGTACGGTGGGATGAAACTGGGGAGATGCTGGGAGATAAAATAGCTCAGTCCCGAGCTTGTGTTGTGTCCCTGCAGACCATCCTGGAGCAGCAGAACAAAGCACAGTGGGGTGCCTGACCAGATTTCCCTGTTGAAGTGTGTGGAAGCATGGCAGTGTGGTGTGGCCACAGCTTAGTCAGCAGCAGCTAACACTTGTGTGCACACTGCTGGTGCAACAGGGGCTGCAAATCAGCTAATGCAGGATCTGCAGAAACCACAATAAGTTCCAGGTGTGAACATGCCACAGCTGCATTGGTCCAGCCCTTTGCCTGCCCCAGGCCCTTGGGTAGGTGTAAAGGATGGCTCTGCATCTTTTGTCCCCCACAGCTTCTCCTGAGGCAAGGTCTGGCCTGGCACAGGGAAGCACAAACCTTTTGTGCAGAGACAGACTCTGAGATACGAACTTGCAGGAAATTAGGAACCTGTATGCACTCCTGAATCCAAATTCCCAGGGTGTAGACTGAAACAAAAAATAATGGAATTAACTAGAACCTACTCTAATTTGTCCCAAAAGTTAGAGTTCCAATTCTGAGCAGCTCAGATGTTGTTGCTTCTGCAGGTTGAGGTGACATGGATCTAGCTTGCCTGAGTTTCTGAGTCATGTGTCTGAGACATGACATTTTGCCCTGGTCTGCTTTCTGTCTTGTAAAGACTATTCTCAGTTCCCTCCTCTTTCTCTCCTCCTCGTCTTTTTTAACTTATCACTAGCAGGTTTTATACATTTTAAATCTTTATACATAAGAATTTAAAAAAATATATCTTTCTAGGCTGACAGTCTCCCATTGAATCTGTCATCTCCTATTACTTTGTGTGACATGATGGACCCTGATATGGATATGATGTTCTATGACACATGACACCAGTTACCCAACACTGTACCTCATTAGAGGAAACTGTAAAGGCATAAACCAGGGGTGAGCCCCTCCTATTAATCTCTTGTTCCTTTTACTACTATCATCAAGTGTTTGTGTGGTTGTTTCAGATTTTCCCCCTTGGACAGTCTCATAATTGTTTCTGAGTGCTGATAAGGAACAAAAAGGGAGAAAACACCCTGAAAGGTTAAAACCCATCACACTCTTTTCTCTGTAAACATAGAAATAATATCTTTTGAAACAATCCTAGTTAATCCCTTCTTAATATCTAGAAGGAAAAAAAGAATTTGTATATCCCTGACAGCACATCCTGGATTTAATTATTTCCTGACCACAGAATGGGTTGATCAGAATTACTGTTGGCCAGACAGGAAAAAAATGAAAGGTGCTGGGTTCATCTTTAGCCACAGTTTGGCAAAAAACAATGACCATTCCCAGATCACATTAACATGTTTTTTGTCAAAACCTGCTGGAGAGAAAAAATGCAAATGCTGATGCAGGAAAGAAAGATTATTGTTACTGTTCCTTCTAGTTTCTCCCCTGTGCTTGATAAATGACACCTGTGATTTTTTCTTGCTAATTTTGCCTAACAAATATCATCAGAACAAACCTGCACTGCTTTTGTTCAAAGCTCTGTGTGAAAAGAAATTGAGGCCAGTTTCTCATCTGTTTCTGCGGAGCTCACGTGTTCCAAGGGCAGGAAGATGCTGATATGAAGGTGGGTATTTATTAGCCAGAGTAGATTAGCCTCAGTCTGAATCTCAGTTATCACAGCTGACACTGACTCTCTCTTTGTGTTCCGTGTGGGCACTCTCTGGGTTGTACCAACATCCTGGACCTGGCTAACAAATTCCTGCTCAGTATGTGGTGATTACAGCTCATGAAACACCAAGGCTGTCTCTCTGTGCTTTTGTAAAACTTTAGTAGCAGAGAGGATGTGTGTTAAGAAAATGAAAACATTTACCTGGAGTTCACTGCACTGAACCAGTTATGACTGACAGCCACCAGCCACCTGATGAAGGCAGATATTTGCATGCCCAAAACACACATTTGGCTCAATTGGCACCTTTAGTGTCCTTCTCATTGGACAAATTAAAGATTAAGAAATAGTGGTAAAAGTGATACTAAGCTAGCTCATTCAGGCTGGAATGAGCCTCTACTACTATGCAGATATGGGATGATGCTGTCTTGGTGGCACACCTGAGGGTGAATAAATGTTCTTGCTCTTTTACATTGGCATTCCATAACCTTTGGTTTAAAGATATGGATGGAGTATTTTTAGGATTGGATTTACATTTTGGACCTTATGGTCCTGCTACTGAGCTTGCTATTTCTAGATGAATATACTCTACAAAGCAGACAGCTCATTGTTTGTTAGTGAATGTCAGTAGAAGAAATCTGAGCCACTCACCTTGACTAATTGGTACAGCCAATTATGGGATGTTTTAACATGAAGGAGATTAGCAATATCCTTAAAATCCATAACCAAAATTATTTTTGAACTTTTGTTTGCATATTTCTGACTTATGCTGGTGGAAAGAACCAAAGCCCTGTAGAAGAACTACTAACCTTTTTCAGTCTCCTGAGTTTTTCCTCTTTATTGGGTGTCTTTGCCACAGAGCTTCTGAGAGCCTTTGCAGTACATTATAAAGGAATGCACTTCCTCTAACTCTGTGGGGCTATTTCATCTCTAAGTGCTCTAAATAACTAGTGAATGAGCTATACATAAGTGGTTTTTTTCACTGCAGAGTGCATATTTTCCATCTATAATGGTTTTATTTTGACACTGCAGGTGTTAAGAGCTGTCTAACACAGCAAACACTTCCCTAGTGAGGTGCCAGTAAATTCTAGATTATAGGAGACCCATTCTGCAAAAAAAAAAGATGTGTGCAAGGGCAGCCACCAGCTGCCAGACTGTCCATCTGTAGAATCCATTTCTCTGCATTTTGCTTCCACCTACCATAGGCTGTTAAACCTGCTGCTAGGTTTGTTTCTGATGATTTGTACCTTAAATTACCAGTTACCCCTCCACACAACATTTAAGATCTCAAGCCCAGCTCTAGGATGATAAATCCATTTGCTGGAAGGCCACATAATGATTAGGTGTTGCAGTGATGCCTGAAACACGATGCTCTTGATCAGACAAGTATTATAACAAGAGATTAATCCATGGCATAAATCATAGGAAATATTTCCACTAATACAAAGGGATGGAATTAGGACTTGCAAATATTTGCAGCAGATGTTGTACTTTAAGAATAGTTTCTTTATTAATGATAATGATACATACCTCTTTAAAACCAAAAATCAAAAATATTACTTGTTACTTGGGAAACGAGACCACCTCCCAGCTGGCTAGACCCTCCTTTCAGGTTGTTGTTGGGAATGATAAGGTCTCATGTGCGGTCCTCTGGTGGAAGACCCCAGAAATGAGTCTGGGGGTGCTTCAGTGGTCATTGGTGGTCAAACTTGGGGTGATCTTTGTTTGACCAGCGATACTTGTACGAGCAGCTCCTTCCTTTCCCATAGTGTGCCACAGTGGGAATTTTTGTATGGATGCATTAACCAGGATGTGCTAACCAGATTTCACCTCCGCCAGCCCTGGAAGTAACACCTTCCTGCCGCAAATTCCTCCTTTCTGCACTTAACTCAAGCCCCACTGTAGTGACTTGTCTTATGGTAAGTTCCTTCTGTGGCCTTGGCAGTGTGTGAGACAGGCAACTGTGATCTTTAAGTCCTCACAGCTGTGGAGAAGAAGGGGTGTTCCAGCAGCACCCAATCATTCGGTGGGGCTGGAAAGCACAAAGGATAGCTGAGTTTCTGTCCAAATGGCAATTTAAAGTTACCTCTGTCCTGGACCCTCCCCAAAGCCTTTTCCTCACATCTGTCTGGATTGCAACCCCTTTGCCTCCATCTGCTTGATGATGGGAGAGAGGAAGGTGAGAGGCAGCTGCACAGGTGCAAGGGGAGTGGGTCTGTAAGATCTGCCTCCTGCCAGCTAAAACCACTCATTTTAGTTTCAAATCTCTTTCGAAGGAAAGATGATCTTTCTCTCTTTGTTCTCAGGAATGGCAGGGCTGTGACACAGGTGCAAGGCAGCTCTGGCACCAGCTAAACTAAGCCATAAAAGCAGTTCCTGAGGGAGGGAGTCCTAGGAAGACAGCTGCAATCCTAGAGGCAGAAGGAGTGTGCCCCAAGTCCTAAATTACCTTCAATTTTCAAGTGGCCTTTTCCACTGCAAAGGACCACTACAAGGTCTTCACTGCTGTTTTAGTCCTTACCTGAGCACCTACAACACATGGACAAGCCTGCACAGGGTCAGATGTGTTACTAGAGACATGAAAAATTCATTGTTTATTGAGGTGGTCTCTCTGCCAGCTTCATTTATCTACAAGGGCATCAAGGATGTTGAAAACAGCCTGAAGGGAGAAAATGAAACTGAGTTTTAAAGGCATGTGACAATGTCTGTATAATCCCAACAGATTAGCCACTACTCCTACATACCATAGTGATTTCTGTTCTTGTGATTCCCTGTATGTCAGCCAGATACCATATGTGGGCAAGGGGGGACTTCCAAAGAATTAGGGAGTGGTACAAAAGACAAGCACAAGCCTGATGTCTCAGGTTGTATGTGAGGATGTACAGCACAAAGCTGCTTTGAGACAAGGGCCTGATATCATCTCCCAGGCCCACCTGCCTGGAGTTATCCCCCCTCGTGTGTGCAGACATGTTGCTAGAAAACTGCAATATTCTTGGGCCTGGATTCAGCTGCACCATGACCTGAGGGTGGCAGGAAGGGAAGCTGCACAGCCGGATGGCTGTCAGCACTTCTGTGCCTGCCAGGGGCTGACAGAGAGGAGGGCTGTCCCGTTACCCCATCCCACATAAACCTCTGCTGTCAGGTGGTGATCACACACCAAGACCTCACTACCTCCATGCAAATCCATGCTGCTTGGAGGCTGTCACCACCAGCACTATGAGAAAATGCTCGCCTTGGTTTTTCTAGGAGGGGACAGGCAGATGGGGAGCAGAGTGGAGTCACCGTGCACCCACCAGTGAGCCCCAGCTGGGTCTCCAGGACAGGCAATCAGCAGAGCAGGACTGCAGCTAACCAGAATTGGGATGAAATCTGGAACACCCTCTTGTCTTCCTGTTCTAACTTCAGCTCTGGTCTGGAACAGAAAAGCCTTTGGTACAGGATGCTGCCTACCTAAAATGGACCAAAGACTAGATAAAAGTTATCCTGCCAATCTTGCCTTGGGTGACACCCACAATGTTTTCTTGAAAGTCCTTTGAACATAGAGTTTAATTGTTTCCTCTTGCAAGCAAGACAGTGAAGACTCAATTAAGTGGAATTTTACTTGTCTTTCACAGAAAATCTTGGGAACATATTTTATAAAAGCTTGTGCTCACTTTATTTAAACTTTGGACCAAAATCTATTTATTTATCCAGCAGAGAGGCAGCTGGATACAAGGCAGAAAAAGGCAGAAAAAGGAAGCACTAAACTTACTGCAGTGCTGTAGTACATGTAACCTATTACAATAGGTTCCCTGTGACATCAGTAGGGTTTAGGCATGCTTAGCTCAGTAGGCTCCTTCTAAAGTTTTTTAATGTGTTAAGGCAGAATTTACTTTGGTTCCAATAGCTGAGTTTTATTAAGATGAAGTCTAAAGTTTTTAAAAGCATAAGTAGAAACAATAGAGTTGTTAAAGTACTGGGGAAAGAGTCTAACTGTAATCATGTCCAGAAGCATTTGAACTGAAGGATAAATTAAAAAAACTGTGGAAAACAATAGCCCATTACAATGGCAAAATCCATCAGCTGAAGAAAGCAGGGCAGACATGGTCAAGGCATTGTGCTTAAAGGATATCCATAAGATACACACATATAGTAACAGAGAGTGACATTCTTCATGTTGTATCAGTTTAAAAACCCAGATGGATCTAGATATAGATGTCAGCTACTAGGATAGCCAGGCTTCATCGCCCATGGACATCAGCACAGCCAGCACCTGTCTGCTCAGCAGGTTGTGTGCCTCGTGGTGAAGGGATAAACATGATCCGCTCCTCCGAGCCCCGCCGCCCCCGTGCTCGGGCACCAGCAGCCCGCAGCCCGAGCTGCACCTCCCACCAGGCTGTGCCAGCACATGGAGTGCAGTCAGGGGAGGCAACTTATAATTATTTGATGCAGATTGCAGATGGTCACTTCATTAGCATCGGTGCAGAGGCACCCCTCACATGGTGTGGGGTCGCCTTTGTCCCTCTGTAGAGGTGGATGGCTGGGTTGTTCTCATCTTTTAATGCCTCTACCAGGGCTTGATCAGAGGAGGTGCTGAGCAAGGTCTGTTACGTTAAAGTCAAAAATATCAAATTAAAACCCCATTGGGATAGAGGCTTGAAAAGGAAATTAGAGAATAGAATTTCTGCATCATAAAATATTAGGAACAGAGTGCATTAAATTGCTTCTAAATGGTGACAAAGGAGATCTGTTTCACTGTCTGTTTTATAATTGTTTTAACTAAAGGATGTGTCTGTCTTGTGGGGTATTGACTGTTAATTCCAAAAGTACAAATATTGCTGGTGTGTTACAGTTAGGCTATTACGCTAATTTTTAATTAAATAATGATCAAGTTGTGTGTGTTGTGCTTCTAGTACTTATTTACTTGCTAAAACCAGACCTTTTATTGAGAGTGGTTTCATGCATTCTTTCACCAGTCAAGTCAACATTACTGTCTTTTTAAAACAGCTGTAAATCTCTTTGATTGGGACTTGAGGCTGGAATCATTCGTGCTGTGTTAAACTAAACTGTCTTATCTCCTTGAGTGCTATGCAGCCTCTAGCATGTCCAGAGCTGCATCTGTCCATGGCCTAAGGAGGCCAATATTTGAAAGCTATTAATAAAGACATTTGGGGAGGAGATGGAGACACGCCTTTAACCCTCAGTGCAATGTGTTAGAAGAGATGACAGAGTAGGAGGCACGCTTTTTCATTTTCAAGGATAAAGGGGTTTGCCTTTTTTTTTTTTAGTGGGGACAATCACTGCCCTGCAAACAGCCCATTATTTTCAAAGGAATGCAGGCTGATGAACATCTGCACCACCAGAGAGAAGGTTAGACCAGATAAAGGTTTAAAAAAAATATATAGGAGGTAAAACCAAAATTGCCCTGAAGCTGGCCATCATCAGCACCACAGCAGTGAGAATCACACCTCTGAAGATGCCTTCTGCCCTTTCTGTCCCAAGGTGCTGAACTGCAGACCCTTCCAAGGGTCTGGAGCACCCTGGAAGTTTCCATAGGACTGAGGTAAGTAGGGAAAATATAAAGCACCCTTACAATGGGACCAGGACTCCCTTTGCATGGGGTATTCCTGTCTTCCGGCTCATGCTGAATCTGTTGTTTTGCTGTTGAGGTGCCAAAAAGAGAGTTTCAAATTGG
The DNA here is from genome assembly GCF_009650955.1 of Corvus moneduloides. NCBI lineage: Eukaryota > Metazoa > Chordata > Aves > Passeriformes > Corvidae > Corvus > Corvus moneduloides. The sequence continues at coordinate 116,424,139 of NC_045476.1, read as the reverse complement.
TCCCATCATATTTTAGTATTAGACAGGAAGTCAAGTACTATTGCACTTACTGCATCTCAACATGCACAGTGGGCAGCAAGTCCTTGGTGAAAAACTTTTGTGGGAAGCAGTATTAAAAGTCTCCAGACTTCTGGGGACAAGTGGCAGTAACTTCCTCAGCTATCCAAAAGTCAGGCATCTGAGCCTCTGTACAGTTAACACTGAGAAGCAGGGCACATCCAGAGCAGAGTTATCGCATCCTTTGTGGGCACCTATCCAGAAGGCAGCTTAGTTCCTTCCTGAGTGACAAGTGGACAAGGCACTGGAGACACATGACATCCCTCTGACTTCAGCCTCCACAGAGATGGGTTTCACCCAGAGCAGCATGTGGGGCTTTGTTATGGCAAAGCTACTGGCACTGATTTCCTATGTACCTCATAAAACCAGGGTGGACACAGGGAAGGGAAGCTGGGAGATTACTCTAGAAACAATACTTGCTCCTGGTTTTCCTCATAGTCAACTCTGCTGGAGATATTACCTTTCCAGTGCAGAAGGTGTTGGTGACATGTACCAAATGGCTTGTGTGCCCCTGTCTGTACACTTCCTACCCCTACATCTCTGCTTTCAGGAACCGCCTGTTTCTCACAACTCACCAAGTTCATCTACACGTTTTTCTTAGAGGTTATGTCCAGAGCTGTCTGCCATGCTGTCTTCCAGGCTGGGCTACCAATATTTAACATCAGGCAGCCAGAAAGGACCAGCAGCTTGTGGGTAGGGAAAGGCAAACAAATTATTGCATTGCAAGACAGGGTATGCCTTTGCAGCTGTCAGTGCTTATTACAATGAAGGGGGAAATGTCCCTCTTTGAAACCAAGATATAGCCTCAGCTTTCCTTCCTGTTGTGGCCTCCTCTGCAGCAGTGAAAACTCAACTACCTCAACTCCCCCTGCTGCTACCACAGTGTTTTTATGTCCACAACATCCACCAAAGTAAAAAGAAAATCCAAGTACTAACTCGTACCAAAGTCCTCAGGGAGCACAGCACTAGTGAGATAGAAAAGCCCAGCCTTGCCCCTGAGAAGAGCAACACATCTCAAAAGAGAGGTTCAAGCATGGACTGTAAGTTCTTTCAGAGACAAATATGACTGTTTTCTCACTGTGAAAACTTTGTTTTACACCTGGGATTTGATGTCTATTTAAATTAGGAATTTCTCTGAGTTCTTGGATCATTTACCTGTGCAACAAGGATGTAAAACACATGATAAACTGAAGTCACACAAACACCACAGTATCTACTTCAAGATGCAAAAATCTCAGAGTGGTGAGACCTGCTTCTTCAATGCCAAGTCCGGAAAGTCCCAGTGAAATCATTGTTCCCTGGATAGCACATAAATGGGATCATTCAGCAGGGCTTCAAATTCTGTCCTCACCCAAAAATCTCAGAAGGGTTACACTGCAGCTCATTTTCATGGCCTTCAAAAGTGCCTTTAGCTTTTTCTTCCGTAACAGTCTCCTTTGTTCAATTTTTTTTTTTTTTTGCAACAACAGAAATCCCATTACAAAAAGAGGAAAATGTCATGAATCAATGCTGCAGTTATAATTGGTCTAAGAATGCACTCAAAACAAATGTGTGACAATTAAAATTGTCATTATTTTGTCCATAATTCTGATATTTTTATTCAAACCCAAATATTTCTATTTAAACTGAAAAATTATGAAGACAGGAAATTGCAGTTGGAGGCTGTGGAGTGTACTCCCACAAAAATATATGCTATTTTCTGACTACCAGTTTCTTTTACTTCTAAAATTCCCATCACTGCAATAGCTGAGGACCCTGAAGTCCAGATCACACTTAGTTTCATTTCAGAAGTACTAAAGGGATTAAACACCTTGCAAATTAGATGATATTGCATGATCTGCCCTATACATAATCATTCAAAAACTGGAGTTCAGCTTCCCATTAATTGATCATTGATTCACTTTAAACAGGCTCTAGATACAGGCTGAGATGTATTAATAATATTTTATTGTATTTTAACTCACTTCTGTTCTTATTAACTTGTTAATTTGTTTTAATGAATTATTTAGTTTTTCTCATAAGATTTATTAATGTGACAGACCATACTTTGACCTACAGTTTTATATTATATCCCTAGCTGAGAAGAAATACCAAGGAAAAAAAGCAGAAAGAATTTTTGTAGAGTATCTTTGTTCCAGTTGTACTGTGTTTCGTAATTTATTATTATAATTTTGTTGCCTTGCTCTGCACAAGTAAATTAACCACTGGGTGCCTAAGGACATGTAGCACATGTTCAGGGTTTGTGGCATAGGAGTGGGTAAACAAAGATGGTAATATCGGCTAATAGAACATCACATCCCACAAGGGGGGTTAATTTCTTTTCTTTGTACAGTTGCAGTAAGAAATGCTAACCCTTTAGATGAAGAAAGACATTTGTCCCCATGAGGTTTAGGCTAGCAGGACTTAGACTGTTCAGTTGCAACAATTTTCCTCCCAATCAGCTTGCAGTTGGGTGCAAAGTCACGCTGTTTTGCAGTTCTCCTGCCTTCATCTGACCTTCAAGATCATTTGCAGTGCTATTCCTTCAGCCTCAAAAATCACAACAGACTTGGGCAGAATTGGCACTGGAAACCTGTGCTAGAAACCACACCATCTCAAAGGAGCATAAGGAAATTGGTGAAGCAGTGATTTTTTTCCCTTCAATTAAAATTGATCCTTTCCTCGAACAGAAAGATTTCAGTGCCCTGCATTTAGTAGAACTGAAGAGAAATGTGCAAACATTAAAAGTTTTAGCAGCATTACCTTTAGAATGAAAAATCTGCCATTGCCATTACACTCAGATCAGAATATTTTAATCACTGCTACTCTTGTGACGCTTGGGCTTTGATCATGTTATATCCTATATCGTTTAACTACCCTATATCCTTTTTCCCATTACAAAATCAAAGTGTCTGTGTGAATCTACCAGGGGCAAAACAAACCCTGAACCCCAGATACGCTGCCTTTCCAAGTAAGCACAAACCAGCACATTCCCTTATGCTCACAAGTTGTGGTGACTCATCTAGGATCAAAGATTCATCAAATTTAAGGAAAAAAAATATATTTGTTCAATTAATTTATTCCCTGATTTATCTTGATTTAAAGATACTGAGAAACAAAACCCCCATCAATTCCCTGCCCCTTTACTTCACATTTACTCACCCTCTGCATTGAGAACTGCACTTCACTTCCTGTGCAAATTTCTGTGGTTTCAATTTCCAGCCATCAGTTCTAACTTAGAGACCTTCAGTAGCCAGTAATATTTTCCATCTCATAAGCAAAACACAGCTATTACTGTGACTCTCTTCACTGCTCTTTCCTGTTCTTCCCACGTTCCCTTTACCATGTGAGCACAAGGTCTGCAGGTAGCACCCCAGGACTGGTCTCAACAAGGCTTTCACAAACGACTTCTCCTTCCCTTTGTAGACCTACAGAGTACCACAGGGTGTTCATTTTCAACTCCTTTTCTGAGCACTCTCTCCTTCCTCTGCCATACCCCATGGACCACCTCCCATGCCCCTCTGCTTGTATTTTTAGCATGGAAATGTCTTTTGTTTAAATGGTCCTATTCTTCCAAGGTATTTAATGCCTATGTGATTGCCCCCACTTCTGCTTATCACTTAGAGTTGTCTGCGAATTTTGCCAGCAATGACATTGCAGTTCCAGAGCCCTGAAGAAAATCTTAAATGTCCTCTAGTTTTCTTTCCCCTGTTGTTCAAAACCCACTGAATTTCTGTGTTTACACCCTTCTCTTTTGTGATGTCTGCAGTACAGCCTTTCTGGAGTGAAATGACCTGCAATTTTTATTTCAAGTTCTGCTTCTCCTTCATCTTCTCCTGGATTGTAGCCTTCAGGCTGCCTGTGATCTAGGAACATCTTCTGTCCTTTGGCAAAAATAACACATTTACAGCAGGTCCAGAAGTTGTTCCTTCTGCTAACACACCAATTCCTTTCACCTAGGTGGAAAAAATCAGCTCTAAATTCCCTGTCAGAACTTCTGCTCACTCATGCAGTGTCAGTGATGAGGTCTCCTTACACAGCTGTACCACCAAGAGTAGATTGATTGATCTGCTGGGGGTATCAAATCTTGGGTTGATCAAGGGTTGAAGCCTTGGGTTCAAGCCTTGTGTTCTTCACAGGAAGCCGCATAACAGGAGGCAGACAAGCCAGGCAGCAAGGTAACGTTTGTGTGCAGCTTTTGGTGAAAGCAAGCCCACATCTGCCTGCTGGAGGCTGAGCAGACACATCCCCAGGGCTCAGTCAGCAGGTCTGTCTCTGTGGCCTCCCCTTCCCCTCCAGCATACACTGGGACAATAGAGGAGAAATCCAGAATTTTTGCACTTAAGCAGACGGGGGCAAAATATTAAGCAGAGATGTGCCTGGCAGACCTTTAACTGTAGCAAAAGTCTATATGGAAGCATTTTTCTGTAAGGAGGGAAAAGGGCAGGTTCAACAAGGAGGAATGTCCTGACTCCAGCTCCCATGTGGGAGCTGCAGCATTCCAGCCAACATAGGCAATTCCTGAGATAAGTCAGAGATAGAGGAACCGTATCATCATGGCTTTTCCTATTGTGCCTATACCTCACAGCCCTGTGCAGCAGCCAACTGTTTGGCTGAGGTAACTGGAAAGCTGCTTCCTCCTTCCTCTACACCTTTCCCTCTACCTTTATTAAAGTCAAGGAGGAATTCTTTGTACTGATATTTAAGCAGACTAAGAGAAAAAATTGCAGTTGGATGGCGTTTGCTTACCCTCGTCCAAATTTCAGATGGAAGTTTATGTGTTCAAAGAAATATAGATAGCAATCTTGACTTTTTTGTTTGTTGTTTGGATTGCAAAAGTATCAGGAAGCAAAGGTGCCTTGGAACTAATTTCTATTGTATTCTCCAGACAGCTTGCTCAGTAGCATAAATCCTATTAATAGATGACCTCAGATGTTGCCTTTTGAGCTGTGGTGCACTTTTGAGGAGCATGAGCAATGTTTCTCCATGTCTCTATAATTTCCCTACTGAATAAACAACGCTCCTTCCTCCCCTTCCCCCAAGTGTGACTGCTTCATCAGCACTTCCCTGGCTGTGCGTGAAACATGGGCATGCTAAAAAATAAACCCTCTGTTTCCCACAGCTGTACTTCCACCAGTAAAACTCTTTGTACCATTCTGAGGCTGAAAGCTCTCGCCCTTCTCCCCACTCTCCTCATGCAGATGCAAAAGATCCTCAGAGAAAAACCCAGCTTGTTCAGCTACAGTGAGACTTACTTCATTAGCCCTTTAATTGATGGGAAGAAAGTCACTGGACTACATGCCATAGCTGCCATCCTGGAGCGCTGCTGAGCCCAGCTTCTGAAAGAGGGGCAGGTAGCTAAGGCTGGAAGTACTGTGTGATGTTACTAATGTCGTGTGCTGAGCACTCAAAAGGGGACTTGTCACCTGCTGAGAACAAGTCCCTTGCAGCCTCATTAACTGCGGCCAATGCAGTGGAAATTCCTGTGTATGCCTCTCTTCAAAAGACGCTGATCAAGAGATTAAAAAATATCTCTGAGCTTATTTTTTCTCTCCCTCCCTCTTTCTATCCTTTTCAAGCTCATGGATCTCAGACTTGCTAAGGGTAAAGGATACACTCAGAATGAAGATACTATAAAAGAGGAGAGCTGAAGATCAACACTTCAGCTCTTAGAAGAGATTTTAATACAAGCAGATGAAAATTTCAATGCTAAAACTATCTTCCATTTTGTTTTGTTTACCTACCTGAAGCAGGCTCTTACCAAAATCTCTTTTGCATAATTTCCCAAAGTATGACAAAACCAGGACTCATCTCTGGGAAGAATGGAAAAGTTACTGCTAAGCTTTCCTAAGCAGGTCTCTACTCAGATGAAAGGTGCTGCGCCTTCGATTTTCAAGTCCTACTATGAAAGACACATGCATTCTGTCAACTTCCAAAGTCTCCAGCTCATTCGCCTTGAAGAGCCATGGGGCTGAGCCAGCCCTGCTGGGCTGTGAGCTGCACACGGGTTTAACACCTACGTTAGTGCTCTCCATCTGTCACTATGTGTAATTGTACTGCCCTACCGCTGTTTGCAGAGTGTGGGACGGCCATGCAGAGCTACAGCTCTCTTCTAATTAAAGTACTTGGATTTAATCAAGGTTACAGCAGCTTGAGGATGACAGGCTGCCCAGAGAACAGACAGCATCCTGAACCATCTTAACTAACTGAATGCATAGATAAAGAGGAGAGAAAGGAAGCAGTGCTTTTGTTCCTGTTGCTTTGCACTTCTGTATTCCAGCTGCCAGGGCTGAAGGCCAGCACTTGCTTTTGCAGGCAGCCAGAACTGCAAGCTGTGTGTGTGGTTTCTTTCATATCAGAGCTGTGGAGCTGTGCTGCTGGACACACCAAACTGGATGACATCACGGGGGAGGACATCCCTTGGATCACCCCTCCATCTGACCCTGCCACTGGCGGAGGCTGGAAGGCAGAAGTGGGGAATGGCTGGAGGAGGAAGATGTGAGCCAGGAGTCCTGCAACCCTGTGGCTGCCAGAGTACTGTGTGCCAAGCCCTCTAATGCCTCTAGTGCCAGATTTCCCCCATCTGGAAATATTGTTTGCCATTGTCTAGCTAATTTTCAAGTGACACTTGAAGTTTTCATACTAGGTCATGGCTTCTACAAGCAGCTGTGCCTGTCAAAGACTATCATTCCTAACTGGGGGTTACCATGCCCCTACCAGAAAGCATTGTCATCTCAGCTCTGCCAAGAAAAGGGCACACAAGCCCTTCCTTATCTGCTTCAAGCCAGACAGTTAGAAAAATTGCCTTCCCCATCTGTGTAACCTCACCCAGCTGCCTTGCCCAGGAGCTCTCACTGGACCATGTCTTCTGGCAGGAGTAATAACTTCCAGCAACTACACAAGAACACCTTCCTCCAGGGCTGTTCAATGCATGAAGAAGATGCACCTAGAGCTTCACTCTGCAGCACCAGCAGCAGGTACAAGACTACTCTTGCACCTGTATTCTGTTTCCTAACCACACATACCAACTGTGCTTCTGATACATGATTTCATCCCTGAGATGTCCCTCCTGTGGGCATCTCAGAAACTCTGTAGCTACAACAAGAATGGAGATATCTAGACTTGGCATTCCCTTCCACTGGTTTAGTTTTACGGCTCTGGGAAAGGGTTGCCAAGCCCTTAACGCAGTCATAAAAGCCATGCAACCATTTGCTCTCATAGTCATAATGTTTGGGATTCAGATTTTGTCATTTTGCCAGCTAAGACCGATCACCTGAAACCCCCACTGAAATGACACAGTCATCAGTGGGCCAGACATGGCAAGTGGAAGTCACTTGTCTGAAAGCTGTGTTTGTGTTACTGCAGCATCATGCCTGAGCTTGCAGTACTGGCACATCAGGTACCACACTTCTCTGTCAATGCTGAACCAATTTCTTAACACTGACTTATGGACTGCTTCAAAGTCCGCATCTTAAAGGCACAAAAATTATCTGGAATTTCTTTGGGCAGGGTCATGCCATTTGCTACTGGCTAACTTTTGAGTGTCCGGTCTCTACAAAAGATTCTGTCAAAAGACACTGCACAGTGCTTGACAAAAGATAAGGCATCACATAACAGAGGCCAAAACACAGATGCAACATGACCTGTGTTGGGGTTTTAGGAGTTCCCCTTCTGTTTTCTTTTTCTGTTAAAGAATTTTCCCCATACATGTTGCCAGGGGGACAAATTACTGGGTGCTTAAGAAACACAAAAGACCTGGCCAGAGGGAGGGGTCCATCTGGTTACTCTCTTTCACCTGGACTTGTGGGCTGTTAGTTCCCGGCGTTTCAACAGAGAGAGAGGCTGGAAAGAATTCGTCAGCACTGGAGACTTCTGCTTTTTTGGCTGCCTTCCTTCTGCTGGAGAAACCCCAGGATCCCAAGCCCGCCTTTCCCTGTCCCGCTGGGTGCCAGGCTGCAGCCACCCTGCCCCTGCCGTTGCTTGGAGCCTTCGCTGCTCTGTAGCCCCGCACTCCCGGCCTGATGAGGCCTTCCGGGGTTCCCGCTGCAGCTCCGGAGTTCCATACATCTCATCTGCCACCCGGGATTTGTGCTCGTCCCTGCCGTTCCAGCCTGCTGTTCCCGAGGGTCCGGCCGGACACTGGGATCAGCTGCCCAGGGGTTTGTGAAGCCTTTGTTCCATCCCTTCCCGGGATCCCAGGGCACCGGTGCCGCGTGCTCCCCGAGCTCGCTCCGGAGCGCCCCCTGCAGCCGCGGGGGAACCATCGCACCTGCCCTGCTCACCGGGAGCCGCCAGCGCCCCTGCCGGCTGCGAGCGGAACTGCACCCGAGGGGAAAGGGCCCGACAGCCGAGAAGGCTGGCACTGGGTTTGTGATTGTTCGCTGTTACTGCCAGAGTTATTGCTGTTTGTTTGGCTGGTTATACACATACAGATATATAATAGTAAAGAACTGTTATTCCTATTTCCCACATCTTTGCCTAAAAGCCCCTTAATTTTCAAAATTATAATAATTCGGAGGGAAGGCGGTTGCAACTTTTTTTGTTCCATTTCAAGAGAGGCTCCTGCCTTCCTTGGCAGACATCTGTCTTTCAAACCAAGACAACATGAAACTGTGGGCAAATGGGTGTATCTTCAGTTTTGCCTCTTTCAGGGGCTGAGGTATTTAATCTCTTGAAAGATACAGTTAACCTATGTTTAGGGTTCACTGCCTGAAATCCTGTCCCAAGTGGGTCATGGGACTCCTTTTCTAACAGTTGTCAGAAAAGGAGCTGGTCCTTTCCACAGCTGGAACGGACCTTGTATGAAAGGCTCAGTAAGTGGGGAGAGACAATCCAAAAACCATTATCCTTTGGGCTCCCTGCAGCTGGGAATAAGAGAGGAGGTTGAATTTCCTTGGACAGAGGAGAGCAGAGAACTGGAAACTTCATGGCACATATCTCATGGCACTGTCGCTTGGCCTCATCTGTCCTGGGCAGGGCAGGGCAGGGTTTAGGTTTGTGCGCCAGCTGAAGTCAAAACCTGCTTTAGGGCTGGTTGTGTGTAATTGCATAGCATTGAAACCATCACTGCAGACACTCCCTGAAAAAGTAAAGCTCCCTGAATGGTCCCTGCATAACTGTAAGCTAGATGAACATTTTTTTATTTTTCTTAATGTGAAAGTCCAAGCTATTTGTGCCTATCCTCACTTATCCAGAGCTTGCTGGGACACCAAGCCTGAGGCATTTAAAGCACTGCAGCAAAGTACTGTTCCTCATTAAATTCTGTCCTTCCACACCCTCATCCCCTCGCCTCACTGTATTAGGTGACATTGCTACCTTGCAGCAGAAAGCCATCAGCTTCGAGAAGTGATGATAGCCTATTTCAGGACTGCAGCACTGCTGTGAACAAGGTGCTCAAGTATGATACATTATCCCTCCAAGGCTGAAAGTATCACCTCTGCGATGCTCCTAAACTCTGAGCTAGGTGAGGTTAACACCACAGCCCAGGTTTCTCATGTGATAGAACAGTATGCTCCAAACCAAAAAATCAAGACTGTTTATGCATACAGGACACTGGAGCCTAATACCTTTTGCGCTGCCCAGTGCCCAATGTATATATCCCAAGTGGGCAGAAGAGCTTATTGCCCAGAATGCATTCCAATAACTTCTACACATATGGCAGAATTTGTTTGATTAGCAATAGCTAGTGGAAGCCCTACTATGAAACACTGAATTTTGTAAACTAATAACTGTGAGACTAAAGATTATCATATAAACCAGCAAAGGATACTTCACCAGACAATAGATTTATTTCCTTGACAGATGTGTATAGTTTTATACTACAGGGTGGTAGTATAGTAGATTAGTATAATATAGAGTATAATGTAGTATATACTGTAGTATAGTTTTACACTATTATGTATTTACTGAAGTTGTTCTGGCAAAGCTGGTCTGGTGTAAGCTTTAAATAGTTTAATATATTTGTAATGATGAAGCAAATTCTGTTACAAAAACCCAAGCAGGTTCACCAAAATGGACCTCCACTACTGCAGTTTCCAACAGAGCCAGATTACAAAACAAAGGGATGCCTGTCACCTGGGCAATAAAGGACAGATTTATTTTGAACCCAGTTTTTCTGCCCTGTCACATTAATGGCCTGTACCATAGCTCATGCCATTAGGATGTTTAAATAAAGGGATAAGTAGGTACTTCTCTGGCAGCAAGCACTTCTCTCTGCATCTGTGTTTATAAACTTGTAGGCACCTGAAATATGATTCTTCTAAGGCTTCACTTGAACTCAAAATTCCCACACACTCAGCCAAGATGAATCTTCCTCCAAGCAGAATACACTTGCTAGTCCTATCATAGAGCAACACTGCACAAAACTGCTGGGAACAAACTGAGGAGTGTTTTATCCAATTGCAACTGCCTGAGGTCAATGAAGAAGGTATTAGTTTTATTTTTAGCTTGCTTTTACAGCCTGATTGCATTTTCCATAAGATAATCCAGTAGAGGTTCTCCTCTCTGTTGCTTTGGGTTTCTTTTTAATCATCAAGTTTGCCACATTACTAATTAACAAGCTCTTAATAAATCACTGATTGTTTAATATGAATCAGAAGAAGAAAACGCTGGCATCCCATGACTAAATTTTTTCATTGTGTTAATAGAAACTGCAGGATATTTGTCACTGAAGCATCCCAGCACCTCTCAAAAAATGAAGGATTTGGTCTTATAGCGGCAATGGGAAGTGGAAATGTGATGTAAGAAGAGGCTGACAAGTAGGAAGCAGAGCAAAGATCAATTAAAAAACTTGCTTTTGGTCTTAAAAGAAATGGGCAACACCAATGTCAAGGCAGAGTAGACTGTTTATCAGTTTGTCTTACCTGACAACCATTTTGCAGTCCTGGGGTTAGTTCTTAGCTTAGATTGGAAGACTCTAGAAAGAAGAACAGGCTACAGATGAAAATCAAGAGTCAAACCTGCTTGTAGTTTGGCTTTTGGTATCAGATATCAAAGATATATTTGTATTTGTGTAAAGCTAGAGGCTTTGTTTGGAAAAATCTGTGCCATGGAATTTTAGTAATGTCAGAGGTAAAGGTTCAGTAATCATGAATTAGATTTTAAGAAATCATCAGATTAGTGTAAAAATTATAGGAATGTTTTCAAAGAAATGCTCTTTTTGTTTTCATAATTGTCCTTTTTTTCCCTTTATAACAGCATTGAGCTATTTGCTCTGCACAACCAACAGTCAAAGCACTGTGCAAATTGCAAGGAGAAGACTCCCGCCAGAAAATTATGCACCTTTTTGTGAAAATATTTCGGCCACACATTTACCTGTCTTTTCAGTGTCTAGAGCACACTTACTCTTGGTCTTAGAATGGTAGTCTTTTCTCTGTTAATTTCTGTTCAGACAGGACTTTTTGGCTGGGAACTTTTAATTTCTCTCCTCAGCCATGTTTTTACTGTTACAATAAATCTTTTGATCAGAAGCTAGACTACTGGAGCTGGATGAGAGTGTATGCATATTCAGTAAAAGCCTTTGCCCAGTTGATTTAATCTTCCCTTTAATCCCCATGATGATCTGCAGTAATGGATAAAAATTAGGAGCAGGAGAAAGAAGGGAAAAAAAAAAACAACCCTCAGGAAGCAATTTTGATTGCTGTGAGGAAGCACTGGTGGCTCTTGCCCCAGGGAGATCTCCCCAGTTCACTGGAGGCTTTCAGATACCATGGTGATGGGGGACTTTATGAATAACTAGGTAGATAAATGGTAAGTGCTTTTGATCTCTGCTAGCCTGTATTTCATTCTGTCAGCTGGAGAAGAGGCTATTCAAATCTGTCGGCTGTAGGAGGTCAGCCAGGAGAGAGAAAATGTCTTCATTACAGCCTTCTGTTCAGCCAGGCCTCCCAGCTGACCTCGGCACACAGGCTTGTCAGTCAGATGAGGCAAATTTTCCAACCAAGGGAAGATGTCGCTGCGCCAGACTTTTATCCCTGGTGTATGAGCTCAGAGGCAGCAGCATAAGGCCAAGGAAGAGTTAGCTTGTATTTTGACATCTCCCCCAAAACTGCCATGGGATCTATGGGAACCTTTTCCTGGTGGGGTGCACGTAGAGAACCTGAACTCATTTTGCTCAGCATTTTTTCAGTGCCACTGGGGTAGGAGGCTCCAAAGGCAGGCGCGAACTGAGCCACCACGGAAGAGAGAGTAACTCTGTCATTAGAAATGTCTAAATATTGATTACATTTTCTGCCCTGTATCTTCTCACTCAGTGAGTCCCCTCCCATAGATCTGATACAAATTTCAGGCAAAGGAGCTGCAGTTCTCTTTAGCTTCCGTTTCAGGCTGAAAGTGAACTTCTCATGGTTAAAGATCCCACCAATTTTTGTGGCTACACTCAGGAGGGAAGCCAGGACAGGTTATAATGATGCAGAGCCCTGTCTAATGGAGAAGGAAGATCTCAGCTATTCAGGATGGAGAAGGAGGTCACATTTTTGTAAAAGGATGCATAAAAATTGAAATAGAAATTCCAGTGCCATTATTTGGTAATGGGATTTGTAAACTTCATGTTCACAGGCTGAGATAAACAATATGTGCTTCCCGAATCCCTCTTGGAAGAAGAACTCCATGCAGCATAGCTAAATTACACAGTAAGTTATCATTTACAAAGAACAAAAATAGGAAAAGGAGTCAGTGAAATTAATTTATGTCTAAAGGATTTCTCACTTTTTGGATTGAAAGGCAGGGAAACAGAGTCTCCTCTAAAACCACACTTGTAATGGAGATGATTTTACTGTGTTAGATCATTTCCAGAAAACATTGTAAAAATGTTTCTTTTACTCAAGCCAGCCAGGTTTTAATAGTATCAAAGCAAAATATAGTCTGCTATTAGCATGAAATAGCATTAGCATAAATAGAAAAGAGTAAGGACACTTGAAAAAAATTCCACATAAATGGTCTGCTCATTTCACTAGACATCACTGTAGCTGAGAAACTGTGAAATTTCCATAATAATCAAGTGCAGAGAAAAACAAACAACAATTTTATTGATAGGGAAATTACATCCTGTTCCTGAATATAAAACTACAGCTCTGTTCAATGGCCCTTTAACAACATTGAAAGTATATATTAATTTGTAAGTGTAAATGAAATGTGAACAAAATATTCAGTTCAGTCTGGCCACAGAAACCTCCTGACAGTATTTCAGGGCAGGAACCCAGGAGACATATATTTGGGTTCCATATCCTAGACCCGGAGCTAGTGGCATCTGATACATTTGTGGAAAAGATTTACGCAGCTGCTGTGTGGTGATATACTTGTGACAAAAAGCACCATACCAATTGGCCTGTGAGACATTACTGCCTTTGGGGGGAAACGGCTCCTTTGGGTTTTTTGCTTGCTTTCTTTTAAAAAGGGATCCTTCAATACTTTTTAGTAATAATCCCAGATACTGCTGTTTAGAGTTACACTGCTGCAGTGCTCAGGACTATTACAGCAGATCTTTCCTGTGCAACAGGACTGTATTCCCAAGAGAAGTGAAGAGCTTCTTCTACCATCTGAGGAGCAGCAAGGAAAGCAGCTATGGAAAGCGAGTACAGCTGGGAGGGGCCATACCAGTTGTCACTACACAGACACAGAGCTGGCAGCCGGGGGATGGGGCTCTGGCTGCCCCAGCAGCCCCTGACTCCTTCAGGGCTGGGACATGCATGGTGAAGGCAGCAGAGCTGCTTAATTTCCTTAATGAGCACCTTCCCAGCTGAACTTCAGCAGCAGTCACCGTGAAGCTTGGAAAACCCACAGAGAGTCTGGGGATTGTGACACACAAGCTCTTTGGAGCCCCAGAGCTGCTGTGGTCCCAGATGCTGGGCTGCTGTGGTTCCAGCCAGGAACCGGCTGTGGAGCCAGGCTGTGGCAGAGGGGACCCCACCACCCATCACAACAGTCCTGGCAGCAGCAGATTCCTTCCTTCTGCCTGTAAACATGCCTAGGTACTGAAGCCATCTCTCCCCATCACCTCCTGCACCCATAAACACTGCTGCAAAGTAGGTCTGAAGAGCTACCCAGTCAGCACAAGGGTGCTTTACATCCCCTGCATGCTCTGCATGGCAGCGAGTGATTTCCCCCAGGGCAGCACAATGAAAGGAAAGGCCTTATGATGATGCCTTTAGCTGCTCTCCTGCCAGGCAGCCCCCACCAAGCCCACCCTGGATGGCTCATCCTTAAAACAGTTTTGGGGGAGAAAGGTTTGGGAGGGATGGCAGTGATTGTGTGGCTGCACAAAGCCCGTTGAACAGTTAATGCTTTAACCTTGCGTATAATTTATACAATAAACAAAGTCACATGTTTCTCTAATAATTTAGATGTAAGCAAATGTTGATTTATTCAGGAAGGCTACTGCCAGCAGCAAAGCCTGCAGCACTGAAATTTGAATTAAACTAGGACAGAAGCAGGCTAGTCTATAATAACATTTGTATAATTTTATTTTTGCCCTTGGCTCAGTTCATTTCCTTCTACAGTAGATGCATGAAATTGGTTCTTCAGCCACCTTTAGCTGATGTTCATTGATATCGAGGGTAGGCAGAGAAGCAAGAGAATGTAACCTTTTTAGACTTTGTGTTTGCAATCATAAGGCCATGAATTCTTAGGTCATTTATGACAATAATATTCTTCTGTGCCTTTCCTTTCCACAGTACTCTCTGAACAGCTCCATGTCACCTGAAATGATGGGGCTTTTCCCTCCATTTGTTTTCCTGCATGGAGACTTCTAGAACAGAGATTGCTAAACAGATGCAAATGTTGTGTTGTTTTTATTCTTATATTCAGGCCTGAGGGCATGAAATTGGAGTTCTCTTACTCTGCTTTCAACATGAAGGAAGGGGACTGTATGATACTTCAAAAATGATGGTGAAAAAAATACGCACTAGTACAGATATCTGGAATGGATCCCTTAGCTTCTTTTTCAACTTTGTGTTTGAAGAGGAGAAAATAAGCTGGATACGGGGAAAGGTGCAGAGCAGCACAGGGCAGTGGTTTTGTTAGGGGTTTCTGGTGGCAGTGAAAGTCCTGCTCCCAAGCCTCAGAAGCACAAGAACACAAAGATAAAGTGCTTCACTTTTGTCCAAAGAACCCACAATAGGTTTCCAAGTGAAGTCAGAGGATCCCTGTCTGCAAGCGAGCTCTTGTGCTCCCATTCTGGCCATCACTGGGCACTAAGCGGGCATCGTTCCACTGCAGAGGGAAACTCAGCGTTATCTGCCTGTGAGCCCACACGTCCTCCGCAGTGCTGGGCTGATATGCCCTGGAGACCCTGCTTGAAATGCAGCCTCACTTAGGCTGAGGGGACTTTGTGGGCAAAGGAGTGAGAGCAGAGAGGAGACTGGAGAAAGGGGAGGTGAGGGGAGGGAGACAGGAGCTAAGAACAGCACTGGCAGAAGGGTGACAGCATCTCTGTCTGGCAATGCCACAAAATCATCTTTTAACTGCAGCCAAGATGAGCAAGAATGTTGCACAAGATTGACTTATTTTTTTCCAGCCGTACACCTGGCCAGGTGCAAAAGCTCACGTGCCCGTCACAAACTGAGGCAGTAATGCTCTTATGCATAACACCCATGTATACGGTGATTTCACAGCTGTGGTTTTTGATGAAGAGTAACTTCATTTTTGCAGTCCTCTTAGCTGCAAATAAAAGCTTCTTAACAGGAGTCAAAATTAAACTAAGTCCTGAGAGTCCAGGGCAGTTTCCGGGACTCATGACCTGTCCATATCCCCAGCCCAGACAGACTCTGAAGCCGGTCAGTGACACTTTCAAGACCATCCCCATAAAAGTTTGAGCAGAAACAGCCACCTGATAAGTTTTAGTAGAGGGCTGTGGCTGACTGCCAGGATGGGAAATGCCAGCCTCAAGCTCCTCCATCATAAAAGTAATATACTCCCTTTCCTCACCACACAGTGACCACAAAAATGGTACCAGTCCATGCCCCTCTGAACTACCTATTGCCTCAGGAGTGCAAGCACTGAAACAGGACAGTTTTCCAGTCCTAAATCTTAAGATTATGTGACCTATGGATGCCTTGAATCCTATGGCCCCACATGACCCATCTTGCATCATTACCTGGAAAGTAAGGGCCATGCCACATTCCCCTTCAAGCAGCTTTCCCTAGCTGTGGGGCATGGTGAAGGGAGCAGAATCACCTCTGTCTCACTGCCATGTCCATTCAGTTCTGTCCATGGCAATACTCACAGATCTTTGTTCCGGCCCCCACTCCTCTTCCTCTCCCCACCTGCTGGTTACTGTAAGCAAGGGAAGGACAGGTTGGGGGTATTTCCTTTGCCAAAACATGTGGGAAGCAGCAGCAGACTGCAATACCACCAGCCACAGCCTCCCAGGCTGCTCCTCGGATGCCGCAGCCTCCCAGGCTGTTCCTTGGATATCACAGCCATGTGCCCCTGACCCGGGGCAAAGTCATTGTTGAGCCCTTACTTCCCTTGTTATTAATTAAAACATTGGAGGAGATCCTCAGCTGGAGTAAATATTCACTGCTCCTGGCTCTTGCCCACTGGTTTCTGAAAGCACACAGAAGTAGTCACATTTATGCTGTTAACACTGATCTTGGCTCACACTTCTGTGGTCAAATAAATAAATATCACTGCATCCCATTTAGCTCTGTTAATGCCACTTTAAAATGGCATGTGTTTTGACATAACCACCCCTTCCCACTTTTTTTTTAAACACCATAAATGAAGCAGCAAAACTCCCAATCCATCACAGTGACATCAAATCAGTGGACTGTGACTTTTATGACATCAGAACAATTGATTATATGACTCTTTTATGTGTAGCTTGCTATGCGATGCTTGCTCTTCTCTCCATATATTACATCCCAACATCTTGGAATAATCTCAAGAGATAAAAAGGAATCACTGTGAAGCAGTGAAGTACAGTAGTTGCAGAATTGCCATAAAACTGTCATAAAAACTGTAGAAACAAAAATGCCTTTAAAGTTGGCAATGTTCCATTATGGGTCCCTAGCTAATGGTCTGCAGTTGCCCTATGCATACCTTATCATATTTACTGCTTCTGGATATTTCTGTACCTTTCTCCCAGAAGATTATATGGTTATCAAGACATGCTGGTTTCCCTGCACACTTTAAGTCTCTTTACCCCATTATATCACCTCTAACAAGTCAAGTGATGTTTGTATCAGACAAAATTCAGGGTTTCTTTTCAAATAACCCAAAACAGGAGCGAAAAATAAGAAGAAAAAAAATCTGTCAAGGAAAAGGAGCAACCTGCTTGTTGTTACAAAATTGCTGAAAGAAAACAGATATTCTGTAGTGCTTATAAAGAAAGATGGTGTTAAAATTAAAATCAAGCTACAGAATAAGCAGCTCTCTCCTGCTGAGAAGTGACATGGAAAGTTCTGCCCAGAAGAAAGACCTCCAACTGGATTTTTCACTGTAAAACCCCATCTGCCTGGGCCCAGTTAACATGCAAGGTGCTGTGCCACATAGCTGTGTGTTTTCTTGTGCTCTCCAGGTTATCCACACAAAGCTGCTACCAGGAGCAATGAGCAAGCCAGTGCTCCTCTTTTTCAGATATAGATGTGGCTTTTGTTGCTCTGCGGGATGATAAGGCCCAACGGGCAAAAGCTAAATGACTTTTTTAAAATTTTATCTTTTCTTTCAATCTCAAGACAATTCAATGTAAACAGAAAGGTGCTACAGTCATAAGGATGGTGTAAGTCATAGCAAAAGTTAATGCCTTGGGGTCCTGAATTATGAGCTCTGGCAAACCCATTCCTGCTGCTGCAGATGTGTGTGTCCCCAGCTCTCCACCCAAGCTCCCTGTCCCTCCTTTAAGCAGGGTCATAGAAAGCATCATGTGCCAGTGCCCTCCCTGATCCATCTCCCTGTGCTTTCCTGGGGGACCAGGATGGATGTGCACCATTGCTCCAGCACCCAGAGGACCCACGGAGGCAGGGACAGGCATCTGTCTCACTACCTCTGCTCCTGCAAGGGGTGACTTCTGGCAGAGGAGATGGGCCAGCGACCAGAGCAAGGGCTGCTGTCCCTTGAACAACTGCAGCTGTTGTGAGTGGGCACCCATAGCTCCTTCCCCAGGGTGTCTGCCTCACTAGAACAATACAGCAGCTTCAAGAAACACCTTGACATCTTTAAAATACTTTGGGATCCTTACACAGAAGGCACTAGAGAAAAAGATATTATTGTAGTAAAGTCTTGATAGGTAGCCAGGTGTGCCAACATCCTCTAGTCACCCAGAAATGATGCAGTGCAAGAAAAGCAGGGCCTCCCCAGCTGGTTTTTTCTAGCCCCTCCAGCATGCACACACACACACACACACACACACACATACACACACACCTGGGAACTCCAAACTACAGCTGGACAGGATGTTTGCTGCGGGGAGTGATCACAGACTGTTGGCCCTCCAGTCAAAATTGCCAAGCAAGGAAGCCTGCAGAGAGTTCAGCAGCCTAAAAGCCAACTCTCATACTGTAGTGGGAGGGGAGCTTCACCAAACAATCCCAGCCTGGCTGGGTACTCACATGAAGAAGGGACCTGGATAAATTACTCCAGGTCTTTTTTTTTTTCTTCTTCCTCAGACCCTCCAAAACAGGGATATTCTGGCAAGCTGAGAGAAAATCTGAGCTAAGGTAATGAATGATTCCTACTTATCCCTCTGTAAAGGATCTGCACTCTCTTTTATTGGGGTGAGAGGGGAAGAGATGTGTGGCTGGGACCTTTACAAGTGCCCTTTGCAGACTCCAGGGTGGTTTCAAGGGCAGCTTATGGCACAGGATATTGACAACAACAGAGCCCATCTTGAACACACACCCTCAACTCACTCTTAATTTATATGCAGACCAAGCAGCAACATTATTGTTCAGCTGGGGGCATATTTAATTGCTGAATGTACTGCAGATGTCTTGCAGGCTGTATAGATAAAGGCATTTTAAGTTGCTGACTTATAACAGCACGTCTTTCTTCTTTTAACATAAAAATTCCTACCTTCTTTGATGGATGTGGAATTTTTAAGACTGAAATGCTGTGCTAGTCCTTGAGAATATTTTAGTGAATGCTAAACTCCCTGACACTGTGAGGGAGCAGCTAAACCCTGATGCCTTTTCATTGGGGAAAAAAAATTAGCTTCATTACTGTAAAAGCAGTGTTTTCCCATGACATGAAATTGAGGAAGATCCATTATTGTTTCTTAAAACCCAGCAGTGTGACTTGCCAGGCTCTAGCCAGACACTGAAGCGATGGCAGTTTATTTACGTGCAAGCAGCCTGCTCAGTGCTGAATAAGACATACAAAGAGTCCAGAGCCTTGCCCCAAGGTGACTGTAACCCAAGGGCAGCTCTGCAGAGCATTGCTGGTGCCAAGGGCTCAGCGCAGCCTCCCTTCACTGCAACACTGTGAGGTGCCAAGCAACTCAGGGTCAGCCCCATGAACTTAAAGCTCTTGTCTATTGCGAGTTCATATCTTATACTTAAGGACTAAATACTGCATATTGTGTCTGGGGTTTGGCATGTTTTTAAATCTCTCTCAACCTTCAAGACTAATCAGATTTACAAATGGTTGTCCCATATATTTTTTTAATGACACCTACAATGTCCTTTCTGGCTTGTGCCGCACCAGGACACCTCTGTCCTAGTGACACAGGTGTCTGAAAATTTGTCAAGGAGATAGCCATAAGTTAGGCAGAAAACCGGACTCCATTAAAAAAAAAAAAAAACCAACATAAAAGCTGGGAGGAGGCAACTTGATGTGGCATGGCTCCTGGCAATGAGGAAGCATGAGTGCATACTGAAGCTTAGAAATAGAAAGTGATGTCCTCATAAAAATATGGCTCTAGGCTGGTGTGCCACTAGAAATTCTTCTGTCAGTTTAGAATATTTAGCTCTAAGGGATCTCTACTTTCAAATGGATCTTTTGATGCAAAATAGGCTGCACAGACGGAGATAGTGTTGAAGAAGGGAGAGTTGCATTCGCTCCCAGTTATGCTTGGTAAACTGGAGATTTTTAGATAGGCTTTTTGATCCCACACTATTGAGAGGGCAGGTGGGTTACCTTACCGGTGCATTAGGTCTCTGGGTTCTTCTATCTGAAAACTGTTACTGATGCCAGGGCAGCTAAATAATACTGAAAGCTCCAACACTGCTGGTTATCAGGGGAACCTCTTTAGCCTAATTTGAAAGCTCAAAGCTTCAGGCAACTGATTTTTTTTCGTTACAGGCTCTTTTGTGTGATGTTCCAATGCAGTATATCCAATCAATGATGCCATATCACGCATGGTACCATCATGTGGATGTTTATTCCCCCTGTGTTTTGTATTTGACTTGTTAAACTGCAAGAAGAGTTCAGGGAACAAACGGGGGAAAAAAAAAAGCAAACTCCTCAGCTCCCCTGCTGTAGAAATGTAAAACTAGTGAATACACAAGCCTCAGAGCTCCAAGAGAAATGAAAAGAAGCGGAAAGTGAAAATATATACATATGTATACACATGAACAAAACATGAGCCATAGTCATGGCAATCTGGGCTCCAATGTGCCAAACAAAAGGGGTTATTCCTTCAAGCAATCTATGTGTTGTAAAATTTAGGACACAGCAAGGCTGGTTTATGATCACACTGTAGATTCCACTATAAAACTATACAGTTTCTGTACAGTAAATTCCACTGGACAATTAGAGCAGGCTGCTTCTAAATAAGTGATGTTAAGGATAGCCTGGCTGGAGAGAAGGGGACAAGACTAATTATCAAGATACTCATTTGTCCTTTCTTCTGTAGTTCCTTTTACACACATCACTTAAGCTCATTTGGGGAAATGACAAGAATTGTGAGGATTCTTTCCATGAAGATTTTTTTAACACAAATAATAATGGGCCAGATCTTCAGATTAAATAAATCAGACCATTTCATTTATAGTGTGCTTGTGTAAATAATGTTAAATTGATTTTACTTCTTAGGATGCCAAAAATAAAAGTAAAAGCAGGTTCCATTATGAATGATTCATTTGCAGAGGGTGCTGATGCCTTCTGAGGTTTTGGCCCAGAAGAGCAGGAGCAGCGTAAGGAAACCATCATTTCATAACACTTTTGATTTAATTTCTTGTGAGCTACTTCACTTTGGAACAAAGACTGCAGCTCAGCTCCAACCAGTGCTTACATTAACTGCATTTTTTATTGTCTTTACAAGATTTTACTTCCAATCTGGTTTCTTTTGCCCCTCTGTTCTGAAGCGAGCCACAAACCTGCACTTCTGGTGCTACAGTCCCTGGTCAGTGAGATAACTATGAGACAGTCATTTTCTCCTTGTCTTTTCACATAGTCAGTCTCAATTAAGAACTAATATTTGTATCTTAATATCAGCAAGAGTGGGGCAAGCAGGCAATCAAAAATGTCAGGCATCCAACAGAGACACACTGAGCTGTTTTCTTAGACCGGGAGAAGAATCCCTTCTTTTTTTGGCTTGATGGTGCTTAGTGACAGCTGATGATGGTGATAACCTTGCGCTGTCATTGACACAAGCCAGGCACGAGGCTGTTCTATCCTGCAGGGCTGCATCCTGCATTTGCCATTACCCTGAAGCACTTACCAGGTAGCTGGATCTTACTTTTTTTTTTTACATCCTAAAATATAAAATCATCTTACCACTATTTATACATTTCTATGAAAGCAAAGTGTCTGTGGACACATATTTGCCTTGAGTTCAACCAGCGCTGCTGTCCCTTTCCTGCATTAGCTCCCTGACATGTGAATCTTGCAGTAAGTCCACGATGATTTTGTTGATCCCTGGAAGATGTCATCACTGCAGTTGTGACAGTGAGGGATGAAGCAGCATTTACACATTCATACTGGGCCTATTAATCTCATTTACAAGCGAGGTGTTATCCAAAATTAAAGGTATTGTCAACTTAGTAAACAAATCACTGCTGGAGTCAGCTGGGTGTAATCAGATGAGACCTCTTTTCTCCCTTAAAGGCTTCAGTGTCAGAATAACAAATCAAATGGCAATTGATCAAATTCATGCAAGAAGAGTGAAATTTTCCTTCTTACACCTACCTGTCTTACTCTGTATCCACACAGTTCAAATCTGTTTGTCCACCTTTCAGATATTTTCAGTTAATGTCATTTGCAAGCAGGAGTTAAGACAGTAAACCCAAGGAGGCAATGACTGCCACTCAGGATACTCAGTTAAAGAGTGAAAGAACAGCACTCTCCAGATAGGAAGCACAGCAGAAAAGCAAAGAAATGCATGATTAGGAAGCAAGGTGAGCCAGCTAAGCTCTCAACCCAGTGAGGCAGAAACAATGGAAAGGCCCACCCATGTCTGCAGGGGAACTGCAGTCCCCAGGAGTCCTGGAAATTGTGCCAGCACCTGCCAAAATATGCCTGGGGTGGCACAACATCACCTACCTTTTGGAGTCCTCTCAAATCTGAAATGAAGCCCAGCAAACCAAAACTAAATACAGCTGTAGGGTTTAGGCATTTACCCTGTGAATGCACAGGGTATAACTAGGCATTAAGAAACTGAAAAAACCAAAACAAACTCACAAAAAAACCAAACCAACAACAACAACAAAAAAAAAAAACCCCAAACATGTAGGGACTGTATTTATTTAAACATCATAGACAAGAGAGGTATGACTCCAGGTGTGTTACAAACATTATGCTCAAATGATGTAGCAAGTGACATTAGAAGGAATGCTTTCCATACAGGCAAAGGCAATCTGGTGCAGAATTACCTGCAGAATTCAGCACAACAAGGACAGCAACTATTTTACCTACTGCCAGCTTATTTTGTATGACTGGTTGGGAGCAGCATTCTTCTGAAATATCATGACCCAGACATTCTGGAAGCACCAGCATCCCCACAAGCAAGGGTTTTCCCTTTTGCTGCTTTTATTTTCACTTTGTGCTGGGGGAACAAAACATGCATTTCTGTCAAGTCTTACAGTAGTAAATATGCTCAAATGAATGTCCATCCTAAGAATAATGTCAAAAATAACTCATTTTTCCAAACAGCAAATTTTAGTTGGCACGTTAATCAGTGTAATAATCAGTGTGATATGGAGGGTTTAGGCCACAGTTAATCTGAGCATTTAAACGTGTGCTAAGTATCATTGCACTTGTGCAAAGAGTGCAAGAGAATAAGCAGGCTGACGGGCAAAATAAAACTATTAAAATTAGTGAATGAACTTGTTGCTATTATAGAATCATCAAATAGAATCATTCTGATTGGAAAAGACCTTCAAGATCATTGAGCCCAACAAATAATTAAACCCTAAGTACCTCGTCTACACGACTGTTAAATAACTCCAGGGATGGTGACTCAACTGCTTCCCTGGAAAACCTGTTCCAATGCTTGGCAACCCTTTTGGTGAAGAAATTTTTCCTGATATCCAATCTAAACCTCCCCTGGTATAACTTGAGATAAGGTCTGCCTTGAATGTCCTTTTCTCCAGACACCCCAGTTCCCTCAGCTGCTCCTCATCAGACTGATGCTCTAAACCCTCCACCAGCTTTGTTGCCCTTCTCTGGACACACTGCAGCACCTCAATGTCTTGTAGTGAGGGGCCCAACCCCGAGCACAATATTCAGGTATTGTGAGGAGTCTCTCTAAGGAGGATCCGATTGACATTTCCACGCAAAAAGTAATCAAACTTCAGTACCCTGCAGAATCCAGCAAGTCAAGTTTAAAAAACACCCTTTGAAAAGATGAGACCATCTCCACACAGTAGTCAGGAAACGGGTCACCTCCCATCACTGTCGATGCCATCGGGTGCCGGGCTGGCTGCCACCTGCAGTCGCCCAGGAGCGCCCAGTGGCTGAGCAGGGTAATGGGCACCTGGACCTCGAGAGAGCCTCCAGGCAGTCTGTGAGCCAACTCAGCAATTCAAGACTGTGGTGTTTACATATCTTCCTGCAATTCTCTCCACAGTCTGCCCAGCAGTCTTTCTGATTGTCCCAACTTTCTTTAAAAATATTTTACGGAACTCAGTCGGAGAAACCCATTCTGAATAAAGCACCGACTGTATGGCTCATATTTTTAAAATTAGGAAATGGAGGGAGTTTGTGCATAGCTTTGACTCTGCTACTCACAGATGGATATGTATGTGTTTATACACACAAACTGATATACACAGAAGAGCATTCAGTACTACTACTACTCCTCTAAAGGAGTTCTCATAAGCCAAGTAATTTTTAAAACCTGAAAAAAAAAGGTAACCCAACATATGAGTTCCCAGTATTAAAAGTAATATGAAATTGCAGTATGCTTGTTTCCACAAGCTTACACTTTGGATCTGTGTTATGACCCCCGCAGTAAATTTCATTTAGAGTTCAAGATAGAAATAAGAAATATAAAAACCTGGGGTATTTAATCTATAGGAACTATGCTATTGACTTCAGTTTGACAAGGAGTACAGCTGCCATGAATGTAATTTTTTCTTGGGATATACAAAGCCCTGAAGTAACAAGTAACTGTCCAAAAAATCCAGAAGGGAGATGTGTGGTGCACATCTATTTGTAAATTCCTCATTCCCTGAAGTGCTATGATAAAAAGCCAAGCATTCATTACGAGGATGTTTGCAACTTAAATCTTTCACTTAGCAAAGTTTTGCAACTAAGTTAGTTCAGAAGACTGAAAACACGTACATAAAAAGAAATCCTGCAGCTAAGACCATAGAGGAAAGTTGCTGTATTAACTTTACTTGAGAAATAGATTGTGCCTTTGTGATCTTACAACATCATTTCTCACTGAATTCTGGCAAGCATGTAAGTTCCTTTCACAAACAGAAGTTATCTGCACCAATATAGTACAGTTAAGATGACTTATTTGGATTTCCTTCAAGCTTTTGACAATATCCTTTACTAAAAAAAAGAATCCTGTAAAAGCTATACAGTAGAAAAGTAGTGTTGTTCTCTGTTGTAAAAAGCAGACTGGGAGACAGGAACTCCTGAGTGCTCATTGTATTTCCTTTTATCTATATGCCCTGTTCATAATACGCCTGACACTTATTCCTTCTGTGGCTTTGGGCAAGTCATATAATCTCTCTGCCTCGTTTTCCTATCTCGAGGGGTATTGCATGGATTAGTTAGTCAATGTTTGCAAAGCAGCTGAAAGAGTATTCACTGGATTCTCCCAGGCAAGCAGGGATACTTAGCTTCTTGGGAAGTCATGACCAATAAATTCTGAGGCGTGCTACAAAAAATAAAAGCCAGAAGAAAAATGCACCTATTTTTGACACAGACTCCACCTAGTATAGTTCAGCTTGTTCCTGAAAAAGGCGGTACACACCAACTCCCTTCCCACAGCTATTAAAGGATCCCAGGACCTGCCCAGGTCCTTCAGGTTTTGGGTGTGGCTGCTGTTGAGAAAGAAGGACAATGAAGTGCTCCAAAGGGGACACTGAAACCTCTCTCAAGGAGTGTTTGCAGTGGTGAGCTGGCAGAGGAAAATAAACAGTGAGTGAGTGACACTTGCTGACACTCATTGGCCCATGCCATTGAAGAGGACTGTGAGAAGCCTGAGAGGAATTGAAAAGCGTTGGTGTATCCTGAATTTGGGGACGATGGATGATCAAATGAAAGTTATCTTGGATGACTATAAGGGAATAAACATTGGCAGGGTTTTCTCTGTGACCTCATAGATTTACTTTGATTTAAGCTTGGCTTGAATTTGCTGCACAGTCACAACCAGTATGTTTTCATATCCACCTGTATGATAGCATAGAGAAATATCTGAGGATCAGTCCTAGGCATCAGTGTGGGTGGTTTAGCTGATCACTGAGTTTAAAAGGCAAATTGAAAACAAAAGCTAAGAGAGAAATCAAAAGAGACAGTATCACAGCCAAGCTATTGATGTGGCAGCGAATCACCAGGCAAAGGCAAAGGAATATTTTCTCAGCATTTGTGATCCTTCCTGATCATTTTGGGAACTGCTTTGCTCTGTTGGCTGATGTCATAAGAGTGAAGGTGGCTGCTGCTGCATTAGCAGCATTTCCTCCTGCAGCAGAGAAGTTCAGAACACAGAGGGATAAGCCACCTTTGGCAGTGTGGGTGCATCTGCAGCAGTCGTTTTTCACTTTGGAGTAGCTATCAGCGTGCACAGGTAGTGCAATTGCAGAGAGAGGAGAAGGCAATCAGCTGCCTTGGCGCAAGCCCTACTCCTTTCCTTGCACCAGCAACTTTGCCAACGACATCAAGCCACTGACTCTTTGCCAGCACTGTTTGCTGTTATATCTGTCAGGGGACAGAGTGTTCCTAGCATAGATGTCACCTTGGCAGCAATGCTTGCCTGCTGATGTGTTCTTACTTTTGAGATGCCTCTTTAGTGCCACCTTCCTTGAATTGACTCTGGATTTGTATTTGGTGATCATCATGTCCTTTCTGTTCTAGGAGCTCCCCTTTCCTGTGTACTCTCCATGGTTCTGCTGCTCACTGGAAGGCTGAAGACTGGAAGAAATACTACAAAAAACCCCAGAGCAGTCTAGCAGGAGGGACTTCTCTCAACATCTGTCTTCTGCTGGTCGGGATGGAGAATGGTTGCCTGGAGGTATGTATGGCAGTATTGCCTTTGCATGAACTAGCACAGCAATTTTCAGTGACTGTGGCATGAGAGGGAGAGTTTTGCCAGATGGACGTTTTTCCCTGGCAGACATTTTCAGCCTCTGCCTTAGGAGATATGACTGTGTTTATTTTCACAGGCAGTCAACTAAAATCCTCTTTAAATTGTAGGTCTCCTCATGTCCCTCTAGCAGCTGTGATAGGACCAGCAGGGCATGGATTAAAATATCGACGAGCTTCTGGTAAGCCACTGGTTTTGAACAAGAAATTAACAAATATGGATTGTGATGAGGTCACAAGGTTCATATTTGACTGCTATCATGACCCAAAAAACTACTGTTGTCTATCACTACCTACTATATACATTTTTCTTATATAAAAATAGGTACTGAGACATAACTAAAACATGAAAATTACCCTTATAACGGCAACTGGAATATAAGCACTATATACAGAACCAAGAAGGAAGCACACAGTACCTGAACATTTATGCAACTTTCCTCTTTTGCATAAACTCATCCATCAAGTATGGCCAGAGTAGCCCAGGTCCTGTCATTCCCTGCAAACCCGGAAAATTACAGTGGTATAAAATCAGTATGAGGTGAAAAACTGTTGCTTTTCAGGAAGTGGCTCAGAGAAAAACATTATTGATTTAAAAGTGGATTTCTCCAAATTATTCTCAACAGAAAAGCACCACTGGTTTCCACAGATTCCTGTTTCTGCAAAGAAGGAACAGGAGGTGCTAGCAACATCAGTTTTTCAAATCTCATGTGTAATGTTGAAGGCATAACGTAATTTCTGTCACACATAAGTGTAATATGAAAAATAACATGCTTCTGCTTTGAAAAGGGTTTGTTTCAGATGCTGCTTATCTAGCAGAAGGGTAGTGAGTGTCTCCTTCAAATATCCTTTTGACAAGATACACTTACTCTACAATGAGTCTAGAAAATTAGTCTGGTTCCAAGATCTGCGGGTCACTCCTTACAAGCAGTATTTGTAAGTCTAAATACTTGGAACACACTGCTTCTGAAGGGTGGATGAAGCAACAGTCCTGTTCAAATTCTGCGATCTGCCCCTTTGTTATCCAGATCAGCTCCTTGAAAATCCCAGATCACAATACACACTCCCAGACTTTGGGCTATTCAAAACATAGACACAAATCCAGATTTCATGGCCTGAGTTTCTCTTGCAGCTGTATTGTGTATCCCTCTGAAATATTTCCTCAGTTCAATAGGATGGTTTCTTGGGTAGAAATTCGTACTTCCAATAAAGAGCTCAATGTATTTCCATATTATGCTGAATCACACATTTTCTGGAGGAGTGTGTTTAGAAATACATCTCTGTTGAAAGAGAATGCTGTAACATCAATGTCAATTTTCTTTCTGAAATCTCAAGGTACGGTTGAGTAACACTTCTAAGAATGGTAGTTTTAATGTTAAAAATCCATAAGGAAGGTTGTTGGTGTGTTTTATTATTTAACAGCACCAAATACCTCTGCTCATTGTCTCTATATATAGATACGTGTGCTCAGGGAATCATTTTTATAGGTAGGAATACAGAGAGATTCTGACACCCAAAGGATGCACAAAGAGATACACTAACATAAATTTCTATGGTGCCCTGAAGGTACTTCCATGCTTCTCATGAGCAGTTCTGGCTCAGGCAATAGGACCACAAAGTAAAACTGAGGGTGTCTGGACTAGAGGAACTGAGAATGAGGCAGATTATGCTACCTGTAGGAACCACGTTTTCTGTTATAGGCTGCTGAAATATGAAACAACAAAACAAGTTAATGAAATGCTTCTTTTTCTCCTTATCAATTTCCCTCCTCCGCCAACATACACACACATACCCACAAAAGCACATTTCACCCACTTCTCCTCAGTGTAGTCTTTAATTAGAATGAGTTGAGCTGTTAAATTGGAACGATCTTAGAGCAATTTGTACAATCTCATGAGATACATTATTGGTTATGCCCTGAATTCTGCACGCTCTCTCTGAACAGTGAGACCAACTGAAGTTCCTTCCATATTCAACCCTGCTGGTATTTCACATGGTCCAGCCCAGAAAAGCTTATGGTAACCATAAGACTGCATTAATCCTTCTGCAAAGGGTACTGACTAATCTGAAAAAAACATCTGGCTTGCAATGAGGTTTCTAATGTGCATTGGGGAAATCCAGTCAGAGCAAAAGACAGCAGGAGCAGAGATGATCTCTGACTTGCCTCTGCCCTCACAAGTTGTATAGAATGGGTCCTTTCTCACCTATTTTGCAGCAGAGACAGGTTTTCTGTTCTTATGTCTGAAGGCAGGAAACAAAGCCAGCGTGGTACTATCCTCTTGTGTCCCCCAGAAAGCCTCTGCAATCACCACGCAAGCAGAGGAGCTGCTTCTCAGGGGAAAGAATAACTGAGGAGGGAAAAGAAATGCAGAGAACATCAGAGAAATGCAGAGAATTTCCCAAAGTTAATTATAAATGCATATGCACATAGGAGGCAATGACACCAGGGTTCACATTTTCAATCCTACATGCTCAAAGGCAATATTCTAACCTTCTTAACCTATCCACAAGTGTCGTGATTTGCTAAGGGTTTCAGCATCTCTAGCCTCCATTGCTGGCAGAGGGATTTAGGAGTGCTGAAGGCTTCCAAAAGACACCCACAGAACAGCCCCCAAAACCTGAAGAGAGGCTTTCTTTGAAACTATTCTGTGATCCCTTGATTACCCATACAGGCTGTAAGATTATCCATGGCTTCATAAGGGAGCAAGAAGCTCCCAGGAGAGTTTTGTACACTCCTTCTGTAAAAATTTATGTTTCTGGAGAAGGGTGTTCACTCTAGGAGTTTTCATACCAATGATAAAATTACAAAAATGAGCTTCATGTCCCACTCTGGTGATGCAGTTTCACCTTAAAACCGCTACTCAACAAGTCTAGTGTTACTCTCTGAAGTAGACAACTGAAAGAGCTTGCAGTACAAGAGGTTGTGGTGCTGTGATGCAGAGAGAGACATCACCTCCTCTTACAGTGACTGGCAGGCCGAACTGTCATATCTGGTCATGACATGAGGCCAGAGCTAAGGGATCCACAAGGAAATCCACCACTCCTTCTGTTTCTGTATGCATTTGCATTGCCTAACACAGGGACAACCACACAACCAGGAATTGTAGTGGGATGCAGAAGTAGTTTTGTTCAACTTCCTTTTTTTTAACTAGCAGCAAAAGGACGTAGGTGCATGCAGTACACAAGGACTATGCAGAAATATGGTAGAAGCACTTGTTGCTGCTCAGGTTGAGTTTCCTTCCTATAGAAGATCTAATGCCATGTTATTCTCACACATGTAGAAGGGATGATGTTGCTTAGGCTACTTTACTGTTTGGTAGGGTTCACACTGTTCAGTCCACTTCACGGCTAAATAACAAAATCTATTTCTTCAAATACTGCAACAAAATGTTATTGGTAATAAAGAAAAAGATACGTTATTTTTAACACTCCTTGGGGAAAACAAATCTGGGAAAACTCTGTTTATAAATCTCCCCCATTCAAATGCAATGTAAAATCCTTTCTATTTTTCTCAAAGAAAAAAAGAGCCACTGACAAAATATCTAGTGCAGGCAACTGTTGCTAGCTTTATATTTCCACACTAAGATGCTCTTCTCAGTATTTTTGAAACAAGGCTGCAGCACACATGAAGCCCATGAACTGCATGAGAGAACTTTTAAAAGAAGGTCAAGCTGACAAGAGTGCCTTCCTGAGAGGAGCCAATGTACTTGTTTCCAGACAGGATTACAGCTAAATGAGAAATAATGCCCTTTAGCAAGTGGACACATATGATCTGCAGCCATAGGAAAACCTGCCTGTTCAAAAGCTGCAATTTTCCAAACTGTTAACATTGACAATGATATGGAAAAACTACTATCGTTTTCCAGAGGCTAATTATGAACAGGTGATGATGTGAGGAAAAATTCAGAAGTCAAATATTGAGCTCAGTTTGAGCTCATTAAGGTTGCTATTCAGCATCAGTAAAATATTCATAATGCACAAACATGTTGTAGTTTACATAAACCTGTTTAAAAAAAGATAACTCCGAGTAAAATGGAACAGAATTTGGTTTAATGTGTTCTCCTTTGTATGCAAATTACCTCCCAGCAGTTAATAAAGGTAAACACTGCTATCTTATTTAGATATATGTGGCAGCCTGTATGGGTTATATTTATATCTCGGGAGCATTACCAATGTCAAATATACATCCCTAGATCAGAGTTTGGCCACATCAGTAGTAAACTCAGGCCTGAGATTAGACAGTGAAGGCTGAGGATATTGCAAACTGTGAGAAGAAACAATAACCAGAGCCAGGGTCTCTCTCCTCTTCTGGGGACTTACTATGGAAATGTTTAATTTGCATGTGAAAAGAGATGCAGATAGTACTTTAGTGGAGCAGTTAATATTAAGACTTCTTTGAGTAAATCTCCATTTTATTCATGTGCCTTTATATTTTGAATCCACATGTAGAGGGAAGAACCAGGCTGCAGTCCCCTCTTGATATGGTAGTGGACAAACTGAGGCAGCAATATCTACCCAAAGGGCTTGCAGCTGCCCCTGTGGGCATTTACCCTATCCCACTTCAGCCCATGATTTTCTGTCTTGGAGAAGAAAGTTTTACCAAATAAGCCTCCTTAAGGTAAAAAATAATATGGTTTTTTACTTCATAAGGAAATATACCTTTTCTTATCTAGTGCTGACATCATTTGATAAACTCTTTGCTGCAGGTAAAATAACAGTACAAGGATATTTTTCATATTTTTAAAAGATGCTATATTGCTATTTGTCTTCACCTTTCACCATAATAGCCATTTGCTAGTTTGAAATTAAAATTTATTCCTTTACTGATTATTTTTCTGTGTATTATGCAGGTCGCTAATGAGTGCCAGGCTGCTGGCAGGGCTTTATTTATTTATTAGAAAGAGAAGAGCAGTGAAGCATTTAAAAGTCACATACACAGGCCATAAAATTTTTTTGTGTTCACACATTGTAATACAGAAATAAAGTTAGGTCAAGACATGGGTGTACTGAACTTAATGTAAGGTGTTTATCTCATCTGGATGGAAAACTCAAAATTTTCTTTACTGTGTTTGAACTGACAAACCATGAGAACCTTTAAATTGTTGAACCAGCTTTAAGTACTTTAAAATGATTGTGCTCAAGCTGCATAACATTAGTAAGGGTTGCAATGATCCTGTTTCATACAAACCCAGTTGGGGAAGGCACATATGGCTGAGGGGAGCTTTTCCTCGTGTGATACTAGTTTTTGGAAGAATATTAAACATAGAATTTGAAGATGAAGCCATGTTTCTTGGGGCATACAAGTGCGTGATTACTCTAGTTTTTCCTTTTAATTTCTGTCAGCCATTCCTGGTTAGTTAACCTATTTGTTCTCAACAGACTGACAAAGCATTCACAAATGGTGCGAGATTCCTACCTGTGAAGTCCAACCATGTTATTAGGCTTATCACTTAAAGAAAAGAGGAAAACCAAAAAGAGTGCATTGGGTTGGATGTGTTTTTAAGCAAGAGAATTAGTCATTCCTTAGGCTGCAGCAGCTGCCTTAGGAGAAAAGGTGATTGTAATATTTTGCATTACTTTCCTTAAAATACTAAAAACCATAAAAAAGCTAATTGCAGATACTCTCTGGACAAGTGTGGGGCTTTACTGGGCAGTTTTGGCCTCGAAGCCTGGTCTTTCTCCTAAGAAGTGTCAGTAAAGTCCCTGAATTAATGGACTGTGAAGTGCTTAGAAACATACCGTTTCACGAAAGTATACAGCGAGGATGTGACACTAATGGGAGGTGACCCGTTGGTTTATGACAAAATAGTCCCCTCTAACAGAACAACAACAAATTAATACAGCTTCTATGCACAGTACCTTTGAACAAAGCAATATATGGTGGAGTGGGAGGTGAAGAAAGGTAGAATAAGGAAAAACTGATCAAGAATAAGATTTGTAAATTATTTGTCTATTCCCGGTTTTGTTATCTTCAGGAGAACGCAGCTGCAAACGGCAGGGTAAAGAAAATTAAGAAGGCAAGGCTCCATTGTAATTGGTTAATCGGAGAAGGAAAGTTAGTAGCATTCGGAGAGACGTCACACGAACCTAAGTGGTAAATTCCTGGATTTGCTTACACGGATTTGTTTTCTTTTAATTTCGCTGCTTAAAAAAAAATAAATATAGATAGACATATATATAAAAATTTAAAAAATGAAGTGCAACTCCTTCAATCTTTTTGCAATTCTGCATGGTTGAACATTTGAAATGAGTTTGTGTATCACCCCCAGGCATTGATTCAGACTTGATTGGGGCAAAGCAGACTCCATGTGCTTATTTTTATACACGTCATTTGGGAAGTTATATAGCCAAGGGAACAGAAAATGTGTTGCTCCACTGCCAAATTATCCCATATCCCTCGATCAAAACGGGAGGTGATCCTAATCAACAAGTTGTGCGACCTTAGTGCAACGGCAATGTCAGGTCAACTCGGGAAAGTGAAGAGACAGATCTAAACACAAATAAAAAGGAAGAGAGAAACAGAAAGAAAGAAAGAAACAACCAACAATCCTTATAATTATCATCATCTGCTGCTTTTCCCTCTTCTGGCAAAGAAACACTCCATCCATTTGCAGAAATCGCCCGCGGAAACGTTACATCAAAACTAATCACAACGATTAAAATCAGCTTTTCTGTGCAAGAGGAGAGTAAAAAGCAAGTTGTAGGCTGGAATGAGACTGTTTTTTCCACCAAAAAAATCCGAAAAAAAATACACGCGATATATATATATATATATCTTTCTATATGCACGTTTCGAACGAGATCAATTTTATGCCCGTGTGATCAGTTAATTTAATTTAACTTTTATTTCGGAGATTGATTCAGACTGGAGGTAGAGACATGAGCTAATTGTATCCTGATCCTTGCCTTGAGGGGTTTCAAAGCCCTGGAGCAACTATTCTCTGTATTTTGCTCTGTCTACCTTAGCCAAGCTATTGCATTTCTCTCTGGTGTAGCGAGGAGAGCAGACCGCTGCCGGGAGAGAGAAATATCGGAAGTGTGAGTTGGGGGGGGGAAAGGGGAGAAAGAAGGGGGGAAGAGAAAAAAAAAAAAAAAAGGAAGGGGGGAGAAAAAAAAAAAAAAGAGAGAGGGACACTTTGGCGGCTCCGATGTTCCAGGTAAGGGCTGCTCGGGATTGTTGTTGTTTGCAGCGGAGGGTGCGGAGGGACTCGGGCGCCGCTCGCTTCCACGCATGTGCCGGGCGCTCGCACCCCGCGCGGGGACGCGGCGCGGCCGCCTCGCCCGCCGCGCTCCCCCGCGCAACCCGCGCAGCGCCGCGGGGAGGCGGGCGGGGAGCGGCGAGGAGGGAGCGGGGAAGGAGGGAAGGAGGGAAGGGGCCGCGCGGCGGGCGGGGGGCACCTCCTTTCCCCGCCGCTGCGCGGGAGCACCCGGGCGGCGGCGTGTGCGGGGCGGGGGGATGTGTTTAATCTAAGCGCGTTTCCGCGCTGGGGGTGCGCGGCTGGCATTGTTCTCCGCCGGGCTGCAGGAGGGGGCCGCCATTGTGTGTGTGTGTCTGTGCGTGTCTGTGCGAGAGCGGGAGGCACCTTCCCCCCGTGCCCGAAGCCCCTCCGGAGCCCCCCGCGGCGCCCTTTGTTGCCGGGGCGGCGAAGGGAAGGGAAAGGAAAGGAAGGGAAGGGAAGGGCGGCCCCGCGGTTCTCCCCCCGCACCGCCCGCGGGCAGCGGCGGCCGCGCTCCCTCCGCGCCAGCACCGCGGGTGCCCCCCGGGACCGGCCGCGTTGCCCCGTCCCCTGTGTCCGACGCCAGCCTGGAAGAGGGAGCCGCGTCCGCCGGCTGAAAAAAAGCCTAAAAAAAAAAAAAAAAAAAGGAGAAGAAAAAAAGGAAGAAGAAAGCAAGCCGCCCGCCGCCTGTTTCCAATCAGCGCGGTACAAGTTTATGTGAGCGTGCCCCGCGGGCACCGAGCGTGCTCGGACTGTTCG
The DNA here is from genome assembly GCF_009650955.1 of Corvus moneduloides. Taxonomy (NCBI): domain Eukaryota; kingdom Metazoa; phylum Chordata; class Aves; order Passeriformes; family Corvidae; genus Corvus; species Corvus moneduloides. The sequence goes on along the minus strand of NC_045476.1, from coordinate 116,389,499 downwards.
GGAGAATTAAAGATGGGCGAAACGCTTCCCTCTCCTGAGCTGAGCGGCGGGGGCTGCCGAGGAGCGCGGCTCCTCCCCGGCCGGCGGGGAGCGAAGGGAAGGGGCAGCACCGCCCGGTGCCCGCAGGCAGCGCCCGGTGCGCGGGGGGGCGCGGTGCGGCCGGTGGCTCCAGTAATTGCTGTTCCCGGTCACGAGCCCGGAGGAAAGGCTGCGCCTGGAACGCAACTTTCCAGCTTCAGCTGGCCCCGAGCGCCGGGGGCGGCCGGGAGCCGGGGGCCGTGCAAGGGGGCCGGGCGTTGCGGGTGGGGGAGTGGGGAAACTCCGGGGTGACCTGGGGAAGTTGGCTTCTTGCGCACGCCGAGTCCAGCGGCGAAAAAGAAAAGAAAAGAAAAAGTGTCAGTTTAATAGTTGCGGGTTGGGTTCGGCAGCGCCCGCGGAAGGATGCTCGGCCCGCGGAACGATGCAGGGCCCGCGGGTCGGAGGCACTTGGCGAAACTTCCCTTTGCCTATTCAAAATGACTGCGGTGATTTTGGTGTATTAATTGCGCCCGAAGCACAACACAAAATGTTCTAGCACACGCTAGAGGTCCCTCTCAGAGCTGTCAGACGTTAGGGTGTTTTCAGGTTGGGTTGTTCTTCATTATTTTTTTTCCCCCCGCTTTAACTGTTTGAACAAAACCGACTGTCCCTTCAAATGCCGGAGCAGCGTGCCTTGTTCAAATAAGAGTGAAGAAAGATTGGCGACTTTTTTGTTTGTGCCCTGGTTGTTTGGGCATCAGCTAATAAACTGCGCTCTTGACAAAACGGGTGTAAACGGTGTTAATTTCATGCAGTGATTCGTGAGTTTTGTTTGAAATAGCCTCACCGTTTGGCCGATTCCGAATTTTGTACTCGGTTTTCTCATGTGAATCCTGCCACGGAAGTAAACAGCGTAAAACTTGAATAAGGATACCAGGCTATGGCTTGTGGTTTTTAAAAGAGAAACATGCAAGCAAGCAAGCAGCCAAGTATTAAGATTATAAAGAGTCAATAAAGATGATGGAGGTGACTAAAAATGATTGATCCCCAGAAATTTCTGTATCCAGACCGTGTTAGAGAATTAATTGGTCCCCCCCCCCCAATCTTCATTGCAACAATATTATCACCATTTTACGGATGGAGAAACTGAGAAATAAAAAGAAGGTCACTGACTTGCCTGAAGCCATATAGCAAATAAAAGATAGATCTGGAATCAGCTAGGACAGATTTAGATCTCTTGCTGATTTGCACTGCTGTAACGATTGATTTCAGTGGAATTCTTCTGGATTTAAGTCAGGTTTGGACCTTATGTGTTGCTGTGTCCCTTAGGAACACTGACTTAATGTAAATTCCATTTTGACCATGAGTGAATTAGATGCAAGATTTTAGGGGGAGTATTTAGTGTACATCCACTTTTTGAAAGACAAATTACTGTGAAACTTTAGGACTCTGTTGACTTTTGATTATTCTTAATTTTTTTCCCCATTACAATTTCATTTGTCACCTCAGCATAGTTCCCTAGTTGGGTTTTGGATTGTGGTTTTTTTAATGAACAATTTCCTGATGTCTAGTGCAGGTTTCTTTTACCAGATTCTGAGAAGCATTTCTTACTAGATGTCTCTGAATGAAACCTTCAGTTTTATGTTGGAACAGCCTGAGAACAAATGATTTTGCATGAGGAAAACTTCCATTCATTGCAGATCTCACTCAGGCAGAAATGAAAAATTGCATGAACATCATATGCAAAAATGCCAGGCTTTCCCCTGCATAGTGGAAAGGCTGCAAGTAGAAGACCTGCTCACACAGGCTCTTTATTGGATTATGGTAAGTTTATGTATGGAGAAAATGCGATGTGAAGGGAAATACTCACGGATCATAACAAATGTTGGTACAATATTCAAAGTGGGGTCTCTCACAATTAACTAAATACCAAATCTGCCAGTCAGAGTCAGATAGCATTTCACATGAGCCCAGCTGGGACGGAATGATAATTTCTGTTTTCTGTATTCCAACTACTTCAGAAATATTTTCAGGATACCATAAAACAGACACAGATGTACAGATTGTGGTTGTGGTGCTTTATTCTTCATTTATTAATGTGTGCTGGTATATACAAACTGCCACCACAAAAGCATAATATAAAGTTCCTGCTTTCATGTCATCAGATGGATTTAGTAAGATGCTGGCACTTCAGGGAGCTGACAGTCCCTCAGCATTGCTGACATCCCTGCAGTGAGGGTCTGACCTCACATCTTCATGTGTGGGGAAGCAGGCGTAGAGCATGGGTGTAATTAAGACTATTCCACTCTCTGCCCCCTCCAGTCTGAGCTTATATATCTGAAATAGAAAGCATTTAGGTGGGAATTAGCTCCACAGAGTGCATGTGGTTTGTTGAAGACCTTCTACTGGCTCCCTGGCTGAGCAGAGTTTTGAATGCCAGAGCTTTAGCCTCCTTTCTCATGTTCTGTGCAGTAAACTACTGTGCCTCACTTGCAGTACGTGTTCAATTCTTCTCTTGTACCAGAGGAAAAATAATGTTGATCAGAAGCAAATTTTAGCGGAGATGCCTGCTGTTACTTATTTTGGATCCTTTTACGCTGTTGCGGCGGAGCCAAGTTGGATCTCCTTCCAGGAAATAAATTTAGTTAGTTGTTGGTTTTTTTTCTGACAGAAACATAATTCTTACTCTAAATGGAATCTTTTCTGTTGGTCTGTGTTGCATTTATGTTTTCTTTTTACAGCCTGGCTAAAATTCATCTCTGGGGTAGTGCCATTGACTTCTGTGTTGTTTCACAAAGCATTAATTTGTTTTTCTGTGTTAAAATACAGATTTCTCTTGTCCCACTTTCCACAGAATACTTTTTTTTTTAAGAAAGAAGCTTGACTTTAGAAGGAGACAAAAACAAAATGTACATCTTCATTTTTATTTTGCCCACCTTTATTACTTGTGCAGGCAGAGATCTCTTCTTTCACTACTTCTTTGGTAAATTAGGTTGAGTGTAAATGTTTAGAGAATGTCTATAGGCAGGAGAAGGGAGTAGCTACTATCTTCCTAGCTGATAACACCTTCAAAAAAAATCTTGACGTGAAAGCCATTAGCACATTCCATATTGATGATGTATGTTGTAGCTTTAATAATCTTGGCTTCTCTAATGTGTATTTTAATCATGCTTTTAATCCAGAAATCAAATGAGCAACATCCCATACCCAAATGAGCCAAAGCTGATGCCGTAGAAAGTTCCGTAGTAATCCCATGTTTGTGAAGTGAATGGCTCACCTGCTGACCTTTTCCTGGTAGCTCCTCCTCTGGCTGCCTGCCCGCGCTGGCGATGGAAGTCACGGTTTGATGTGGCTGGCAGGTTTGCGCAGACGCGGCTTTGCAGGTGGTTTGTAGGCAGCCGAAGTCTGCGGGTGAGGGATACAAAGCTTAGGAGTGCTTGCTGGGGCAAAGGACAGCTCATCCTGGCAAATTGTTTAGTGGCTTTTACTCAACTGGTCTTCCTTGCTTAGTGCACTCATGAATAAGGAATAGGCTTTTTAAAAGCCTAAAACTAAAAAAACGCCTCTGAACAGCAGGGTTGCTCGAAGATGATAGGAAAAGGAATTCTGTCTCACACGGGTTAGTGGCTCTTTCTGCTTCTCATTCTTAAACAAGACCTTTACAGCTGTGGCTGTTCCCCCTCAGCCAGCACTAATGACTCAGTTCTGCCTCAAACCTCAGGTTCAGTATAGGCATCTGTAGGTTTTCCCCCTTATCTTTCCTGGCGTAATTCAGGATGATTTGCAGGACAGCCGACATGCCGGGCTGTAACTGGTACTACAGAGGCTCAGGCATGTGCACCCCACTTCTGGCTCTGTGATTGTGGGTGCCTCTATCTAACAGGCTGCTGGTGTGGGAACAAAACTGCCTCCTACTGTGGTACTAGACTGGGTGAGACCTCACCTGTCAACTTTTAGTTCTTACAAATGAACTCTGAAGCCACATCATGATTTGATGGTCAGATCAATCAGGCAGAAATGATGGGAGGTTGTCTCAGCCAAAGTATCTCCAGCAGACATGAAGAAATGTTAATATTTCTGTGTAAGTCACGGGTGAAACTTAATCTAAAGCACAGCATGCATTTCCAAGCATTCATCTTTGAGGAAAGGGAGCTTAAGCTGGAACCACGGCTAGAAGAATGATTGGGGAATGGAGAGTCTGTCATTTGAAAGGAGATTAGAAGACCCTAGAATGTCCTTGTTAGCAATGTGTAGTCTGCAAAGTGATATGAAAATCCACTGTGAAGTCACATAGGTAATGAATCCCAGAGAGAAGAGAAGAGAAGTAGCTATTCAAGCTAAATGACAATAAATATGGATATAAATTTGGCCTGCTTAGGCAATAGTTTCCCAGAACACTTTTGGATGCATTGAAGATGCAGCACTGAGAATGAGATCTTAAATTCGGTAATACCCTGTTTTGTACATACCTGTAAAACCTGGGCTACTTGGAGAACATTTCCAAAAATGTGCCTCAGTGACCTTAGTTGTGACCAATAGGCTAATATTGACTAAGTTTTTTCATCAACATTTCTCTCAGTGGACAAAAGATTAGGGTTTTTTAAGAAAATACACACACACACAGACACATATATATAAGAAAGTTGGTCCAAAAGCAATTTCCCATACCTGAAAACCACTGTTTATTTTGTATATTCTTTAGATAAAAATGTGAAAAAGACCGACAGAAAAAATTTTTAAAAACCCTGAATTTTTCACAGAAAAAATCAATATCTGTTCTTTTGATCTGTGAAAATTTTGTGTAAGTTTTGTCAGTGAGAGGAATTTCTGATTTGCTCTTCATATAGGATCCTTAGTTTATTTTCATTCCAGCTGCAAAACTATTTCTCTTTCTATAGTTCCTCATTTTTTCCAAGTTAGACCTTTAATGCTTACAGTTTTCCTATGATTTATTTAGTGGCATTCACTTTATTTTCAACACATTCTATAAGAAGGAAAGAGGAGATTTAGTAAAAGAAACTTGAGAAAAAAAGCCCTCTCCTCTTTTCCTCACTCTCTTACAAACAACTTAAAAACATCCTCTCAATCATCCAGTCACCCCGTCAACTTTCAGCACGCTAATTTGCTTGTATGTCCAGTTTATAAATCCTGGTGGGGCAGAGCACTGCAGGTATTCAACAAGTAATTAATAATAGCTCCTGCTATCAGTGTTGCCAGGAGAGTAGGGAGATCCAGGTGGAATCTTACACGTTGCCAAGAGAGGAGAGGAGTGGTAGACATTGACTATAACTCCAAATAACTGTTGGAAACCAAAGAATCCAGGGGCTGCCAAAGTAGCTGAAAGTTTACTTCCTAAGAGCACTTTGCCTTAAAACAGCTTTATTTCCCCCTGTGAACTGAACTTGGCGGCGGCATTAGACGGAAGAGATGCGTATCGCAGCTTACAAAAGGAGTACAGGTCCGTCAGCACGATCACGGAGCTGTCAAGGGAAGGAGGGAAGAGCGCGCCCGGATCTAGGCTCTGGAAGCAAATGGGGGTCTCTAGCTAAAATACCGATGCGGGTCTCCCCAGGATGTAATGCTTTCTAAACAAGGAAAGACTCACCTAGAGGTTTAGTTAAGTTGCCCTGAGAGAGACTGATGGGCCATCCGTTCAGCACAGGGGACCAGTGCTGAATAATTCACAGATCGTTATCATAGCCCATTACGTATCCATTACACCAAATCTTTTCCAAACACTGAAGAGAGATAATCCATGCGCTAAGGACCACTCACACAAGGTAAACAGACATTCCTGGCTTGCTAGTAACAGGCAGGTTTGACATCATTTGTCTGTAGCAGCCTGCTCTGCTCTAAGTGGGATGGCAGGAAAGGGGTTTGACAGGCTTGACATCTGTGTGCGAGAGGGCCTAGAGTGATGTCAGGGCAGCTGTCCCAGCTGGCGGCTGCAGGTGATGTGGCGGCATGAAGAGCATTACAGGAGAAAATGAGAAAAGGGCTGGCTAAATCGGCAGAGGACAATTTACACCCTGACTATCGAAGGGGGCTCACGGATGCAAGGAACTTAGAGAGAGCCTCGACGACTGGTGAAAGTCCAACGGAGGAATTCGAAGAGAGTCAAAAGGGCGAGCTGGGCACTTAGGGCTCCATTCTGTGTGGATAAACAAAAGGCCAGTGGGTTTATTCTAGACATTCAAGAGATGGTCACTGTTAAGGTCCAGGTGGAATCTTACATGGATCTGCAGCTTGGCTCTGGCGACAGGAAAGAACAAAGTGGAGTTCAAGGTGGCTGCAGATGTGAGCTGAGGGGCAAAATGAGAAAGTGCAACCTTCCATATCCTCCAACTTTTCCTTACAGTGGCCTCTGTGGTACAAAAATAGCTTGGGATTCTTGGAGGCAAAATGAGGACATGATTTTTGCTATTAGCAGAGAACTGAATTTCTAAGGTTTTAATGCTGTTACAAGGAAAAGACTTCCTGAGAAACCAGTAGGCAGGAGTGTTCCTGTTTGGGAAGAATTCTGGTCAGGAATAAAACAGTTAGCTCTTTCTCAGAGGGAGAGGTGGTTCTTTCAGGGAAAACTGTTGCTTTGAAGAAGCATTTTCTTTAACTCAAAAATCTGTATTTATTACTGGCTGCGTATGGTCTTTCCTTTTTTCTTTAGTCCTCTTCAAATATTTGCATCAATGTCCTGCAACTGAGAGTTCCACAGGTTGCTGAGAGATAAGCTGTAGAGTGATATCCTTATTCATTTAAAAGCTAATGCCTTTTTAAATTCCATTAGGAGCCCTCTTGTTTTATGAAGGGCATCTGATTTCTCCTTCACACCATTCTTTATTTTATGTACCTCAATTCCATCATCTTTTACTGTTTTCCTTTCTAAATGAAATAGTTCTGGTTTTAATCTTTTTGTTTAGAAATACCCCCACATGTCTCTAATCTTTTTTGTTGCCTTTGGCTGTCTTGTGTAGCTATCTATCACTCCCATCTTGCTTCTCACTGGATCTTTTAAAGCTAGTTCCAAAGTCATCAGAGTGAAAGAGACTGAAGGATGGTCTTGTGGTTTAAGTATATCACCAGGACTCCCAAGTTCTTCTTCCAGATCTCCTGCCCTATGACTTTGGGCTAATTACTTGGCTGCAGAGTTTCACTGTTTCCCTTTTAGTTCCAGAAAGTATAACAGGGAAATCTCAAGCAAAATGTTAAGTGTTTCTCCATGTCTGAATGGAAATTATTCTAAATGCATAGCCATATTAAATGTAGTAGTTTTGATTGTTTTTCCACAAGGCAGCTGCATGTGTGTTCAAATTTGTAACTTCTCCCTGACTCTTTGATTGCATGGTGCTTGACTGTTTTCTATTTGTTACACTCCTCTGATATTAGGTTCCAAACATATTCAATTAAGTAATTTCTTTTTGTTATTTTATGGTGAACTTCATATGGAAAGTATGACTTACTAACAATTTGGGCCAAACAGACATATGACTTTCATGTATCCTTGGGGACTTGGAAAGCCAGCGCAGTCCTGATGAAAGTGAAAAACAGGATCAAATTCTGGCTTTTTACATGTAGGACACAGCCCATTCCTGGGAGACAATAGGTACCCTTACTCCCACTCTTACTTCCCACATGTGGGATCAAGACTAAGATATTGCTGGCTTGTCTCCAGTCTACACAAACTAATTATTCACAACCTGTCAAGACTCTTACAAGGAGCATAAGACTCTCCCATCTGGTTCCCTCCTCTGACGTTTTCAGCAAGGTCTGGCTGTTACATATTTCTGGCACCTCTATCACTCTCCAAAAGCCCACGTCAGGTCTGGGGCACCTTACTGCCTGGGTGTGTCATTTGGTGCCTCATTTCTGGCACACAGGAAGCAGGAGCACTCTGGCTGGGTGGACATGGCTGTCACAGCCCCACACTCCAAGGAATCTCCCAAGCACACACCTTCCCAAGTGTCATCACTTGGTGCAAAAAGATCATGTGTCAAGCAGTGGCAGAAGAGATCTCTGAGGTGTCTGAACTATAAAACCTTCCTTTTTAAAGCTTCTTGTGCCACAAAAGATTCTGGAAAAATACACTTTGATAGTATGCTACTCCAACAGAATAGCAAAAGCAAGCTACTTAGATATTTGTAGCATAAAACTAAGGAACACTACATTCTTCTTTAAACTGCTTTTTTTTTTGTCTGCTTGTTATCCCCCTAGCCCTGTAGCTCCTTTTTTTTTTTTTTTTTTTTTTTTTTTTTGCCTTGATGTCCTTCTTTCCCTTTGTAAGCAGATAGCCAGCTCCTGCTTTCATGAATCCCCCAGACGGCACTGTCTGCTCCTTCCACTGGAGCTCAAGCCTCTCTACATATTCCTGTGAAAGCCCCAGGAAATTTGGTGCTCTTCTGGTCTCTCTGAAAAGGGGCCAATCCTGGAAGACTCTCCTGATAACCCCAGTCAGGTCAGTAGGCTTGTTTGTGTGATTAAGGATAACACAGGATGCTCAGGGGTGTTGGGACATCAAGAATCTTTGCAGCTTTAGAAAAGAAAAAGGGTGATTTGGGTTTTGGTGAGGTCTGGAGTGCTTTGTTTCCTTTATGCCTTCTAGCTGGCATTTTGTCATAGCCTTCTGCTCACCAGCATTCCCATGACACATGAACGTGCTCAAAAAAAATTTCCTGCGAGAAATCAGTGGGCTTCATTAAATTTTCAAAGTTTAGAGCTGTGATCCTCTTTGCCCCTCTCCACGGGCAGCTGGCCCTGCCAGATTCTGATTGCTTATGTGAACACTTGATAAATCTCACTGTGGACTACATTTGCTCTTTCACCCAAGCAGTCATCACACACATTTTCCTAACACTTTAAAATTATGCCTGCCAAACGTTTTCTGATGTAAAGTTAAAAGCCATCTATTACTGAAGTGATTTTTCAGCCCTTGTGGGCATGTTTTTCTTTCTTTTTTTTTTCCCTTTTGTAGTTCAGATAGTTTCAAGCTCTTTTAAACAGGCTGCCAAGGGTCAGTTAAAAAAAAAAAAATTCTTCTTTCATTTTCTCCTAAAAAAGTATGGTGGTGCTATTATTTTCTTTTATGAATTCAAGCTGAATTCAAGTGAATGTAGTGTTGTCTTACTGCCATGACCACAGAGAACTTAATACAAAGCTGGAGATGGCTGCTTCTTCTCTGTGAAGGTGTCAGTCCTGCGCTTGCATCAGGAAGGAGACTTTTCCCATCGACTTCAGTTAGCCACAGCCAAAGAGGCCCCACCCCACCGTGCTGAAGTCGATGACACTCCTTGGGAAGTGGCCTCCCCCGTGTGCCGTGGCACTTACGCCCTGCTGTGCTCCTGAGATGCCCAAACTGGGGATGTGGCTTGCAGGGTGCACAGCTCCCACCTGGCTGCCATGCTGACTCGCAGGGAAGGGAACTGGAGTGGGACTGGAGCAGGCATCCACATTTGAAACCCTCCCAGGTCCCCCACTCTGAGCTGGACCTGTGTGGATCTGGTTGTATCTTTGCAGTCCAGTGAGCTGGCATCACTCGTAGCCAGGCTCTATATGCAAACCATTTGTTCATATTTGGGGCTTTGCCTGACCCTTCCCTAAATTTTACTTCCTGTACAGATCATATTCCTCCTGTCAGTGTGTGAGCAGAAGGCAAGATGTCACTTCTTTCCTTCCTGATCCTCTCTTTCCTCCCCTTCTCAATGCTCTGGGCATTTTCTTTTAAATATCTCTATTTCTCCTCTGGGTTCCAGAACTGTGCTTAGTTTTTGAAACTGATTAAAGCAGTTTGTCCTACCACGGCAGAGAGATGCTAAAACAAAGCATGTGTGTCTCTTGGTCTTAAACCAGGATTTTTCTTACTCTTTTTCCCAGTTTCTTCTTTAGCAAACATGGTTAAACAGCATCATGGTGTAAAAAAAAACAAAGCAAGTCTTCCCTTTCTAGAGAGCACCAGCCTGTTAACACACCCAGCTTTTTCCCAAAACCCTGCTAGTGCCCTTGAACTTACTGAAGCCTGCTCCAGCATCAAATGGTCTGACCAATCTGAATTTATCATTTCCCTTCAAAGCTCCTTGGCAGGACCTTTATTTGAAATTGCATTTGCTGCTTGTTTGTGTCACAATTGCACTTCATTCAGTTCCTAGAAGTGCAGAAACTTGGGTCTGGGCCAGTCCTAAAGAAAGAAGCTAATACACAAATACCCACCCCCCTGCTGAAACACAAGAAATACAAAACATCATATAAAGCCTCCCAGGGTGCAGATAGAAGCCTAATAACAATATAACACTTAAACTGCACTGCAATTAAAATATAATCCTTTTAATTTCTTGCATTTGGAGGAAGGAGAGGGTTGGAAAAAAGTGCAGAGAACGAGTCAGAAGCAAAGGCATTACAATCTTTACCCTCAACATGGAACTACTTAAGCATACCATAATTGCATCACAGAAGGTATGCATACCCCGAAACCAAAAAGGAAGCAGGAAGGCAAGAAAAAACAAACATGGTATGATGAGCCAAACAGGTAACCTTCAGGAAAAGGAAATCTAGCCCTGGCTAACCCAAAAGACAGGAACATAAACTGGCAAGGAAAAATGGAAGATGGGAAACAGGAGGGCTGAGAGGATATTTCAAATGTAAAGAGACACATTTCTACAAACAAACGAGAAATTTAAATATCTGAAAGAGAAATAGAGAATTTGCTGGATCAAGGGGGCAGTTAAAAATGACAAGATACAATTATAGGGACTACATTGTATCCTCCCCTGAGTCTTTACCAATTGAAAATACAGTCACTCTCTACATATTCTATTTAATTACTGTAGATGGGTGCCTGTCAAACACTGAGGTATCAAAAGAGAAACTGCAAGATTGACATGCTAAAGTAACAAACCTCCCAGAGCAGATGGCATCAATCAAGACTGATAGCTGTTAACAAAATCATGCAAGTTTCCCTTAAAAATAGGCTATTCTGTTATACCAAAGCAATGGAACATTCCATGAATTTTACTTTAAAATCAAGATCATCTCAGCCAAATGAAAAAGAAAGAAATGTTGAAATATAAGTTAGCAAATTACAAAATCTGCTTAATGCTAAGCATGACTGATCCAGTAATAGTGAAACATGCCTTTTATAACTTCCTAAAAAAATCTTGACAATCTCAATGAAGCCATGGATTGTGCAGAACCAATTAATATAAATTTTTAAGGAAATTTCAGAAAGTCTTTGGTAATTTATTTCAGAAGATGTTGTTAAGAAAATCTAGTAATCATGAAGTGAGATGCAAAATACTGCCCAGGATGTGTTTTACAAAAGAAAGCAAGTGTTGCAGGAACAAGGAGTGAAAGATCAGCAAGGAAGGCAGTAGAATCCTTTGATGAATTATCAGAACAATAAGTTGGGACATATAAACATAACAATGTTGGGAAAATTGGTCCCTTGGTCACCCAGGGCGAGATGAATCTGAAAAACTTGGGCACCCAGATAAACTGACATGAAGAGGAAGATTACATTAATTTTATTGCTTTGCCAGCGCAGAAAGTGCCAAATACAAGGGGAAATATTTTGTGTTCTCTGAAAACACTCTCAGGTTATGAAAAACCTCTTAAACACTCTGATTTTCTTTGTCATGTAAGAGCAGAGCAGCAGTGGAAGGGGCAGACTGTGGTGCTTGCTCGCCTGAAGGCAGAGCTGCAGAGGCCCCAGGCAGACCAGAACTGGAGAGCAGTGAGAGGGGGCTCCCCTAACACAGCCGGGGTCCTCACCCTCTGCTGGGGTACTGCCAGTTAACCCGAGTGAACTGGTCTGGTCACCCTGTTGAACAAGAGTTAAACGCAGAACGGACCCAAAATGCCCCAAAAGAGCTGGTTTGTTAAGAGAGGAGACAGAACGCATCATAAAAGTAAATTATATCATGAATACAGTTGAGAAAGTAAACTGAAACTTTCATTTTACTCTTCCACAGTATTAGGCAAATTTTTGTGTAGCAGTGTTAGTTTGTAACAAAGAAACCACTGTTATTCCTGGAAGACTCTGCTTTTCTGCATTCTTGCCTAGAACTGGCTGCAGCATCACTCCTGCCTATTTCCATGTTTATTTCCCTGCCTTTGCATACTGAACCAGCCAGGGCAATGACCTCACAAAGATCAGAAATGCAAAAGGAAACATAAAGTCAGAAAGTCTAAAGCTGATAAGAGGAGTTATATTTTGATACTAAATGGAAACTGCCTGGTGCAGGATGAGCTAGGGAGCTTTAATGGTCCCTTCCAACCCAAACTATTCTATGATTTGAAGATTCTATAACTGACAGCAAATATCATTCAGCTCAGCATGGGCTGGCACAGTGAGGTTCACCCGGGGTTGGTCCCTGGGAGAGAGACCAAAGAGAAGGCTGTACAAAAATGGGACTTAGTGCATTAGTTACAACGAAGCTGTGACTGGACCCTTCATATTTTTTTAATAAAAATTACTACATTTTGTAATCCAAAGGTTCAAAGTGTTCAGTTAGTTATGAGTTATTTGAAATTTTGTCAATCCTGGAGTGGGCAAGAAAGAAATGGAGAGATGCTTTAAAAAAGAAATCCTAGTTTATAGAAATGAATAGGTCATGATTAAAGCAGTGAATAAGTTCCTTTCATCTCACACCAAATACAGCATTTGTGGGATGTCAGGATTATGAATTCCTTGTGAGTGACTGGAGTTCAAAATACTCCTATCTGTAATTTTGCAGCTAGTGGCACTTCAGGGTCCAGGAGTCACGAGAAGAAATTACAGAAAGGGAAATAACTTAGAGAAGAAATTTAAAGTTTATTATGGCACAAATCACAGCAGACAAACAGAAGATGAGTTTTGTTCCAACGCAGAGTACATGCTCTAGTCTGCAAGCTAAGAAATAATCGTATGAAACCTCTCTGCCTAACCTGATCTACAAATAAAATCCATTCAATTCCTCCACCTTTCCCTGGCAGTAAAGAGTAACAATACAGGTAAAAATGGTAAATATCTTCAGAGTGATATTACCAACACTGAGTTTTTTTGTTACTTATCTAAAACAAAAACAAAAACAAAACAAAACAAAAAAACCAAACAAAAGAAACCCCAGGAGGTTGCATTTTGTTCTTCTTAATCAGTGTCCCCAGTGGATGCTTCTGATCTTCTCTAACAGAGTATTTTAGAAGGAACTGCATTTGAAAGCCCAGGATTTGACTTTTGTTTTTTGTAACAGGACTGATAATCTTAGTTGCGAATTTGCTAAGCTCTGAGAGTGCCAAGATGCCAGGCTTGGTGGAGGCCACCAGAAAATACAAAACACTCAGTAGCCAGTGAGCTTCCCACAAACTCCTTTACAGAGACTCCTAGGCTAACACCTCTTGCTGTGCGTACACTAGAAGGGGAAGGAGGAAAGAGAAAAGCCATATCACACAGTTTTCCGTTCACAAGGGCAGGCTGTGTAATCTCTATAGCTCAGTTCACATCTTTAAATATTTTTTGGATATTAATGAATTTGGCATTCATGTCTGCCAGTCACAAAATAGCAATTTGCAATCTTCTCCAAACATACTTGCCTGTGCCAGGGTTTCATGGAGGTGGTCAGAACCTCACAGGATTAGACACACCTGGACAAAAATGACTATATTCAGCTATGCATTGGGAGTTCCCCTGTTTCCTTGGTTATCTAGTACATTTGCAAATAGATGTTCTGCTGAAGGCGTTATGAAGTGCTATCAATAACTTCTTCAATCCATAAACTGATCACAGGGCAGGTTAAAACTGATTGGTAGATAGAAAGCACAACTACATCCCAGTAGACCAGCAAACAGAACAGCAGGAATCACTGTCCTAAGGCAAAGAAATGAGTACCAAGGTCTGTCCAGAAGTTAAGACAGAGCAGGTGGAACATTCCCTGGTCACTCACAGGGAGGGAAATGGTTGCTTGGTGCACCATGCATTTGTGAAAGGTGGGAATGTTATGAGCAGGCAGTTAAACAGGGAGAAGTGCTTTTCTGCTCTGTTCTGAGTGAAATGAGAGAAACAAGTTCCAAAAGACACAGAGAGTCAGCCATAGCATTTGTGGACTTGTTTCCACTGTGCTCAGATCCTCTCTTATGCTATGAGCAGATGACAGCAAAGGTTAATTTAAAATGATGATTATTTGAATAGAATAACCACAAATTAATATAATGGTAGTAATGATAATGGCCATCTCTTGTTGCATTTTTTATCATCAGATTTCAAAGTTTATAAAAAGAGAGGTGTTTTACTTTGGATGCATTTTGCAGAGAGGGAAACTGCTGCACAAAAGATGGAGTGACCTATCCAAATTCAGCCAGGAGGCAATTGGCTGAGTCAGAAATAGAAATCAGAGTGCCAGCCCAATGAGGAAGGCATCCTAAAACAAATGGAACTAAGCAGAAATGGGAACAATGTCCCCACATTTCAGCAGTGAGAAGTGCCAGCTGCCTTATTCACCATTTCTTTCTTTAGAATATTAGCACACACTTTTTTTTTTCCTGAAGATGAGTATTTAATAATTACTGAACTGGCTCTGCCGTTCCTCTACAGGATGAAAACAAATCCTTAAACAAGTCCCTCCTGCCAACCCCACCCAACACCTACTCAGTTACACCAGATAGATGAGTGCCACAGACCAGATGTCAAAATGATGCCAAATTTGACACTGCACAAGAAACTGTAGCATGCTGCAGAAAAGAACCACTCCCACGGTAATATTATTTAAATGCCAGGTTGCACTGATCCCTGTTAAAAGTGATGTGCACATAACCCAGGCAGCAAAGGCTGCAGTTGCTGCCACAGCCTCCTGAAATCTTCCCATCTTTTTTAATAGTCTTGCCTAAATTTTGTTGTCTTCTAAAAGTGGGAAGGTTTGCTGGAAAAGGATATAGAAATACCTGGCTGGAGTCCAAGAGGGATGAGATGAGTGTCTCCTCTCCTTGGAACAGCTTTGATTACACCTGCTTTTGTAGTGCCTAGTAAATAGGGCTGCTTGGGCTGCTCCTTGCTGCCCTTGGACATCAGCCTTGAAGGACAAGTGATCTCTCTTCTGATTTAGAAGAGTTCATCTGAACTTCAGACGTGCCTTTGCAAGCCTAGTTTGACTTCTCCCAGAGCAACAACCCTTGCAAACAGAAACTTGTACAATGGGACTGGCACACTCATCCCCGAGTCCTGCCACAGTCTCAGCAGTTCAGACAGGAAATATACAAAACAGTTGTCTGACAAGAAAAGGTCTGTCAAAATGGAAGCTTTTTGCTGGAATTTTTCAGTTTTGATTAAATCATGAAGGGCAAAGCCTTCTTGGTTAAACTGAGTGGACAAATGTCCTAGAAATACCAAAAGTCTGCTGATTTGAACAACTACGTAGGAGAACCTAAACACCTGGAACCTGTATGAGAGAGAAGATCACCCTTCAGACCTGAGAACGGTTTTCCTTTTGTCCTAATGGGGATTTGAAACCTCAAAACTACCATTTCCCAGATAAGTACTCGTTACTATCACACTGTCCCTATGCTGGACATAACATACGTGGATACAGGAAAGGGAGTCCAGGAAGATCATGGGTGACACTGTCTCACTAATTTTAATTTTGAACCTCTGAATGTCTATCTTTTTCAGAGTATTTAGCATTCTGCAGCATTCTGCCCCAGTTGCATGTAATGAGCACTTAGCTCTTTCACAAATGAGACCTGAAGTCATTACAGTCAGACACCCACAGCAAAAACAAAAGAGGGTTTTGGTGCCTACTTTTTCTGGTTTAAGTGACTAGTCCAGTACCCTAACACAGAAACTTTGCAGCAGAGCCAGGGATATAATCAAAGGATGTATCTTCAGCTCCAGGCAAATCTGAGACAAACTGTCGGACTACAGATGCCTATTCAATGAGTTGCATCCATCCTGGGCCCTGAATGAGGCAGAGGCCCTGTAGAAAAAGGAGCATGTGATGAGATCATTAAGTGCAAAAGAAAATGTGGCAGCAGGAGAAGCAACACAGCCATGCTGGCTTTAAGCTAATTAGTGAGGAAACAGTTTTATTGTAGCTGTTGCTGTATGGAAGATCCTGGTGTTGGGTAACTTGCATTAGTGTCACACCACTAGCTGGCTGAGCAAACTTGCCATATTCTCTTTGGTGCCCACAAACTCTCAGTAGCATAAGGGAGTCAGGATCCCTTTTCAGATCAAAGCTTAATCATGTTTCTGCTGCCTTATCACGTTCTCTTTATTTTCAGCACATGCGTGGGATCACACAAGGCAGGCATGGCCTGAAATACCAAGGCACTACATGTAAAATGATGGCTGGTTCTTGGCAGGAGAGTCAGGAATTCAACGTGTTTTTAATATTCTGTAAGATCATTGCTTTCCTACACTGTGTAATCTTAAAGAATACAATCTATTCCAAAATCCCCACCGTGTATCTGTGTATCCCTGAATTTTTGAGAAACTCTGATATTATTTCCATAAGGCACAAGGAGTTAATCCATGTTAATCATTAGCTGACTCCAGAACAATAACATGTGAGTGCAAGTTCTTTGTGGACATTGGGCCTCATTACTATGTTCCTATTGGAGCAGTGACCTCACCATTTTGGCTTGTATCTCATCAACACCATCTCACACTGTGACAACGGAGGTACCAGAGGGTTATATACATGGTTATTGAATTCTGCGTGCTTTAGTAGAGGTTTTTTTATGTCACACAATTTTGCAAGCCAAAATCTTGCAGCTCTGATTCTCAAGATGGAAGGCAGTTTCCGTGATCTAACCGAGATCAAAAAAGTGATGCCCACTTGTATCTTCACATCAGTGCAACTGTGCTAACAGTGATGGGACTCTATCAGAACAACTGTTGGTCAAAATAAAATGAGACCTTCCCCATTAATCAGTCACATTAGTAAAATTGTCAACAGACAAGTCGTGATACTGTAAAGGAAGCCTAGTAACAGAGGGCAGGAGGGGACATGGGAGAACTTTTAGAGTTCTGTAGTTGACTACTTTGTACTAGTTCATTAGCAGATCACTGACACTTCTTGTAATAAATATTTTCTTTGTGACAATTATGTTTGATAAAGTGTTGGAGAGAACAAGGAATAGTAAAGAAGAGCACCAAGTAATGCATATCAATTCTCTAGGTCATGATGATGCAAGTTGAAAGAGGGGGCGCAGAAGAAGGGATGGTCTGAAAATAAAAAGGAGGAAGAAAAGACAATGGAAATGTGAGGCACAAGAGAGCAATTGAGGGAGCTACTTGACAGCTGAAAAGAGCCAAATACGTGTCTCTGGACTGCTCTGAGTTCCCAAGTAAGGGCGCAAATCAGAGTTTGAAATGTGTTCCATCAATGCACTTTCCACCCCGTAATCTGTCCCCAGAGGGAGTTATCTACCCCTAATCATCCAACAGCCCTTCAGGAGCCCTGGCTAAAGGCAAAGGGAAGGAGTATCTGAGGCCATGGTTTCTGTGGCTCAGAAGACTGATTTCCCTTCATTTAAGGATTAATGTTCTAAGGATGACTGCTCAAATGTTCTTAATCATGTGTGTACTTGCCTGATGGGAAATGTGTGAGAGCATTTGGGCACTGTGGCATTGGTACATGGCAAATGACAATTAACAGAACAAACTCTGCCTCTGGCAAATTAACCTTGCCCAGAATTCTAGAGGGGCTTTGGTGGTGGTGGTGGTGGTAGTGGTTGTATTTTGAAGTGAATTTGTTTGATGAAATAAAGGAAATTGAGGTTATAATTTCAAAATTTTGCAAGGATGGAGTCCTTCATCCCTGACACGTGCACTTATTTTTCAGTTCTGCTTTCCCACTTCTGTCTGCCTAGGCATTGGCCTGCATCCTTTCATGTGTATTGCCTCTGATGTCTGACTCATTATGGCAACAGAAATGTTGATGCCAGACCCAGAAGCAGTACTTAAAAACCTGCTATTCTCTCTCCTTCAAGCTCAAAGCTAACCCAGTTTGTGGCAAATGAATGAAATGCAGTCATTTGGCACCTTGTCCATGCATCAGTTTGGAAACATAGGACCTTTCTCCTGTGCTTTTCTGTGTCTTTTTCTATTTTACCAGGCTGCCATAAAGACCGGTAACTCTAGGATGTGGAGTTTAATGATTGGAAAGGACATAACTGGTTTATTGTATTCTCTCGTGTGTTGCCAAACCTCTCCTATCACCTCCTAGTATGTTTCCCATTGTCTCACATCCAGGATTAAAGAGATTCCTGGATTTCAAAGGGAAAAACAATCATCCTTATCCTTTATGTTTGGGGTGGAGGATACTTCGCCTTTATGTTTGGGGTGGAGGATAAATGGATAAGGGAGTAACAGAAGGGAAAGGTAGAACAGGTCTTGAAAATTATTGCAGTCTGAAAACTCAAACCAAGAAGTTAAGTGACTACTCCCAAATACATTGTTTGAAAAATAGTCCAGGCTTCTTCCCTTTCTTCATGCTTTGTTTTGGAACATCATGTGGTCATGAATACTAGAGATTGGCAAGAGCTGGGCACTGTTTTACCCAAACACCAGCAAGGACACGTGGCTGAAAGCACAGAGATTCCCCCCACACATGGCTAGGGACAACAATCCTGGCAGGACTGCAGGACTTGGTGCCACCTTGAGCAGAGCATCACAATTGTTGGGCACCAGGTGAGGCCAATTGTTGGCCAAGGTGAGGAGCTGGAACCTCCTGAAGAGGCAGGCAGGGTGATAGAAAAATGGAGAAACTTGGAGGAAGAGGGGAAGGATCATCCTGTCTTTCCCACAGATATTACTGCTGTTTGTTCAGCTGTTTGTGTGGCCCCGTAGGAACAAAAGGACAGCCAGGGATCCTCCCAGAGAAGTGTGGGAAGTCATCTATCCTGAGATATAATCACAGCTCAAAGAGGAAAGGATTTTTCTTTTCTCCTGCTTTGAACCTGACAGCCATGCAGTGGTTTTTTTCTTTCCTCCTGGTTTCCTCCTGGTTTCCACAGGATTGCAAAGGAGAAGAGATAAAGCAGAATGAGGAGATTGTAGAAGGCATGTTCAGTGTAGCTTCACATATCAGTTCAGTGTATTTTCTGCACCACTTTTCCCTGTCTTTCATCTTCCCAAATCTCTCCTAGTAGAAACCTAGGAAACAGTTAAGGCAGATGGGTATGTAATTCTGCTCATTCCCAAAGGAAGAACAGGTGGTGAAGGAGAGGGCATGGGACAAAGTATGACGTGATTTGGAGAGACTGGAGGATGGATGAGGAGGGGAAGCACTGTCCAAGCTGGGACAGATATGCAGCATTTCATTTACCTGGGTGTGATGCACATGGAAGAGGGGGAAAGCTGGGGAGTTTGTCTTAGAAGAATAAGATCAGAAAGAAAAGTTCCAGCCTCAGGACAATTGTCAGCCAGATTCACCAGGTCAAGACTGGACTGTTGACAGTGGAATCAAAATTAAATTTCTGGTTTCTTTCAACTGGAGTGAACAAAGGAAAACTACTATATTTTGTACCCCTTTGAGAGTTGTGAAAATGGCAAATGAGACAACCCTTGGTGTGCCTTAAAACCCAACTTTTTGTTCACTTTCAGCCATGTTTGGGGTGAAATGATCCTGTCTGCTGAAGGTAACTGCAAGATATGTGCTGCTTGACACTGCTGTTTGGAGTCCTTACCAGGTGTCCCAGGGGAAATCCTCTCTTGCCTATGCAGGCACAGCAAATTTACTTAGGCTTTGCCTGTAACTGCAGGACTTTGTCTTGAGAGAAGGTTGCTGGAGGTTTTGGACAGAGCTGACCTGAGGCTCTAGCAACACAGAAGCTGCTGAGGGCAGCAGATTGCCTTGAGGAACAAGTCCCAAGTCTACATCATCTGTGCCAGAGCCCTGGAAAATGAGCCTTGCTCCTGCTGCTGCCTTCACCAAGGCAGAATTGCTGCTGGGAGGGAAAAGAGGCAAATCCTACCTCTTTGTCAGCCATGGGATGAAGGAAATCTGGTTCGACAGCATCCTTTTATGTTTCTGTTACATCTGTCCTCTATCTTTTCTGTGTCAAATGTGCTCTTGCCCTGAACCCTGCCCACCACTGTCCGAGGACAAGAGAGTTCAAATTTAGTTGTGCTGCTGAGAATAATTCACCTGTTTTGGAGGTAGAGCTCGTGAATATGCCTGCGTGTGCCAAAGGAACATAAATGGATCGGGGCTACAGGAATGCTCCCACAGTGACTCTTTCTATCCACTGGGTCTGCTGATGGGAAGAACTGCAGGCAACCAGACCACATCTTCCTCTGTTAAATGCTTCTCTTGGCAAAATTTAGGAGAACTGTAGATAGTTTTACAACAGGATGGCTTTAGGGCTCTAAAAGTTTGGCTAATTGCCAACAAACTTAGAGGGTGCACAGGGATTGTTAGAGGAAAGTACAACCTGAGTGGGAGTAATTTCAGAACTATTTCATGTTCTTTTGTAGACCAACTCCAGTCCCCTCCTCCCCCCCTTTTCCTGTTATTCACTGTTGTTCCATCTTATGTGGCTTGGTTAACCCAGCCCAGCCCTGATACCCTGGTGTCAAATCTTCTCTGATACAGCAGTGGCAGTGGTTCAGAAGGAGCAAGAAATGATGCTAACAGAGGAAAGAGCCATCCATTTGGTCTGGATTTCTGTGGGTTTTGGTTGGGGGTTTTTTTGGCAGGTGGGTGGTCTTTACACAAGAGGAATGCCCATGGTGAAATTTTACTTCTCTCTGTTACGACTTTGCAAGTTATCATGAGTCAAACTGGTTGTCATGAGTCCAAGAAGAGTTCCCCTCAACATTGCTAATTTTCCTAATGTGATGGTAGATTTTCTAGAGCTTCTGCTGTCTCCTAGAAAATCTTCATGACCCTGAGCTCTGTATCAACATTAAGGTCTCACATATATCATTAGGGCATAGCAGCAGTCTTGGCATCCTTGCAGTTTACTGAGAATGTCCTTTAAAAATATAATAGTAAGTTGAATGATGGTTGATTTCACAGAGCAAGGGGGCTTTCTATTTCTTCCATGAGGAAATTAAGCCAAATACGTGATTCAGATTATTCTACCGGAAAGTTTTTAGCTCTTGTGCCCAGATTACTAATGTTTTCCCCCAAGGTGTATACATTTTGCAGCGAGCACAGAGTGGCATGGATCACCAGAAGCTTCCAGATGACTGCAAACAGCTGAGACTGAATTCTCTTTTCCCAGTCTATTTGCTAAGCCTTATTCTGTTGGCAGACTCAACAGAGTCAACCCAGGCAGTGTCAGGCCAGAACAAAAGCATGTTCTTCATGGCTGGATGCAAAAGAACAGGTGCAACCAGCGCTCTTAGATTCAGGGGTTTCTGTTTTCTTGCTTTTCTTGCTTTCTTGAAGGACTTTGCAGGATTAGGTTACAGGTGCTTTATAGTAATAGGTAATTTCCACATGATAAATGTTTGGTCTTCATTACCCAGCCAAGTGCCTTCAAACTGGTTATGTCAATACCATAAAATCCCTGCCCATTTCTGTGTGCCATTCTGTGATTTGGCAACATTTTATACACACTTGAGAGATACACTCCTTACACAGTGTAAAACAACTGTGTCATCAAAGCCAGGAGTTAACTGTTTTTGATTTGTTTCCTTACTTACATTAGTCGATTTTCAGCTGAAGTTGTTTTTTGCTTTGGTTTATTTTTTTTTATTGCAGTTGAAAATTTACCTGAAATTGTAGAACATTCACAACATTTTTCTGTTTGTTTCATGTCCTTTCTGCAAAGCAGAAGAAATTGAGAGGAATGGTTCCCTCTCTGAGGTTAAAATGAAGGGTAAACCTTTCATGCAGACAAGTGATAGCTTGCCTACTGCCTATTAAAATAATCATTTATGCATAGGACTTTGAGAAACTACTACTGTAGGGCCAATATTTACCACCTTTCATTTAAAAAGTGTATTATTACTGATGTACTGTGTGGAGGAGACTTGCCTAATACAAATACAACAGTGCTTATGTTCAAGTTATGCTGAAAAATGTTGCTTTGCTTTTCTGAAGCTTTCAAAGGGTGAAAACTTTTCTTATTTCTTAATTTCAAAATTGTCCTGTTGACCAGCAGATAAAAAGTGAGAACACTACAAGCTTTCTGGTGTTACTCCACTAATTTATCCAAAAATACTGAAAAATTATTGGACTTGCATGTATTTGTTGTTTTAACAACAGTCACCCAGCTCTAGAGAAAGCTTAAGAGATGGGGCAGTCCTTCAGAGAGCATGAACAAAACCAGGATTCAGCAGCCTGTACCTCAGGTGGGCTTCTGAGCAGCACAGAGAAGGGAGGTAGAGGCATTTGTCCATGGCACTAGGGAGAAGCTTCATGAAAGTACACAGTTTGTGGCTGGAAAGTATAAAGAAGTTAAGACCTTGCAAAATTTCCCAACGGGGGAGTGGTTTGTAGCTTCTGTGTGTTTCTGATACTACTGCAGAGAGCTGGAACTCTCCACATGACTTCCTAGAATAGTACCAGGCTTCTTGGACTTCATAGAGCTTAAGAGCCAGGCAGACAGGTACCCCTGCAAGGGTCAGACTTGTTCTGTTGAGCAGCCAAAAGGCCTCTGGGTTTGTATCCTCCATACAACAAAATTTCAGGAACCCCAGTAAGTGAGAATGATTATGAAAGTCCTGGGTGGACAGGCTAGCCCATGAGCATCCCACCACGTGCTTCTGGCATGATATAGCATCAGAATCATTTCCCCGTGTGATTTTGGATGTGAAAAAAGCCAGGAAACAAGGCAGGCAGGATCAAACAGATTTCCTGTCCGTGGATGGCAATTAGTGCAGCTGACCTCAGTAGGACATCAGGATTTTTCTAGTTTATTCATCTGTGCGGGGGTTCTCTCTACCCATCCAATTAGCCCAGGCACTAGTGGCCAAACTGGAATTCAGTAGCCAAAATCCTGTCCTTCCCTGTTTGGGATCTGACAAACTCATTTGAAGCAATGGGTTAACAAAATGAATCTACATCTTCCTTTGAAATACAGTGCCTGCACCAAAAAAAACCTTACCAATTGTTCCAGATACTTTGATCCCTTTAGCTTTACAAACAAAGCTCCTATAATTCTGCCTCTACACTCTGCTTATGGCTGAGATTCCTAAGTACTTAAACACCACTACTTTTTGATGGAATAAAACTAGTTCCTGGAGAGTATTATGAAACATTTTAGCCCAATATGTCTTGCTGGACAAAAGAAAAGCTTAAAAATTTGGGAACTCCAGTGAAAATAGAAGAACTAAAATGATTAAATACTCTGTCTGGAGCTGTGCAGAACAATCCAAGGATAACTACTGAAAATACAGTAAAATAGCAGGAGATTTTGGTAAAGTATCCAGAAAGTCACATCTAGCTAGTCTTAAGCTAATTGTGGTACAGAAAATGTAAAGCACAGAAAGAATGTATTTCCCTTCACTCGTCTACTGGTGTGCCAGACAGACCGAAGGTCAGCTGTTAGAAGAACACTGTGTCCACTAACTCTAATTTAATTAGCTACATAAGCAGCCATGTTTGCAAATGGCTAAGCACCAAGCAGCTTCCATGGAAACCATATCAGGTGCAAGCCTGTTTAAAAGTACAGCTGGCTTAAATACCTGTACAACAATTTTTGAGTGCAGAGACCTTCTGATAATCAGAGCAAAAAAGTTCTTGGTTCTGAGAACTCAAAGAAATCTGCATATGAATTTCTTGAAGTAGTTCTTTGTGGTTCTTTGACTCTCCTAAACATATTTCCAAAGAGGTAACAAAAATGGTTTGTGTAGGATTTGGATGATGATTTTTTGATAAATAATGTGAAGCAAAGAAGTCAGTAATTTAGAGACTTCTCTAGAAAATCAATTCAAGTTATCAGCTCAGTTCTCAGAGGCAATTTTATCTGGGAAATCCCAGGAGTTCCAACCACCAGTAGTCAGCATAAATTCTTAATCATCTATTAAAATTACAGGCATTTCTTCTTTCTAAAATTACAAAACTGTGGCTCGCCACCTGATTTCCAAGTATTTACAGAGCAGTAATTCAAGGTTTCAAAGTTGTCTTCCAAAGACTAATTTTAAACCTCTCAGTTCTAGCATTTGGAGGAGGAAACTCCATACCGACCGAGTATCACGAGGCTCCGAGATTTGGCAACCCTGTTATCAAAATGCTACTGTCAAGGCCAAATCCATAGGCATGGCCTTGAAAGAAAGAGCCTGTTATCTCTCACCAGCTCTTCAAACTATGCATCCCCCAAGAAATTCGCAATTGGAATAGGATGCTGGGCTGTTTGGAAAGAGATTAAATTGTTCACAGCTGCTTGGGAATTAACAAACTTCCTCCTCTTTGCGGCGGAATGCAGGCTACTTCAGAGCCAGGTGGAGGTTACCATGTGAGGTTCTTGTAGGACCTGGAGCTGGCACAAAGAGCAACTTTGTTTTCAAGTCTGCACGTATATCTGAGTTACCAGGGCTCAATAATAATTTTCTGGCAGATTAGTCCTGCCCTACAGAAGGTTTCTATGATCACTAAAGCCAGAATGAAAGCAATGAGTCTGGATTTCACACTTTATATCCTTCCACACTGAAGCTTTGATTTTAAACACTGCTTTATTTTATTTTTTTTTTTTTCTTTTAACACCGATCAGCAAGAACAAGTGTGACAATTCACAGGTAAACAGCAGAGACAACTGTAGGGACAGGTCCATAACAGACCAAGTGACACACTCATAACTTGAAGGAAATTATTCCAAATAACTTGATAAACCTTTGCCAAGATTGCTAATGGAGAGATCAAGCACTGCAAATTGCAAATGTGACCTTGTTTTGTCCAAGGCAAAAGAAGAGCTTGTAATTTTTCTCTTGCTTATTTTAACAATGCTCATTTCTACTAGCAAATAACTACCTGCTTGCAGTTGTATAATTCAGTCCATGAATGTGCAAAGTCTTTGCTCTAGGATTTTTTAAATTATTTTTAGTTATTTGATGATACCTTTTGTTCTGTGAAAAGAAACTGAATTTTAGCCTTGATCTTCAAATAAAAAAACTTTGATTCAAGCCCAACTTAACCTTTCATGGGTAGAAAAAGGCAAGGCTATTCAAAGCACAGTACAACCCAGGGATGGACAAAAAAGCTTTGCGCTTAAACATTCTCAACAGTTGCAAAAGTGGCTTATTGGGGTTTTTTTAATGCCAAACTCTTACAAAATACTGATGCTTACCAGCTGCTAGAAGGTATTTTTGATCTGTTTTGTTACCTGATGCTGAAAAAGAAGAGGTACATCCAATACACCCACCCTTTTTCACTAAACTTCGTATTTCCTTTATATTTTCTCTGAATCATTTCAGTTTTTCTACCTTTCCAGGCTTTATCCTCTATAACTTAAGATGCAGCAAAATGCAGGTGCAAACTGCAAAGAGACCTGAAAGGTCCTTTATGGCCTCTGGCTTTAAACCTCAAATGAAAGTCCTGACAATATCCTGAGGCTTTTGCCCCAGTTTTCACCTGAAGACAGATACAGCAGCAACATTTAGTTCATGCAAGCAGTTTTGCATAAAGGACTTTCCTTATTTTTTATTATTCTGCCCCATGTTCTACCATTTTTTTTTCTTGGTATGAATTAAATCATGCTGATAAAGGATGTGGCAGGGTCTGGCAGTAAACGTTGCTATACTTTTTTTATCCCTGTACTCTTCTTTCTTATGACCTATGAATTTATTCCCTTCTACTCGAATGCTGCTTTACGAGTTGGTGTAACTTAAAATTCAACAGCAGTGGAAAGGTGGGTCTGGGTGACAGCCTGAGCGGGGCTCTGACAATGTTTAACAGTACGTTTACACACTCTGTGGGCTTCCTTTGAGCTCACACCATTCTAAAGTTGCTTAAATTGGGTTTGTGTCAACCCAGCTGAGATAACTCAATTGGGGAAAGAAAATCCAAGAAGACAGACCATTGGTACTGGGGTTTTTGCTACATAAATACCTGAAAGGGAATTTCCAAATTCATGATGACACAGACATAATACTGGTGGAAAAGGGGAATAATCAGTTTATTTCAGTCACTAAATCAAAACAAAAGTATATTGACAGTGAATTCATGGTATAAAGAGGCTTTAAAGCCACTAGTCGATGGTCAAAAGAGGATTCCCTTTTCCATGCTGGGCTGTAGGCCAGCTGTTGTCCTGTCCCTTGAGGACCCCACACTCTGAAAAAAGCCTGGTATGAATAGGTTGTGTGAGGTGTAAAGCTCTACCTCTGGCCCTGTGCAGGAATCAGTGCTCAGCACACCTCATGGCAACACAGAAACTTTGGGTCATGTGGTGGGGATGGTAAAAGCAAGCAAGATAAAGTTCATATGGTGCAGGAACAAGTTGGAAAGTGCACTTCTTCAGAGTTTCATGATATTACATTCTTGTTTGGATTCAGGTTTGGTTTTTTTGTCCTTTTTCCTAAAGGAATGCTTAAGGAGTTTTCTTAGCCAGACCTTGTTATCCTATAACCAGTTGTCCCTCCCTGCATTTCTAGACCTCACCCAGCCCAGTGTGACTTCCAGCCTGAACTTCTAGTTCAAAATAAACATTTTTTGGAAGATTATGATCAAAAAATAGGATTTCAAGAACTCCATATCCAATACAGCATAAAGTTATGCTCTATTACATAGTACTTAAAACACTGTATGAAGAGAAAACTTGTACTTACACCTACAACACCCGTAAGCTTTGTGGTTTCACAGGGATCTCTCTATTTGGAGCTCCCTTTTTTGAGTTACTGGCTTGGTCCTTCTAAATTTCCGTCACCTTCATGTAGAATTTATGGACTCAGTGGAGAGTCCAGAGAGTCCAGACAGACAGAAAGAGCTCTTTCCCTCCATGGAGAGTAAACACTATGCCACTAACACATCAGGTTGCTTGGTGTCAGCAGTTCATAGAAATGATCAGACAACCACTAGAGCAACTTTAACCAGCTACCACTGTGCCACACAGATCAGCCAATTTGTTTCAAGTGCCCTCAACACCAGAGAAGCAAAGACAAACACAAACTAAAATACAGCTAAATAAAAGCATTCATGTATCTCCTGGCAACTTATCCTCAGCACATTTTAAAAGACCCTTAAAACCTTTATGCAGCACAATGCAATTTATTACCTGCCTCTCTCCAAACTGTCTGACAACATAGCTCTTCAATATTTTTGGAAGCAAAGATGCTCCAGCTGCTTGATGCTGAAAATAATGGTGATTTGCAAAGTCTTGCCTTTTAATTTGCCAAGTACTGAATGTGTGCTTTCTTACAAAGATGATGACTCAGGTTTTCTCTGGTTTATTTTGAAAACAAAGCAGTTGGGAAACAGATCGTGGTCTCAGGGGCAAAAATATTGCTTTTGTAAAAGAAAGGGGAAAAAAAGAAAAAAAAGCAGTGAAGTAAGTAACGGCAAATACCTGTGGGGGAAAAATTGGAGAGTACTGGGGAAATAGGCTTTCGATTGGCACCGGGGAGCTTCGCAAGGGGGCTGGCTTGATGCTGCTTTCACGTTTCACAACAATGTTTAGGTGGTAGCTGGTGCTTTGATATGTGCAACTACTACTAACATTTCATAATATGGCAATCTAAGAGGTGAAATAGCTCTTGTATTTTCAAATCCATTAAGAACAGCTGCAACTCAGTGCTGATGGATACATCCTCACTTTACTAAATCAATGTCTCCTTTGTTGAGTTATATGAAGCCGTTTCATTGCCACGCAGATGGGAGATGCTAAAAAAAAAATATAAAAAATTAAAATAAAGAGGAGTTAAAATCACTTATAGCACACTATATGTTAGCATTAGCTGTCCATAGTATGAAGAAGTAATGGAAAACCAAGAAATATCATATACAAAAATAAAAGAGTGAAATAAAGATTGAATTAGCATTTGAAGTGACAGTTCTGAAATGCTAAAAAACCTTTTCTCAAAACTGCATGTTTCTGGGTGGGAGAAGGATTTCTAGGACAAGCTTTTTCCCTAAGTGAATTTTCCAAGAGTCCCAAGTGTTATTTGCCTTCTAGTTCTGTAGTGTCAATATGGATTTCTCATACCAATTTCCACATAGCCTGCCTCTACAGTAAAAACATCTTGTGTTTAGAAAACATATTAAGACATTTAAAGGAAATGTTTATTGCATTTAAACTACAGTAAAATTGTACATGGAGAAGAAGTTATTTTCTTTTAAAAAATGCCAGGTGGCCAGCATTAGGGTTACCCCACAAACTTGTTTTAAGGACTGTTTTTTAAAAAATCTTTTCTAGATGCCTAGACAGGATCCTAAGAAGCAAACGAACCCATAGATTTTCTTTGCTTCTTGGCTTTTGGGGGTATTCCAGTTTAGTCCCTAGTGAAGCCTCATGATCAAACACCTACCAAGACTCACCAAAGCACAAAGGTTTGGGTGGCCGTAAGTGAAATAACCACTTACAGGGCTACGGAGAAATAGATTGTGTTAGTCTGAAGGAGAACTGGGCTGTGGAAAACTTTAGCACAATAGCTGATTGTCAAAGAGCACAGCTCTAGCAAGCTCTCTACTTGCCAAGGGCAAGGCCAGGGGCAAGAGTAGCTTAAAAAAGAAGTGAAGAAAGACCTGAAACTATTTGCTAACGTGGTAACAAGCACTACCTCTATTGTAAACCGACTCATGGAGAAGGTTGTTTTGGTTTTTAAACTGGCATGCTAATTCTGTGGCAGATGAACTGATCTCCAAGTATTCATAAAGATAATCCTTAGTGAGGCCAGTCCATTATTAGTGTTCTGTGGGTATTACATCTTGTTTACTGACAGCAGTAATAAAATGTATTCTCCAAGTGCAGACAGAACCTATTTGAGAATCAGCCTCAAACCTTGAGTCCTAGGGGAGAATGCAGAATGCTGCCTATGCCTGTGCAGAGCTCTCAGCAGGATAAACCTCTGATTAGTGACGTGGAGGGTGGAGTGGATGTAAGTTTAATGTTATATGCCAACTCACATTAGACAGCCTTGTGCAACTCTGTCAGTTTTGGAATGCAGTTCGATTACCTTATCTAACAGGAGAGCTTGAACAATAGGATTTAAACTTCTGGAATACAACTGACTAGGCTAAATGCTATTTTTAGGAACATAGATAGGTAAGTTAACATATATATATATGATTAACTTACCTGTATGCATATAGGTTATACAGGTATATTACTTATGCATGTGTCTTCCTAGTTATGGGCACCTGCAGTGCTCTGAACACCTCACTTGCTACTCTCTGAATTCCCCCTGGCTGCTGAGTTGTTTCCAGTTGATGTGTGTAATATGGATGCTCCGTATACATTTTTCCCCTCCAACCTCACTACAAGTTCTTTATGTCCTTTATACTTACTATTCATATACCGGGCTGCATATTCATCTGCAAGTCTGTCAACATAGTTCACCTCCTGTGATCAGAAAATGGTGATTAAATGAACATCCAAGTAGAGAAGCTGTCAACCTGGTGTTCATCTTTTTTAAAGTTAAAAAAATATTCAATTACCTTTCACATTCATATGTCTCTGAAAAGGTCTTAAAAAAAGAGTGGCTTCCACGGTCTTAAGACAGAATCAAAGGTCAATGCCAATCACGTAATTTTTAGCATTTATGGGAATAAAGAAAAATAATCTCTGTAAAAAAAGTTTATGCTGCAAACCCTGCAGTTCTCTATCTTCTAGGGTGGGTTGTAACAGCTCCTAAAAGGAGCTTGGCTGGGGCATTTAGATTTTAACCACAACAAGGTATTGTTTCTTTTAGCTATCTGTTTCAGCATCTGGTCAATCTCATGGGAAGGTCTTTGAGACTTTGTTTCAGGATTAGGTTATATATAAAGTATGACAACGGAAAAAAACCACGACCAAACCTTATTTATATCCTCTTACGTGCATAGGAAAAAAAAAAAAAGCAGAATTTTATATATGTGCCATCGACGTAAGAGGGAACATAATCCGCTCTCAAACTACAGAGTGAGCATAACTTCTTGTAGCGTGTGCAACAACTTTGACCTCCGCGTAATTACTCCAGGTTTACATCAATATAACAGTACCGGGTTTCTCTTCACTTATTTTCCGGGAGTGGCAGGCTCTCTTCCCGCAGTGCTTATTTATTTCGAACTGGCCTAATTTGCTCAACAATTTGCACATCCTTTCTTTAGCATCCCACATTTTCCCGGACGGCGAGAGCAGGGGCTGTCCGGGACGCCCCGTCCGTGGCCATCTGTCTCTGCCCCAGGAGAGCGGCCACGGGGCTCGGCGCCGCCCAGCACTGGAGGGCACCGAGCCCCCCAAAGGGAACCACCACGGCTGGGACCCGGCGCTGAGCAATTGCTTACGGATGAGTAAGCAGCAAATGTGGTAACTCAGGCCAACAGCTCTGCAATTAGGGCTATAATTTCAGGTGTAGCCAGCAGTCGTAATGAATATTTATTTCGTCGTACCAAATAAAAGAAATCGCCCAGCTAAATAGCACGGGGAGTCCTGTGGGGTGGTTTGGTTTGGAGAGTGTGGGTGCTACTAGCGGGGAGCCACCTCGTCCCCTCCCGTCCCGAGTGGGACAGGCTCCCTCTCCCCGCGGTGCGCGGCCGTAGGCTTATGCCCTCCTTCCTGCCCGAGCCCAGCCCGGCCAAGGACCCTTCCCGGGAAGGAAGGGTAAGGAAGGCAGTGTGCAGCCAGCCGCCTTCCTGGGGCAGAGCCGGGCGGGGGATGGAGCGCCCCGCGGGAGCGCACGGGGCGGGGGGCGCGGGCCGGCGCGGGCAGGCTGAGCCGGGGGTCCGCGCCCCCCGCCCGCGCTGCGCTGCTCCGGGGCTCCCCTCTGCGGAAACCCCCGCAAAGTGGCCCTATTGGGTCCGGCGGCCCCGCGCCCCGGCGCGGCTGCGGGAGTCCCCTCGGGTTTTGCTCCGTCGCTGGAGAGGGTAGCGGAGGAAGAACGCGAGCACGATGGGAGGCAGCGGCGGCACGGGGGGGCCGAGGGCCCTCCGGCTGCCCTGAGGTCTTCAGCCCCAGGAGCAAGAGGGCGGCTCGGAGCGCCCGTCAGCCCCCGAGTCCTTATTGCTCCCTCTCGGCAGCCAGCCTCGCCGGGGCTCCCGCAAGCCAAGCGAGCGCCGCGGCTACCGGCTGTTCCCGGGCGGACTCCAAGCCGCACGGATGCAATGCCCCGAGCGTCCGTCTCCTCCCGAGCCCCTCGACCGAAATCCGGGCGCCCGATTAAAGGTGCGAGGTCGGCGGCAGGCGATGTCGCGGCAGTACGGCAGGCGGGGAACGGGGCCGGGTCCTCCGCCCGCTCCCCGGCAGCATCCTATCGAGGTCTGAGCCGTGCTGCGGACAAGCACAGCCTGAGTCTTTTGTGTGTGCGTGTGTTTGGGTTTTGTTTGGGGGGTTTTTGGTTGGTTTTTTTTTTTTTCTTTTCTTCCCTTTGCGGTTTGTTTTTTTTTTTTTTCTTTTTGGTCTATGTTTAAGTTACTGTGGAATGAGGAGGTGCGAGGCGTCGTAGCAGCTCGGTGGCGGTCCGTCCCTACCGAAAGAGCCGCTCCACACGCGGAGTGCTTTCTTTTTCGGGGATGGGGAGGTGGGACGGGCGCCGGGGGTGGCGGGGGAACCTCCGGGCCGGGGCGCACCTGCCCGGCCGTTCCCCGCCGCGCCCGGCGCCCATCAGCGTTGCTCGACGGGACGGACCCGAGGCGAGCGGCGGGCGCCGTAAGTACCGCTCCCTTCCCCGCGGTACCCCCTGAGCGCGACTCAGCCTCCTCCCCATCCATCCCAACCTCTCCCGCCCCTTCCCCGCCGCCTCCACTGGGAGCGCGGCCCCTTTAAGAGCCCGGCTTTGCCTCCCGGTAGCTGAAGGTCATTAAAACACAAAAGCGCTCCAGCGCTGCGGTCCAATATAGCGCATGCGCCCTGCCCGAGGACTGGCAGGGAGACGGCAATATGGCGAGAATGCCTGGCAGCGGCGGCGGCGGCGGAGAGTGGAGCGGCGGCGGCGGAGGGGGCGGCGGGCGCGGCGGAGGCGGCGGGAACAATGCGGGGGACCGGCCGTCCGGCCGCGGCGTCGCCCCCCGCCCGCACCGCTACTGCAGCGCCGGCGAGGAGGAGGAGGGCGAGGAGGAGGATGAGATCCAGGAGGTGCAGATAACGGGGGACGAGGAGGAGGAGGACGGAGCCGATGGGGGGCTGCTGCTGGACGAGGAGGAGGAGGAGGAAGAGGAGATGGGTCTGGAGTGGGACGGCGAGGAGGAGACGGAGCCGCTGCCGCCCGCCCCGGGCCGTACGCCGGGCGGCGGCAGCAGCGGCGTCGGGGCTGCCCCGGGGGGCGCCGCGGCGGCTGCCCCGGGGGGCGGCGGCGGCGGCGGCCCCGGGGGGGCGGCGGAGGACGCGGAGCTGGAGGCGGCCCTGCTGCTGCAGCGGCCGGAGCGGGCGCGGCTGAGCGAGAACACGCGGCTGGCCACCCGCTACGCCGTGCGCATCTTCCGCGAGTACCTGAGCGAGAAGGCGCAGAGCCCCGACTTCGAGACGATGGACAAGGGGGCGCTCTGCCGGGTCCTGCGCTCGTTCTACGCCGAGGCGCGCTCTAAGAGCGGGCAGCTCTACTCTAAGTCCTCCCTCATCAGCATCCGCAGCTCCCTCAACCGCTACCTCAACGAGCCGCCCTACTGCCGCACCCTCGACCTCACCAAGGACCCTGAGCTCCGCGCCGCCAACCTCACCCTGGCCGCTGTCATCCGCAAGCTGGAGGAGCAGGGTGCCGGGCCGGTGGTGCAGAAGCAGGCCATCACCCGCGCCGACCTCCGCAAGCTCTACACGTGCAGCGTGTTCAGCACTCAGAGCCCCTTCGGGCTCCTCAACAAGGTCTGGTTTGAGACCTGCATGTACTTCTGCACCCGGGGCCGGGAGAACCAGCGGGAGCTGGAGGAGGACTCATTTGGGCTGGCTGTGGATGAGGACGGACGCAAGTTCGTCTACTTCAAGGCGCTGGGGCCCTACCACAAGTCGCGCTCTTCCTCCTGGAGCAAGAAGCGGGCGGAGAGCAGCGATGAGGAGAACCTGCCCCGCATGTATGAGACTGGCACAGAGTTCTGCCCCTACGCCAGCTTTGTCAAGTACCTCTCCAAGCGCAACCCCCTCTGCAAGGCCTTCTTCCAGCGCCCGCGGGACCACTGCAGTGAGGGTGACATCACCTGGTATGAGAACAAGGCCATTGGGAAGAACCTCCTGGGTACCCGCATGCAGATGCTCTCCAAGGCGGCCAAGCTCTCCAAGACCTACACCAACCACTGCATTGGTGCCGTCTCCATTGCCACCCTCAACAGTATCGCTGGCATTGGCACCAAGCTGGGAGGACTGCAGCCACCCCACCACCACCACCACCCCCCTCCCCACCACCACCACCTCCTCCACCACCCCGCTGGCGGGGGCTGCTACACCCCTGCCGCCCTCAATGGTGGACCTCGGCCGCGGCCACCCGCTGCCAACCCCTATGTGCTGCCCAAAGATGGTGACGCTGTGCCAGTGAAAGCGGAAGCGGCCGCGGTGGCCCCGGCCAAGCGGGCGCTCTACGAGGCAGTGTTCCCGGCAGGGGCTGCGGCCGGCGGTGATGCATGTGGGCCCTCTGCCTCCCCCAAAAGACTCTGCCGCCGCCCCGCTGAGCCCCTGGATGCCGCTGCGCCCGCCGTGGTGGTGGTCTCAGTGAAACATGACCCCTTGCCTCACCTCCTCCCCGAAGCAAACGGGC
This sequence comes from Corvus moneduloides, assembly GCF_009650955.1. Lineage (NCBI taxonomy): Eukaryota > Metazoa > Chordata > Aves > Passeriformes > Corvidae > Corvus > Corvus moneduloides. The sequence goes on along the minus strand of NC_045476.1, from coordinate 116,355,766 downwards.
ACAGAAGCACCACCTCACCCACAGTAGTTTCACCTGCTATTGTTTCCCCCACACAGGTAACCGGCAAAAGAAAAAGGAAAAAAAAAGTGGCAACCCCTCACCCTGCCCCACATAGTCTGCACTGCCCCCCCTCCTTTCTTCCCCCAAGGCTGGGCACTGAGGCACACTGCCAGCTTTGGGGTGGCTCTTGGGGTCACGCTCACTCTTCAGGCACCCAAAGAGCCCGGATGCAAGTTATCCAACTTACTTGCCCCTCCAATCTCCTCACGCCCCGCCACAGGTCCGGTGGCCACTCACTATGTGCTTGGGTGTCGGACTTGAATGGTGCCTGGGTGCTGCCGTGCTCTCCCTCAGCAGCAGCACCGACAGCTCAGCCCTATGGGCTCCCCTTTTCCTCCTTTTTATTTCTTTTCCCCCCTCTTTTTATTTGTCTTTTTGTGGGAGATGTGACTTATGAAAGTCGGGCCAGAATAGTAGATAGGGGCATCAGGTATCATTAGTGTGTGTGGTGTTCTTGATGTGCTAATGAACTATTTGAATAACCTCAAATGCAGGAAACAGCCGGGAGAATACTCAATTACACACTAGTAATGAGGGTGTAATTTTAAACTTCAGAAGTTAACAAGAGGGTTAATATGGCAATTGCATTCATCTTGTATTTGTTTATTTAAAATAGCTTTGTTTCCTGGCAGTGATCCTTTTTTTTTTTTTTTTTTTTTTAAAGGCAAATTGGCTTTACTTGAATTAGTTACCATAGTGGCGAAATATACAGTAAGAGCACAATTAAACGGGTTTAGGTGCAGCTTAGCTGTGGAATGAGCCCAAATTCGTTAGATGTGTTTCATTAAGGTAAAAACCAGTGTTGTCAAAAACGCTGTTGAGCTGTGCCTTAATGTGTGCCTTGCGGAGCCCCCTCTGCTGTGTGCCAGCACGTGCTGGTGCCTGCTCCCCATCCCCTCCAAAAGTACTTTCCTCTCGGGTGTTTGAGCGCTGGAGCTAAATTACTTCAATTAAAGACTCACTGCACCTCTGCAATTGGCTTGAAGTTTGGAAGTCATTCTAACTAAATCTGTAAAGTGTATGCAGTTACGTTGTGCCCCATAAAATACCGTGTTTCAGGCAAGAACTTTACTGCTGGCCGCCCTACATGATTACAAAACCCCTCTGACATTCTTGTGTCAAGTAATAACAGGGATCGCAGTCGTCAGCCAGAGCGCGCGGCGCTGGGCAAGCACAGGTATATGACATGCCTGAGCTGTTTCCCGAGTGGAAATACCAGTTCTGGACAGACTGACCCTTTCAAAGAGTTTGCCAACTAATCAACCAGCCTGAAGGCTAATTGGGGTGGGGAGGGGGAGGGCAGGGCTCCCAGTGAATGCCTGCATAAGCGTCTATGTTCTTTAAGATACCTGCGACCTCTCCTTTCTTTTAGGGAGGCTTTTTTTGGACCACTTCAGTGGAGTACTGTAGCTTGATCTCCTGCTGTGTGTATCTGGTGTCTCTGAATGGCTTAGAGGCTTGATTATGTGCAGATAATGTTTTTGTTCTAGCTCATTATTTCAGGTAAAAGCAAATGCTCCTCGCTGTATTTAACCCTAGATTCCTCTTTCCCTTGCTTTTAATGACCGTGAAAGTAATTTCGAAACTTTAGCTTTTTAGGAGGAGCACCGAACGTTCGTCTGGCAAGGGGAAGAGGGAACTGGGCAGAGCAGTCAGTGGTCACAGTGTGTGCGTGTCTTTAACCTGTTAAACGAGGTGTCTTGGTACTTTCAGTTGTCAGACTAGAGAACTCGATCTCTAAGCTGGCCCACAAATCTCTTCACACTTGCATAAAGCTTAGGCGAGGAGAAATCCAGCTGCTGTAGTGTTTGTTGCAAAGCTGTGCTTCCTCCGGGAAGCGTTCGGAGCTGTAATTCTCGTTAACAGCCGGCTATGGGGAGAAAGGGAGAAACAGCGAAGAGAGAGTACAACAGGCATCTGCTGTTTTCCTAAGTGTATTAAGAAAGAAAATGAGCAATCAGCAAGGGTACTAGAACTAGGCAGTGTGGGTTTTTTTCAGTAATTATATGGAAATGTTCACCTCTATGCACAGTTTCATGAGTTAAACAAGGTGCCCAGTCACTTTTGTACCTGAATTTTGCCTTTGCTACAAACCTCATTCATTTAAATCTTTGAGAAAGAGAAATGTCTCTCTCTTTTTTTTTCATCACCAATTTTTCTTGTGTCAATTTTAACTTTTGCACTTCTGGGGTGTGACAAAGTGAAAAAATACTGGCTGTGGAATGGATTTCCTTGGCAGAATGTTAATGCTGAACTTTTTCTCTCTAGCTACCTTTTATGATACTTACACTAATCGAGGTCCAGGGCATTTCCTGGGGAAATTAATGACTGGCTGGAATTAATGGCCCAAGGCATTGCCTCAAGCCATTGACTCTCCCAGCCGGTCATTAATCCCCAGGAAATGTCCTGGCCCTCAATCGTTATTGCCTAATTATAAGCAAAGAGTTTCTAGGCCTTTTTACTGAATATATCTCATCAAGTACCATGACACTAAATTCCACTGTTGACAAATATTACTGATTCCTTGAAAACACCAAGGTCATAAGTTTGTGGTTTGTTGGTTGTCTTCGTAGTTAGTCTTCCAGAGGAAAGATTCTGGTGAGCTCATGGATTTGTGCAATGCTCTGGTGAAAAAATGGTGGCATAATATGTGGGTTTCTTAGCATCTTTATACTGTGTGCCTTTTTTTTTTTTTTTTTAATAGCACTAAACAAAATGTGGAAAAGATTAAATGAAAGCACTAAATGGGGTGTCTTCAATTTGCACTATCTGAGCAAGAATGGTAATTTTATGCTTTTATGTTGTAGCTCCTGTTTTTTGTTTTAGCCTCAAAATGTCTTTTCAACACTGGGTTTGTAGGAGCCTCTTCCAGAGCTCAGAAAAAGTACATTAAATGTTCATCTTGATCCAACTGTTGCTTTAGGTTTTAGCCTTAAGAGCAGCATTTATAGTGTATTTTAAGCATACACCACTGCCATCATGGCACAACTTTCCTTTCAGTCCTTATTTGCTCTGAAGTGTAGCAATTTTCCTGCCACTGACAGCAGTGCTTCAGTTCAAGTTGATGACAGAGAGATGTAATTTGGCTGTTGTTCATCTCCCATATTGCTGAAAGATGAACAATAGCTAAAGCTTAAACTTTTGATGCTACAATGTGGTGGTAGCTTTTGGGCTTTATGGATCTGGTACATGCTGAACTTACTACAGCAGTAATACCCAAAAATAGGTGTAGGAAAATAGTTTGGCCTCTGCCATGGGGGAGGAGAGTTGCCTGTCACTTGTAAATGCTTTGGTTATGTTTGTTGTGTAGCTTGATTTGGTTTCTCTGGGCTGTTTGTGAAGAATTTATCAGCTATTAAGATAACTACCAAAAGCTTAGTCATTAAAACCTGAGCCGTGTGCATTTATCTTAGCTGTTTGGGGGAATCCTGAAATGCTTTTTTTTTTTTTTTTTTTCTTGTGCTTTAAATTCAGAGTTGCCCTTTTTGCTGTCTTTTGATCTGGCACATGTCTTTTCATTGCCTTACACTCTCTTTGAAGGGCTGACTTTGACCCGAACCAGAAATCTAGTTCTTACTGCAGGTTTTGCAAAAGAAGGCAGAACAATAGCACATGAGGAATATGAGTAGGCAGTAAGGCACAACCCAGGGCAAATCAAACGTAGCTAATAAGTCTAGCCCTTTTTAGTCTTGGGTTTTCGAGGAGGTGGATAAGAATCTGTCTGCTTGATCTTTGATCTGGGAACATCCTGCACTTTCGTTAAATGGCGACAAAAAAGACTTGTGTTTTGTACAAGTATCTCTAGTACTCTGACCAGAATCGTTGCTAGGTGCTTTCCTGGTGTGCAGGGCAGGGGAGCTCATCAGGTAGCTTCAGGGGAGGATGCTTAGGATCGCGGTGTAAGGATGCTAGGCTTTATTTCTGCCAGGGTAATAGATGAAGCAATATCCCTATCTTAAGGGCTTGAAGTACAGTAGCTATTAAGACTGATGACTGCTAAATACCTTGTTAGTTCTTGTGACAGTGCTAGTGTTGATCAGATTTCAGAGGTTAGTGCTGGCTACCCTACTGTGTAGTTAGTGCCCATCTCTTTGATTACTGGATTATCCCAGGTTGCAGGAAAATCCAGGATTTGCTAGGTGTCTTTTTTAAGAGAAGCACTGAGGTTAAAATCTTAGAAGGTGAAGGTTAAAGAAACTTTAAAATGTGCTTAAAGAAACTGTATCTACCTTAGAGACTACTGTTTGTTACTTTGTTACTTATGGGTTTTTTTAATGAGGAGGCTCTTTCATTTTCTACTAAATTACAGGTGGAAACTAGAACTGTAGAAGGGGCTATTACACCTGATAGTCATCAAAATTGCTCTGAAATCCTTGGAGGGCAGGAGGATAAGGTAGTAGTGGTGTCAGGTATGGTCCCCAAAGCTTTCTTATCAATCCCCACGGTGAAATGCATGAATTCTGGCTGTTGTTGTCTTGGGTGGAGGTCAGTGTTGTTTGTAAGTGAGTGCTTCTAAAGATTGTTGAAGAGAGGTAGGGTTTTTCATTTTAAGAAAGTAGGATATCCCGGGCTATGTTCCTTATAATGAACATGAGGCTTGGTAGGCATGTGAGCATTTCCCAAGATGAGCACAGGGCAAGCAGAATAGAGATTAGGCTTAGTGACCTCATATACGGCTTTAGGGGCAGTACCTGAACTGAAAGGAATGAAGGGAACTGTTTTTTCTTTCCTAGACTGAGGTTGGTTCATTTTGGATTGGCTGTTAGGGAGAGAGTTGATGTAAGGTGACTTGGGAGAGTATCTCAGAGAAGATCCAAGAGCGGTGTTTTGATATGCGCCTTTAGAATGGTGGCCGTGGAGCTAAAGGTCCAATACTGTCTTTGTAGGTCCTCATGGTTGCCTTGGCATGGTATGTTGGGGGTATCAACTTGGGTAACTATTTCAGCTGGTGACTTCTACTATCACTTAATTTTTCAAAATATCTTTCCTTTTTAGAAATTAAACTTGTTTTATTTAGTTATATCAGCCTTCAGCAATAGCAAGAATGCAAGAGGTGACTAGTTCCTTGTAGCTCAAATGAAGATAACCTTTTTAATACAATCAGGAAAAAAAACAACATCACTGAAGTGCTGCTGTATTTTGGCACTCTTTTGCATCCTATGGAATCTGAAATGACTATGTTGGTACTCTATGCACATCAAAGATAAAACGCACAAGCTTAAAGGCAGCAGAGAGCTGATCTTTTTTCTTTCTTTTTTTTTTTTTAAATAAAAAGTATTCTGTGATTATCCTGTAAAAGATTTCCCATTGCCCACTGCTCTGCTTCTAGAGAGCAAGAGATCAGAAACTGCTCAGTCTAATTGGTGAGTCTGTATGACAGGGAGCTGCCTTATTTCATGTATGGTGTAGAAATAAATGAGTGCTTAAACCCTTTGAAACACACCACTACTGCAAAAGCCATAGGCTGTAATTAAATTGAATGTAGGGTTGTATTGTCTTGTGCCCTTGGCTATAAACTTGATAACAGGCCATGGTACCCCCACTATTGTGTTCCAAGCTGGAACCTAATTAGAGATGTTGTAGATTTTCAGTCACTTTCAAAGCCCTTCTGTTCATCTTTTTCCCTGTGTCCTTTTTGTATTATTTTGCTTTTCTGTTTCTGAAGCAACAAATGCACCCTTCTTTTCAGAAGGAAATTAAGGGCATGTAGCCAAATATGTATGTGCAAGATAATTTTTTTATCACAATTTGGATTCAAGGGACAAGTGTTGGTAACTGCATTTTATCTGATGTAGAAGAGATTTGTTAGTGTTGAGACAGTAAAAATATATAATCATGTTTCCAGGGAATGCTTTCTAAGTCTCTCCCAGGCATTTGAGAGGAGAATAAGGAAGGGATTGGAACTTCTCATAATACCTTGATCTAAAAGTAACATTGGAAGATGTAAAATTGAATTCTCTTCTGGTTGTTTTTTGGGTATTATCAACAAGGAAAGATGGCTTTTCTGGGCTTTTAGAAATTTACATGCTTTGCACTGAGCCAGTTTTAGTTGATCTGAAAACCTTCAAACTTGCTAAGGACTTAATCCCCAATGAGAACAAGTACCTTTGTTGTGTTCTTAATGCAACTTTTAGTTTCGAAAGTGATCAAAATTGTAGTGCACAAGTGTATTATAAACATTTCCAATAAATTCTTAGCTAATTGTTAAGCTTACCTACTTTATGCACCTGTACACTTCTGTAGCTAGGGCTGATCATTTTAATGAAATGGAAATTGAGTGAAATTTTAAAGCCGTATTCATTTTACCAATGTATGGAATTTTTATTTTTCAGTGTATGTTTAGGGCACATCTGCTCCATGTAGCACAGTTCTGAGCTAGCTGCTCGGGACTTCTGACTTGCTTCAAGTCCTAGTCTAAGTGTTCTGATGTGGTTTGCAGTGTTCTTGGTACTTAAAATAGGTCGTGTAGTCTGAATAATGCATTATTGTGTGACTTCTGGAAAGAGGTAGTCGCTTCTCTTCAAACAGTGGTACCAGCTGTAGGAAACCAATCCTTCCCCAAGGTGGGGGCAGGAGATGAGGACTGAGTGGAGCTTTTTTGGTAGTGGGGGTAGCTTGTGGTGGGAGGGAGGTTGTTTGGTAGGTGCTGTTCAGGTAACAGAGGCTGGAGCACTTGTCTGTGTAAAGGGAAGAGAGCAGAAATCCCTTTACAGGAGGAAAGGTGTGAAGCTGAATTTTGGCTTTCCTTTCTTTTTCCTTACCCAAAAAGTCTTGTGGAGGAGCTGGGGTGCTTTCTGAGCTGAACTTATCTCTACCACAGTGCTTCATTTCCCACTCTCCTCCTCAAAGTCCGCAGGGACCAGGTCTGATGATGCTGTCATTTGTTTTAGTTTGGGTTTTGATATCAGGAGTGAGAGGGAGAGAAGCCTGTGTAGTTGAGACTCCTGTGCTTGGTAGCTCTAATGAAGGAGCCACAGCTCTCAGGCTCCCTGGCGAATTGACACCTGTGTACTCTGTTACTAATTCTGTGTCAGTCTGTCAGAAATGTAATGCATAAATGAATTACTTCCCTAAAACACCTTTATTTTAAGCTTTTTTTTGCGTGTATGTGTCTGCTTATGTTTATTCAAAGTTAAAGATTGCTGGAAAAATTTCAAGAGTGATTTCTCAACACCCTTCAGCTGAATCCTGAGCTTTTACTCACCATATATGTGTGATAAATTTAGCTGCTTCTTTCGCCGCTGTTGATTTTTCTCTGTGTGGTTCTAGTGGGCTTCAAAAGCGGCAGAAGGAGGTTGGGCTGCAGTAAGGGCAGTGCCTGATGCCTTGGCTTTGAGTTATTGAAATCCAGTGTAGTCATACTGAGCTCTTACTCTGATCCAGGGTCACTGGAGGGGAAGCTTGTCCTCACCTTACTGGTGAGAGCTCTTGTTTCATGGGTGAGGTGTCTGCAGTGCCCACAAAGGAACAGCATTGAAACTCTTGAGCTCGATAGCACCAGTGGTTAATTACCGAGCATCCTGTGGCTGAAAGCTCCCCTGGAGAAGCAGCAGCGGAAGCGTGTGGTGTGTCTGGCCGGGGTGGGGGGTGGGAGCACGGGTGTGTGGGTTTAGCAGGAGAGAGAAGGGGAAACCTGCTCGCCTTGTCCTCCTCGCTTCATTTCTACTTGGGGTGGCTTGAGACTCTTTTTGACCTTGTGCCTGAAATGCAGGGAAGAGGAGAAGCAAGGAAGATGAAGTGAACTTAAATAGCTTCCTTCCTTCCTTCTTACAAGGGCTGGCTGCTTTACCTGTGACATGCCTGATAAATTCCTTCCCTTGCGTTGAAATCGCCCCATTCAGAAGAATTCGAGTCATCTGAAGTGCTGTAATTAACCCATCTAGTTTTGATGCCAAATTGGGAGGACCTAGCTGAGAGTTGGGTTGACAAGTTGGAAAGTGTAAATGGGAGCACAGATGTCGTAACAGAATCCTATGGCTGTAGTACAAACTGTGTTTGAAATTCAGATGAAGAGGGAGCCTGCTTCAGTTGATTGCCTTTTTGAGGGTTTCCCCATGTTTCTAATGATTTTATAACTAGCAGCAGTGGCTAGTCACAAAAAAAGCTTGCTTGCTATTCCTCCTTATCTTAGATATGACAGTGACACCACCAAAACTGGCTGTTTGTGGTAATGCTTTTTGCAGGCTTTTATCAAGTTGGTCAGTGCTAGTTTCCATCTTGGGTTTAGAAAATGTCGTGTCTTTCTTGTCATCATACCGTAGTTTCTGGAAGCTCTCCCCAGACTATTGCAAGACCAGGTTCACATTTTGTTTAAGTTTTTAAAATACTTTTTAAGGGATGGGGGAAATAATAAGATGCTCTAAGCTTGTGGGGTTTGGCTAGTCAGCAGTTCAGAAAGAACTGTTTAGCTTTTCAGTTCATTTTCTCTTTTCTCTTAATTTAGTAATGCTGAAGTATGTATCTTGCTGGTTATCTCTTCAAAAATAGAGTTTCCCTGAAAAAAAAAAAAACCACTTTCTCTGCAAACACACACTGATCAGTGACTGATAAACTTGGGAGTGGAGAAGTAATTGTTCTTTGAGGAAGAACAGATAAGGCAAAGCTATGTGGTCCATGAAACCATGTGAAGAAAACTTAAGTGCTCTAGAACTTACTGATGCTGGTAAGAATATGATTTTTTTTTTTCCCAGCACAAACACTTGAAAAAGTTATATTCCTTTGCAGGGATGGCAGTGTGAAATCCCTCAGCCTTTGAATCTGTTTTTTTGCCCCCAAGTACCGTTTGAAAATGAAATAGACGGAGTGGGACTAACGTGGTTTTGGTGTCAGCCTCAAACTGCTGCAAAATCGGCTTTCTGAAGCTGCTGCCAATCCAAAGCAGTATGTGTAACACAGTTACAGTTTGATTTGTGTACAGTAGAAACAACTTTAATGTCCTTTCAGAACTCTGTAGTTTTGCCTTCTTTTGAGGGGTATTTGACACACTTCCAAAGCAACCTTATTACTGGTTTTCTCTCTTAGAAGTCTTTGTAAGTTACCTTTTTCGGGAGACTTTTAGTGTGTTACTTTTGAGATGCACTTGAATACAAATGTTTCCACTGAAAGTACTCTAGATACAAGTTGTTCCCTTCAGTTTTAGGCCCTGAAAAGTATCAAAAGTAAGGAATTGAAAAAAAACAAACCAAAAAAAAACCCCAAAAAACAAAACGAAAATTAGGTTTATTGTAACTAGGAAGTATAAATGTGTCAAAATGGTCATTGCATGTAGAATATGCAGTGACTCAGTACTAAATATAGTATTAGCTGAGTTGCTAATGCATTGTATTGATGTATGGGAGTAGCACTACACTACTATGTAACTGGTAAAATTATCCCCATGGCACAGAGCAGGATAATTCAACGCTTCAAAGTTTACTGTGGTAATTTATTAAGAAAAGATTTCTCATTCTTGTGCTGAAGTAGAATTTTAACCAGGCAGTTTTTCTCAGTACAGTATATTCACTTCCAAACTGCCAGTGGATATATTCAGGATCATGAATGTAACAGTAGGCTAGATTTGCAGCACAGGATAATGATGTGGTAGTAACTGTGACTGTCATATAAAACTTTCAGAAGCTTGTGTATGTTGTTTTAGTTGTTGAGAGATACAAAGGGATCAGGTCAAATCTGTATCTTTCAAGGAAAAAATATAATAGATGAGAATTTTTAGAAATTTAGATTTCACAAGGCCCATGTCCAAATTTTTGCTAAAACAGCAAAACACACTCCTCCTTCTGCTTGGTAACTCAGCTGGCTATTCTAGCTTATAAAGGCTTTTTTATTTCTGTAAAGTGCTGGACTGATTTGACTGGACACTTCTTTTGCTACAGGGTTATGATCTTACCAGCGTTCGTTGCTGTGAAATGCTCTGGTGCCGCGGTGTTCTGGCATTGTTCTGAGATTACCAGTAACAGAGCTGCAACAGCTACCCAGCTACCCTGACCCTCACAGCAGCTGCCCCTTGCCTGGCACAGGGGGTGGCAGTGCCCTCTGTCACCCTGTCCCTCCTGCAGGGAGTTGGTTCAGGCTCCAGCCACAGGAGCGCTGCCACTGGAGCAGTGACCATGCAGCCCTGGGATGGTGGACACTGCTGCCAGCCCACGGCTCAGGGTCCTGCAGCCCTTCTCAGGCTCTCCTCCCAAAAAGGGAAATGATGCTATAAAGAAAACAAAATGTCTTCCCCCCAGCCCCAATCTTTATAAAATCAAAAGGCTCCAAAAAAAGACCCAACCTGAAAACTTTTGTCTTTAACATTAATGATAGTGGTCTGAAATAGCTGTTACTTACTTTATCTGAAGGGACTAGATTTTTAGGAGGGGAAAGGAGCAGATATGAGCTTTCCAGCCTATCTGGAGGCCAGAGAGGGTTAAATAACTGAGCTAGCAGGATTTTGAAGGCAGAGCATGATTACTTTGTGAGAAGAAAGAGATGGAAGTAATAAACTGAAATGGAAAGTAAGAAGGAGAGGAAAAGCAGGGTGAGAATACCTTACCAACTATCTTGTCACAGTGTATCAGTTTGGGAACTAGATTAACTTCTGTATACCAGAGTGATTCTGCTGGATCAGTTTAATGGATTCAAGGAGCAAAAAATAGCATCTCTGTTTGGAGAGGGGCTAAAATTGGAGGAAGAAATTAAGGGGGAAAAAATCCTTCTTTCCTAATGCTAAATAACAAATGTAGTAGGTGCACTGAAACAGAATTTGATCAAGGAAAAGACAGACCCAGAGGGAGGGCAAAGAAGAACTATGCTTTTTTTTTCTTTAAAGTAGAAAAGCTAGAGGAAAATATAGAAGAACAGTTAAGGGGCAGGGAGGGAAGTCTGGGTTTGCTTCAACTTTAGAGTGTTTAAAAAGAAGTGAGTGGGACTTAAACTAAGTGCATTGTATTATTGCCTCTTAGGGGAACTAAAATCTAAAGGGTTTTTTTTCCTTAACCTTAAAAAATATGAAATTTAAAACAGTGGTTTCCTGTAGAGTTTTGTGTTGGAGTAAGCATTGGTTCTTGGGTATGTGTTCTGAAAGAAATCTGCTGTCAGCACCGTGGTAAAATGGCCTGTAAGCATCGTATTTGGTTTTACGCCTAATGGACAATAAAGTAGTTTCCTCAAGCTACTTGAAATACTCCTTGTAAACTAAAGTGTCCAGATCAATTTCTCATTCACATCTTATTAAAACTCACTGAGGAAGTTGGGAAAACATGGTTTTGATCAAAGTGCTGTAGAAACTATTTGTATACTCTCTTAATCCTTAAGTTACTTCATAAAATTGCTGAGAAGAACCCTAGTGGGTTCCTGCTTTCAAAGACAGCTTCATCCCACCTGCATGCCAAACACAGAGAGCAGCCCCACTGTGTAGTGGGAGGGCACACAGAATGTGTACAGGGTCGAGGGGGCACAGTTGGAGTGTCTTGTTTTTCCCATGTTTACCTGACTCACAGTTTCCTACTGGAATACTAGGATTGTTGAATTATTTGCATGAGTAGCTGTCTGCATCCAAAATGACTTGTGCATGCTAGTCTATTCTGTGTATGTTAATGCCTGAATTTCTCTTGTGTAGTCAGTTCATGTTACATGACAACCTTAAATGCCTCGGTGGTGTGCTTGATCAAAACACTTTTTTTTTTCTTTCCCTTTCCTTAAGGAAACACATCGTGTCATAGCTCTGAGAAGTCAGGAATTTTTTGTTGGTAGGTAGATGGCTGGGTGCTAGCTTTCAGCAACCCGTTCTTGAGAAGAAGTTAAGCTGCTATCATACTGTAGTTGACTTTTTTCATAAAGATATTTTAAACTTTTATGATCTCTTCTATCAAGTTTCTGCCTGTGCATCTTCTTGAGTAGGAGGCTCAAATCAATATTTACAGGGTCTGCTTTCATGTTTTATATATGCAGCTATATCAAGATACATGGTTATGCATTTTATAAGAAACTTATTCAAGGGGAAGTGTTCATCTGATCAGCAGTATCTGCTTTTTTAACAACGATAGGAGGATGCTTTGAGCACTGTTGTATAAGCAGTAGGAGTGTGAAACTGTCAAATATGCTGGCTTTGTTGTGACTTGAAAATTGTGTTTAACTGTGCAGAAAAGTGGCCACCACAACACAGAGCCTCTCTGGGTAACAAGTGTGCTGCCTGCATGCCAGTGGGACAGTGCCACAAAAGTTGGCATCTCCTATGTTTCAAGACATAGGAGATGACAATGTTGGAGATGCTGTACCAGCTAATGGAAGACTATAAACAGGATACAGGATACATGGCAGAGATGTTACTCTGGCTGCACTAGTGAAAGAGTCAAAAAAAGGGGGTGGGGAGAAAGGCCCCCAACTGTAAAAACGGAAAGCTTGTTAGCTGTCCTTAAAGTGCATTTTTTGGTGGCTCATCAGAAATTAGCAGTCTCAGTCTGGATCTTAGTGGGCAAGTATCCTTGCATTGGAGGCTACCAGAACTCATGCTGGTTGTCTCTGCTGTTGGCAGCCTGGGTGGTGAAGAGCTGCTCTTGCCCCAGAGGTGAGATCCTGACCAGCAGGACAGGGTGACGGCCACAAGAGAAAGCTCGCTCTGCCAGTGGTGCACTTGCTGCCTGGATGGTCTGCTGGGCTGTGGATGTGATGTTACCTTAAAGCAGCAGACTCCTGTACCAATTTAAGTGGAAAAACAAGACTAATGGCCAAATTTCTACACTCTGTGTCTTTCACTAATTGTGAAAAATAGCAGTTGGCTTCTCCATCCTCCTGGCTTCACTATCTTCTTCATATAACTCACTGACTTTTACTTATGGCTTCTTGTCTCTAATAATTTCTTAATGAAGCAGACAATTTTATTTTATCCTGTATGAGCTGCTTCTCATCATTTATTCTTGTTTCCCTCCACTCCATTTCCACTCCAGGCAAAAATTATTTCCAGAGAAGGGCTGGATGTGTGTCATTCCAGAGCTATTGTAAGTGACCCTACAGATTTGCTTGCATACCCCATTTTCTCACCTAGAATGCATGCAAGGAAGGTCATATGGGGTCTGTCCCCATACCCCATCCCCACATCAGTGGCCAAGAGCAGATGTCTGTAGAAGAGAACAGAAATGGAGAGATAGCTGTTGCTTCTCATGTGGGTGTTATAAAGACGTTTGCCACTTCCCCCTCTGAGGTGTAAGTGATGTGTGAGAAGCACATTAATCGTTGAAAAGCAGATATTAACAGAGCCACATTGGGTCTGTGGGATGAATGGACCCCTTTACATCTTCCTCTCAAACTGTTTTGATGGGAATGTTGATTAAAGACAAGGTAAACTTGTTTGTACTTCATTCATTAATAACAAACTGTAAACTGCCCTGCCTCCCCTCCCCACGGGCAAGGCACTTGAGGAGATGCCAGGCAATTAAAGTACTTAAGACAGTAATTACAGTCAAATATACAACAAAAATAAAATCACTGCACATGATTTTTTTTTATGCTTGGTTTTGTTCTATGCTTTTATTAAACCGCAATTCTTGCCTCATGATTGAACAGGAATCTATCAACTGGTAATAACAAAGTGTTTGACAACTTTCTTCGGTTCATCTGGGTATTTAGTAAACTCTTTGGTCTTCCTTCTGAATTCATCACAGCTCAGATTCCTGTTTTTCAGATGTATCTTGCTATATAAAGCTGGTGTACCTCAGAGCCCTAGCACCAGTCAGTAGGGAGGTGATACCAATGCTAACTTGAAACTCTTCCTTTCTTACTTTTCTGGCTGATTTTCTTACTGTACAAGGAGTAGCATCTCTAGTTATTGTGATGGTTAGGAAGGGAAGACTGAATTAGGCTGAGGTGTTCAGTTGGCTTCAGATATTTGAATTGAAGCTGATGCATTTTAAACTCCAGAAATTAGTGTCCTCAAGTTTGATTTATGAACCTATTTACTGAGTTAACATCCTGCAGTAGAAAGTTGTGTGTGTCAGCTCAGTATTTTTAAGTGAAATTCTAAGGGACTTCAATATTCCAGATAAAGTACACTTTAAAAAGACAGAAACTTAGCTGTAATGAGATCCAGCTGGTGTGCATAAACCTTTCACGTTGCGTTACATAGTTAAGTTGGTAAGTAATGTATGGGGAAAAGTTCTGGTGGCTTATTCCTTTGTACTGGAGTTTTACGAGGCTGTATAAATACTGTAAGTATTTAATGGGGGAAATGCAGGATTAAAAGCAAACAGCTGATGATGCATGGTACAGAAATGTCATAAAGCAAATGTGTAGTAGTATCCTTTCAGTAAATACTAAATGACTGAAACATGACAGTGTTCACCTATGTTAAAATAGCTCTCATAAGAACAATTTCCAATTGATTGGTTTGATTAGCGTGACTAGTTCAGAAGTAGGTCGTTTTATGCTGGATGGCATCAGAGTGTGGATTCTCTCTGAGTAATGTTTTGACTGATTTTTTTATTCGGTAAAATCTACATCTCTGTGGTATTCAAAGCAGAGGACAGGCTCATGGGCTCCTTACCATAACTTAACCTGTTCTCCTTTTAACAAACTGTAATTACAGAAGTATAAACTACATCTTCATTTATTTCAATGGTAAGAGCATGGGAGAAGAATGTGGGAAGGCATTCCTTGTGCCGCCATCAATTTGGTTGCCTTCCTTGCAGTTGTTTCATAAACATCCTAGAAAGCTCCTGAAAATACCGAATGTGGAATGTGCCAAAAGTGGTTAAAATGAAAAACTTTGTCCTCTGACAGACAAGCCCTGGCAAATCTTAGCTTGATGCTACTGCCCTCGGCTGCCCTCCTCCTTTGTGGAAGGCTTTTGCTCCCTTGTGGAGTCAGCAAAAGGAACTGTATGCCTGCACTTTAGCAGCTACAACAAACCTTGGTCAAGAGATTAGTATTTTTTGGGTGCTGTCATTGTCAGCAGCAAATTGAATTGCCATGTTTAGTCTGTGGACTGGAACAGAGGAAGCAGGGGCATGTAGTCTATTTTGCCAGCTCTGCTATGGGGGTGGTAGCCCTGGGGAGAGGAGTGGTTAAAAAAGAGTAGTCCGAAATTGTACAGCTATTTGCTGCATGATGATGTCTGTGCCCTCAGCTATCCTCGTTTAAATTGAATGGTCAGGGAGGTATCACAACATATTTAAAGCTTAGGTAGCTGCTCTTATGAAGAGTATAATTTACAATAATTGCCGCTTTTAATAATGAACTGATCTATTTGAGATGGCTCAATGCCCATTAAACAGTTAAAATGACAACTTAGTTTTAAGATGCTGTTACCCATGTAGGTATATTGACCTCAAGCTGTTCAGAGGGATATTGTGGGGTGATTTCCATAGCAAAGGTATATTATGCTTAGGCACCCTTCTGCAAAAGGGAAACTGAATTTTGAACTAGAAATAAATCTTCACTTTCTCAAGATCTATTCAATGAAAGGTGAAAGGAACATTCAGAATGTAAGCGAGTAGTAAAAATCTTCTGGTTCTGTGCGTTTGTAAGTTCTCGTAAATCAGTCATCATGTTCCCAGTCATGACAACCACGTCCCATACTCCGACATTGCAGCCACCGCAAAACTCAAGAGAAGGATGTAATCAACCCCTAATAAAAGCGGCAAGCCAAACGAGTAGCATTATAAACCCAAGGTGCTGTCTTGCAGATTTCTGACTTAATTTTTTGCAGGCTCTCAGTATGCCAACAGGCTCTTTAAATCTTCCTCCCTTTCCTCTGTGGGTCTCCATGTTGCCTCTTTCTGCTTGGTAAAGAAGCAAGCAAAAATTGCATACAGGACTTTGTGCAGGGAAAATGGGTTGAAGACCTCTGATAGCTCATACATAAGGATTTGACATGGCTCAGTATTTTGTGATCCTTGTTTTTAAGGAACTGCTCATGTAACATATGGAAAAGAAATGGGTTAAAAGTCAAAGCAGTGATAATGAGTACTCCTCTGTTTTTCTCGCTGCCCTGGGGCCTGAGGTCCCCACTGCTCCTGGTGAAGCCAGCATGAGGAGTGGGGCTGCACTGCTGGGCGTCGGCCCTGGCTCAGGATTTGCAGCAAGGGTGAGGTCTGGGCACACAGCACCATGTCACCCAAATGGCCTGAGTTAAAAAATGAGGATGAGAAGCATTGCTGCTCAGCAGGCTTGGATTGCTTTGGCAGGGCTGTGCTTCTCACTGCATGCAGGACCTGTGAAGAGCCAGTGGACCTTCCAAAGCATTGGGAGCAGTGGCTGAAGGTACTGATAGGGGTGGCTGAGGACCCAACACCTCGTGTGCTTCTCCTGTGTGAAGTGGCCTCACTGGAAGTGAGACGTGAGCTTGCTTCAACCTCGGAACAGCTGATTCCAGTGCTCTGCCACCCTCTAGCCACAAGCTGGCCTGAACCGACCCTGCTTTGCTTGAGATCCAGTGGGATCTCAGTGCAGTGGGAATAGGAGGCACTTTGTTCTCCATCGTAGATCCACTGTGATTAAACGTGGTAGTCATGAGGCCAGATTTACTGCTGTGCTCTCCCTGTTTTGCATTGCACAATGGCGCAAACACCCAGAGAGCGAGCAAATTTGATCCGTGTTTCCTAAGGATTGTGAAATTCTCCTGTACAAATTTGCTGGCTGAATTTGAAGCATGATTTATAAAAAGGGCCTTTCCTCTTAGAGTAAATGTGATTGCCCTTTCTGTAGGGCTGCAAGATAAATGTTCTTAGTCTTCAAGGGAACTTTTTAGGCATGCAATCCTTAACATGGCTATCTTCTCTGCTGCACACTTTACTAACTTAAAGCTATTTAACTGAGATGCAAAAGAAAAATACTGTTTCTTCAGCATTGGACTTGATGCTACACAAGAAACACAGAGGAAGGCAGGCATTTGTTTTGCACTGTTCAGAGGCTTTTTAAAATCCTCCAAAGTCTGCTGTGGTTCTTACTTTGGTCAGTTTCCTCCGTCTGCCATTGCAAGTAGACTTTCTCTTGCTAATCTGCTGCCTGAAATACTCTTTGTTCAGGAAAGCAAGTCTCTTTCTGTTGTAATCAGGGCTAGGAATTCAGCTGCAGGGTCACTCTTTGTGCTGTAGAGTTCACTGACCATGTTTTGCTTCTGGCAGTCCTAGCTTTGGCCCCTTTACACAGATCAATGCCAGGCTAACCCCATTTATTGCTACTACTGAAACAAAACTCTGCATCTCCTATTTAATTTAGCTCAAAATAGATGTAATGCAAACAAGCGTCAGCATGGAAAAAGAGCCGGAAGAAGGGGAGGGGGAAAAAACCATACTCAGGGGGTTTTTGAATGAAATATACATTAACTGGTGCCAGGCTCCAGGTGGGAGGAATTAGTTGGCATTGTACCATTAGACCCTTTATAGAAATCAATCATTATCATTGATTCTAATTTACATATGAGTATTAGAGTTTATCTGCTTGTCTTCTGTTCCCTTTTTATGTTTAAAACCATTTTTAATGTAATTGCTACTGCTCAAGCTCAGCCATGCATTCAGATTTCTCCTGTGTTTCTTAGTCCTAGATGAACCTCCTGGTTCATTCTCCTGGCACTTCACTGTGCCCTCACAAGGTGAACCTCCGTCATTATTACTGGATTCCACAGCATCAGCATCCTAGAAACTTCCAGCCTTGCTTCTGGTCAAGTGAGACTGCTGCTGGCAGGAGTGTGTCACTCTCAGTGAAGCTACTTGATGCTGAGCGCTTTGTAAGACTCATCACTGCGAGATGGGTTAAGAGGTTTTGTTGAAGCAAGCATGTGGCAGGCAAGACTCCTGTGGCTATCAAACTCTGTGAGTCTAATATAAATTTTTTCTGTATCTGTGGCACACCTCAGAGAATGTGTTGGGCACCTCAGGACCTTACTGGAATTTTAGATGACAAGACCTTCACGGCGTGCTTGGCATCCAGCCATCTTTCCTGGCTAGAGCTGGAGTTAGGAATTCCACTTGCCACACCTCATTCCATGCTGCTTGTTAAAATATGTGGTATAAGGCACACACATACCCTCACCCACTGTTGATTTCTGGATTGAAGTTCTGTTCGTTGTGCAAGGCAGTGTGGGTAGAAATCATGAGGTCCGGTTTTTCTGCTGAAAAACAAAATCCATTTATCCTTCTACTCTACTCCCTTTCCCCACAGATAAACCTCTCCCCAAGCTATTCCCTTTTGCTTCTTCAACTCTAAGTTGGTGTTCATCAGAAATCAAGTGTTTAGGTGACTGTGTTTGTAATGGGATGGAAGATAGCTGAGACAATCTCCAACTTAGGGATTGTTACTGAAGTTAAATTCTCTTACACTCTGTTGGGTGATCACCACAAGACTCCTGAAACCCTTGCTGTTTGTTTCAAATGCACCTTTATTTCTGACATTACAAATCTTCTGTTCTTGAAGCCAGGCTTCTCAAATTTTTTTTCTGGACGAGAGACCTATCAACTGAAATGTCTGGCATTTTGGGGGAGTTTGCTTTTGCTTTCAGTTTTGGCTTTTTTCCCCACTCTTAGCAATTTAATGCCTCCTCCTCCTTCTATCTGCTCTTTCCTTTTCCTTGCAGGGTTTGTTGTTTCAAAAGGGGATACTTTGGCTTCCCGCTCCTGACATGCGCTCGTGTTGCTGTTGCCCCCTGTCCTTGCCCTTTTCAGGAATGCTAGTGCTTCAGCCTCTGCTTTCCTCCTTTTCCACACCAGGGAGGGAGCTGATGGTTTCCTCCACTGCTCCTGAGTGGGAGGCAAGCATGAAGTGAGACACAAGCTGTGGAGGCCTTCCTGATGTTTCCTTCAAACTTACCTGGTTCCAGATAAAGTCCCTTGCAGTTATCTCCCATACTTTATCTGAGATTGGTCTTTTAAACACTCTGGATGTGTCACCATATACAATTGTCCCTGTCAACTCATCCTCTTGCGAATGTTTCTTCCATTTTTCGGGTCTCTGTTGGAATATGGTGGGTTTCTTGCATATGGTTTTAAAAAAATATTTCATCATAGTTGGTGGTTGTCTATACCTGACACTTTCTCATACTTTTGATACTCAAATCTATTCTTTTAATGATTTTTTTAAAAATCTTTTTTCCCCTAATCTTGTGGTGTTTATCCTTCTTTAAAGTTGTTTTTACTCTATTGCAGAAGACAGGTTCAAAACTCAGTTTGGGCCTAGAGAGGGCCCTGAGCAGCATGGTCTTACTGGTTATTACCACTCAAGATATTCAGTGAGTTTGTTTCCTCTAGCTTTGGTTAAATGAACTCTTCCCTTCCTTCCCTATAAACCCAACAAAAGATTTCTTCGAGTATTATTCTGAACGGGGGTAAGTTCATCTACAGCTTACTGCCTCAATAGCAGCTCAAGTGAGCTGAGCCTTCTGGCCGTGGTCAGCTTCTCCAATACAAAACAGCCTGACAGAAGAGATATTTATTTCATAGCTAAGTGCTTGTTACCCCTTGGTGGCTGATGTCCAGGGTTGTCTCATTCAACTTCTGTGCATTTTGAAAATAATGTACCTTCATTATGTTTATCTTTTATCTTCTTGATGAAGCTGCTCTTTGCTGTTTTAAATTTGAGCTGTCCCTTGGAATCATCTGAGGATGTGATTCTTCTCTGTGCCATGAGATGGATATATCAGCTATTGGTTTACGCCAATGTATTTTTATTTTCAATTTTATTGAAATGTGTTGTACATTAGAGGCAATAAAAGCCAGTAGCTAGAGAAAGTGAGACAGGCATTTATCTCTGGTAGGTATAGATTTTTCTGCTTCTTTAAACATTTTCAGGCCCTTTTGTTGCCCAACCACTGATGTTTTGTATTTTAGTAATGACCAGAGAAGTATTACCACAGACTTAGAAGCAGGCCATGCCATCCAAAGTGCATATTGTATATAATGTACATTTCATCCACTCTTCTAAGGTTATATGTGTGGTCTGATTTGATGCTAGATCAAGTAAAAGCCTTTTAATATAAAATTAAAAGAGTTTGCTGAGCTAGATGGCAGAGGCTGTCCACAACTAAATAGTGGATTGCTGCTTCATGAGGATGGCTTCTGTTAGCATATAGCACAGGGTTATATAGATTCAGGGTTAATCACCCCTGTGCATAAAAAAATGCTAAAATTAGCTGCCAAATGGATGTTTTTATCATATGAGCTGCGAGGACTACTTGGAGAAATCCCTACAGGTCTGAAAACAATAACCAAGACTGTATTTCTTAGCCCTGGATCTTAGAGTATCTTTTACATGTAATGGAATCAAATGAACCAAATGTAAAATATGCTTTGTTTGTATGCCATATGGTCTTTGCCTTGCCAAGCACCCTTTTTGCCTGCCAGAGCAGACTCCTGTGTTCTCCTTTCCTTGAATCCTGCCCTTCACACTAACAAAAAAAAATTGCTGCTTAGCTTGCATAGGGAATGGTGAGTATATGACTTTCCGTTCATCCCTAGATACATTTCCAGCATTTAAGAAAACTCCAAACACCAGAAAAGAGGCAAAATGAAGTAAAAAACCTTCATGCACTATTGTATTGAAAGAGACTTTTGAATTTAGCCACAGCTAAATTTAAGTATTTAGCTTAATTCAGAACTTCAGCCCCTTCCTACCAACCACCCAAAACCACACCTGCTTCTCTAAGGGATTTAAAATCCAAAGATGGACAGATTTTAGAGTAGGGCAGGGGTGGGGAAGTATCTGGGTCACTGATGGGTTGGAGTGCAGGTTCCATGTGCCACATGCATAGCCCACTTCCAGAGCTATGGAGAGGAGTGGAGAGGCCCCACTGCTGAGTGCTGCCTCGTGTGTATTTTTAGCAGGGGGCTGTTTCCTGTCCCCATACAGTGACACCTCTGTGGTGTTATGCTGCCTGTCCCAAGGTATTAAGTAACCCACAGGCATTTTGAAATAGTTAATCATAATACGATTTCTCTCATGATAATGTTTGGGTTTTTTCATTCTCCTGCCTGTTATGAAATCTGTAGGCTGATAATTTTAATGGGAGTTACAAGAGGAGAGGAAAAAGTCCCAGCTAGCCCTGGAAATGCACGGGATCATGGAAGAGGCAGGTAAATGCTCCCTATTGCAGTCCGTCTTGACAAGGACTTCCAAAAAGCCTGTCATCTCAGTAAGTTCAACTCTTACCCTTTCCTTGCAGTGTTCTCCCTCCTGGCAGTCTCTGTCCCTCTAGTGGGGTTTTGATAGATTATCATTTTTGTGAGACTGGGATGTTGCTTTGCTAAGCTCAGCTTCAGAGACTTGTTGGAAGGGGAATAGATGAGATGGAAAGAAAGAAAACTGAGTGACACAGGGGTCCTAAAGGTCAATTCTTTTTGCCCGTGGTGTTTCATCGATACTGGAGTGAGGAATGTATAATTTAAGACTACAATTTCACACCCTATTTCTAATTCTCTACCAGACTGAGCTGTGACTTTCAAAATTGTGGTTCTGTTTACATCTTTATCATAAATTAGATAATTACAAATGTGTGCCTTCAAAGCACTTTCATGCCTTTTTCCTGCAGTCAGGTTATAGATGAAGCTGTCTGTTTTATTGGCTACTGCCATAATTACCAAGTGGACTCAGTGTCTTCAAAATTGCGATTCCAGCTGAGAATATTCTATTATTGGTTCCTTCAAGAAACATCTGGAGAGTGCTTTGAGCTCTTGTGTCTTACAACATTTCAAAGATGTGGTTTTATCAGATCCTTCTATATATTGTCCCTTACCTTTTTCCTCTTCATATGGCCAGGAGAACTAATAAAGACTTTCCTGTATTTTTCTTAAGCCTGGTAAGGTGATTCTAGGTACAAAATTCTTCAGACAGTCCACAGGTGGGGGTGTCTTTTTGTTTTCATGTTCAGTCTGGAGTAGATAATGTTCTGTTGATACGTTTTTGGACGTATCTTCTCTAGATGGGTCAGTGTTATTTCTTTCTGCTCCCAGGTAAATTAATAAACCAAATTTAAAAGTGCAAAGGAAAGCAGGCGGCTGGCTGATTCAAAGGGAGAGGCTATGTTTTTCATCACCACCCTTTCAAAGCCTCTCTGAATCAAAAGAACCATTGGATTGCGAAGGCAAGACCTATGCCACACCAGAAGCTCCCAGTTCAGCAATTTTCCCAGGGTAAAATTATAACTCATGTTTCCTCAGCACAGGCTGTAACTGGCAGCGTTCCTTCTACTTCTAAGGGTGAAATTGCTGGGGGGAGAACAGACATCTAATGTGCCTCTGGAAGTTTTACAATGGGTGTTAGCCTCCCTTTGTGGAAAGGTAGATGTTCTTCTGGAACATACCCAAGGGCAGGTGCTATTCAAACTGGAGTGTAAACTGACTTCAAATAAGACAGTACAGTCTTATTTTTGTTCAGTTTGTGAGTCAAATCTAAAGAAGAAAAACCCATTTCTCAAATTCTGGCAGTTCGTGACAATCTTCCAGTTATCCCACTGAAGTCTACATTTTTATGGGTCTTTAAAATCTTCAGATACAACTGCAATTCAAGACATTAATCTTTATTCATGTACTGCTGATAGGATCTTACCTTGCAAACAAAACAGATTTTAACAATGCTTGTTTTTTAGTGTTAATTCTCACCAGAAGATTATTGGAAAAATTGCAAATTTGGTCCAAGAAGAATGTAACCAGTTGGTTTCTTTCCCACTAAAATCTTGACACCATTTGTAAGGATTTGTTTGAGTTGGCATTCAGATATACCAGCATGGTTCTGGGGAAGAGAAGTCCTTTCCTGCTAAACCCAGGAGGGAGTGTTTGTTGTTGTTTTTCCTTTGTCCTTATGTGAAGACTCTTACAAAATATGTGTAGATTGCCTGCTAGAAGTGGATAAAAGGCAACAGCACTTGAAAAAATCTGACTAAAAATTACATTATTAATAAATCTTAGCCTACAAGTAGTCTACTTGGGAACAGTTGAAAGATGGATTCCAGTGTTCAGAGTTCCCCTGTTCCTTCCCATAGCTGTTCTTGGCCCAAACCCCATGTACATGTGGTGAAGGTGGCTGTCACGTTTCTGCCTTCACTGGTGCAGGAGATGAGCTGGGAGATTCTCCATCCCTCACAGAGGCAGTGGGAGCTGTTGACTGCTCTGTGCTGGGCTATTCCATGGGACTGGGGAGAGCTGACTGAGTGGCTGCCTCTTTTAGGGAGGGGGTGTAGACTCTGAATGGAGCCCCAGAGTATTAAGGTATGCTATCTGCAAAGTACCTGGCAGGCCAAACCTCTTGCAGCAGGGATGAAGTGGTCCAAGATACTTGGATCGATGCTTTTCACTGGAATGAGAAGCCTTGTATGGTGGGGAAGTAGTCTGTCATCTCTGCCCTTTGCAAAAGGTGAAACTCCCTGTGTGTGTGCTTGCTTTTCTATGAAGTACAAGTAAATTTGTGTTGTCTGTGCTACCTGAGGTTTGATAGAGGTGCAAGAAGAAAAGCAACCTATTTTCCAGGTTTAAAGGAAAGTAAATGAAACTGTCCTCGGGGCAGCAGAAGCAAAGACTTTTGTATCAAGCTGTAGTGTTGTGGGCAGGGCTGCCAGGCTGCTAAAGGCTCTTCAGACCTGGAAGCCTTTCCCAGGGACTGCTCATCTTTTAATAGCGCTTCCTCCTTTTTTTTTTTTCTTTTGGGTGTCCACAATGACTGCACTCTTTCCCTGCTCAGACCAAGGGATTGCTTGGTATTTACTGGCTTGTTTCTGCAGTATCTGACGGGATACTGGTCCCCTCTTGCACATGGGAATTAAGAAGTCTGAGTGAAGGTGACTGAAGGACTGCATTGTATACCTCATGAAATATCTTGAACTGGTCATGTCCAGCTCAGGCTGGGGAGCCACACTTTTGTTTGGTCACTCCTAACTCGGTTTCATTGCTAATTTGAGTAGATACTGGTGCAGAACAGACAAGCCCTTGGTGGAGCGAGTGACCTGAAATGCCAGCTGTCCAGTGTGCCCCTATCATAGGACACCATTAGCAGCATCATGGCAGGTCTGCTTCCTTTGGTCCAATGTCCTCCTGCATCTAAGCACTGTGTCCTCCAGCATGGTTAGGGGATGTTTTTGCCTGCTGTAGCCTGGGGTGAGCACCCTGTGATTAACAATGTCAGGTGGGCAGTGGTGTGCTGTGAGCTAATTGGGAGCAGCTTTCAAATCCGGTTTTGCTTGTAAATTAAATGGACGCTTTCAGTGAGTGAGAATCGAATCGACACCTCTAAAGGCTGTAGAAGTTCTCCTTCCATAGTGAAAGCCAAACTGTTTGTGTTTGGGGGTAGTGAATCTGGGCTGGACCCCCAAGTTTGGTTTGATTTTTTAGTACAGTGGGTTGGATGTATTCCAAAGATCCTGCTTGTGTTACGGGTTTCAGCCAAGTTCTGTGCTGGCTGTGTTTGCCACTGGCTTGACCCAAGCACAGAAAGTGTGCACAGCAGCCACCTCCAGCAGAAGAGTTATGCTTGACCCAAGGAAGAAAAGGGTAGGCAGTGCAGAAGAGCACGGATGTAATAAATGACAACCTTTGGGCTGACCTCAGCACTACTCACCCAAACAAGCAAGGGGCTGAGTTAATCTTCCATAGAGAGTGCAAACTTGTAAAATATTTTGAGGGAGGTATAAAACTTTTGTCTGCAGTTTCGAGGCTTAGGGAGGTTTTCAGAGAATTTTATAAGTACTTGAGAAGATACATCCTGTCTGTAAACTTTTCCAGGTTTTTGGACTCACCTTTACTGCTGTACTGGTGTAAGCACAGGCCCTCATTTAACATCTGTCATTATCCATGAATTCTTTTCCTTCACTTAAAGATTTTTCTTAAGGTCTCAGTGACAGGTTTCTGATGAAAGTGTGATTAGAGCTGTTCTGCTCGAGCTAGTTGTGTGCTATAGACTTGGCTCCTGGGCTCTGGAATTATCAAAGTGCCTCCAAGCTCTTGTCCAGGGGTGGTTTTTAACTGTCCTGCATCTCCAGGTAGGCAGCTTTCTCCACCCAGAACAAACAAATACCTCGCTTCCTTCAGCCCTTTGCCTTGCATTTGGTTCTCTGCACCTGTATCATTTATTCTAGGTCCTGGTCAGCTCTGAAATCCCAGCAAGGCTCATTTTGCCAAGGAAATGTCACCACATCTCTCCAGCGCTCGCAGCACTTAGCATGTGTATGTGCTCAGCAGTGCCAGCATCTCAAGGAGGAGAAGGCTGTAAGCAGCCAGCATTTGGGATGTGCAGCAAGGGACCCCCATCTTGAGGGGCCAGATCAGCGCTCCACCCCGGGGCTGGTGACTCTGGGACAAGGACAATGTACCAGTTAAAATTGTCCCATCAGGTAAGCGCTCCAGTCACCACTGCTGTAGCCACTCTGCTGTAACCACAGGTGCATTTGTCACCTTTGTAGGCTTGATCTGCATTTGGACTATTCTAGGATACAGAGAGGACAGCCTAACATTGTCCCTGGCACCTTCAGGAAAGAGTTTTGGCCAAGGGTTTTGTTTCCTGATGAGCTGTACCTTACACCCTGGCTATGATGGACCCTTCTGGGTATCTCTGTTCCCTCTCTCAGTGGCCTTGTGACACCCACCTCTCTAAATTGCATTGCTGTGTATGTTTCTGAAAATAATACTGAGTGCCCCAAGCATGGCACTTGTGGTGGGAGGAGTGAGCAGCTGCTTGGCATAGTGGATCTTCTGTACTTCACTGCCTCAGCATATCCAGAAAACCTTCCTGCTTCTCAAGCTCTCCATTGTATTTGACTGTCTTGCATAGGATAATTTGACCTTCTGTCATATGTTGACAGGCATTCAGGATTTAAAATGAAGCTTTAGAGAGATTTAGAATAATAAATCTAATGCTACTATTGAGTCTCAGCAGACCTGGTGTCTTAGCTTGCTGGGGCATTGAATTGCAGCTGATTGTATTTTGGGCCCATTTCTCGTGTGACACTCAAACACAATTGTTCTGGAGTTTTGCCTTATAAACATAATTCCTGATGTTCAGAGTCAGCAGTCCTAAACCTTGCAGCTGTGAGAGAAAGGGCAGTTGGATGATACTGATGAAAGGCAAAACATGACAGTGCAATTGGCATATTTTCGCTGGGGAAAACAATGGGCTGTTTCTTTGTTTTGCAGACCCAGTGGCAGCAGTAAAGCCCAACCGTGTCCTCAGGGAGCTACCGACCATTGGTGTCAGGGTGAAGAAGCAGAAGAAAACAATGGATGTGCTTACATGTAAAGACTTTTTGACAAAGATCTGAGCAATTTCTTTGTGCTTCTGGGCTCTTCAGAATGAAGGTGAAGAGGAAGCACCATGATGGCATGCACACCTTGAGATCAAAATGCAGTTTGCATGCTCTGTGTGGTGCACATGGTCATCTTTGACCACCTTGCAGGGCTCTGAGGGGCCAGCACAGATTTGTGTCATCTGTGGGTGCTGAGTACCAGAGCCACAGCCAGAGAATTTGGTGTGAGGACATCACCAGCCCATACAGGTGCCCAGGGTGGGATTTTCCCCTTCCAGCAGGACAAGCTCATGGGTTTCTTGGACATGTAGCTTTGTATCTCTGCCTGCTTGCTACAATTTCCAGAAGTGCTGTTTGTACTGTACTGACATTGTTTATGTTGAATAAATGCTTTCTCCAGCCTCTTTGTTGTGGCAACTTTTTTTGCTGAATTCAAAAAAGTGGGGGGGGTACTTGTTTAAGCATTGTGGTGAGACACGATCATGATTATTTTTTTAATCTTTAATGAAATGTTTGTTTTGAAAAAGTGCATCTTCAAAATGGGGACACTTGTGCAGGAGCCAAATCTGAGAGCAGTCCTAATGTTCCCGGTTTGGATGAGGTTCTTGAGCTGCGCTTTCCCCCATCCCACAGGCACCCCTGAGCATCAGCCTGCTGTTTATTTCAGAGTGCAGGTACACAGATGTCCCTGTCACTTGAGTGATTTCTGCTCTGTACTGGAGGAAAAGGGGTTTGATGCCAGCTTCTGAAGTTTGTTTGCTGTTAGGATTCATTCCCCATACAGAGGGATGTATGGGTTCAGAGGTGACTCTTCTGCTGGAGGTGGCTGATGTGGATGTGTTAACTGCTGTTTCCAGTTGTTCCTGGGCACCAAGCTTTTGTGAGGAGAAGCATCTCTCTCACGTCTCTCTGTTGAGAAAAAAGGATAATGAACACAGACTGATTTGATACTTTAGAATAAACTACTGCATGATTATTCTTTCTAATGTCTAGAATAGCTAAGACAAGCTTGCCCTCACCTCCCCTCCAAAACATGCAAGGGAGTTAGAAATGTGTAAATTTGAGTTCCTCAGCAGTAATAATTGCTGGGGTTTTGACAGGGAATATATATGCTACTGAGTAGGATATATATTCCTGCTTGAGCTGGGCTGGCTCACAGAGAAGATGTTGGCTATAATAACTCCAGCCAGCAGTGTCTTAACCTGCAAACTAAAATGATCCTTACAGTCCAGTGAGTCAAGCAGATAGTTTGTACTTGAATGTCGGTCCTTCTGTGCCTGAGCTCGGGTTGTCTTGAAGTGGCATGGGTTTTGTCAAGGTTTCTGTCTTAAGAAGGGAACCGGGATGACTTTACTCAAGACCACAGAGTGTAAATAACACTTAGGTCACCAGTGCTAATATTTTGAGGGGACAAGTAAGCCTCTTTGATTTTTGTACACTTAGCACATTGTAATGACTCATGTTCTTCAGATATCTCTTATTCCTTCCACTTGCTACCAGAACATTGACAAGGTTCCTGTGTTGCTGTTGTTTGGTAGACCAGTTGCACGAGTGCACATCTCAGCCCTGCAGCTACTGTGTTTTTTCCAACCCAGGTGTAAAGGCTTATTATTTAACAATACTTTTGAACAGGAGAAGATGGTATAGAAGAAAAGGCAGGGAGAGGAGAAGGGATTTGAAAGCTCTGCTCTATGATCCATGGCCCCCTTTGGTAGGAAGACTTCTAAATCATACAGATTTTTGTAAATCCCAGGAGGAGCAGTTAAGGCAGGGCTGCTTTTGCTTTTGTTGAGGCTACAGGAGGGCTTGCCTAAGCAAAAAATGTGAAGCAGGTTCAGATATACTCAAAAGACCTATGCCTATGAACTGCTTCTTGTGGAAAGACTCCTTCAAATATCAGCATGGAAGTGGAGGAGCCCCAAACTGCTCTAATAGAGCAGTGCTTTTATGTGATGAACCAAAACTGAAAAGTTTTATACAACCTAAATGCCTTTAGCCTGCCTAGTGCACAGATTTTGGCATTTTTGATTACATGGTTTCAGTAATACATTCATTCTGAGTGAAAATGTGAGCTAATTTTTATGAAAAGTTGTTGGAGGGGGAGAATCATCTGAATATTAATAATGATAAATGCTTTACAGGGTATTTGAAGTATTTTGGTTCATGGGAACTGTTATAAAACTGGATTTTCTGTTCTTACTTAATTTTTTTGTAGGATAAATAATAAAATGTTTGAGAAGGAAAGCTATGAAGTGACAGACTGTTGACAGGTCAGGAAGGTCGCTGCCTGTCCAGCCAGTGCAGGTGGTAGCCATGCTTTGTGCCCCTCTCAGGAACAAAGCTGGTGCAGTTCCTGAGGCAGACAGCAACCTCTGTGATCTCCTGTGTGGGAACAGCCGTGGCTGAGCTCTGAACCCGTTCCTGGGTTCACGTCTCACCTGCCTGACACCAAGAAAGCTTCTGAAGAGCTTTTTGATTCTTTTTGTTGTCAGCTGTTCCAGATAGCTTGCTGGAGCCCGTTGAGTTCAGTTTCTCTGACTCCCTTCTCTCCACCTGTAATTCTTGCTAAGGAATTATATTTGTAATCACATTAGGTGGTAGAAGCTTAGCTTACCAGCAGTGCCTTGGTTTAGCTACTCTTTACCAAAGCTTGTTCACTTCCGCATTTGCAATAATCCAACGCAAGCCATGTATTTCTTCAGAGACTGTTTGCCCTGTGTTATCCTTTCCATAGCTGAACTAATACAGTGATTTAACTAATGCAGTGATATATCTCTGAGCTATTAAATGCTGTACCCATTGGATGGTGGTCTTCTGTGCTCTGACAGTGCTATTGAGTTGTGCCACATTAAAAAGAAATGGGGTTTTTTTTAAGTACCTGCTTCTTTGAATCACATTTCTGCCTTAATTTCTCTGAGGCAAATGCAGTAGAAATATGATTGCCTAGTTTCAAAGTGTCTCCAAAATGGTAGTGGACTGTTTTTATGCAGGGAAATGTGCTTTGTGGGCTAAGATTGGAGCAAGGTTAGCATTATTGTGCTTAATATCAGCCATTGAGAAGAAGGACTTTGTTTCATGAGACACAATAAACACAGGTAACTTGAAGAGGAAATGTTGAAAAGGAGGAGGGTGAAATAAGAGAACAAAAGGTTTTATTATAAAGCATTTTTATTTCTTGGGAGTTTTAGTAGGTAAACTGTGTAAATGGCAGCTTGCTTAGGACTTGGGTTTGGAAACTGATTCCCTTTTCTTATGTTTTGTGGGTTCTTTTGCCTTTTAAAATGCCCACGGTCCTCCAACCTATTTCCCATCCTGGCAGTGATGCTTATACTACACATTCTTCTACTGTTTTGTGCAGCCAGTGCTATCACAGCTAAGCTGAATGAGGTTCCAGCCTAACTACAGTATTAACCCTGCAAATCTGTTCATTTTCTCTCGAGCAGCCCCAGGCAGGGTATACAGGAGAATGTGTCCAATTGAAAAACTATCACAGACTTGGTGTGCTGCACTGTGCTAAATTGCAAGAGAGCTGTGTTTTTTCTGCCAGAGAGGATCCTGTGAAGGGACATGGTGGTGTCTGTCTCACACAAGTTACAGAATTTGTTTCTCATTTCAGTCTCAACTTTCATTGATGATTTTGTCTCTATTTCAGCCAAGTTATTTGTCTACTTTTAAGCACTGAAATGTTTTACTCAGACCTGCTGCTTTCCTCCTGCTAATCGTCTAAGGCGTGCTCCCCCCACCCCCAGTTTGTATCAGTCCTTGACGTCTTACTTTCACCTTTGTAGTTGTTGTTTTTAATTTTTTCTTCGTTATTTTACTAAATACTGCTCTGCAGATCAGTAGCATCTTGGGTGGTGGTTGTACCACATAGCATTTGTAGCAGACATTAGTTTTGCATAGCGTGTGTACCTTATTTTGTCTGGACTTGTCTTCTTTACGCTGCAGGCACCTCCTCCAGCAATTGTAGTGATTAAGCCTGGTATTTCTGCAGATTTATATTAACTTCTGCTTATAAAGAAAGAGAAGAAACCCAACCCTTTCCCCACCCCCCCCCCCCAACATCTAAACTAGATGTTTTTCTTCATTCCCTTCGTTTTTATCAGTATTAGACCTAAGCTTGCTTTTGTGTATGGAAGAAAATTAGTTAAGTACCTTGTGGTTTATAGATGCCTTTTGTTACATATTACTCGAATTTATTGTGCAACATGGGCCTGTAAATCATTTCAGCCAGACATTTACCTGGCTCATGTTGCCTTTATGGTTTGAGTCTCTTAACAGCCATGAAAAATGGAGAAATGATGTTTTTGGCGGCGGCGGACTCTGCTGGTCCGAGTGCCCCGTAACTCTCTCTCACGGCCGCGCTCCGCTTTGGCGAGGTTTGCTGCCTGGCTCGGAGGAGATGTTTACAAGGAATCCATTACTTTGTGCAGCTGAAAGACAGTGTTGAAAGAACAAAGGGAGTTTTGTGATGAAGTGTATCTGACTTCTCGCTGCTTTGCTTACCTTTTAAATGTAAAACTTAGTCATTTGCAAGGGCTTTTAGTTCTCAGGGCATCCCTATAAGATTCCACCCCGTGTGGAGCTGTCCTTCAGTCGAAAGCGGGGTTGTCTCAAAACCGCTCTCGAATGCATTTCTATTTTAATCCCCAACTTTGCCTGCCGCCTGCCTTCCTGGCTCCAGCTCACCGCCCTGCCCTGCCCCACCCGCTGCGCGCAGGCGGCCGCTGCTCCGTGCTGGCGGTGCAGCGCTGCCTTTGTGACTAAAAGTTGGTTTCATCAGCAAAGCATCGCCTCCCGCTCCGCGCTCAGAGCTCGCCGGCCTCGGGAAGCCGCTCAGACCTGCAGCCTATGTGGGGCACGCGGGGGCAGCTGTTGCCATACGTATAACTTTTAAATGGAAAATGTCTTTCTCAAAGGCTGTCGATGTCCAGTGGTCTGCAGTCCATGAGCAGTTGACTAGTCCAGGTGTTTCTGCTTCTGTTCCTGTGCTATGTGAATTGGGAATTCGAGAGAAGAGTGTGCAGGATGGAGGAGTTGAGGGTTTGTATTTCTGTTCTGGTGGTACAGCAGTGACGGAGGGCTTGGGAAGGAGCAGAACGTCTACCCGGGGTCTTCTTAATTAAGGAAAATATTGTTCTCGGTCTTTTCGTCTGCATCTCTTTCTGTCAATGCCTTTATCAACTCTTAAAAATGAGAATGACCCTTTTTGTTGGTATGGATTGACTGCTACGAGTAGTATTCAGGAAAAACTTGTTTTATTGAATGTGTTTTCTGCCTTGTGGGTTTTATCAGTGCATTTTGCCCCACTTATTTAAAATGTAGCCATTTAAGACTCCTGGAGCTGGATTCATTTAAAAAACTGCTGAATATTTGTCTGTGCTTTACTAACATAAAACTCATAATCTGAGACTATGAGGCAGTCCTATTGATTCGAGACTGTGGGTTTCTGTGACGTTTTTAAGGAGATCATTAACCCAGGTCTATCTTTTCACAGGACAGTCGGCCCAATATGTCAAGACCTCTGATCACTAGATCCCCTGCATCTCCATTGAACAATCAAGGCATCCCCACTCCAGCACAGCTCACAAAATCCAACGCACCAGTTCACATTGATGTGGGTGGGCACATGTATACCAGCAGCTTGGCCACGCTTACAAAATACCCCGATTCCAGGTAACTTTAAAAAGCTTCTTCTGCATGTCTTTGGCAAACTCCTTTTCTTCCATTTCGTGCTTGGACGTCCTGGGGCTGTCTCAGAATGATGAATTTAGTTCCTTTTGTTTCAAAATTAAATTAGCTTTCTTTGTTAGTAGGCAGTTAGAGACTTTTCTTTCCCTGCTCCAGTGTGTTCCTGACAAATGGCACTTCTGCAAATCTGATGTGTGTGTACTAAAACAGAGCTGATAGCAAAGAGCACTTACTTTCTACTACCTAGGATTCTGGGTTTATGCCAGGGCACCCATGCTGTGGTTTGTTACATTCAAAAACTGTAGTGATACTGCATTTAAGCCCAAAGGTGGGGGTGTTGGGGTATTTGTTTTGTTTCTTTTGGAACAGCAACCACTCTCCTGTACTGTCAACATGCCATCTCCGATGTGTCACTTGAGGCAAAGGCAAGGCTGAATGAAATAAACTATAGGACAGTATTAACTGGATACTTTTTATAGAACCTTAGGACTTTTCAAACAATTAGGCTCTTAACTCTCATGTACCTTTTGAATGAAGTATTTGTGGCTCTGGTAGTTCACTGGTATTAAGCAGTCAGAAAACTGCTGCATGTGTGAGCAAACGGTGCATGTAGAGTAGATAAAACAAGAGTGCATCTCTAAGAAAACAGGAGTGCATTTAACAGTGTGTGTGGGTATTACCTGGTGGCGATGGCAGACAGGCAGTGTCGTGGTGCTGTAACTCTAAGGGCTGGTTATCGGACAGCAGGTGTTCATTGTGTCCACTGTATTCATCTGTACCTTGCCCTTCGCCGCCCGACCCTGCTCTAGAGGGAAAGCAGTGTTACCATTGTGTTCTCTCCGGTCTGAGGGGGCAGATTTTCAGTTTCTTGATCCCACAGCTCTGACTTGCCTTTCCATAGGGCACAAAGCACACTTCATGGGATGTGACTTCATTCAAAGCCGGGGTTTCACTTGCTACTACTGCCTCTGCAGCTTCAGCTCGTAGTATTGTGTGGACTGAAGTAGTGCTCCTGGCACAAGGAGCTGTCAGGGCTGGAGGAAGAGAACAGTACATACAGCGAGGCACACGGCCTTTCTTGTGACAGCCTCCTCAAGGAAGGCCTGGCAGAGGGGAGTAAAAGAAGCCATGCCAAAGCCTGGGTCTGCCAGGAGAGATTGAAGTAATGTCTGGGAAAACTTGAACTGTTCTTCGAAAACCAAATCTGTTGTTTTGGGGATTTTTTAGGAGCTGCTTTTGTTCAGCTCCTAGTAGTTGTGATTACTGAGTGGGTTTTTTGGTAGTTGGAACAGTGATGGTGTCTGACACTGTTGTGTATGCAGAATGAGAGGCTGCTGCTTCTGTTTTCTTGTCAAATTCACAGAGAGGGTATATTAGTTCAAGTGAAGAAACACTAAAATGTCATTCAAAAATGTGTATGGTGGCAGTGGAATTTAAACTTAATGTATTCTGTGCTCAATTGAGCCATTGTAGCACTTGAAAGTGAAAGCTATGCCTGTAGTATCAAAGCCAGTTTAATAAATTAAACATTTTAAAAGCTCTTCAAACATAATTTAAAGAAAACCCAAACTCTGAGTTATAGTCATTCTGCTTCAAGTCGTTCTGACATGTGTTTGTGTTTCAGTTCTGACAGTGTCTTTTGAACCTCTTGATGAGTGAATATTTCCAGCATAGCTGTTAGAACCTGGAATTCCGAGCCACTTCCAGAGCTTGGGAGGTTTTTTTAACATTAGCGGCTTCAAAAGAGCAATTATTAAATTTGTTTGAATGTCAAGACAATGGCATGAAGCAATATGCCAGTAGTCATGATACAGTTGTTTGGGTTTTATCTGAGACTGTGCCATCAGTTTTTTTTCCAGTGGAAGGTTGGGATGCATGTATATGTATATATGTATCTATACATATTTATATAGAGTGAATGCTAGGTAAAAATTATCCAGTAATATTTGGACATTAATACAAATTGTTTCTTGGAGCCTGACCTGGTCAGTTTATATCTAGCTAGACTCTAACTTTGTTACTCAAGTTTAGCACAAGGATTTTGTCAACACTTCTTATATGTTTCTTTTTCTGCCAATATCACATGTGTGAATTATATCAAAACTAAGGAAGGTCTCATAGATATTTTTGGTCCAGTTGAAACCTCCTGAGACTTACTGTCATATGAAGTATTGTCTATGAAAAATAAGGTCTTGATTATCTTGCCTGAAAGAGCACTGCTCCAGGGATGAGTCAAAGCATCGGTTGCAGGCTCCAGCATGTAACAGGTTGAGACATGAAAGTCATTAGGTTTCTGACTCGTATTACATGTAGTCTAAGGGCCAGAAGCCTAAAATGAACCTTTCATCTGTGGGCCAGGTACCAGAGTCATCTTTCTTTGTGAGATTGAAAAGGAGATATTCAAACCAGCAGCTTTGGAGTGACTCTGACTTGCTGGTGTGAGGGAGACCTATTCTGATAGAGCACTCTCTGCTTTGGAGCAAGTGTACTCTTCCTTCTCTTTTTGGGCTCGATAGCATCTCATCTTGTACCTCTCTATTTTCTTCTTCCTGGACAGTAGAGTATGAATTAGAAAGAGTACTTTAAGAAAGAGTTCCTTAAATGATATCAGGCAAAGACTTGTAGCTTGAAGGGATCATTTTCCGTAATTCTTCTGTTAGGTTCCCCAACCTGGTTTGTGCCTTGACATGTAAAATGCCTACTGACAGATATCCATTCATTCCTCCAAAGAAATCCTGGTGTGACTGTAAAAGTGTCTTGCTGCTGTTGCTGGATCCCTCCCCTTTGCTTTGGAAAGACCATTGTGGGCTTCTCTCAAATGCTCTTGTGATTGAAGAACCCAAGGAATCAGAACCAATCTGTGTTTTGGGCAAAAGCTGACTCAGTGAAGCAAGCCGACAAACAAGCAGCTTATCTAATAGATGGTTTGAATTGAGTAATCCTAGAATTATAAATTCTGAAGCTAAAATAATGCTTTAAAAAGCCCTCAAAATTAATTTTAAAATCTAGTAACATATAATTTCAAAGAGCCCAGTTATAACCCAGACTAGGGAGAACCTATTGTGTTCACAAGGCAAATCCCCTACGAATACTTTGGCTCATCACCAGGCTTCAGGTTCTCCCAAGAAACCAGTGAGATCATGCCTCAAACATGGTCTCATGAAGGTCGATAATACAATTTGCCAGACTTAGGCTTCAGGAAGAGGCAGTTTGAATCAGCATATCTACCAAGACCTAAGGTAAGGTCTCTCTGCTGAAATAGTAATTTTCCTTTAAAGTCTGAGGAGGGAGCAGGTGTCTTTCTGTGTAGCTCTCTCCACCAAATGCAGACCTTGGTGCATTCACCCCTGTACAGACTGTACAACCTTTGGTTTACTTGAAGTTACCACATCTTCAGGTTGGTGTCTGGCAACACAGAGCTATCTGTTAAAGATTTGGATGTACACAAATTTTTTTTTTAATTGTTTGTTTTTTGCAACTAAAGGTTTTTTTAA
This sequence comes from Corvus moneduloides, assembly GCF_009650955.1. Taxonomy (NCBI): domain Eukaryota; kingdom Metazoa; phylum Chordata; class Aves; order Passeriformes; family Corvidae; genus Corvus; species Corvus moneduloides. The sequence goes on along the minus strand of NC_045476.1, from coordinate 116,320,333 downwards.
TAAATTGTTTTCTTTCCACTGCCAAGGGGAAAAAAAAAATCAGGAAAGGTGGATCCAAGATGAGGTTCTGCTAAAGGAGCCTTTCTCTCCCAAGAGCTAAGGCACATGCATGCTGTGCCATTGTTCCCTGTGGTCACCAGAGAGTCTGAGAACAGGCTGAGGTGTTAGGATTTATGATTATGAGGAGAGAAAGTACTGGCCAGTTAGCTCTGATACTTTAAGCCAAGCAGCCGACTCTCCTTCCAGTGCATTATCATCTTGCAGTAGGATCGAACCCTTTGCTTGGAGTCGGCATTCCTACATCTCGCAGCCTTAATGCTGTCTGTACGGCATCTACCAAAAGTTATTGTGTATCAGGCTAAGACAACCTCAACTGACTATGGGAGCTCAATGGGAAGATGTGTAACTTTGATCATACAAGCATCAGCTGTCTGATATCTCTGATATCAGCAATATCAGCAGCGTTGTCTATCTCGTATGTTCAAAGCATCTGAACTTTTAATTAGTTCTGTCCAAGTCATCTTGTACAAATATTTGCATAGCACCATGGCATTGGATTGCCACATCCTATATTCCCACCACAGAATGGGAAAAATTCACTTAAAACCTTGTACGTAACTTTGTAGAACCTTTTGGAGTATCTCGTTGGGTTGCTACATCTCCCATCTTGAGTTACTCCCTGCATATGAAGATGGATTCTTCTTATACAGTATTTTGCAATCCTTCCAAATTTCTGCCCAGGGCTATTTCAGGTTTTCATATGAACCAATCCATTCGTGTCCCAGTTTTCTTACCCAATCTTCACTCTCAGCCCTCAGGGAAATTAAATTTCGCACACTTGGATCCAGTTAGGACACTGGCTTTTTCTTTTCTTTTTTGATTGGTAAGGGTTTCTTTTGCATCAAGAGCACAGAATTACTTAGGAGAATGCCCAGACTGTCCTTGGCCTTTTTTGACGGTTTACAAGAAAGACTTATCCTTCACAAGTTGTGTGGGTAGACTTCCAAGGACGTGCTATGAATCAGGCAGCACTGCTTGCCTGTTTCAGAGCTCTGGCAGTTTCTGTTATCAGTCCACAGGTCCAAAACAAACTGACATGGCCCTTAGTTCAAACTCCTGCAAATTGCAGCACCATGCTGGAGACTTCTGTCTTGGTAGGAGATCTGCTGAGGTGAGGGTGGTCTGCACTTTGCATAGGCCTCACTCTGTAATACCTCCATGAAAGCAGCCCTGTCACAGCTTTTCCACTCACCTTGGAGAGTACCTCTCAAACTGCTCTAAGTTATGCTAAACTTAAAGAAATACAAAATTTTCTAACGAATGAGCATTTGGTGATTTGGGTTTTTTAAGGAAATATTGAGAGAGTGGATGATACTGCATCTTTATTTCCACCCTCTGTATTTGGATTTTTCTTCCCAAGAGGTACATCTCTATCTGTATCTTTCTAGAATAGCAACATCAAAGTCTGGTGAGGTAGTAGTTCATAAATCAATGTGATACTGCAGTAGCAAGACTTGTACTTTTTGAGAGCAAATATTGTGTTTTAAGTTCTAAAGAACAAGCTTCTGTGAAAGTTTTCAGTCTTGCTGTAATCAGCTTTGTCTGCTCTATTAGCATGAATGGTCCAGGTCACAGCTTTTTAATATTTTGTAACATTCCTGGCAGGAGGGAATAGGCAGAAGAAGTTGGCAGATGGTCAGTTCAATCTTTGTTATCTATCCTGTCTTACTCATCTCATTATTCACCTTTTATATTTCATCATTTGATTGCTGCATGGTCTTGTGGCAAGGAAAAGGGAGGGCTTGGGTTAGGGAAATACACAGACTCTCACTGACCTGTTCTGTGACCCAAGATAACTGATTTAACTTTGAACTTCAGTTGCTTCCTACCAAGGTTAACAAAAAAGCAATTTGTAGAGTGCTTTGGGATGATGACTGAAAGTGTAGAAGATTACTATCTCTAAGCATAAATATTTATAGATCCAGTAACTGAGATAGAGGTTGATGATATTGGTATCATCAGTAACATGTACTAGTAAAAAATGAAATGTTGATTCATGAGGGCCGGACTCAACACAGGCAGTACAGTTGTGTTGGTTGGTGTAACCACATATACGAACCAGGAAAGAAAATAGAAACAGAACTGTGAATGATAATATACTTCATGCTTATTTAAATAAATTCAGGGAGTTTACATGACTGATATTTTAAAGAGAACTCTCTTGCAACACACATCTGTCGATAAAGAGCTCAGGGGGGTATTTTCTGGTCCTGGCTGAACCAAGATTAATTGTAGCTCTAGGTATGTGTATTGAACTTAGGGTATATATTGACCTCATTTTGCCTCAATTAATGATCACCACAGGTCAGTCATCACTGTTGCCTCAGTAGAAGTAAATATTTTTCAAATTGTAGCCCTGTAATATATTTAACTTGCAAGGTCAGCAAGTTGCTGCTGTTGCTTGTGGCTGGTGACTGGTGAAAGAAATAGCACCATCAGATTAGCAGGTTCTCATGTTATGTGGTCAGTAACTGGTGGTGAGTCATCTCTGAAAGGGGCCACAAAATTGATGTCTGTCTTCCTGTTCTAAATGTCAGTAAAAGTGGGCTTATGTATTATTTACTTGGAGGGTAAAAAGCAGTGTCCTGTAGTTGTTCAATGCTTTTGCACTCAAATGTGTAAAACGACAGTACAATCGAGATAGTGGATTGTTGGAGTGCTCTTTGCACATATGCAGACCCAGAGAAAACAGATGAGAAGACTTGATGCTACAGGGGTTCCTGCCATGCTTGTCTCTGGCTGCCTGGCTATGGCAGTGTATAAGGAAATATGTTCAGAGGAATAAGTATCTACATTCAGGAGTGTTAGAAAGCTAAAGGCTTCAGATCGTTATTTCTGAGGCTAGTAATCCTCAGAAGTAACAATCACTTTTCTTGAGGGGAAAGAAGAAAATCCATAGCTGTATCATCAGTGTATAGATTCCTTTGCCAGCTGGCTCATGTGAGTCTGTAGGGGTTGGATCACCGTGGAAGTCCAGGAGAGAGGAGGTTGTCAATAACCAGTTTAAGGGTCTGTGCTCTGAGAAATCATTTGATTGCGAAGGCTGCTTGATATCCTCAGTGAATGGAAATTTGTGGATGAGAACCTTACAATGTTTGCATTTTTCTACCCAATAGTGTGGTTTCATAAGCTAGACTGAAGGCACCCAAGCAGTATTTCTCACTCTGCCTGACCAACACCTGGGAAGATAAAACAATATGCTGAGTCTGTGGGTCTCACTTGACCTAGTAAGAAAAATCCCGTTAGAAACTGAGGTGGCACTGAAGTATTCTGCTTATTGGTCATTTCTGATAGGGCCCAGGTTTGAACCATAGTGGTGAGGTTCAGTGGTTTGTTTTGCCTTTTGCTGTACTTACAGAGGTTCCTGATTGCAAGGAGTACGTGAGCACAAGGTTCTCATTCTGCTCCCACATAAACTGTTTGTACTTCATTGGTCTTTCATAAATTGCAATGTCGTTGCTAAGCAAATTGGCATCTAGTACATACATAATTGCAGAAGCAAACATTTGGCTTCCAGTTTTGCCGTCAACACCCGGCCACCTCTTGGGTGTGTTTGAAGCTTTAGGATATAGATTCCAACTTCTGGCTTGCTTCTTTCTGGTGATGATCAACCTTCTGGCTGGGTTTCATGTAGATGAGTATGCTTGCCATTTGGGGATGTATTTGCAGAGGTTGCATAGAAATGGTGAAAACTGCTTAGGACTCAATGGTTATCTGCAGTCATTTTAATGCAAATGAGACACAAATGCTGTGTTGGCCAAGGGAATATCACCAGTTCCTGTTATGTGAACTTTTCCTCTAACTTAACCAGTCTGCAGTTTATTCAAATATCAGAACCAGACAAGTGTCATCTGGCAAGCTTTATTTCTCTCTTTGTCAATCTTTCTTTCACCTTAGTCTGCGACTTGCAAGATGTTGCTGTCTCTTTGACTCTTGCCTTTCAGTATCTTTTTTTCTGTCCCTGTTCTGCTCTGAGCATTGGCCCTACTTCTGTCAACTAAAGTCCCTCATTGCTTCGTCTTCATTTCTTTTTCGTACACACTTTTCTATCTCTGTTGGAAGGAGTCAGAGCTCACAGAGGTCACAAGTGATCTTTACCTGACCAGATCAAAGCACATTGCTTGCTTGCTTGTCCTTTTCCCCTCACACATGCTTGGTTTTCTGGCTCTTGTTAGTAGTGAGCTTTCTTTGAGTAGGTAAGCAGCGTATTTTATTGATATCTCAGATGCTGCTTTTGCTCTTGGTGCCATCAGTTGAGGGATGCTCTGAGACTCATTTGCATTGATCTCTTTCATTGAGTCTTTGAGTCAGTAATCAAATAAATTGTTTCTAGCCCCGTGTACATCAGCTTGTGTCTGTAGGACTCTTCCAGCACAGTTGTCTCTGCACCTCATGTGGACAATTTTCGAGGCACTTTCAAGGCACTTTCTGCCTGCTTCAGAGAACCAACATGCTTCTGCGACCGTTTGAAAGCATTTAAGCTGAGCTTGTAGCTGCTACTTGTGGATTGCTTTGCAGGGACATGCCTTTAGGAAAGCAGTGGGCTCACAGTCACTTTCCTATCCAGTCCTTCCACTGTGCAGCACCGTGTGTGTAGACACTTGGGTAGCTCAGGTGCTCAAAGCAATATAGCACAACGCTCCGCCTGGACTCGTTTTTCCTGCTTCCAGCAAACTCAGCTGTGCCACGTCTGGTACCCAAGCTAATTACTGAAGACCTATCTTTCCTATTTCTTCACACTGCTGCATTTTGCAGAGCAGGCATTCGGTGAAGAGAGCAACACTGGCAATTCAATTTCCGTGAATCAAAAACTTTCTGTTTGCAAAGGATTAAAAGAGGTAAAAGGGGAGAGTAATAGGAAGATGCAAGAGTTTTGTTCATCAGATGAGATAGTTGAGCAAAGTAGTTTTAAATGCAGCAATTTATAAGATAAATTCTACCTCCTAGACCACAACGGGGTTTTCATGGTGAAATGTGAGAAGCCTGTCAATCAAATGGTAGACTTAATTGTTCTTTAAGTGACCTATTAACATACCATTCCATTTAATTAAAAATTGTATTTACGTTCTCATACAGGCCATATTGGAACAGTAAAAACTCTTTCCATATGAGGCGTGTTGCAGGTGAAAGGCTGTCACAAGCTGTGTGACACATGTGAAACGGGTGACTGAAGTCCCAGTGCAGCAACATGTGGCTTGCCTTCGGCTCCTTGCTGACACAGAGGGAGATGGAGGGATAAGCAGCATCTCCCAGGACCACACCCAAACCCTTTGCATTCCTTGCCTAAGAAATTGCTTGTAGTTGCTTATTGTGGCATAGAAAGTTATAGTATACAGCATTTGCCATAAGTGTGTCACTTCAGAGCAAATGATGGATTATGTCCTTCCACACCCCAAAAGTTGTTATTTGTGCTGTAATTAAAAAATAAATGTTGCAATGTTGAATTGGAAATATTTTGTGCTATACTATGAATTTGTTTTGTTAGGTTGCCTGGGTGTAATTGCAACAATGTCAGTGCATTATACCCGTGTCATGGGGTAATGGTTTCCTGCCACTACAGCAGTGCCAAGCACTGCTTTGCTTAGCAGCCCTACTGCTGTTTATCTCCGTCAGCCCTAGTGATTATTTTGCTTCTGTGAAACTTTTTTTTGTATTTTGTTCCCTGCATGCATACTATAAATTATAGCTCTGTTGGAGTGCTAACCACAAATCCACACAGTAGGAAGTGCTGCCATGCCAGAGAGGGGCTCGGCTGGGAGCTGGTTTTAGGTTCGCCCGAACGTGTCGGTGATACGAGGGGAAGAGAAGAAGGCGCTCCAAACCGTGATGGTCTGCTGGGCGCCTCCTACCCACCTGAAAATTGATCCCTCTTAAACAGTTTAGAGAACCCTCGGGGTCTTGCAGCTTACATAAGAAATGAAAGCCCTTCCTGTCTTAGAGAAGTGCAAGCAGTCAATACAAAAGAGAAAAATGATCCTTTAAGTGTATCCCATTGAATCCATTATCTCGAGGGCCCGTGCTTGATGCTTCATCAAAACATCATCGTCTTGGTGATACATGAGGGAGAGGATGAGGGGGTGTTCAGGGGATCTCAGAGAAAATGCTGCAGCACTCTCAGTGCCACAGTGCCACAGGACAGGCTAAATATGATACAAGCCAGAAAATGAGAGCTGCAGAAAAACTGGTATGTTCCTCCGTATAACATATTGAGTTTTGCATGTTTCAAACAAGCAAATCATTCAGGAAAAGTTTTGAGTGTTTCTTTCATAGCTATGAAAGTCCTGTTGGGCATCTTGTACAATAATTGCTTTGCTTTCAATCAGAATAAAAATCTGCAGATTTGTTTTTTCATTACAATAATAAAGAAAATAAGGTAGGAAATAAAAATCAGTGTTTGTACCATCAATACATGCTACCTTTGTTGTGGGAGGTAGTGAAAGGGTTGACCTGCTCTGTCATGAGCTGAATTGGTGCTGAATATCTTGTTCTTATGAGCAAGAGTCAGAATTGTTAGTTTTTAAATGCTGCAGTTATTAAAATCTTTTGCATACCTGTACTAATGATTCATATGTTTTTCTTAGACTAGCACAAAAGGAAAATCACTGATTTCTGTTGTTCTGAGTTTGCAGTATTTACAATGTGACTGTGGAGTTTTTTACCAGATTATGGGGTTAGGAGCTGATCTTTCTTACTGGAAATAGTAAGCATGTTGCTCTTTTGGTAGATTATAAGCAGTAAAATGGAAGAGCTTGAATTTGTTTTCAATAACCAGTAGCACCAGTAATTGAGAAATACTATTGGAAAAAGGTGTATTTTTGGAAGACAGTGAGAACAACAGAGAGGCACTATTTCGGAATGTAACTGAGCTGTCAAGCACACATCCTTTAGGGTGTCCTCCATTTCCTTTGGTGAAAGCCTTGCTTAAATAAACTGAGCAGTAGGCAGTGGGTGTGTGCCTTTGCACAACAACATACACCCAGGTGCTTCGTTGGCCAGGGTGATCCCAAAGGCAGAGTGCTGTCAACATTCCTAATTGGTTATTACCCAATAACACACACCCTCCAGTGTCTTGGGACTACAAAACACTTTTTACCTAGCCTTCCTACATGAATAATGAAGCACTTCAAATATTCATCCAATTATAGTCAGCCTCTCTCTTGGCTAAGGATTGCCAAATGCAATTGGACATACTTCTGACATAGAATTTCAGGCTATATCTATGTTGGAAGGGTTTAGTCATAATTCTTGACTTCTGGGGAGAGATTAGATAACACCATGATGGTAATTTCTCCAGCCTCAAAAGCTATTGTTTATTCACTTTTGCTATGAAATTCTAGTTTACTAGCAGCATAATGTGGGAGTTTTAGGAATATTTTTTTCATTTTATACTTGGAGCTTGTCACATGAAACTGCTCATGTTTGTGGGAAACAATGAGATGTTTTGCTTTTTCTCCAAGTGCTGTGGTTATAGCTGCACAGGACTGAAGTTGCCATCAAGCATGTGAAAAGCAGTTAGAATGTGTAATTTTAAAACATAGTTTTATGTTTTAAAACTCTATTTATGTTCATCTTATATTTTTTCTGAATATTTTGCTGCCCAGCACAATTGACTCCTGATGTGCCAGTGGCTGACTTTTAAATGTTTCTGTCATGCCTTGCTAACATTTTCAAAAACAATGTCCTTATCCTTTGCAGAATATTAAGGTTTAATTTTGCTTTACTAGCTTCTCCTGTGTATAAGCTCCCCTGAGTGATAATCTTCCCTCTGGCCTTTCAAAACCTGATGAAGGCTGTGCTCCAAACTCCTGCTCATGGCAGCTTCCAGCTCTGCTGCAGTAATGCCATAGGGGAACCACACTGGTTCCATCGTGCTGCCACAGAGAAAAGGCCAGTGTCCATCTTTGTGGTGCAAAGGAGATGCATGAGAAGGGAAGTGGTGGCAAATGTTATTCTAGGGAGATAAAGCTGGCAAAACAGTGGCAGGTAGGATATCTGCCTGCTTATTTCCCCTTTGGAAGACCTTATGGGAAAGGGAAAGGAGAAAAACTGCTCCTTTTCTGTAGCTAAAGCATATTTAGAGGCTCCACTTTTCATCAGGAATTCTCATTTTCCCAGTTTCTAATATTGCTGTCTCATAAAGCTGGGCCTTGGGCCATGCCTCTCATGCTGGCCTTCCCTTGCTTAGTAGCTAACCTCGATAAACTCATCAGCAGAGCTACAATTGCACCTTCCTGCTTCCACTTTGGATTAATGGTGTAGCTCTCCGAAACCGAATGGATGCTGCTCTCCAGACCACAGAGGTCTGATTCTAGGTGAGCATTTAATTCCCCTCTTGGGAAGTAGAAATAAAAGCCCTAATCAGGTATGTTTCATGCTTCTCTCTTGGGTAGGCTCAACAAAATGAAGGATGAAAAAGATGCTGCTGTCTGCTATCATTACAAGGCATAAAGCACTGGTTTGAAAATAGAAACATCTGGTATGGGTGCAACTTTCAATTGTGTTTAGCTTCCATGCAGGTCAGTTTATTATTTCCTATTAAAATGCAAAGTAGTTCAATCAGAGGCATAAGCCCTTCTTCCTTCTGTTTATTAATGAAATCCTGGAAACGTGATAAACATGAGTGGTCCTGGGAGTGATGAAGAATGCATAACAAGTTTGGTGCCGTGTGAAAAACATAAACCTGTAGTGCAGTTCTTATTCAGAGAAGAAAAATTAGTCATGTTGCTCTGCAAACCTGAACCTGCAGAAACTCTGCTGGGCTATGCCAGGCTGTTTCACATGGGGACAGCTCATCTGCGGCTCTTCAGTGAGTATTTCTTCCAGGAGCCCTTTCTGTTGCTATGAAGGACCACAGAAAGGGCTCTGTCCCTTGACCTTTCATGCCAGAATATTCTTCTGTGCAGTGAGCTTCCACTGGGAAAGGTGAGCAGTGATGAAAGCTTTATCGGTTGTAAATTGCAGTGGCTGTAGACAGAACAAAATAAATGGGGTGAGGTCCGAAAAAATGCAGTCAGTGAAATCTAGTCCTGATAAAGGTCAAGTTTGTTGTAGCATGTTGCTGACTAAATGCACATCCATCATAAGAGAGAGTTTATTTTCCGCACTGCTGTCCTAATACTATTCTGCCGTAGTAACAAAACATTGGGGATGGTAGGGCAGGTAATGTGGGGGGTGCTGATGCCCCTGGTCAGAAGCGGCTCCACATGCTTGCCAGCAAGAATGTGTTCCTGTCAGCTTTCCCTGCTTCAGAGTTGAGGTGAAACTCCTTCTTTGTCTTGCTGAGCGCTAGTTATAATAAATAATAAGTCAGTGATTTTTCTCCCAAAATTAGATGCGGAATTTAATTTTGCCTGTGTTCACAGACTGAGGAGCAAACATGCTTTGTCTGACTTTGATCCTGCAAAGTAGCCTGAGCTGCTGTCCACAGCCATATGCTGGCTGTTTCTGTGCCCCTCAGTATTTGTTTAGCAGAGGATTTTTCTCAAAGATCAACCAACCCTTGAAGCAGAGTGGAGAAATACCCCTTCCTTTTGTCATCTGTTGTGAGGCTCAATTCTTGGTAAACACTTCTCCAGGATCCCTGCAAACCTGTTGCTGCCTTTGTGTTACCAGTGTGAATATGGCAGACTCGTTCTTTACTGCAGTGTAAATCCCTGGGGCAGATCTCTGCCGGAGGTCTTCTAACATCAAAGCACAGGGATGGTGGTTGGTGCAATTAGAGGCAGCAAAGATGGCTTATGTGCCTGTACCCACTGTGGCTGGAGCTCTGGGTGGGCTGCAGGATTCAGAGATGGTATAGGCACACTGCTGAGCAGTAGGGCTTGGGGCAAACATCTCATCTGAGGGGCAACTACAAGCAAACGAGACCTGTTGTCTCGCTGCTTTTGTTGACTGCGCTGCTGCAGTATCAGTGGTAATATAACACAGCCCAGTCTGACCTCAGGTGGCTTCTCCCTCCTGTTAAAACCCATCATGAAGCTGGTGCTCAGCAGCAGGTTCTGCCTTCTGCTGGACAGCTGGGCAGCCCAGGTCCATTTTGGCTCCTGTCATTACTTGTGGGTAGTTGTCTTGTGGTATACATTGAGGGAAGAAAAGATGTGCAAAAGTGAAGGGCCAAGAACTGCACCATAGGTTTCTGTCACGGGACTGTGAGGTTAAAACAAATAAATACAGACTTTTGTGTGTAGGGTGGTTAGCAATATATAATTTGGTGGTCTCACTTCCTAGTCAAAGTTGATTGTTTTAACACATTATCTTTCTCCAGACTTCTTCCTTTCATGGTGTTAATTTGCTTCTGCTTGCCACTAAAAGAGGAGGATTTTAGGAAGGCAATGGAAAATAATCAAAATCAAACTATAGCCCCAAACTCTTTGTTGAAACACTGGTGGCTCCTGGAGAGATGGGGCTTTGATGAAACAGTGCAGCTCCTGATTACCCTAAACTATTTTCAGTCTTCTGCACCTTTCAATAGTGTGGTTCCATAGATCTCCTGTAAAGATAGCAGAAAACAATTTATATCTATGCCTTGGGGTGATGCAAGAAAAAAATCAGAAATCTACCAAAACACCTACATTTCTGCTAAATTAAAATTTCATTACATTCACATAGTGCAAAAAGCATTGGTATTAACTAAGTACACAAGTGAAGGGAATAATGCAAGGTGGTTGTAATGTGTTTTATTTTCAACAGAGAGGAGGAGAACTTTTTGAAACAGTGTTCTGTCCCCAAAAATGTCTGTATCGGAACTTGCATTGTTCTAAAAAACTGTAGGTTTGAAATTCAGTATTTTTCTCTGTAAATTCTTAGCTTTTTTTTTTTTTTTTTTCTCTTGTTGTTAAGGGAATCCTTGTCTTTTGGCACATGTACCTGTGTTGGTTCTTGATCAGGTTTTTTTTCAGTATTAGTGCAAGCTGCAATTTAATTTATTGATATGAGGGTTGTGTGGTGTTACCAGCATCTGAGGAAAAGGGCAGATGCGGTATGGAGAGACCCTTAGGAAATGTGCTTTTTTCCCTTCTATTTATCCAAGTGTAGTTATATTTTGCTCTTTTTAGAGAGAAGCTTCACAGTTAAGTGAACGAAATAATGAAAACCTACAAACTCAAGCCATAGTTTGCTTCATCATCAGCACATTTCTACTAGTTTAAAAGCAGTGCTCAGCTTGGTAGGCATCTTCTTGTTTATTAAGGGCCTGAAATCACCACAGGAAGATTGTGACTGTTGGCTTGTGCTGGTTTCCACCAGGAAAGATCACAATGGATGTAAGACATACATCCTCACTGTTGTAAATCCTCCAGACTGATGGAGTTATGCTTGTCTGAGTGTTTCTCCACAGATCATTTCCCACCTGTCTGCCTGCATTCAGGATTTATGAGTTGCTGAGTGGCAGAGCTGTCACAATCTTTCGGTGCCTGATCGCTGCTGCAGTGGTGCACAAGGTGTGCGTGGAACAAGACCCAGCCCCGTGTGGGTGGGCTGCCCTTCGTGGCAGTCTCTCTCTGCCCATGGGCTGTAGCTTGATCCTGCAGTCAGCCCACTTCAACATCCTGCTAGAATACTTGAGGCTGACTGCCTGCACTTAGGAAGCAGGGCTCCTAACACACTTTGCAGTGTAATATGACTTTGGATGTCACGCTTCTGATTTCCTGAGCTGTAGCTCAGGAAGAAGCTAAGACCAGTCAGCTCCTCTGTGTGAGAGTAACATGAGTTACAGGGTAAAAGAGCTCTTAAATTAAAAATGGTACCAATTCCTACACAATTTAAGAGCACTACAAACTATTGCTTTGGATTTAATATCATATAAATCTGCAGATTTTTTTATTTAATAGACCCTGATTTTTTTTTTTTTTAGTGAAATTAGTGCCCAGGAAAAATTGTGTTGGATTTTGTTTAATATATGAATTTTGGTACAGTTAGTTTCTGGTCATTTTTGTGAGTGGTTTACACTCACCTTGACATGGGAAGCTAATGCCTGCATGCAGTTCCTGCCCAGACTCTGTGGCTGCTCCAGCAGGGCACAAGCCTGCAGTAGTGTCCTTGTGCCATCACCCAGCATTTTGGGATGCCCTAGAGTATCTGAAGTGGTAACAGGCAGCTGAATCACATCCTGGATGTTGTTTATTAAAGGAACCATGTTGTAACATTTACTTTTGTCATGTGGTGTTTTTGTAGGTTTTGCTCTCTACAGTTATGGTGTCTGTTTTCACATCCATGGATTAATTATTGCTTGCACCACTAGTTTATGGGGCTGTATTACTTCTATGCTGAGTCTCAGTTCTCTTCCCTTCTCCTCTCGCTACCTCCTCCACAGGATTGCATTTGACCTGCTGTTAGGCTTGGTTTGGCTGCAGGGATGATTACACCATGGCAGCATCTAATTTAATAAACAATAAAGCCACTGTTTTGTATATGTAAAGTCTGTCAATGGAAATAATGTTATCTGTGTGTTTTTTTATCACCCCACCACCAGCAAAATGTTCAGGTGTGGCTTTGGCATTTCTAACCTGTGCAATGAGCATTATTTATTGCTCAGAGCCACTGTCTACGATGTTTTAGGTGGACTTTCCTGTCCTCTTAACTGATTAGCGCACAGGTTTTGTATGAACTGATTTGGTTAATGGTGTGATTTTTCTAGTTACTGAAGTGCATAAATCGTTTCAACCTCTAGCATGGAAGTGATTAAACATGTAAATATCTGGGAATGAGTTATACGGGTATAAACACGTTTCTTTATATAGGCACTTGTGGGTATCCACACCAGGAATCACAGCAATGTAATTGTATTTTATGTGAGTTAGAGTTAATCAAAAAAAGAGCAGCGTACGGTCCTGTGTTTCTCATACTAAATTCTGTGCTCGTAACACGCATCTCTTCCTTGCCTCTGTTTTGTATGCTCCATGCTACATGGATTGCCCTTCTAGAAGAATTCGAAATCTAGGATGTTAGCTTGAAAGTACTGCTTTCAGTCTAGGTAGAGGAATCTCTGAGCAGGTGTGCTAAGTAGTAAAGGAAAACACAAATATTTGAGAGAAGTATAAGTGTGCTATTGGATAGCTGGCATTCCAGCTTCTCTCATTACAATTAAAGTAAGCTTCATAGGAAAAGAACATTATTTGGGTGACCTTTCTTTGTAGTTTCATGGTATGTGTGTAATAATACCATCTCCAATACATTTGCCTGCCTCTATGCATAGAGATGTGTTGCTTATTTACTAAACATGTCATCAGCATCTCCTGCTCCTCCTCAGTTCAGCATGCGACCCTTGGGCTGCATTTTGTGCGTATTCTTCGAGCCCTGTTCTGAAGATTCATTCTTGCATGCTTTCTTTACAACGTTCCTTAGTCTGATACCTTCTTGCTTCATTAGATCATTAAAGACATAGTCTAAAATCTTCCACACAGAGGGAGGTTTGCAAATGTGAGTTGCAGGAGCATCTCTAATATCTCACATATCTTAATTCGTTAAGCTAGTTTTGACTACCTTAATAGTATTCTTTGTATGTGTATTTTTTTCTCCTTTGTCTATTTTTGTAGGGATTTTAAAAAGCAGAGGGAACATCTTTTCCACCTTCCCTATCAAATTTGCCTTCTGACAGTCCAAGCCCAAATTCAGCAGCAGGGTTGAGACCTGGTAATCTGTTTTACAGGCTTCTGCTGCACAAGCTAACAGCAGCAAATTGTTGTCCTCTGCATGAACTGCACTTAAGAAGGATGTTACAAAGTTTGTATGTGATTTTCATGGGTATTTATTGAAAGCAGAAGAGCAAGGATGTTTGGGAATACTTCATTCTGGGCTCTGAGGGGTGGTGTTTTCTGGGGACACAGGCACAGACATAGTTAACATCTAAAAGTTTTAGAAGCACTTTGTCCCTCTGAATTTTATTCATTAATGGAAAGCTTTTACTTAGGCTTTAATGTAGTGGTGGCCTCTTTCTCTCAGGAAGCAGTCCCTGTGGATCCCCCATAGAGCACACAGAGGTTAATTGTGCTGTCTCCTGCTTTATGGGCTGCAATGCAGGAGGAACTTGTGCAACTCTTGTGAAGGGAAAGGCAAGTGTGTTCTTGTCCTGTCTATGGAAACGTGTTGTCCCTTCTCTTAGAGAAGGCAGCAGTTAACAAAACAACATAGAAGTGATTTCTGGCTGAGTAGTGAAAGTTGTGAAGATAATGGAAAGCTTAATTCATTACGGTTTCATTGCCATGTTTGTCATTCATAGGGAAAGAGGTTCCAGGCATATGAAGTGTGATGCCTGGTTCTCAATGTAACATCCTGGAAAGGGGCAGAATTAGCAACACCTTAGGGCTTCTACAAAGCACAAACGGCTGAAGTGGGGTCTCTGTTGGGTTTGGATCCAGAACTTGTTTTGCTGCTACTTTTTGAAGGCATTTCATGGAGAGTCTCAGAGTGTTTCCTAATTTCCAGTGATTCGTATGTGGAATTTTGATGCTGAGTCTTCTCAAGGATACAGAAGAAGTAGTGAGAGCTAATAGAGGTTTGAATGAAATTCGTGAAAGCTGAGGGGCAAACTTGATATACAAAGGAATACATCAAAGGATTTTCCCCATTCTGAGAAGGTTTTTTTTTGGTTGTTTGGGGTTTTTTTGAACATCATGAGTTTTGAAAGGGAAATGGTTCTGGTAGCTTTTACCAAGCTGCTTTAACAGTGTCCTCTCTTTGTGGAATCCACATGAAGAGGTTTATCAACAGGGATTTGAAGATGGGTATTGTTAACAATCTTTTTATTTAAAAAAAAAAAAAAAAGTTGACAGGCTCAAAGGAGACTGAGTTGAAACGAATATATTTTTGCTTTTTACTCAAATGTGATCCTAAGACACAAGTTCCACTTTTTCACATTGCTGCCTGTGAAGGAGTTCCGTGTTCTGAATATATAGATTATCATGGCCTTTGGGATGTTGTGCATCCACCGGTTTACCTACTTTCTGGCTTTTGGTATTGAATGATAAACACTCCTCTTCTGCTCCTATCCTCCATTATCTGTACTCACAGCCAACCTGACCATCTTAAACATGATTAAAATATAATTCAAAAGTCATTAGCTAATTATGACGCAAAGTACTTAATTTGCCATTGCACCCTAATAACTTAAAGGTACTCCTGATAGCTCGGTAATAACCATATCACAAGCAAAAGGACACGGTTGCTACTAACTTAATAGGCAGCTTCCCTCAAGATAAAACAAATAACATACCTCAATGGAATCGGATTCAAGCTTAGTAAAATTATCTTGGCAAGCAAAGAGAGTATTTGTTAATTTTTCTGTGAAATGTTATCATTGCCAAGAAAACTTGGTTACAAAAAACAGAGATGGCAAAAGTATTTGCATGAATAATTGATTTAACATTTCATTGGTTTAAGTGATTTTAGGAAAAGTGGTTTTGATATGCTCTGGAAAACTAGAAAGTTTTTAAAGTTTTTTTACTTGCAAGATACCAAACACTGTAGGAGATGTGGGGCTTAAAGGCTTGTAGACTGTTCTTCAGTATATCCAGTGCATGCACAAGCCTGAAAAGAAAGAAGAGCAGAGACGGCATTTTAAGGACTAAAATACTGGTGGTCAAGGTGTGGCTATGGACCACCAAGGTGTGCAGGGAAGGCCATGTGTAGTTCCTTATTGCCTGATGTCCTCACAAATACCTAGAGCAAATTGCCCCCTGTGATGAGAGGGATGATGGCAGGTATATGCACCCTCCTGCCCTGCTCTGAGTCTCCATGATTTGGCAGGTGGGTCAGTCAGGGTGCTGGCTGGTCCCAGAGGTGTCTCAAAGTGCTAGAGAAAGAGAGGGGCTGTGGCACTGGTCTGTAGACAGTAGGTTGGCTGAAGGAACAACCTATTTGGGGATTGCAAGGCTTAAGGTTTCTGGAAACATATCTGTGTGGTAGCAAAAGGGCTTGAGGGTGTGTTTGGTATCTGAAGACAAGCAAAACTGAGGGTCAAGGATGTATTCAGTCACAGAATACTCTGAGATGGAAGAGATCCACAAGGATCATTGAGTCCAGCTCTTCAGTGTCTGTCAGATGGAGGAACGTCACTTTCTGAAAAGTGATGGGATTTGTGGGGATAAAGATCCTGGTTTGGAGTGGGACACCAGCTGGTGAGCAGAGGATAGACCCCTCTCAGCCACATCTGAAGCCTGTAATGCAACCTAGAGATTCAGGAGGTTTGGCTGACATGGTATTGCAATTGCTTTTAAAACACTTACCTGCCCAGCCTCGTGTGAAAAAATGCAGATTAGGGTTTCAGCCTGTTCTTCTTATCAGTCTGCATCTCTCTGGTATACCAGAGCAGAGACAGAAGGAATATGGTAAACAGAAACTCCCTGGCCCATCCACGGTCTGGGGTAGTGCACTCCTGGCCTCACCCTTGTTGCCATCGTGCAATGTGGGAGATCGTTTCCATCTACCTGCATATACAGTTCTCTGGTCATGAGTCAGCAGCTCTCAACATCCCATCCCAGCTATTTATTCCTTTCTACTCTAAAATGTCAGCATTTCTACAAGTGCCAGTTGTGTCTGGGTAGATGATGGTCCTGAGTTTGGGAATGAGGGTTTGAACATCCCAGGAGAAGGCTGGGACAGAGACTACATTTTTGGACTGGCTTCTGTCGAACATCCAGGCACCCTGCACCCACCAGGGTGACTGACTGTCAACCAGTACGTTCTGTACACCAGGGGAGTTGGTGTCTTAGCTCAATTTCATGGTGTAATCATTAGTTCTGGTGTGCATCTCCTAGGTAGCTAGGTCAACTGTTGGGCAGGGGAAACACAGGTTTTATTTTATTTTGGAAAAGCTTCCTTTTCAGGCAAACAGAGGTAGGGGTGCTTCTACTGACTTGTGCAGCCTTGGCCATCCATTTTTTCATGCACCCTGTGACCCATGTATCCACGTTTGTTCCGCTGTCATTTCGATACACGTCTCGCATTCTTCACGCTCATCTGTGGCGTAGAAAGACGTAGTTTGCTCTCATGTCAGTAGCATTCCTGCAACATGACTACACGATGTTGTGCAATTTATACTTTTCCAGTTAATGTGTCAGTTTGTCCCCCTGGATTAGAGCCAATGACTATTAGTTCATTTTGTAATATGCCTGATTTGCTTTCATCTCTGCTCCTGATGCTGCCTCTGATCAGGCAGGTTGTAGCAAATCCCATGTTTCTCTCTCTTCTCTCTCTTCTTTCTTTCTTTTTTTTTTTTTTTTTGTCTCTGATGCATTCCCTGATGGTACCATGTCACTCATCATTTCAGATCCTTCCCATCTGCTCCTCACATGCTTTGCTCTGCCTTTAAGATTATTCACCACTTTTTATCCATCTCACTTCCTTCTAAATGCTTTATGAGCCCTCTGAGCTTGCCCCTACCTTTTCTTTCACTGTCATGCTGAAGTAACAATCTTAAGATGTTTGAAATCTTCTCCATGTAAATGATTCAGTTCCTTAATCTTTAGCAAATATTTCCACAAAGGTTTGACATCCTTTTACTCAGTATTTGGCATTTATCTGTTCTTTAAAATGCCATGTAACTTTTTTTTTTTAAACCTTGTAAGAACTGGTGTTTCAATACCTCCTCCTGTACATTCTTCTTCTCTGTCATTTTGGCTCTTATATAAATACTTTTTCTATAGAAGGTTTAATGAGATTTTAGGTTTTAATGCATTTTTCCCCTGTTACCTTTGCTTTAAAATCATTGTATTCATGCACCTTCTCATAATGTAGGAACTGTATGTGCTAAGGAATTCCTGAGACTCACTGACATGAAACCTTAAATTAAATGTAAGAAGAAAAAGATAAGAACAAATTATAATAGCACTGAGAGCAAGAGATTACAACTGGGTATTTGGTTAAAATGCGGTTTTCGTAATATATGTTCCTGAAAATTGCAAATGTATTCTGTTATGTTTATAAGCCAACTTTTGTTATGCAGAGTTATAAAGGTTGCTATGTATTCAGTCTCTATGGATTCAAATGATGTAAGTTATTCAAAAAAGAAAAGCAGGTTGATATTGTCAAAATGATCCTCTGGAAAAAAAGAATAGAAACCTCATCATTCTCCACTTGGGTGGGATAACATTTCTCGCTGGTATGGACACCTCTTCAACTGTGCTAGCTGCTAGGGGACAGTGCAAAACTATATAATTTAGACATACGAGGAAGTAAAATTAAATAGCCATGAGATGAGCATACCATTAAACAGATCTAATTTATAATGGGCTCTTATGCAAATTGCCTTTGAGCACTCAGTGAAAGAAAATGAAAAGAAATTAATAAGGACAGCTCGGACTAAAAGTTGCAGAGAAAAAAAAAAAGTAAAAGCCTGTTCCAGCTCAATCTCCACACACTCCAGAGTGTTAAATAAGCATTCCCATTAGCCACATAAATATAATGATGTGATAATAAAACTCGCACTTTACTTTTAAGGACCAAGCCCCTAATCACTTTGAAACAGTGGATCCAACCAGATGAGTAAGATTTCAAATAAAATACCTTTCCTTTGCCATGTGTTTTATAACTGGAGGGAGAGAGATATATTTTCATGAGTATTTTGCTCTTCGCCAGCTGCTGAATATCCGCCGTCAGTGAAATCCAGGCAGTTACTTGCCTTGCCATCGGTGTGGGATTGCAGGTTCCAGGGCATCACTGATGCTCCTCCTGCTGCACAGTCCCCTCTGATGGGTTAAGAAAAGGACTTCACACCAGTTTTCTGCTCTTTTTGTTATTTTGTGAAAAACATGGGGAAAAGGGAAATCTGAGAGCTCAGAACTGTTGAAAGTAGTTTATTGCAAAAGATTTTCAGTTAGTTTTGAGTTTGTAGTGTCCTCTGATAAAGACGTTAATATGAGGAATAACATACTGAATATATTCAATTGCTAGAAACCTGCATTTTCTCAGACAAGTAAAAGGTTTATTTCTACCTTAGTTTGAAAGTGATGTAATATTCTCCATGTTTCCAAACATCAAGGCTTTCAAAGCTTTTCCATGTTCCCTGTATCCTTTTGGTTACAGAAGGGAAGAATTTTAGCTCTATCCAGTGAAGCCATTAAAATAATCTGCAGAACTCCGTCATTTTTCTTGGCATTAAGAGAGTTTTGCAACAGTTGACTTGTTTAATTAGTATTGGCCATCTTGTTCCTAATTATTGCTGCTTTCCCACATTCTCAGCTGAGGCAGAATATACTAAAGTGAAGTCCTTTCTCTTTATGTGTATAATAACAATATATATAAATATTTATACAATGTAAGAGCAAGGTTATAAACAGACTATATATACAGTTTTGCTGCAGATTGAGTATATTTTTATACTTCACAAGCAGGACTTTTTTCTGAAGAATTTGAGAAATCCTGCAAACAGTGTCATCTTCCTGTGCTAGCTTTTTGGTCTAGAAATACTGTTATGGGAATGCTGATCTGTGGGAAGAAAGATCCATCCCTATAGTATTTTGTGGATTTAAAACAATGATCTTTTCCATTCCCTCTTGTTTGCTCTCCAGTAAACAAGAACTTGTAGCTATACCTGGTTTGTGTCCTTAAAGTAAAACCAAGTTCTCTGATGGAAGCAGGGTTTTCCGCTGGTTATATTTTCAGCCCTCAAAGCATTCAATTTCTGACAGTGGAATATGATACTTAAAGCCACAGACATTAATTATTACCCATTGGAGGTCGCACTTTCAACCCATGGGACATTAATTTTCCTGATATATGGAAAATTCCAGCCTGTTAGTTTTAATTAAATATTTCAGAAGCACATTTTCTTGTAAATGGACTACAGTTTCTTATCCTTTACCCTTGGTATTTGGCTAATTCTGCATATAATTATCATCTTATTTTACAAGCCTCCTTCAAAGCGCTTTCCTGTTTCGAAACTCCATTCAGCTCTTATGTATTTGTCATTTTAAAAAAAAAGGTATCTTTGCCAATCATCAGCCAACATTGTCAAGAAGGAGACAGGGATAAACATCTTTCAGGTTTTCTTGGGAAGTGAATTATATTGACTTACCAGTCCCTTCTTATGCCACCAAACTGGTGTCTCTTAAGCATCATAATCCCAGTGTAGGACCAAGTGGGAATGCCAGCAGAGCTATGGGTGGCAGGGAGGATGGTTATCAAGTTGTATTGTACAGAGGAGGTGACAAGTGAGGCATGAGAGAGAGCTTCCCACTGTGCCCCCGGGAACCCAAAAGTGCAAAGGTGAGGATGCTGCTTGTTCCTCAGATCCTGGCATAGCCCAGTCTCCTCTCCTGATGGGTGTAGCAAATGCAGATTAGGAGCAGGACCGTGTCACCAGAGTTGGATTTCATAGAATCTTAAGTTTTTCCCTGAAGGCCATATGAAGGAAGCTGGAATCAAAATTTTTTCCATCTGAAAAGGAAAAAAGTTTTAATTTTGTTTACAGAAGTCTCTCTGCCAGGGTTCTACCCTTCCAATGTTGTTTTAATATGTGAAAGAGCAGTTGTGTATTGCAAAGTGATCCTTGGGGGCAGTCAGGAGGGAATTGGGACTTTGCAGTTCCTGGGATTTTGCTGCTGTTGCTGCTGCTGCTGCTGCTGCAGGGCAGCAGAGCACGAAGGCAGTGCCGTCTGTTAACACTTCCAGCCCATTCCCAAAGCCTTTCAGATCCCAGGTAGCACTCCCAGTGGCTGAGCACTCTCCTCAGCATTATGGTTTTGTCAGAAGGCTCCATCCTCTGATACTATCTTGCTCTTCTCTAAACAATTAATAAAATGGAGACAAAAAGCCTAGAGGTTTAAAATATGTAATTATATAAGTAATTTAGAACTAGGAAAATGCTGCAGAAACCAATTACAATTATACATTTCAGTAATGACTGACTTGGCCAAATACATGTTTTGTGTGTGAATTCCATGATAAATTTGAAGATGACATGCTTGAGTATAAGGGAAAATTAATTCTAAATGCTGAATACTTCCATATTAGACATAAAATGTGGCTCATCCACCAAGTGAACAGGAGCCTGTATTATATGGGCTGTGGCAGCTTAAATTTTGAGCAGCGGGGCAGGCAGTAACAAGTCCTTGAGGAATGTCCTGGGGTGATGTTATGAAGCCGCTTTATTCCTTAACCGGCCGCTCGATGCCCAAGGACGCTGCGCCTTTGGGATGGACCCGGGGGCGGGGCCGGAGCCACGGACCCGAGGGGGCGGTGGGACGGCTCAGCCCAGGGGCTCTGGGCTCGGGAGGGCTCGGGAGGGAGCGCTGTGCTGCTTTTCTGGGTTTCCTTTGTGCTCCGGATAGCTGGGAAAAGGTTCTGTTGGGTTGTTTTCTTGTTCTTTTTTCCCTTTCCTTCCTCTTGCCTCACTGCCTCCCTTCCCTGCTCGCCGGTCCGGGGAGCCTGCGGGGTGGCCCCAGCTGGTTTGAGCCCGCGTGTCTGTTCTTTCTCCAGGCATTTGTTGTATTTTGAGGGTTTTTTTAATCCTGTCCTACCCTGTTTTGTTTGGTGTTAATAAACTGTTTGGTTTTTTTCCACTTTCACCTGCTGTGACCCACTTGTCTTATTGGTGGAGGAAAAGGGGAGGCCCTTTTCCCTTTGGAGGAGGCACTTATTCTGGAGTGTTTCCTCCTGAAGTTTTGTCTCCAAAACCGAGACAAGGAAGAAAGCTTGAATAGTTCAAGGGATGGCTTGGAAAAAAAAAAGTTCTGTACCTGATCATGATGCAAAATACATTTAATTCCTTATATGCTACAGACTTCATGCAACTTGAATTAATTCAGGCATTTACTACAGAACTGTAAATGGCCAGCTGGGGTTAATGGAGTTTTGTTTCTTTCCTGCTCTCCTCCCAGCTGGTGAGAAACTATAGATGAGATTTGTATTCTGTTCACAACTTATATATATACATATATACACCTGCTCCAGGCACAGACATCATTCCAAACTCAATTTGGGTTGCCTGTGCCATTTTCAAAGGGAGGATATTTGGCTGTTGATGCAACACAGTGTATGGTCACCTGGAACCCTGCCCCTGTGCAGTTCCCTGAGAGCCTGCTGCAAGCCCTGCTGCCTCCCCCTCTGGGAGCCACCTCTGTCTTTTGCTTCTTGAACCCCTTCTGGACTTCCCTTTCTGCTGGCCAATAGATGGGGCATCTCTCAGCCTGGGGTGCTTCATGCAGCCAGGAGGGCTGATCACCTCTGAGTATTTGGTGGCTTTTTTTTATTGCTGGTGGTGGGTGTTCATTGTTCATTCACTTCTTTTAAAACAAAGCAAAAATAGTGTGCCATGACTGTTTGTTGTCAAAAAGTACTTCCACATTGCATGTACAGACATATGGACAGGCACACAGAATCAGACCTACCAGTCACTCCTGCTCATTTTATTGGGAAACCACCTGTGATTCAGGAGTGTTTTGCAAATGCCCCAGTGCAGAAACAAAACATTTATTTCATGTTACTCTGAGAGTTTTGTTTGGAGTTTTCAGCCCTTCCTATTGCTCTAACTGAAGCTGGTTTGTGGGACCCACATCCAGAAATGTATGTGCTCCCAGTGGTTTATGTTGCAAGACCTGTTGGCAAGCAGAGGGAGGCTCTCTAGGTGGCTGCATGGTTCTGGTGGTCAGTGAGTGGTGTCTAAAACTTGAGACATTTTTCTATAGTATTTGAGTGTTCTGATTGATACCTGCCACAAGCACTTAACTTTTACATTAAAGCATTACCTCACATTGCAATGTTATCAACTCTATACCCCCCTCTTTATATTACCTCAATGTGCTGCCCTCACCTCAGCTGTGCCTGCCCTAGTGTTGGTTGCAGTAAATGGTATCCAAAAAGTGACCTGGGTTTAAAAAACAAGTGAAAACCAAGCAAAGAACCAAACCAAACTATTCGTCAGGTACCCAGATTTAGTATCCAAACTAAATCAAGTTCCCTATGCATTGCTCTGGAAAGCAGAATGAGTCAGTTCAGGGTGTAGGAGCATCTAGAAGGGATGGGGTGTGCTGAAGGGGACTATCAAAAGATGTGTCCAAAATAATTGAGAATTTGTCATCTTATGAGATACAGATTAGGGCAGTGAGGTGGGTGGGAGAGGCTGCTGCCCTGGCTTCTTCCCTTCTACCTGCCCAGCTGTGCTGTTTGGAAGTAAATGAAGCCATGCCGGAAAATATATGGCTTACACAGTGGTTTGAAACCATCCCTTTTCTTATGGAACAAAGCCACAGAGCTGCTTCAGTGAAGTTTGCACAGGAGGGTTTTGTAGCATTGGGCCATTTGAGCAGCTCTTGAGGTGAGCTTGGTCTGACTCTGCTCCTTGTCTCTTGTTTCCTTTCCAGAATTGGCCGGCTTTTCGATGGCACGGAGCCCATTGTCCTCGACAGTCTCAAGCAGCATTATTTCATCGACAGAGATGGGCAGATGTTCAGATATATCTTGAATTTCTTAAGGACATCAAAACTCCTCATTCCTGATGATTTCAAGGTGAGATTTCAAGGCACTTGGAATTTTGCATGTATCTTGATAAAGCAAAAATCTGATGTGTAGTCAAAACAGAGGCCTGGACAGGGAATGGGGACTTGCAGGGTATGGTGTTTGATTTCAGGTACATGACAAAAGTAAGAACGGGGTTGCTAAAGTGGTGTCTTCCTTTCCTAGAGTGGCATCAATATTAAACTTTCTCCTCCTGGCTATAGCAGTAATGAAGCAACCTTGCCAGGTTTGACCTAGGGAAATTAAATAGTGTAGGATACTGATGGAAACAGAAGTGATGTTACAATCTGCAACTCACTGCTCATGAACTTTGCTGATTACTTGTCCTCTCATCCGTTTTTATGCTTCCCTAGTGATTGCAGCAGCTCCTGTTTCCACTCCCACACTGAAATTCAGAAAATGGTGTGTGAATCACAATATTGACAAAATAAACTGCACACATAGTAATATTTGGGCATTAAGTCATAGAATCTTTTCTCCCTCAGACTCTTGAATGCATGCTGCAAGTTTAATTTTGGAGTTTTGGAGAAGTCAGGAATGAACAGTTCTATGTTTATTATTCAAACTTTAATAAAGAGCCTGCTATTTTTTTTTTTTTTAGTTTAGTTTTTAGTAACAAATTGAATTAGTGGTAGTTCACTGTCAGACAAAGCCTACAGAGGCAGAGCTTCAGAATCCATGTGGTGTTTATCCACTAGTAGGTATGAGGGTGTATATGTGGTGTCTGCAATCAGAACAGATCCTTATCTGTGCTTAATGATCACGCGTCAGTGCACCTGGTTCACTGCAGGAGATGAGCAACTGGGATTGAACAGGAGAGGTGATGGGTGATGAGGCAGGCATGGAGCATTTGAGCAGGCATGGAGCAGTTCACACTGGTATGCAGTCCTTTGCCTCTCGTAGCTGAGACAGTTTTTCAGGCACTTGGGGCATAATAGCTGTGAGGTTTTGTTCGAGAGCTTTATTTCAGCAACCTTTGAATCATCTGCGGTAGACACATCCTTGCTGCTCCATACGTGACAAGGGTAGATCTCCCTGAATAATGTGGGAGTTTGGAGCTAGCAGATAAGCATCATTTCCTGCTTTTGAAGCCGTAGCATGGCTTTGTGCTGCTCTCAGCACTTGTCCTGCAGGTAATCAGAAATACAGGAAAAGGAAAAGCCACCTTTCATGCAATATTAAGAAATTACATATGTAGAGCCTTTTAAACACATAAATATACTGTAGCTGTGCTGAAATTAAAAATGTAACTCCTGGCAAGTTCACCCAACTGTGATGTTCAAAGGGGTGTCCTCCCCAGTTATGCTTAAAGGTGTACAAAAAAACAGTGATTAAAATGCACAGTTTTTCTTGTTTCTTAGAAATACATAGATTACATTACTTTTTTGTTACACAAGAAATGTAAACAGTATTTTTACCATGATTTAGGTGTCCTCATCAAGTATTTGGTTTCTAGTTCAAATTCAGGACCATACTGACTGTTAGCAGGCTTCTCTTGTTGTCATTCTGTTTCTCTCTCTTCCCTAATTCTCATGTATCTCTTTTCTCTGTATAAATACTTTCCAAATGGTTTTATGCTCTTATACCTAGAAAAACAAGATTTTTTTTTAATGTTTTTTGAAATTTAAAAAATGGCAGTAGGCAGACTCCACATCATCAGTTCTAAATTACTTCTGCAGTGGCTATGCCTAGAAATGCATTCCCTGTGCTCTGGCATTTGAGATGATGTAGTAAACAATACTAGTGGCAAAATAGGGAAGTATTAAAAAATACTTAATTTTTAAAATGCACTAATATGTGCAAACATTATGCAAATATCTGAATCATTTTACACTAACAACCATTGCAGGCTCCCTCATTTACATTCTTATACCTGTTACAATGCCTGCTAGTATTGCTGTAAGATGCAATGGATCCTAGTGATGAATTTTCTGAATCCTGATTGAATTCTGTTCCATCTGTTCAATGAGATCATTATTATATGACATCACTGTGGGGATAAAATATGGGGAAAAGTGGGGGTTTTTTTTCAGAAGAGAATCGAGCAAGCAGGGAATTGAGCAAGCATAGCCTTTCTCTACTCTTAAAATTGCTGCTATACTCAGTCTGTTTCAAGTGGCTGATGGTTATTTTTTGCTTGTACTGTTATTTTATTACACCTTCCTACACAGTAATTAGGAGCGCTGTCTGAAGGGTTCCAGACCTAGAGCAGCGTTGGCCTGAATAACCATATACCTTAAGCACCACATTAGCAATGCCTCTCTTAATTGTGCACAGTAATGTATGTGTCTTTCAGGACTACAGCTTGTTATATGAAGAAGCAAAGTATTTTCAGCTTCAGCCCATGCTAGGAGAGATGGAACGGTGGAAACAGGACCGGGAGAGTGGCCGCTTCTCAAAGTCCTGCGAGTGCCTGGTGGTGCGAGTTGCCCCAGATCTAGGCGAGAGGATTACCCTGAGTGGAGATAAGTCATTGATAGAGGAAGTGTTCCCAGAGATCGGTGATGTGATGTGTAACTCTGTCAACGCCGGCTGGAACCACGACTCTACACACGTCATCCGATTTCCGCTGAACGGATACTGTCACCTCAACTCAGTTCAGGTAGGAAGTCACATGTGCATTTTTTGAAAGGGAGCTGCTGGCCACGTGCCAGTGGGTGCCCCTCTTCCATGTCACTGGAGCGTTTTGGTGAGCAGAATCAGCTGGAGGCTTTAAGCAAGTGATTTACTTCTGCGCGTCAAGTTGTCTTTCTCCATTTAATTCACGTATCACCAAATCTCTTTGCAAACAAGCTACAGTAGTGTTAGAATTTTCTGTGGTCTCAGGGAAGACCCTTCACTTTCACTTTCAATATTTTTTCCTAACTTTTTGGGGCATAGTAGAGGCCTGTTGCGATCGATAGGACAAGGAGTAATGATTTTAAACGAAAATAGGGCAGATTTGTACTAGATAAAAGGAGGAAAATTTTTCAGTGAGGGTGGTGAAACACTGGAACAGGTTGCCCAGAGAGGTGGTGGATGCCCCATCCATGGAATATTCAAGGGTCAGGCTGGACAGGGCTCTGAGCAGCCTGATTTAGTGAAAGATGTCCCTGCCCACTGCAGGAGGGTTGAACTAGATGATCTTTAAAGGTCCCTTTCAACCCAAAGTATTCCATGATTCAATGTAGCAATGTCTAAAATCAGTAGCTGTTATGAAATGGATAAGAAAAAATCCAGGAGACAAATGCAGGTAGTTCCTGGAATAATTATAATAAACTTCAGTGTTAGTGTTATATGTTTTATCCTTTGTTGGTTAAAAGCAACCAACCTCAGACACCTGCCTGCACATAGTTAGCACATCCTGCATAGCCAGCACTTGCCATCTGGAATCATCAATAGCACAATTGATGCTGTTTGGTTTAAACATACCTCCTACATGCTGCAGACTCATGAGTGAATTCTTACACAGAACAGCAAGCTGAGCTTGGCATCTCTTCATCTGCCAGGTCCCACTGTCCAGGCAGAGAATCACAGAGTCATTAAGGCCGGAAAAGATCTCCAAGATCACCGAGTTCAGCCTCTGATCAGACACCGCCACATCAACTAAACCACAGCACTAAGTGCACATCCAGTCATTTCTTGAACATTTCCAGGGATGCTGACTCCACCACTGCCCTGGGTAGTCCATTCCAATGCTTAACCACCCTCATAGTGAAGAAATTCTTTCTGATGTCCAACCTGAATATCCCCTGGTGCATCTTGAAGCCATTTCCTCTTGTCCTGTCGCTGGTTTCCTGGTAGAAGAGCCCATCACCCACCTTGCTTCAGCCTCCTTTCAGGTAGTTGTAGGTCACCCCTGAGCCTCTTTTTCTCCAGATGAAGCAAGCTGAGCACTGGGGCATGCACTGAAGGCTGGCCAGGCACTTCACTTGTGCTAGCACTTAACACAAGGGTCTAGACAGACATATCTAGACCTATCTAACCCATGTTATGCTTGGACAATTGTCCCTTACCAGCCTTGACTCTCATGCTGAAACATCAAAATTGTTTTGTCATAGAGATTAATGCAAATTTAGGACAGCCTTAGATGTCAGATTACAACTGAAAAGGAGCTTCAAGGACGGCTCTTTAGCCACATCATGTGATAGTTATCAAGGCAGTTGCATCCTTCAGCACTTTGTCACTTATTCTGATGCTTACATTTTTGTTGCATAAATAAGAATTACAAAGCATGTTTACTGATGTGAAAAACCTGAGTCAGAGTGGCAAAATATGTACAGGCTTCAAGAGTGGTAATGATCCCACACTGATAACAGGAAGACATAAGCATCTCCCAGTACTAACAAAAATGGGAGACAGGACAAGGACTACCCATAGACCTGAAGAGTGACGTACAGACCAAATGGTTTGTTCAGGGCTGAGCGTTTCCAGAGCTGACTCCACCACATTTTTCTCAGGACCCAAGTTCTCCTGTTCTGTTTTTCAGCAAGTTGCACCAACACATTTGGGCAGGGGCAGGGGATTTTGGCATATAGTTAAAAGCTAAAGGTCAGGGTAAACAAAAATTGCACGTGTGTTTTGATCGCTGTTTCCAAGTCTCTTTTCCTACCCCTTCCTTTTTGATATGTCTGAAGTGCAATTAGCCATGCTCAGGAACTTTGGAAAGACATTTGCCAACCTGAAGCATTTTACGTAGAGACATGGCATATCTTCTTTGAAGCATTTTTAAACCTCAGCTTACTTCTCCTCCCACCCTAGTTCTTTGCAGCCTTCTGCTGTGCTACTTGCCAGTGTTGTCCCAGCACCCATGCAAGCCAATTTGACAACTGGTGAAATAGCAGGGAAAGCTTTGGTAGGGACCTGATTCCAGCACAACCCTTGTGAGGTCTGGTCATGCTGAATGCAGGGTCCCACATCCTCTGGGGTCCAGGAGCATCAGCCCCTTCCTTGGGGCTGGTGCCTGTCAGGCTGACCCTGGTAAATCCCAGGAAGAGTCTCCTTCACAGGTGAGGCAAAGGAAGCCCAGAACAGATGAAGATGATGATAAAAGTAACAAAGAGTTGGTTTTTAAGTCTCTAGTAAATATCATGGTAGGTTTTCTGAAATTATGACTGTGTTATCTACATTGTCACCATTTAGTTGAGGTGTTTCCTCAGCATCTGTTGTGCAATCCTGTATTTGCCCTTTTGTATTGTAAATTCTATGAAGCAGAGAATGTGTTTTTCTAGAAATGCTTCTGTGGCCAGAGAAAGACTGGATTTGTTGGCAGTACTAAAAAAATAAAATAAATTTTTCTTCATTTTTTTCTCTTTCACTGCTCAGTGGCCATAGTCAGCAGAAATCAATCTAGTACAGTTAATCTATGTAACCACTTTTTTTTTCCCCTGGCTGAATCCATTTGAAAACAGCAGCTATTATCATTGGACAGCAAATCATCTGTTTATTTACTTATACATTGATGTTTGTTTCCTCTTTTTTGCAGGTACTTGAGAGGTTACAGCAAAGAGGGTTTGAGATTGTTGGCTCATGTGGAGGTGGGGTGGACTCTTCCCAATTCAGTGAATACGTACTGAGACGAGAACTCAGAAGGACATCTCGTGCACCCTCTGTCATTCGAATAAAGCAAGAGCCTCTGGACTAAAATGGACATGTTTCTTTATGCAAAAAAAAAAAAAAAAAAAAAAAAAAGGAAAAAAAAAAGAGGAAAGAAAAAAGGGGACATTTCATGTGCAGTTTGGACTCCAAACAAGTCCTGGAACTAAAATTGAATAAAAGACACATTTATATCAAATATAGAGACCACACCTGAATTCATATGGGAACACTTGGAATAGTAGTGAGAATAATAGTAACCTCAAGGTATAAAGAAAACACACACACACATAAAAAAATATGTATGTATATGTATGTCTGTACATATATATATGTATGTATATGTCAAAGGGTAGGAAATGCAATGACAAAATGTGGTAGATGAGGTTGGCGCTGTGATGGCCATTAAGTGTCCTAGGCCCTTCCCGGGCCCACTTAACGGTGTACAAGCCATTGCCAGGGGGGGATTCATAGGCTACTCTTCACCCATTTTCCACTGCCAAACAGCCATCCACTTTTTAATGTGTACACACCTTGACTCAATTTTATTTGCATATGGAGGTTTATGTCTGTCTTTTTTAGAGGTGGATGGGCAGGTGTTCAGGAGACGACCATCCATTGCATTGGAAAGCTGAAATTTTAAATGTAGTTTGTACAGAAGTCGCACACTTTTTGTCTGCCCTCACAGATGTGAAAGGTTAACTTTTCTTTTGAATGAGTTTTTTTGTTGTTTTGTTTTGTGTTTTTCAAAGGGGGCAGAATAATTAATATTTGGTAGAGATGCTCTGGTTTGAATCTGCTGCTTTCCTACAATTTTTTCAAATTTTATAATGTATTAAATACAATAAACTCCTGTTTAAAATAACAAGGGTCTGGTTTAAGCTAACAGAAGCAGAGAGGTGGGATTGCACTGCACTCCAGTGTATGGAGGGGCAAAGAGAGCACTGGGGCACTCTGCCTGCACAGAGTGGAGTGAGTTAAAGGCAGCAGAGGCTGTTGAGGAATCTTCTGGTGTGGTGCATATAGCTGCTATTCCTTCAGCACTGTCCCTTTTAAGCTTTGTCCCAGCTGGAAGAGAAGCTGTTGGTCAGATGTGAAAATAACACCAGCTCAGCCCAGGGAAACCCATCAAAAAATGACAGCTGGTTCTGTAACCTTCACTGTAACTTGCATAATTCCCTCTTGATTAAGGAGTTGGCAGCTTTGACTCTCCAAGCCCCTGCCTTGCTGAGCATTAGTCAGCCTGTTTGGTTTTCATGTTGCTCATTTCCCTCGTTTCAAGCCATTGTTCTTCTGCCTAGAGAGAGACATGGCCAGCCCCTTGGGTTACCCGCCGGCTGTGTGGCCCTTGGTGGCAGGCAGGAAATCCGCGCCCTGCGTTAGATGTCCTGCGAGCTGCTCTCTTGCAGAGTCACACTGAGGCCACCTCAGCAGGCACCGGCTCCAGGCCTGTGAGATTTTGCAGAGGCACCACATCCCGCTGCCGATGCACGGACCGCTCACAGGTTGATGCACCAGCAACCACCACCTTTCCTCCAAGGTGTCTTTTTATGCACTGTTACAGAATATGACTGTGTGATCATCCTAGTATGGAAATTTCTATGAACACAATGGTGCTGGCATTCCATTCACTTTGCTATTTATTTAAGAAAAGAAAAAAAGAAACTGTTAGATACATGTAACAAGGTTTTTAATAGTCTGATAACTAAACAAAGCAAGTTACATTTTTTCTGGATTGTATTAAAAGACGTCAGAGGATATAATTAAATAACTGGCAGCACATATCAATGGTTTGGAATTACTGAAATATAAAAATGAGTGAGGGAGGGGGCTCCAAAAATTGAGGTTCATTAGCGGGTTATTAGATCTTCAATGTGATGCTGATCTGTCTATTCACAGTACTGAAACAGCTGCCTCATTGAAAATGCTTGTTTTCAATTAGCAGCAAGAAGTCCTCTTACAAAATAAACAAATGCTTGCTCTTACTGCCCACAATTTGGTTGTTAGTCTGCATGAAAGTCGGAAAGCTAAAACCCAGGGAAATAAATATTTTTAGCAGATCTTCAAACCGTCAGAAGTGATGAAAGTTGTGATGTCCAAAAAGATGCCAGTCCCCATGGGTTTGAGAGTATGTGGGTGCCAGTGCAAGGTGATGGGATTCTTCAGAGACTGCTGCACAAATCCTCCCTGGGCATCCGGGTGGAGCTGCACTTTCTGGGGCCTCCGCAGTGTTCCCGGGGATGTGTCTACACGCTCTGTTCTGCCCAAAGGTACTCCCACATCCAGACCTGCCCTGCTGGCCTCCATCTGTGCATGTGGGCTTACGCTTCAGTGCAGGCTGGAGCTGGGTGGAGGTGCAGCTCCTTTCCCTGCTGCTTGGCAAGCAGGCAGCCCAAGTTTGCCTGGCCAGGAGCATCAGCAGCCCCAAAAGTGTCCCGCCAGTGCTGGCAGGGCCCACACTGCCTGCAGCCTCTGCACAGGCTGGGTGTGGAGGGTGAGGAGCTTTGCCACTGGTGCTTTCCAACATGTGGCTCCCAAAGCCAGCAGGTTATGCTCTGCTAATGGTTTTGCTTGCTCAGCATGTACCTTCCAAGTCGGTGACATTGAAGACACCACTGTGCTCCTCCCAAATCCTCAACTGGCTGGTCGCCCTCCCACCAAGCCTGCTTTTGTTGTTCTTGGCGTCAAAAATCACTCTGAGACCCTGAATGTAAATGTCTCTGCAGTTAAAATGTGGTCATGGAGTAAGACGTCATGAATATTCAAAGTGATGGCTGATGAAAAATGTATGCAGGAATAAGCTAGCTGTAGATTTTTAGAGAGCAAATGAGATTAGTCCAGTTTGCAACTGAGGCTTATAACCATGTGTTTTTTAAATGTTCTTTTGAAAAACTGATCAACAAACAAATGAGCAATATCTCCAGGAAAGTGGCGGGACTGGGGGAACCAAGAAGGACCAGATTACGGTCATCTTGTCGCTGGAAGTTAGTAATTTTGACATTTAAATTTATCTATTTTTTTATTAGAAAGCGTTGACTCCATTTCATGTGATCAGTGGTGCTGTAAATAGCAAGAGGCAGAGCTGCAGTGAGCAGTAGCTGCCAACGCTGTACTTCAGCAAGTTGGTTAAGCAGCTGCCAGGAGAACCCCTGCAGACGTGCAGAGATTGCAGATGGCACCAAGTCCCCTTCCCACAGCGAGACACAGGCAGAGGAACTTGGTCCTCACCTTTTGTTTGGGTAACGCAAATGCTGGATTTCTGAAATAACCATCAAACCAGGGTTTAGTTCTTCCCCTGTTGCCTCCTTAATGTACCAAACAGCTGCGTAATGTAAGTATGGATCCTGGCATGCTTGGATGAACCTTAAAACTGAGTGTCCAATTGAAGACTGAGCTAATTTACTCTGTGCTGGAGAAAGTGAAGTCCTGCTTTGTCACTGGGTTAATCTCTCTTTCCAAAAGCAGTACTGGTGAATAGGTGCTGCTAATTTATTCTGTCTCCAGGTACTTATTTGGCCAGGCAGTCTGGCCCAATGAATGTTTTTCCTCTCCGTTGCCAGATGTCTACAGAAGGAAGCTGATCATCTCAGTGCTTGACTGGCACAAGCATGTTGAGTTGAGGCATGTTTTACGATTGTTTTATGATGCCTGCTATAATGCACAACAAAAACCAGTGGGGAAAACTTAGTAAACTCTGAAAACATGAAAGTTGAGCCACCCATTCAATTATTTTCCTTTATGCTGAACAGGCACTGATTTCAATTTGAAGAGAAACATTTTGTTCATGAGCATAATTTTTTGCAGCAACCTTTAAAATTGATTTCTATACTAATTACAGGGTTTCTACTGCCATCCAAATGATTGTTGAGTGAATTTTTCTTTAATGTTTCCACTGCATGACTTGGGGGGCAAGGGTTGGATTTTGGGGGGCGAGAAAAGCATTTTTATTGACCGATGGTCAGTTTTTCAGAGAAATAAAAACATTTATTTCCATCTGTCATTTCTTCACTGCGGAATTCTATATTATGAATTATTTCTACAGACAACTGGTATTTGTATGTTGGCATTCAAGCTGCCTGAGGTTTATTTACAGTGGAAATGAAACCAAGACATCCTTAGGGCCTGTAGACCAGTTACTTTCTCTCAGACTTCAGTTTGAGTGGTTTATTATTTCTTGAGGGTCTGGAGGGATCGCCACCACCAAAAATCAATATGTTGCATCAGGTCCCTGTGTTGGCTTTGGCTACTACCCCATTGATCTGGTTTTTGAAGACCCCAAAATTGACTTAGCCTATGGGATTCTCTCTTTGAGACTGAAATCATTAAAATCATATCCCTAACTCCTCTTAAAAGGAAAAAATGCAGGCACATAGTATACAAGTTTATCCTCTTGTAAGCTGAGCTGGCTCTGCTAGCTGGTAACCAGGATGTTTGCATCGATGCTGGGGGGAAACTCTAGTGCTAGTCTGCTGAAGCATCTTCTATTTGCACAAGTAAGACCTCCAGAAATGGAGATGTCCTCTGATAGATGGAGAAAGGCCCACTTCTCCTTGAACCTGTGATTATTTTTTTTTCACATTTTTTGACTAGGGACCTAATAGGAGTCTTGTGCCCCTAAAATAATGAGGAGTGTCATATTTTTCACGTGATGTTAGAGATTATGGGCAAGATCCCATCTTCTGCCCTCCATACTCTTGGTGAACTTGCCTCACACTCCAGTCAGAAGCCGAAGGCCTGCAGTGTGGTCATGGGCTGTCAGTGTCATTGCATCCACAGCAATAGTATGTCATCTCTGTTGCTTCTAAAAATACAGTATTTCCCACTGCAGGTCAGAGGAAGCATGGGTTGATCACACTCTTCTCTCTCAGCCTCATTAAATCCCTATATACATGAGTTCTCCTCTCTGGAGAGGCTGTCACTGGTATGAGCAGCCCAGATTTGTGCTTCTGGGGGAGCATGGGGTGCTGGTGCCCTAGCCAAGGCATTGAGCCCTGTCCCATGGTTCTCAGAGCACAGCTCTAGCTTGATGGTCTGAGGAGAGATGGAGAGAGGGAGATTTGTCTCTGTGCTCTGGAGTTTGGACTGATAAATGATCTCATCTACAACCCTAAATGGTCTTGTGGCTTCTGTTATGTAGCTTGTCAGTGTTGTTATTAATTTTCCTGAGGAAAACTTGAAGCATGGGATGGCTGGCCTTGCCTCCTTACCATTAGGATGCAGTCTAAAAGACAGGGTGACATTGACTTAAAAGAAAAACTGCATGTGCTGAAGTCCCCTAAACTCATGTACTGTATTCATTCTGACTTCAGGTCAAACCAGAGGGCTTAGCGAGGCTCACCAGTGGATGTTTGATACTTCATTTGATTAACTGCCAAGAAATTGCAAAAACAAAAGGCAAAACAAGCAGAGCATGGATGCATGTTCTGAAGATCTGGAGCCATGATTTCACTAATCCCTGCTGCTTCTGAGTAAATATTTCAGTTCTGGGCGGCTTACATTAAAACCAAAACCAGCTGTGCATTTCTTTCCTTCGCTTTCTCCAGTTCAGGAGGCTTGTTTTTCTTCTGCTGGGGACTGTGCCTGGGCAGCTCAAGAGTAATAACTTTGGCCCTAATGCAGTGCTTGGTCTCTTCAAAGCTTTGTACAGTCCTTCAATTAAGCATCTCTCTACTTCTAAGGGAAGAAGGCAGCAATAAACTCACCTTGCAGCTGGGGAGGCTAAAGAGGCCCGACTGTCACCCACGTGGGTGTCAAACTGCACATCTGGAGTCCCACTTAGTTGCCCTCTTCCACAAGCTCTCTTGCAGTACAGAAAGAGGTAGAAATCAATGAGACACTGTGACACGTTTCTTTTTTTAAGCTGAAGCTATTCAAGCATGTAGAAGGCATTGCTGGGATGTCTGAATGAGCTTAAAATGTAGCACTACAACTGTGTTAGGCTTGACTCACCTTCTGATTTCTTTTCCTAATTCCTTCCAAAGTGAGAGAAAAATAAATTAAATTAAATTAAATTTCCTTTACCTTACTTGTTTCAAGTGAAATCTACTGATGATCTGCTTCATTTCCTTCCCCTGGCTCAGCTTTTCAGTAGGAACTATCATTTTCTGTTTATGTTTACGTTCCTTAACACAGAACTCAGGCATTAAAACGGGAGGAGGGGAAAGCTCCAGTGCAGTTTGTGAAAGAGCTTTGTTTGTTCATACAGTGGTCACAACAAAATCCTGCTGCATGCCAGGATGGCAGGAATGTTTTTCAGGTGTGGTTGTTGAGATGGGGCAAGGGATGGCTAGCTCCCAGCTTCAAATGCTCCACAATAAAAATGACAACAGTGGTAAACTAGGGCTCAAACCCTCACGGATTATCTTCCTCCTTAAGCATCTGCTCATCTTTCTCACAGTTGTAGCCTTTAGATGAGTAGTTTAAAAGCTGTGCTATCATCTCTGCTGTAACTAGTGCAGCTATTCCAGAAGAAAGCTGCTTGGCTCAGGGACAGCTGTTCTGCAGAAAAATTCTCTTCTGATGCATTATTGATAGATGTAAGTTAAAGCCATAAAGCTCACAGCTTTATCGGGCAATATCTACTAAATCCTGGAAGCATGTAAGATAACCTAAATGTAATCTACTGCATACCAGCTTCTTCAGTGATGGATAGCACAACAAAAGCAGGACTAATGAAAAATTAATGAAAACAGTTACTTCCATAAGAAAAATGATCTGTTTTCTCCCACCTTTGTATTGATTTTAACTGGCCCTGTAATTGGAAGTGTATAATTTTTTCCTCAGGTAAAGAGGATTGAGGGTGAGGGAGAGCGAGTGTATAATTCTATTCATGTTTGTGACATACTTTCAGGCTACAAAAACAAAGCATTTTCCTTAGGATGTTGAAGATGCCTGTGAATGCCGACTTCAAGCATATTTTCTCAGCTCAGGCAAACTGCCATGCTGGTTTGCCTGAAACCAGATATTGCATGAGCAGAGTACTTGGCATACTTTGAAGGCTAGCAAGGAAGTACAAAGAAACAATGTTTAAGGAAAACCAAATACAGTGCATGTAACTCAGTGGATTTAACATGTTTCATGCATTTAAGTTCATTCCTGATTGATCTGCTCCCTGGTGAAAGGGAAAAATCCTCCATTGCTCTTTGGAGAGGGAAGGAATGCCAGGCTCTGAGGGAGGACCTTCTCTGTAAGACCAAACCAATTGTACCATGATGTTCATGTGCCAGCTTGACAGAGAGTTCACAGTCACATATAGTCTCAGCCTCTTCTCTCTAACACATTTAAACACAACTGTCTTTTTCTCTAAATTTAATAGAGCATTTCTGTCTTTTTCACCATCCCACAGCAGAATTCAGTGAGATCTGCAGCTGCAGTAAATTAAATTTTAAATTATTTTTAAGTCTTTACCTGCT
This sequence comes from Corvus moneduloides, assembly GCF_009650955.1. Lineage (NCBI taxonomy): Eukaryota > Metazoa > Chordata > Aves > Passeriformes > Corvidae > Corvus > Corvus moneduloides. The sequence goes on along the minus strand of NC_045476.1, from coordinate 116,283,839 downwards.
TAATGTTAATATATCCACTGAGCCCAAAGGGCAATGCTGAGATAATAAATCAATCAGAACAGCATATAGTTTGTTTTGCTAGGGTAAAAAAGTGCACATTTTTAAAGTGTTTAGGAAATGCTGCTTTCCTGCTCCCTGTTGTATATGCTATGGGTCCTTTTCTAATCTCTTCCATCAAAGACATGAAATGGGGCCGTAGCATGGTAAGGACCAGGATGTTCCTACACATTAGCAGTAAAGGTTACTCTTTATATTTGGGGATTTTTTTTTTAGCTAATAGGCCTTCATTTTAAAAGTACATATTTTTTTCAACTGGAGAGATTTAGCCATATCTTGGGTTGTTGCTTTTGTTCCTTGCTTTTCTTATTGGCCTGATAACAGCTGCAATACAAGACGAACCACCCTTTTCAGCGTATGTCTTTAAAATTTAGGGCATTTAGTCGTCCGCAGCGTTTGGATTGGCTTTGTTTTTGTCTCAGCAGCTTGCTCTGGTCCAGCCCCAGCTGGTGCTCCACACAGCAGATGTGGTGACTGCTTGGCATTGGTGACCACGGAGCCTTTGTGATGGTGTCCTCCCCCGCTCATGGGGCCTTGCTGCATGAATGAGAGCTGCAAGAGCAGCACCACTGATGAGAAGCCACCCAAAAAATGTCACAGCTGTAACTGTACAGCAGCAAGAGGGGGTACAGCCCAGGGCAGTGCCTGTATTCACTGTTGGGGCTGGGACAGCCAGGGGTCCTGTGTGCCCAGCTCCCTGTTCCACCATCAGGCAAATCCTCTGGGTCCCCTGGAGATTGAAAGCCATCTGGACACAGTCCTGGGCAACTGGCTCGAGGTGGCCCTGCTTGTGCTGGGTAGGAGTGAACAAGGTGATCTCTAGAGGCCCCTTCCAACCTCAACCGTTCTATGTTTTCTGTCATTTCCAAGAGGACTGGACTGACTGAGATGTGGAAGGTTCCTCAGGGAGCATGAAATGTGGTCCTACCTCTTTACTTGGTGCCGTTGTCATATTATCTGGCGTTTTAATTCTGTCCTCTCTTTCTTTTCAATCAAGAGAGATTTTTGACATTTTTTTCAGTACGGAGCAGAATGGGGATTCTGTCTTAATGGGAATTGAAAGCCATTGGGTGCGAGTGCCAGGCTTAATGTAATAAACTATATTTAAAGTGTTACTCACAGAAATTTTGTGAACAGTGAAGCTGCATCTCATAATTACATGTCACTGTTGCTGAAGAACAAAGAAAGAAGAGCTTCCAGAAAGGCAGATGCAGAGCTCCTTCACATCTTCCTTGTGGGGTCCTGATTTGGAGAGGCATTTCAGGAGGCCCTTAGCTTTTGGTACAGTAGAATTTTGGTCTTCATTTCACGGGACACTCACAGTACTGAGATTGTGTTTGTATTTCCATACCTCACCAAGTTAAGACACAGAGGGGCAAGAACACACCAGAGAAAGCTCCCCCAAGTTCTTTCTTCCTGATTTTTTTGTTTGGTTTACTTATTGTAGGGCTAAATATTGATTTTTCAGCTCTGAAAAACTGACGACATAGCATCTTCTTCTGCCATGTTCTCAATATGCTTAAAATGAAAAAAGCAGTCCATGACCACATTTTTCCCCTACAAAAATGTGAGCAATTAGCACAGCAGGTTCTCAGTTCAATATGTATAATTTATTGTAAAATGTATATAAGTGGTTTGGCAGACAGCAAAAGCACCAACACAAGCATAAACCTTTTTATGAATCCATATGTAATACTGGCTGTTGATGGATTATTACTACAGCAAGATGTCATGTTAAATAACTGATGCAGATGTACAGTAGCGAATTAGCAGTTTTGCCATTTTCATTAAAAAAGGAAACAAACAGAAAAAAAAATTTCACATCTTCATTATTTATTGAAGTTGGGGGTTTTTTATACACCCACTGCTGGAGCATCTGGGTGTATTAAACAGCTGAATTCAATATCACATTAAGCTAAATTGCCCACAATGGACAGCTGCCTCATTTCACTCTTCTTCAAAGTCCAAAATGTGTTTTCTGAACCTGAGGCATTCCTCTTTTTGCCGAAGTGGTGTGCTGGTTAGTATTTCACCAATGGGAGGGAGAAGCAGCAGGGGAACATGTCCTTCTGCTGCTGAGACCCTGGCCAAAACATTCTCCGTGCAGGACAGAGGACAGGGATAGGAGGACAGGTCAAAACAGTGCTCCCAGCTTTGTTTGCATGGACCTGGTTTAGAACCTAGTAGGCAGGGAGCATCATGTGCTGTCACTGTGGGGCTGGGTCTGTGGGAAGAGCCACCCTCCTGGGCAAGCTCAGAAGCCTCCTAAGTCCTCTGGCTCCCAAATATCTACGTGACATGTAGGGGTGTAGGACTGCACAGGCTGCAGCCCTTTGGCTTCCTGCTCAGGTCATGAGTAGCCCCCCAGTGCTGGATTGTGGGCCGGGAGCAGCAGGGTGGTGCAAAGAGGGGTGTGTGGGGGCTGCGTGTGTCTGGGCAGGGGGATGTGCTGGAGGAGCCACCTGGGTTTGCCTTGATCACCACTTGCAGCACATCCCTGACCTGGGCTTCTCAGTTCTGCAGGAAACCCTGAAGCCCCTCAGGAAAAAACAGGAGCTCCTGCAGCACCTGTCCAGGCTTGGTCTCTGGGGCACGACCAGCAAGGTGGCCAAGATAAGGGGACCCCCCTCCATTCCTTCCCTGCTCCATTTACCCCTATGTCTTTTTCCATAGAGACCACAAAGAGCTCAGACATTTTCCAGCCTCTCTGGAGGTGTCCATACTCCTCTGGATGTCTCTCCCTGTCATCTGTGAGGCTCAGACCCATATGTCAAAGCCCTTATATCCGTGCCTACAGCTAGAACTACCTGTGTTTCACACCAACCTTCCTACACTTCTGTCCTCCTTCTACATCTTCTTCAGCCACTCTCTCATCCCGAAGTGGATTTTCCCATTAATTTCCCACCTTTTATATCTTCCTCCTCCCTTAGCCCATTTTTCATCATCTCTTTCCAGTTGTCTGTTTTCTTTCTTCTCCTATAATCCTGTACATTTGGATAATTTTTATTTGGACTGTTTAACATAACCACCGGATTTGTGTTTTAGCCTTGTTTAGCAGGTTGGAGGTTGCTTTTTCTATCTTATGTTCTGCATTTTCTTCTCCCTCTTAATATGTCAGCATTAACAGACTTGGGATACAGCTTCACTTCAGTGGGAAGTTTCACCAGTGATTTCCATAGGAGAAGAGGGAGAACATTCAAAATCTGAGAGGCTAAACCCAAGTGTCTGGGTTTGTCTATTGCCAGATTTCCCAAGCTTCTCCATGCTTCCAGCATCTCCCAGCTCCAAAGTGACCTATAAGTGGAAAGAACAATGTTTCTGAAAGGCAGGCCACATTTCCTTAAGTTGCAGATGATGGAGGCAGCATCCTACCTGGTTTGAGCCAATGTGTCAGAGCAGGGACGTTATCCCCAGCATGTCCCTGCTAGGCCTGGTGCCCAGTCCTTCTGCCACATTTATACATATCAGTAGGATATTTGAAAGCAAGGAAGGAGAAAATCTTTTTCTGCCTTCCAACTTCCTTCCAGGGCAGCTTGAAGAGGCTCATATGTTTCAAACAAGCCAGAAATCTCTGTTCCATCCCCCAGTTTACCCAGTGACACATTGCCTGGTTGTGGTGCTGCCCCACAGCAGTGTTCTGAGCATGCGTATCCTGCAGACATGCTGTGGCCATCCCTAACCAACAGCTGCGATGGGTGAAGTCACTCATCCACATAGATAATCTAACAAAACCACCAGTAATGTACATTCAATGATATGCTAGAAAATATAGTTTTGCTGGCAGGATTTGTTCCATGACCCTGCTCTCTTCAGTGAGCAAAGCAGGGAGAGATGTGAGGGATGCCCGCAGGAAGCCTGTCCAACCTCTGCATAGCCTGGGATGGCTGCGCTGGCAAAGCACTGCTAATGCAGCCCTAGGAATAGGCAGCCCTGGTTGTTTTCAGCCTTGGCATGTAGAAAGATTCCCACATTGTACTCTGATCACATTCAGGTGGGTTTTATTCTGCAGTTGCAAAACACCTCAGAAGAAGAATCCAAACTGATCTCAGGAGTGAAAGAAAAACGGAGGGGCAGCTGGTTTTGAGTGAGGCTCCTTTATCAAACGGTGTCTGTTCCAACCCCTTCTGTTCGGGAACAGTCCCACTAGAAAAAGCTCCCCTTTCCAGCTTATCCTTTCTGCAGCTGTCACTGAGCTGCTCATTGCTCATGAAGTTACCGGCACCTGTGTCTCCCGATGCAATCTAGAGGCTCCCACTGTTTATTTCAATGTAAATATTTTTTTTGTTGAGAAACAAAAGAGGCTGGAAAAAGGGAGGTTATGGGAATATTCAGGATGAGATAAGGAATCTGAGGCAGAAAAGAACACACCAATTACCTCAGCTCACACGCTCATCTGCCAGATGAAACCAGTTTTACCGGCTGTTGCCCAAAGGCAAAACACCACAGGGCTTCTGATGTCATGTTGGCCTTTGGTTATGAGCCCGGGTAAATGGGTACCTGGCAGAGAGAGAGAAAGGGCTGTGCTGCTTAATGCCAGCTTCATCTATTTATGTTCCTCTAGCATCAATTAAAAATATCTCTGTCTCATTCTGCGTGCCTGCCTGCCTGCCTGCTACTGTGGTATTTGTTTTCTTTCCCTAGCACTGCAGATTGCCTTGCCTTACAGTTTACAACAGTGAGAGCTGGCACTTGCCTCTGGCAGGGCAGAGGATGAGAAACCATTTCACTTTTCCTCCACTCTGTCTTCGTGCGGAGCCGCAAAGGTGTTTGATGTGCTGGTTTTTGTGAAGGGGTGATGTACAAGGCCAGGGCTGCTGTTAATTTGCAGTGCCTCAATAGCATTAGCTTTTTCCTTAGGATTTAAATTGAATTGGTGGCATTGCTGGGACAATATAGTGCTGTAGATCTGAAGTGTGCTCTGTGTATTTGTCTTTTTTTTTCTTTATTATATTTACCTTCTTTTTCTTCCTCTTTTTTTGGCCTTTTTTATATCACCAAGACCCAGTGAAGCAGATTTTATGTTGCAATAATTCTGCATGTTTTGGTTATAAATATCCCAAAGCAAAGTTAAGGGTTTTTTCATATAACTATCAAAGCAAGTGTCTGCTTCAGCCCAAATTGAAAAGGACGTTTTACATATAAAAGTTCATCAGTGGGTGGTAAACAGCTTCTGTCCTAATACATATTGTAAATATTCTGCTGCAGCACAGACCGACAGCTTTGGTGAAACTGGTAGTATCTGACCTAGACGCAACAGTTCCCTGTGCTAGTTGCTATACCTGGAACTTAACCAGGGTCTGAGCACCCAAGAAATCCCAGGATAATCAAGTCTTTCGCCCATAGCAATATAAAAGATTTTTCCAGCCTCCAGTTTCTCCTTGCATTCCTAGCTGTCTCTTTGAGAGCAAATAATGCCACAAAGTAATTTAAAAACAGAGGAGGTAAAAATCAGTAACTTCAGCAGTAGCAGCACAGACAGTTTCCTCCATCACAATCTCCCATCTAGATTTTCCAAGCAGACTTGCAATTTCAGTGGTTGCCTTGGCTGGTGCCCAGCATGATAAGCCTGAAAGCAGCCAGGCTGTCTGACAGCAAATGCGCAATGATTTTGAAAAATCAGGGTTCTTCAAGAGTTCTCAAGTTGATAATCAAAAACTACTAAATATTTCTCATTTTTCTTCTTCCTTGGAGTTGCACACCCTCAGAACGGCAAATGCTTCGTGATCTGAAGCCAACACAACAGCATTGGTATATCACTGGCTTGCAACAACATCTATTTGAAGGGATGTTTTAAAGCAGTCTGCAGTGCTGGAAGGCGGCTTTTTCTGTACTGCTTCTAGCTAGGATGTGCTGATCTGAGCACTCGGCAGCATAATTTATTTATTAGGACTTCATACCAATTTTTTTCCCCATTGACACAGGATTAAAATTAAACATCCCTAACTGCACAAGATGAAAGTATAGCTTAGCTCATTCAGGTACATCCGTATTAGATCCATGTGTAAGCGATTACTCCCCGCTAGCTGGATCTTGCTTTCGTGTACAAGCAGAACTCCCCCGAGACGACTCACCCGAGTCAGATGTTTAGCTGAACCCTGACTGTGCCCAGACGTGGCAGCAACTGGAACAGACCAGGGCAAACCTATAGCTGCCATTGATACTAAGGGGGCTGTCGTTAGGGCTGAGATCCTTGGGAATGCATTGATTCCTTGGCCCCATAATTTCACCTGCCAAGCACAGTGCTGCACAAACATGCAGTGAAGCTCAGTAAGTCACCTCTTCAGGAGCTGCTGGAGACAAGATGCATTCCCAAGTCATGCAGCTGCCTGGCTGTTAAGTGCTGGAGGCACAAGACAGCCACCATCACCACAGCCTGTGGTCACTTGGGCTGACTCCACTTCACTTTAAGACTTTGCCCATACCAGTTACCAAGTCGGAGGCTAAGAGAAATGGTGGTACCTTGCAGTGGTCTCATCTCTTGATGCTGCCTCTCCCAGAGACAGCTCAGGCAGACAGAAAATGTCTGGCTGAGTGTCCTGCTGCCAGTGCACAGCAACACCTCACAGGGGGGCATTGTGGGAAGCCAAAATGCTAAGAGCAGCCTTTGAGATCCACGGGACCCAAGAGAGGGAAAGGAAAAGCATTCCCCACCAAAGGTCCATTTTCAGGGAGGCAGTGCGGGCTGCTTTGGGTACTGGGAAAAGATCAGGTGCATGCAAAAACCCAGCTGGCAGGGAAGGCATCAGATGCAGAGGAAAAGGTCTCTCTTCATCCAGCCACTGCCATGGGGACCCAGTTGACCCCCTGAAAAACCCTGCTGGGCCAGACCCCACTCCTGCAAGCAGGCCACATTCTGACTTTCCATCATTAAAGTTTCTCCTGCTCCACCAAGCACTTTTATCCCAATGTCTGGGCTGACAGGCATGAGTTTGGGGTTCCAACAGGACTGATGGGGAAAAAGGACTCCAGAAGATACCACCAGCTTTTCAGGGAAGGGGTTTGCCTGCACATCTTCTTCTCTTAGGGTGTCTGCTGCCCTTGCACCTGAGGGAAGAGTGGTGGGAAGTCATCACCCACCCTGGCCATGGGGCAAGGGGCCTGCTGGTCCTTTGCTGGTGGATGTGCTACAGAGAAGTCCAAGTCAGGAAGCCAGTTTGGTAGTTTGTGGCATACTAGGAGCATGCATGGTGCAGACTTGCTTGAACTGAGTGGACTCTGTAAGGGCCTTGTCGGGGATGCAAAGGGTTTTTTCAGAAGAAAAGTGCTGCCTATGGGGTCCCTAAGCTTTGCAAAGCATGGAATTGAGCACAGTGCTCTTAAAGGAGTGGGATGGACTGTGGTGGGATGGACTACTACGCCAGCGCAGATACGGGCTTCCAGGGAAAACAGCCCCTAGTGTTATCCAAAAGCCGAATGTTTCTCTGGGAAGGATCATGAAGGAGAAATGAAATATACCTGGAATATGATTGCTAGAAATATCACTGAATGCACAACTTGTCGCCTTTTACATCAGCTACTTTCAAACACAACCTCATTGTGCAAGGTCTGCTTTGTCCTTCAGACTGCCGAGTGTTCCTCATTTTGTGATAAGCAACATGTCAATTACTTTGTCCATTGCTCCCTGTGCATACATTACGTGGTGACATATGATGTGGTGATGACACTGACACCACCCGTTGATTGCCCAAGGTTTGAAAAGGTGGCCTGGAATGGAAACTATTGTCACAAAGACCTTTACACATCAGTGGGTTGGTTGGTTGGTGATTACAGACTATGAAGGGAGGAGAGAGTAGAGCTTGGGCAGTTTTGCTGCAAACACTGTGGTCCAAAGTTATGCTGTAGATGTTAGGATGTCCTCATTCATGGAGATTAAAGCACACAATAGGAGAAGCTGCCATGTTAGTAATGCTTGCAGAAGCATAACATATATGAAAGTACTTCCAGTGCTTCCATCTCCCCAGAAGTAAACAGAAATTAAAATGTACTCTAAGTTTGCACACACAGAATCATTAACTTTGTATAGTTAGGGACTAGAGAGAGGGAGGGAAGGGGGATTTTTGGTAGGATTTTTTTCTTTTTTTTTTTTTTTTATTTTGCCCTGGGCAAAATTTTCAACATTAACTAATTAATGTTTATAAAGCACTTTGCATATATAGTGCCTTTCATCAGGGGATCTCCAAGTATTAGATTATATTATCTTGAAGGCCCCAGGCCTGTGCATACTAGCCCAATAAAGTATTAGCCTTATAAACTTTAGTAATTCACTTTGGGTTTTTTCCTGGGGTTTTTTTTTTTGGTTGGGTTTTTAATCTTCCCTCTTCTGAAAATGTGCCGAGCATTTTGGCTGTGTATGTAAAAAGGTGGTAAAAAGCATGGTGTCAGCCAGAATGACCATATGAAAACTCAGGCTCCATAATGAACTTCTCAAATCCTCTAGTTGCCAGAACTGGGGAGCAGCAACTGTGCCAAACTAAAATTCAACTATTCAAGTAGAGGCCAGGAGGAGGCATCATCACTGGTGTGGGAAGCAGCTCTGACATTTACTCTGGTAATGACAGCGGGGATAAGCAAAAAAGGGGAAGAAAGGGAGACCCCTGATCTCTAGAAGCATCAGGAGACAAACCCCTTGCTATGGCTTGGGGGTGAGCTGGTGGCTCTTCTGTATTGCATTAAGTTTCTGTTACTGGTGGCTGGAGGCTGGGAAGGCAAGGATGGGCATGAAAACAGCTACATTTAGCCCATCTGGAGTGTCTCCATTGCTGCCAGCCTCCTGGGCAGAGGCAGGAGGTAGAGTACCCCAAAGCCACGCCAACAGTAGTGAATCTCCCATGTGCTAAATCTGAAAAGCCTGCTTGGGTGTGGGCTCAGTGGATGACTCAAACAATTACTTAACAATAGCTGCTTTCGTGAGCTGGCAGGGATGAAGCCAGGTTCACAATGGAAAAAATGTGTGGGCATCTCGGCTTTAGCGAAACACATGGGGAGCAGACTTGCTGCTGCATGCAGGAACTACCAACAGAGAAAGCAAGGCCTTGGGGAGCAGAAACTTGACAGGGACAAGGCAAAGGATGTCTTTGCCCTTACTTGCACATCTTACAGGTGGAATTCCCCCAGCTGAATTTAGCTGGATAAGGGCTGCTACTCTGAGGGAAAGACTGAGCAGCAAATCCAGGCTTTTGAAGAGTCAGCGGTATTCAGAACTCCAGAACAGGGCCATCCCTTGTGAGGCCATCTTGTCCAGACTAAAGTGCTCTTTCATAAGTGAAAGTTCACAGCAAGGATGAGAAATCCTTTCAAAGGAGAGGAGAGTTCAGCAGGGTGATGGCACGTGTAGCTACAACCAGACAGGTACTTCTTCATAGAAACAACCTGATAGCTCTTCAGAGCCTGCACACACTGAAGAACTTTATGGGGAGCTTGGAGCAGGTAAAAGTGCTTGCTTGCTGCTTGTGGACTGACATTCCAAATCTCAAAATATCCACTCTGCATGTGACTCCCAAGAGAGAGACAGCTGGGAGAAGTGTGCAAGGGGGTTGTGGGGAATGACTCTCCAGATGGGTTGTGGGCAGCATCTGGACATGGAAAAACATATCAGGAAACCTAGCAAGTAGGAATCACTCACCAGGTTTGCAATATGGATAAGAACCTGGTACGCTAAGCCTTGCACCCTGCACTGTGCACTCCTGGTCCTGAGGAAGAGTGGGAACTCCACAGCGATCTGGAGGGTGCTCATTGTGTTGACCTAGAGCAGCATTCAGATGGAGATGCAACTGTAGCAGAGCTCTTGCTGGGCAGGGAGCAGACAGAGACATCTTTGTCATGTTCACATGCTTTATCCCTGGAGCCAGAGCTGTGGGACAGCAGGAGGCCCAAGTCCTGGGTTGGCAGATGTCCTAGGAAGCATGGCCCACACAGGTTGCTCTGTTGCTGCAAACAAGAGAGGGCTGTGAGGGCCAGCTGTACATTGAGAGTGAGGAGAGAGTGAACTTTCCTCCTCTGGAGACACCACAGTGCAGAGAGTTGGCCTGGGAGCAGCCAAAGGTCCCATCACCTTGCTCCAACCAACAGAGTGGGCTGATGTACTCTATGTGATTGCAGTGAGCATTGAGAGGCACTTCTGGTTTTTTGTCTCCCCTTCAGGCAGCTGTAGTTATAAAGAGCTCCAGTGGTGCTCTTCTCCTGGCATTGCTGTGTGTGCTGGACGCATTTTGCTCTCCCAGCTTCTCCAGTGCTTTATGCACTGTGTTTGACCCCTGCTGGCAAGTGTGTATTTATACTGGCAAATGAGTCCATCTACAGATAAAGGGCCTCTAATGAAGCAAGCAGGCACGGTTAGGAAGGGTCGCTGTCATGAACTGTCTATGTACACGTTACTCTCACCTCTTCTTTGATGCAGACACTTCACTTACAGGTCAGGCTAATATGTCTGGTCCTTCAGGCCAGGATACTCCCACACTTGATATGCAGCAGGAGGGAGTGCTTGGTGTTACTGGTATCACCTCCAACCTAGGGCAAGCATGGATTAATCCACACTCGTCGACAGGGAGCAAGGCATATTTTCCCTTTCACTGAACTCAGGAAGCAGACGTTGCTGCACCAGGCCCTGGGGAGCCCAGAGCCGGGCATGACGACTCACAGGTAATCACAGATGGGCTGTGAGTCATTCCTGCCCTGGAAACCGACCAGCTTCTGCTCATCAGCTACCATTGCAAGAGCTGCAGCTCCTGTTAGATGTGAGTGGTTTCGCTGCCTGCTGGTTGCTGTCCATCCATTTGGAAGTCACCTGTACTCCTCTTCCACAGGTGGGTGGTACGAGTGCTTTGGAGCAAAATATGATGCTTGGCTTTGAAGGAGAAAGGCTGTGAGGTTTACTCATTGCACAGCCGCAGCTCCACCCATCACCAAAGCAGGTGCACTGCCAACTGCAGTCTTCAGCCTCAGCAGATCTGGGAGAACTGGGGCTCTTTGGTTGCTCTACCCATTTGCATGCAATTCCCTCTAACTCCCGAATCCTCTCCCTGCGACAGGTAATTTGCCTACCCAACAGGAGCTCAGGAAGAGTCATGCAGCCTGGGATTTCCCCACATTTCACACCAATGAGTCCTGACTGATGCCAGTTGAGATGTAAGAGCAACAAGGAGGCAACACACAAGGATGAGAGCGGCTTCTGCTGAAACAGAAGAGATGTTGGTCCAGCACAGGGAAGCAACACTACCATGCTGGGCTTGGGTACACCATCTCATGGTGCTGTGTAGCTAGTCATCTAGGGAGTCCTCTCCCATGGAGGTCATGCTGCTCCTTTGGTGGGGACAGCTGTAGCTGAGCAGTTGCAGCATGGCCAAAGAGCTTGCAAGGACCAACACTGAGGCGCTGGCAGTAGCTGAGGGACTCCAGAGGGAGACAAGAAAGGACTTGCAGCAAAGCTGACTCTGCAAGGCCGAGTTGGGCAACTGCAGTTTAGATCAGTTATAGATCTAGAGGCCCTCAAGTGAGGCAGGAGACAGAGGAAGCTTCCCTCTCCTGCCAGCACATCCATATTTGGAGCTGTGGGTGAAGGCTGCTCCCTGCCTAGGGGCTCAGGAGCCAACAAATTGGGCCACTTAGTCTAGTACAGAGAACGTTTGCCACAGCACTCTTCTCAGGTTTTGGGGGGGTTTTGGGTAGCTTTGGGGGAGGAGGCATTGATTTGTACCCCCAGATAAAAAAGTTTCAGCTCTGTCTTAAAGCAAGCTCCAGCACAGTAAACAATTCATGTCCCTCCAGAACAGGTGTTGCAGGCAACTCTCCCTACCTCGGGCAGTGCTGAGCTGGTTTTATGGCCCTGGCTAGGTACATCTTTGGACTATTCAAAGTTCCATCTCTCTCTTGTTAAAGTCTGAGGACTAAATAGAGATGCCTCTTCCTCACCGCCTATCCATAGGGAGGAGAATAACCCTGGTGCAAGCAGCTGTTGTTCCCCACTGCGGCAAGATGGGCACTGGGGCTCAGGCACCCTTCCAGGCAGTTCATCAGAGATATGAGGGACCAGCAGCGATGCCCCACAGTGGGGGAGACAACTGCAACAAAGCAGGCTTAGGGGATTTGGAGGGCATGATGACCATCTCAGGCTCCAGCACAGGGAGGATGGATTTATAAGCATGTGTATGCCTGAACTCCAGCCCACCAACAATCTCTCCCCAAGGGAGGGCATACAGCTTCCCCATGAGCATTGAAAACACAGAGGGAAATACCCTTCAGAAACTGCCCAGATTTCATACTTGGAATTCAGACCACCAGTCTTGTGATTCCTGGAGATCTGATTCATGCTTTTTGAACGTGTGGGTTTGGCAATCCTGTGCTTACACTTACAGCCATTTCCCAACCCCTTATTTTCCCCAGAGGTGTTCTTACTTTTCCCTTTTTTACTCTTGTACACATGAAATAAACTGCTTGGGGGTTAGGGGGGTTGTTACTGATAGCAAAACTCATCTATTAAATTCACAGTGAATTGCTCACTAAATAACAGCAAAAAAAATCCCCCACAGTTTTATAGTCTAAACTAACCACAGCAAGTTGGAGCAACTCCTCACGGCTTTTGCTTTGCCTTGGGGCAGGACATACTGGGCGAGGGTTTTTCTCCCCAAGGAGCAGCAGGAAAATGCTGTCCCACCACTGCAGCCATGCTGGGGGTGGCACACAAGCCCTGTACCATCCTGGTGGACGTGACCTGTCTGTCCCCACATGTTTTTGTGGGAAAGGTGAGCTCCTGCCCCACTCCAGCTGCTCTAGGGAGGGAGGTCTGGGTACATGCAGGCACGTAAGCCCCTAGGAGAGCATCTAAGGGCTTTTCCTGGGGTCATGAAAATAGGATGGTTTTGTTCTGGGATATTTAATGTGAGAGTTTTGGACCCACATTAATTTGGACCAGCAAAAATCCCATTTTTTCCTCCCACATATACTTTTTGTGCAGTCCTAGAAAGGACTGTATCTTTATCACTGTAGATATCAACCAGGGGCATAAGTAATACCTCAGCTCAAAGAAACAGTATTAATTATCCAAACCCTGTGCTAAGCTCCATTTGTATTCCCTCAGACAGCCTGCTGCTGCCACAATGGAAGGCAAAACCATGAACCCATGGGAGTGGAGACTGTCTTCCATTTTCTCTGAGAGCTCCCTGTCCATCTGAAGATAGAGCAGAATCAGAAAGCAAAAGGGTGAGGGAGAGGGTTTGCAAAGTGCCACCCCCAAAGTGGCCCCACACACTCGGAGGTGTTACAAGATGTGACCTTTCAGTCGGTTTAGGATTCACAGCTAATTTCAGGAAAAGGCTTTGTTGTGGTAAATTTTAGGAAGGTATAATATAGTGCTGTCCTTGGTCTACATTGCCTCAAGCAATGGGCCATGGACATCCACAGAGGATGGCCCATTGGGAAAGGGAACTACCAAAAGCTAGGCGGAGGGAAATCCCCAGTGCAGAGTTTCAGCTGCTGAGAAGTGAGTGTTTCCTTCTCGTGGCAGTCTCTGTGATGCCACAGAAGCCTAACACCAGCAAGTTTTTATTGGCATCACAGTAAAGCCCAACTTGAACAAGACATCTGAAACAGCTTAATAGCCTAAAAGCACTGCAGCTGCCTGGGACAGCCTGCCTTCTTTCTGCAGGAGGTGAATATAGGAATCTAGGGAAGGAAAACTGCTCCACCCCAGCCATCCTTCCCTGGGGGAAAGGGAACCTGCCTCTCTGATACCTTGGGAAGGCGGAAACGACAGCAGACTTTTGCAGCCAGCACTCCTCAAGGCTTTCGAGAAGTTAACATTCAAGGTTTGGAAGCTCTCAAGATCGCAAGTACAACAGGACTAACTTTGCCTACTATTAACAAAGATAATGGAAGAGAAAGTAACTGAGCCCTATTTTAGCCCTGTTGAAATTGACTTAATGTCTCAACATGCCCACAGGGACCCCCAAGTGCCCACAATTCCTGCCTGGACAACAGCTTTGCGATAAATCTTTGTAAGCTACCAGCCTGAATAAGGGGCAGCTGAGGAGTTGCTTGTGCAGGAGGTGTCTCCTATGGAAGACAATCAAAGCAGCAAGCCTGAAGAAGGCTGAGAAGGAATGGTAGTTATCCAAGGGAAACAAATTATTTGAGGGATGAGAAGGAGAATCAGAGCAGCCATGGAAGCTGAAGAGGAAGGCAGGCTTTTGGGCAGAGCAGATGTGCCCAACAGCTGTGAAAGACTAAGGTGGAAGCACCTGGTCTGGGTGTTGCTGCTCTGTGAGCATTTCACTTGGGTTTCGCCTGAGCACAGAAGTTAAAGCCAGGCTGCAGGATGCCTGGATGAAGCAGACAGTTCTCTCCCAGTTCAGAATTCATAGAATGAGCATAATGGAGTAGAGGGGCTGAATCACTTTCCTTAATCTTCTGACCACACTGCTTTTGATGCGGCCCAGGACACAGCTGGTTTTCCAGGCTGCAAGTACGTGTTGCCTGCTCGTGCCCAGCCTCTCATCCACCAGCACCCCCAAGTCCTTCTCAGCAGGGCTGCTCTCAGTGACTTCTCCCAGTCTGTACTCATGTCTGGGGTTACCCTTACCCAGGTGCAGCACTTGCACTTGCTCTTGTTAAACCTCATGAGATTCCCCTGTGCCTACTTCTTGAGCGTGTCCAGGTGTGGACGGCATCCCATCCTTCAGGTGTGCCAAACGCACCACTCGGCTTGGTGTCATCTGCAAACTTGCTGAAGGTGCACTCGATCCTTCTGTCTGTGTCAATAATGAAGATATTAAATAACACCAGTCCCAATACAGACCCCTAAGGGACACCACTTGTCACTGATGTCCTTCAGGGTTCTGAGCCATTGACCACTATCCTCCGGATATGACCATCCTCTTATCCATCTAACAGTCCATCCATCAAATCCATCTCTCTCTAATTTAGAGAGAAGGACGTTGTAGGATACCATGTCAAAGGCTTTACACAAATCCAGTTAGATGGTATCTGTGGCCCTTCCCTTGTCCACTGATGTAGTCACTCCATCACAGAAGGCCACTGGGTTGGTCAGGCAGGACTTGCCCTTGGGGGAAGCTGTGCTGGCTGTCCCGAATCACCTCTCTGTCCTCCATGTGCCTTAGTACAGCTTCTGAGAGGATCTGTTCCATGATCTTCCCAGGCACGGAGATGAGGCTGACAGGTCGGTAGTTCCCAGGGTCCTCCATTCTACCCTTTCTAAAGATGAGTACAATGTTTCCCTTTTTCCAGTCACCTGGGACTTCAGGTGAATGGCATGAGTTTTCAAATATCATGGAGAGTGGCTTGACAACTACATCAGCCAATTCCCTCAGGACTCTGGGATGCATCTCATTGAGTCCCACAGACTTATGTACGTTCAAGTTCCTCAGGTGGTCATGCTTATACAGTGGGAAACACTTTGCTCCTTATCCTGCTGTCTATCCTCTTGAGAGATGTAGAAGAGAGGTTGCCATTGAAGACTGAAGCCAAAGAATTGTTGAGTATCTCAGCCTTTTCCTCACCTGCTGTCACCACTATCCCAGCATTGTTTATTAGTGGGAGTACACCTTCTTATACCTTCAAAACATCATTCCCAGGGCTTAAAACCCTGAGAAAGGGCAGTGGCAAGGGAGACCAGCAAGGGAAGGCAGGCAGTGCTACAGCAGGATTGCGCAAGGCACGGGCAGGGGGGCAGGATGCAAAACTAAGGCAGCTGCGGGGGTAAAGAAGAGGTGGGAAGCAGATTCAACACTGCAGAAAACAGGTGGAGGGGACAAGAGCGGGGAAGAGGAGCTGGGCCACTGCATTTCGGGCAGTCGTGCCTGGGGATGTTTGTTCAAAGAGCCAGGGAGTGTTTGTGCCACATCCCGATGTGAGGAACTCGGGCCCCTGACGTATTGTTTACTGCCTACGATGCAGACTGGCTTCTCAAGGAGACCTCCTCAATGAGGGACGTGCCTGAGGAGGCTGGTGCCATATCAGACCAAGGAGCACCCAGAGAACCAGCCGGTTGGTTCAGCGAGGCCTCAAAGCCCCCACATCCCGGCCTCCCAGCCGCCCTCTGGCCGAGAGCCGCCGGCCGCCAGCCCAGCGCAGCGAGGGCAGGGCCTTCCCCACGGGCAGGGCCTTCCCCAGGGGCTGGGCCGCGCTGGGCAGGCCCGGCGGCCCTGGGGCAGCAGGGCGGTGCTGGCTCCTGTGGGCGCAGAGCCAAGCAGGAGCTTTCTCAAGGCTGCCTCCGCCAACCCTTCGGGCTGGGTCCCCGCGCAGGAGCTGCGGGCGGGTCAGCGCCAGCTCCCGCCACCCATCGCCCCGTGCCACCCACCCTGCCCTGCTTCGACTTCTGCCATGTGGCAGGTGCCGCCCAAGGCGGGTGACAGCTAAGCAGGAATTTTAAATCTCTTCTTGCTCCCTTCTTTAAATCATCCATGTGTTTCTGGGGGAGGGAAAAAAATCACCAAAAGAGGCAGCACCCTAACCCTTCCACTCTGCGAGGGCTGCGTGGAACCTCCCCGCCTTTCTTCCCTCGGGGATGCTGCACCTGGGGTCAGCTCGGCTTCCCTGCTCCCAAGCGTGGCTCAGGACTGCAGAAAGTTGAGTCTGTTATGGAGAAAAAGCCTGAAAAGGCCTGAAAAGGCAGACGTCTAGCTCAGGAGGTGGAGGAGCCTCACCCAGGTACAGGGAGGTCTGGAAGAGTCGGGTCCCTGCGAAGTTTTCATCCCCAGAAAATTTTTACTTGATCAGGACTACAGAGAAAAAAAAACAAAAGAAAGAAAAATAAGGCTCCTGACTCACTCTCTTCCCAAGACTGCCCTAGCCCAGGGCATTTTCCCTGCCTTGGGAAGTGTTGCAAAATTTGAGCTTGCCCTGGAGGTATCTCTCACTAATTACTGGATATCCTGGTTTTGTGTAAGGACATAGGCAGAACCTTCCCACAGGTTCTTCTTTACCGCATGGGAAAAAAAACTCGAAACGCTGATTTCTGTTTCAGCATCCCCAGCAGACTGCTGTGAAGGGCTGATTGTACACTTGAGGGGATCTTTTTCTGGAGCCATCCTCCCCAGCTCTGGGGCATCACTCACCACCAGTTTCTAAGAAGTGTGGAATTTCAAAGGCAGAAACAAGCTTACTTTTAATATTTGCCCTCTGTACCTGAAGTTTGGGTCACTTTCAATTTTTTTTCCCCTGTAATAAAGAAGGCTAAAGCTTTCAAATTAGAAGCAAAGACAGAGCTGTGTGAGATGAGGCCTCTTTGAGTTCGCACCACCCGCCAGCTGGTCTGCAAAGGGCTAAGGAATGGGCTGGTGAAAGGCAGGGTGCAGAAAATTACACACCTGGCCCTGACAAAAGGTAGCACAAGCCTGATTACCACCTCAGCTTGATGCAAGGCAAATGCTCACATGGGCTATAAGCCTCCAACTGTGGTTTATTCACATCAGTGGAGGAAAACTGCTTCATCTATGAGATGTTGAGTAGCCCACACTGGATCTGCACATCTCCTGGTATGTCTAATGTAGCTACACATCTTCTGCTTATTCCAGCCTCTTCTTTCAGTGTCAGGCAACTCACTCCCATGGACAGCATGTGGCCCCCATCCCACACTGGCTCAGTTCTGTGCTGGTGATAGTCCTTGCCACTCCTTCAAAGAAGATGAGGTGATAAGAGAGGCGTTTTCCAAATTTTAAGAGACATGAAGTTAAAAATGAAAATTGCATTGAGCAGGAAGCAACAATATAAGGATTTCTTCCTCAGTAAGTCTGCTTCATTAAATACACAGCCTGCCTACACATACTCACCGACTTTGTTTCTAGAAAGTTCCCTTTCTGTCTTTTCTCTAAAAGAAAGCCTCTGCCAGAAAGCATGTGAATGTATCACTGAAGCTCCTGAAGAGAGGAGCGAGCTCTGTTTTCGATCCTCTGTATGCATCCTCCTTTTCCTACCCTTCTTAAGACTTCCCGCTGATCAGCTTTTCAAGGGAGTCTTTATTCTCTGCCCAATTTTGCACAAAGGTATCAAAGGATTTTAACACATTAAAACTTGAAACCTCTTAAAGAAAGAAGATAATTTATCTCCTTCCTCCCTCTCTCCTTGTTGCTGGAGTTTCACACCTGGGAGCTGTTATAACTCAGTCTTTACATAAAGTAGAGTTATTTCTTTTTAAAAGTTACTCAGCCATTCTTATACACACGGAGTACATGTATATTCACACGTAATTACTTGAAAAAAATACTTCCATCCTCCCTTCCAGCTTCTAAGAACAGAAATAAGAAACACCTTAAAATAAGTGTAAATAATAAACCCCGTCATGCTGAACACTTCAAAGTGGAAGAGCAAATATCTCAAGAAGCTTGGGGAACTACATGTAATTATGAATTAGTTCTCAAAAACAGATACAGATGATCTGTCAGATAATTTTTCATTTCAAATAGACTTAAAAATACTATTCCCTGTGATCTGGTAGAGACAGTAACTGCTTACTGATAAGTGCAGAGCAGTTATCAAGCAAAACCTGTGGGGCGGGAGCATGGCATGCTGAGCTGCTGAGATGGACTTTTTGCCTGAGCAGTATCTATGCAGAAGACCCCCACCTTTGCTCCCTCCCACCAGGGCACAGCCCCAGGGAAGGTAGTCTTTCAGTGGCACTACAAATGGGCAGACCTCTGGTGAAACACATACTGGTCAGCCTCTGGGGCCTCAGCGTGGGTCCTGGCACCACTCAGTGTCCACCTGAATCCCACAAAACAGGCTCTGTACCCTTGGCCACTTCTGAGACAGACACAGGCTGACAGTGAGACACGTGGAAGGGCTGTAGGACTGTGATATGGGGTTGGGGAAGAGAATGGATGGCCATGTCTGATAGGGTGTCCAGCAGGAACTTTGGACGGCTCTGCCAGGGAAACATCCCTTGGAAGATCTGCTAGAAGGACCGTGTAGAAAGTCTTTCACTGAAGTAGGACTTAGTGGTAGAAGTCTTAGCCACCATGAAACACCAACTTCCTGCAAGGACCTTCCCAGCACAGAAAGTAGCAGCCTCAGGGCTGTGAGCTGACCTGTGCCACCATCTCCTTCCACTCCAGAAAAACCATGCAAATCCAGGATGAAAACCCTTCTTTTCCTCCCTCCTTTGCAGCAAAAACCCTTTCAAAACCAGGCTCCCCTGAGGGAAACTGTGAAGAAGGGGATCATGAGGAGAGACTGGGTAGCAAAGTTATCAGCTAACATGCCAGAATATCTACAGAGAGCGGGCAATGAGTGAGCAGCTCATGCCTGTAATAGAAGAGGAAAGAAGAGGCCGTAGGAACAAGGACTGATATATCTGGAAGGAAAAGATGATGTTTATTGCTTATTCCTTCAGTGTTACAAAGCCAGAAGGGGTGCTTGTCTAGGTTACAGAAGGCCTGCACCAAGTGAAACACTGGCATTGTGGCCTGCAGACAAGCAGCCTTTGTATCCAATGGGGGTGGGACAAGCCACTGACATGGTAATGAGCCCAGAACCCAAACTGGCAAAACAGACAGCTCCGGTGTGCTGTGCTCTGCAGCCTTGGTACTCAACTTTGCACCCCTCAAAGGAGTAAAGCCTTCACTACAGACTGTAGTTATTTCCAGAGCTACAGCCGTGGGACTTGGGATAACAGTGGCTGCATCCCGCTTTCAGAGCACGTGTAGACACCGTGTGCTACGTGCAGAGGGAAGAGTGTGAAGCGCTTGGCCTCAGAAACCCAGCAGCCCTCATCTGAAAAGCTGCTGGGAACAAGCCTGTTTCACCAAGTCCAATCACTTGGACTGTCTGCCCCTTCAGGACATCCTCACTTGCTTTAGTCTTTCTCTCTTCACACCAGTGATTACAAATGAAGAGGAAAGCAAAGAACAGAGCAAAGAGATGAACCTGGAGAACAGCTGACAGCACTTTTGCTCAGCACAGTGCACTCACATGGCAGGACACAGGTGCCTACAAAGAGAGGGGGCCTAGAACAACTTGATGCAAACAGTAGCCTTGAGCTACTCGTGTCAAAGTGTCCAAGAGAGTGCAATGGCTTTGAGGAATCATCCAGCAATGTCTCACAGTCCCCTGCTACCTTCCTCATTAAACCTCGAACAAAGCTGCAGGGTGTGTTAGTGCATTCCAGCTAGGCTTTCCCAGGGGGAGAAGGGAAAAGCTGAAGTCAAAGATAGTGCAAAGGGCTGGATTCAGTGCTAAGACTTGAAAATGGCAATAAAAGGAAAAAGCAGCAGTTGGAGGAGGAACAGTGCAGGCCCATTTTTGTCACCAAGCAACTCATAAAATTTGGCATAGAGATAGTAGTAAAGATAGTAGTAAAGAGCAAGCAATAACAGCTTCCCCCCCCATCTGTATATACCCTTTTCTCTAAAGGTTGAGCACTTCAGTGGCAGGGATAGTTGCCCAGCCAGCTCAGTGTATCAGAAACAGCCACTAGGGTAGCAGGCGAGCTGGAAAGCAGGAAGTGCCTGAAGCAAGCTTTGGAGCCCTCCCAGCACTGGTGGCACAGAGGGTTGGTTCCCCTAGGTTCCCAAGCTTGAACACGAGCATACTGAGAACTAAAAGGCAAGGGAGCATGATAGCAGGTTTTGTCCTCATCACCTTATGACTGGAATTTTAGTATTCCCATAAAGGGCAGGAGGAGTGGGGAAAAGCATAGAAATGAACCCCTGGTGATCTCTCCTTTAACTCCTGAGGTGGCTGAGCAAAGCCCAGGTATGTCCTAAATGCCACTTTAGAGGACACTTTTCTCAGAAACAAAGCTGAGCTCAAATAGGAGGCAGGATGAACCCTTGGCAGGGAGACAAGTATTTTCAGTTTTTGCACCAAGGACAAAGCTGTCCCTGCCTGAAATTAGGCCTAAAGACCTGCTGAAAAACCTTTCTGAAACATCTGCTACTCCTTATAGTGCAAAATTTTTGAATTTGAGGGGTCTTTTGGGAGTGGGGTAGGTGTGGACATGACACACGGGGCAAGAGGCAGCACACAGGGAGAATCTACTGGTGAGAGAACTTGCTCTGGCAGCAATAAAACCATGTGATCTGCATCATAGACAGGCCATAAAAACACCTGAAGCATCCATCATCCTTTAGATGTATCTATTTATCAATTATTTTCTCCACCTTATTTCACTTCATTATCACGTTGGTTGAAAGAAGCAAAAGAGGCAGGCCAATATGCAGAGGCTCTTTGTGGTTCTCCAGCCTGCACTTAATTAACTGTGAGTTGCTTTAAAAATAATTTAGGACAGTGCTTCCACAGCACATTGCTGAAGTCTGACACAGTTCATGCTTTTGCTTCCCAGAACATGTGCAAAGCTCTCACCTGTGCCCAGCTGTTAACAAAAATCCCACAACCCAGTCTCTGTGCTGACCGAGAGGAGGAAATCAGACATGAGAGGTTGCTTTTTCTCCCTGCCCACCCCTCCCCTTTCCAGCAATCCTTTGCTCTGTCACCTACTTCTGTTTAAAACCACTTCAGACAGAGATGTTCTTAGTTAATATGTCACATGAGGAAACTGTGCCAGCTCCTGCAATGGGCAGACAGCTGGGGCTCGCTCTTGGAGTCACACCATTAGTCATGGTGCTGACAGCTTCAGATGCTGAACTTCTCACGTAAGGAAACAA
The DNA here is from genome assembly GCF_009650955.1 of Corvus moneduloides. NCBI lineage: Eukaryota > Metazoa > Chordata > Aves > Passeriformes > Corvidae > Corvus > Corvus moneduloides. The sequence continues at coordinate 116,262,171 of NC_045476.1, read as the reverse complement.
AGTTACCAATTTATTATTTTTAATAAAATAATTGCTTTAATGCAGTATTTAAAATAATCTTTAACATCTGATCAATAAGATACAGTACACAAATATGGAAAATGCTGCACTTTACATAAAAAGTAAAGCTAAGCATTTAATTATACAAAACAATTTTGCTCGATGCCATCAATATCTTGCAAACTATAGTCAAAGTACTGCTTTTCTTTTATATATATATATATATGCTATATATACATATATAAATAATTTACAGCATTCATTTACTAGATTTGTTTACTACTGTTCCAACAAAAACCAACATAACCGATTCACAGCTTAGTGAATTTGGTAACCATCTGCAGAGGTTCTGACAGCGGAGGATGTGTGAATAGTTGCTTCAAGTTTTGAAGCAGCATGCCAAGTAACCATGGGAAGCTTGTTCTTTCAAAGAAAAAAAAATTCAGCGGGAAGCCATTCAATAGTTGGTTAGAGCACGGTGCTAATAATGTTCTGTGTTTGATCCCTGTGCAGGCCGTTCACTTAAGAGTTGGACTTGATGATCCTGGGAGGGTCCCTTCCAACTCAGGATATTCTGTGATTCCGTGAATGCAATCAGGGCCTTTCCCACCAGTCCTGGGAAACAGCCATGCTATACAGTGCTGTGTCATGGAAGGCAACACGTTTGGAGGCTGGGGAGAAGGGTAACCCAGACGGTTTTCCTTCTACCACAAAGCAGTCTTTACCAGCAAGTAGACAATCTTTGTTCTAACAGTCTTTATAACCCAGAGTCCTCCTCCTCACTAAATGGAAACAAAGCAACTGTCTAAATACTTTTTATCTGAGAAGTTTCCCTGTTACACCACATTAAAGTACTAAATCAATATTCTAAAGCAGTGAATCCTGTGCTTTGCAAACAATGTTCCTCTCCAAGGAGTCTTCAGCTCCAGAGTTACAATGCATCTCAACTTTTCTCTTTTTTTTTAGTCAGAACAGGTTGTTTCTGTTAATATCTTTCCACATCTATGCTCAAGTTCAATGCTATTTTTTGTAACTACAGAAAAATAAACTGTTTCTTCTGTTTACCCTCCCTTTTTAGGATCTTTCACTCCTTGTATTTTTAGTAACTCCAAATTTTCCACGAGCATCCAAGTATGCCCTAACTACACTGTGTGGTGTACTTCAATCACAAGAATGACTGATTTGTCCTCCTTCCCCCAGTCACTTTCTCAGAGGAAAGGCTGAGGGCAATTGAGACAAAGTGTGGGGTAGAAAGGACCCCTCATTCGTTTTGCTTGCTACTTTGATCTCCACAAATAAGCATCCAGTAGTAATTCTAGACCCAGAAAACCTAAGAAGATGTTGAGTCAGACAGGCATGTCTACTGACTGCTGGTTCATGATTAAAGACAGTTGCCATGCTATACTGTGCCATTATAGTGATACTTGTTTCCCTAAAGAAGGTTGAATTGGAAGGTGGCACTTCCAATGTGGCACACATAGAACAGATGTTGCAGACTCTGGAGTACTGAAGCAAGTGACATACATAAACTAGGGACACTCATCAAGCCCTCAGAGCTTGTAAGACAGTTAAATGCAAGCAGGTAGGTGCTTATGTGTGCAGCTCAGTGTTTTCACTGGTTTACAGACTGATTTAAGCCAAATATTATTAAAAACCTTACAGGTGCTAAGTTAGGTATTTAATAAAAATGTTTATCTGTAAACAAGAGTTATCCTTACAACGGATCATTTTCCAGAAACTGGAATTTCAAGACAGTGCAACAATGCTTCAGTGTTTTCTTTGGCAGTAGACAGCAAGGTGAAATGCAAGATTCAAATCACTTCAGAAGAGCACGGTACAAGTGTAGAGAATGCTTCATCTCCTTCTCTTGTTCCATGCAGAATATCAAGTCCCTGAGACAGACACGGGTTACTCTTGGACAGAGCATCTGCTTCGTAAGGCTAAAACCTGATGAACCCGGAGCAATTCTATTGCCATTCAAACCCTAAATGGGGGAGAGAGGAAGAAAAAAACCCATCAGAAACATTAGAATTTCATGTAAATACAAGTTTTAACTAAACTGGTTGGATTATACTGCCTACTTGTATAAAACTAGCCCATTGATGTTCAGCTTTCCATGTTGAAAATCAGCAGTCCAAAAGTCCTTTCACATTAGATACTGAGAAAGACAAAGCAAGCACTTGCCAGCTGATGGTTTGTTTCAGTCAAAGCAATCACAAAGTTATTTCTTTCTTTAAAATTATATTAATATGGTAAGATAAATAACTGCCACTTCACTGAAGTCTGCTAAACAGACTTGCACTGAGAAAGGACACGCCATCTCTGAAGAAGGTACTAGCACAGTACCTATGTGGACCCCCAGGTTGTGCACAGCTCTTACTACCACTTGCTCCAGAGGTTTCCATCTCTTCATGAAGAAAACCATCACTGAGAGTGCGCCCTAGCTCTGGAACATGGTCAGGAGAAACTCTCATCCTGGCCATCATCTGTGCTCTGCCCTTTAAGGGAGCAACAATTACTCGGTGAAAGCATCCAGATATTCAGAGCACTGTATCTGAGCCTATCCATCTCAGTCAGCTGCCTTGCTTGGTTATGAAAATACAGTTGGTAGGAGATGATGATGTTCAGTAGTTTTACATTCAAGCTCCTGGAACAAGCAACCCCTGTGCTTTCCAAAATGCCCCAAGATTTATTATTAGGGGTGGGGAAGAGGAAGATTACCATGAGCTGCACAATAGACTGGCTACTTATCTTGGAGCCAATCTGTGCTGCACAGCCAGTCTCTTATCACTACTGGAGGGTTCTTGGTAATGAATGTAATTTGTACAAATACGAGTGCTCAGTCTCTGTAACTTCAGCAAGGCAATGCCTGCCAGCATCAACACCACTTGGAGATGGTGTTGCTTGGATGCAGTGTTAACTATATCAATTCTTACCCTAAATCTCTCTGCAAGACTTCAGCAAAATGACTTTGCCCACTTTGCTTAGAGAAATCTGTATAAACCCCCCCCATTTATTAGAAATTAATACCAGTACTGGACTACATATAGCAGTGAATGCTACTGTTGTTAGGATGGAAGCACTGAAATTTATTAAAAATAGATTTACCGGAGAGCACACGCTAGCCACAGAAACCCAGAGCACATTGCAGAAATGGAAGCTGTATTTTTTACAAGCAGCACGCAGGGTATTCAGCACCATTTCATTTGCTTTACAGTCAATACTATTAAACACTATGAAATGCCATCATTTGAAACTTTCAGTTTGTTAAATGGCTTGGAACAAATTTGTGCGTGGGGAAGACTGCTGGCCACATTGCACAGAGGGCACTGCTGTCCTGGTAAGACACAAAAGGGTCACAGTTCAAGTTTGTCATATGACAACCCTGAAGGATCCAGGGAAAAGATAGCTCTGCAATGCAGCTGCCAGCACGGGTTGAAAAGGAGGTCAGTCCAACAGGATGCAGCAGAAGGCCCGAGGCAATGTTATAAATGAAACAAACCCCAAGGGTTTTCAGCAACCCAACAGCAATGTCCTTTATAATTCAAAGAACTTTATTGAGGTGAAAGTATTTTCTCTCTAAATAAGTCATTAGACTAGAAGTCTTACCTTTAAAAAGACACCAAACAAAGCCACCTCAATCCTGTTCACTCTTACAAAAAGGAGACAGACGGCACAAATCCCCCAGCCTGCTTTGGAAGCTGTTGTAGCTGCAAGATGCTACAACAGGGCAGAAGCACCAAGCTGCCTGCATTTGAGACAGAGTTATGGATTTGTTTATTCTTAAATTCTTACCCATCATGCCCAGTGCAGAGACATAAAGCGATATTATGCTGTAATACCACATCCGAAGCCAAAGCTTATCCAGGGCCCTTGTTTGCTAAGACAGCCAGTTCACAGTTCTAAGTTTCCCACAGCATCACTCTGCCTTATCAAAGCTGCTGGGTACAGCATTTCAGGGGCCAGGAGCTCTTCAACAACCAACAGCTGCTAGCACAAGTTAAAGGAAAGGGTCCTTCTCTCAAAGTACATGATGGTTTAAAATTAAAGAAGCCAACAGACAGCCTAGGTCATTCCAGTCCAGATAGGGACCATGTTGGGGAACCCACTTTTAAGTAAATTTATACAGTGCTGAGCACTATCTCCTTTTAGCTACTGCCTTCCACAGTTGTATTGAAACACTGTTTTTTCATGGTTTTGTTTTAGAATTTGGACCAAGCAGTGGCCCAAGATCTGCATAACCCAAAGAACCATCACAGGCACCTCTGGTAATGTCCAAGACTTTACTTAAGAAATGCCCAGCTCTGACCTCTCAAGTTGACACAAGGACACTTTAGGGGAGGGTCCTCTGCTGCTCCACTTGAGCAAATTCCTATTGGGCAGGAGCTCGACCTTGTCTGGCCCTAGGCAACATCCTCTCCTTTAGATCTCACATACCCCTTCCTCAAAAGCACAAAGCTTTTGAGACCTGAAAAACACCAGCCCACTCCTTGCTCCCCAACATCTCTATTATATTCCTCCCATTTGGGCAGCAACCACTTGTGTCTTGCTGTTTTGGGGGATTCTTCACTGCTAGTCTTCAGCATACCCCAAGACAGCTTTGTCTATTTCGAGGGGAAGTGAAAAGTGCTGCTTTTCAACCAGGTCACAGCCAAGTACAAAGATAAGCAAATAGAAAATCCATCTTAGTAGAATCAATGCTAGCAAAGGGTACCGCAAACAGCCTGCATCCCCCTTCTGCAACATCTAATTACTAGTGCTCTAACTAGCAACTTCTTTTTTTCTCTTTTTTTTTTGTTACACTATAGTTCCTGCCTTTCACTGAACCCTCACCACTCTGCCTTCCTTCCAAAAGGGAAATGACACAGAGACATGCAGCCCAGGAGGGCCGACTACCAGTGCAGATTCTGCCTGCAGATTCAGCTGACAGACCCTATTTGTAAGCCAGGTAAGGCACTGCAGCAGTGTAACTCTGCACCACTGTAAACCCCCCTTCCCAGTACTGAGACCACCAGCTAGCTTAAAACCAGCCCCAGGAGGTCACAACGGCAGCAGAGCTGCTTTTGAACTATCCTCAGAACTGAGCCCCATCAGCAACTTTTCCACAGCACAGTGTCACCCTTAGAGCCTTTTATACACACCTGACAGAGATCAATTACACTCACTGATCTTGGCAGCAGAACACACTGTGGAGCTCCTGCTGTAGTCCCAAGCTGGTGAGCAGCCAGTTTTTTCCAGAGGTTGCTCTGAAAACCTGTTTTAAGATCTCTAGAGCTCTCTCCAGTGGCTGGATGGAGAATTAAATACCAACTCTCTGAAAACGCAAGAGTGAAGTTAATACAGAGGCACAATTACCACCTTGCTTCCAGTCTGCAAGGTATTTGGAGCATGGCATCTGCAAGTTTGGATCATGGATACTGACAAGGATTTCAAAACTGCTCAGAGCTATTCTACAGGCTCTGACATAAAGCTCAGAGAGGTCTGCAGACACCTTCCTCCCCACCAAGTTCTTGTCAGGTTCAGGGAGCTGTTCCTGGTGGAGTACATGCTCCCTTCCCAAATTCAATGACTTCACACCAACCAAAATTCAAAATTTTAAACTCTTGGGAGGGAGGCACTTTAAAGGAGAAAAGTGTTCAGTCAAGTGTTAAAAGTCAAGCCAAGAGTTCTCATTTCAATTTCTGGTGTGGCATAAACATATCACAGTCCCAGAGCCAAGATCCCAAGAGAGGGAACTGTTACTGCAGCTCTGCTGAACATTATAAAAATACCACCAGCAGGAAGAAGTAAAGTCATGAGACACTTTTGAATGACATCTCCAAACAATGAAAAATGACAGCTGTGTGCAGCAGAGATGCTGTTGAAAGGTGGTAAGAGCACCTAGTGAACTGAAGCAAAAGCATCCAGGTTCAACCCCCATCTCTGTCACGTGTGGTCACACTGAGGTCACTGAGACCTAGTGTATGCTGTACTTGGTTTCCCAGCTGTAGAACAGAACACCTTCCTGTCTCATAAGAGGAAACAAGGGTTAAAAAACCATTAACACATTGTTTTCAAGCACTTACTGAGTCTCCCCCAGCAGCCAGGGGGAAAGGAACAGACCCTGTCAAAATTGTGACATTTTTGCTCGTACAAACAAGTGCCTAATCTAGGCCAGAGAAAACAAAATGAAAGAAGTTGATAGTAGTTTGGTGACAAGCCAGCCTACTGATGCTGCCTATTCTAACAAACCTCGGTCTGACAGAAATACTCCCACATTTACAACACTAAAATATTACATGACTCAATATTTATATGATTATTTTTTTTAAATTAAGTTGGTTGTGTTAGGTTGGGGTCTGGGGATTTTATTTTATTTTTTAACCTTATAGACCATTAGAGTAGCTCAAGCCAATGGCTGAAAGACTCAGATCTCTATATCCAGGCTGCTTCTTGTGCAGCTGAAAACAAATGTGTATTTATGATGTTATCTGCAGCCTAGAAAAAAGCCTCACAAAGCTGTCAGATCTGTATAATAGAAAACTCCATTCAACTACCAATTTTTCTTCAGATTCCACTGCAACATTCCTACAAGTCCTTTCAGATGTAGGCAACAACATGTTTTACATATTGAAACAAATTACTGTGAATGCAATGTCAGTTTATTCACTATTATGCCCAAGATTCATGTATGCATGTCACTTCGTATGGGTACATCAGATGCTTAATCTGTACCTGGAGGTAATGAATACTATACAAATATGTCATGTTAGTTAATAGACAATTATTAAGCTGAAATTTTCTGGCTCTTTGCCACAGCATTTTAAGCAATGTATTGTCAACTAAATTATAAATCTCTTGACCCTTCACATGTCATCAACATTTGTGCGTTACCAATATGTTCAGCCTAAAGCTACAATGCAATTAGTCATTTAAATTGCAGATATCTTTCACATATAAGAAGAATTAAGTTCATCTCTAGCACACAGAAGGCACGATATGGGCCAATGAACTGTATTTCTGAAGTGTGTGAATGACAGTTGAGAATATTTTTGCCTATTTACATGGGGAAAAAATTCAGATCAAGTGTATGGCCTAGACTGACAGGAGCCAGGAAATTCAGCACAGAAACTGAAACTCTCTCTCTGACTGAGCTGTGCTTAGTTAGATCTTGAAACAAATAACTAAGATGCTGAAGACATTTTATAATTGCAGTAACTCTTAGCTCCCTTCTTACCCACCATGCCATAGGCACTTCAGTTGTCCAAGACCTTAAATAAGAACCAGAAATTGAAGTCAAGAGTATGCATACATTAGGCATATGCAAAGTAGAAAAAACCTCACCCTCCAGTATCACTTTAGACCTGTGGGCTGGGAGAAGGGGTGACAGAGAGAGAAAAAGACACAGAGAAAGTGAGGGAAACCACTGAAGTGTAGAAACAGATTTTGCAGCCTGGTTAGAAACACCTACATATATAAGCAGTCCAATTCGAAGTGATTGCTTTCAAATTAATTTTATGCAGCTTCTAAGAAAATACTGTAGCAGACTATCATGTACCAATGCCAAAGACGAAGCAGTGTAGTCATTGCACAGGGAGCAGCAAACCTATCATTTGTTACAGAGCCAATTCATGCCTTTAAATTCACACTTAAGACACAGTTGTGCCCATAACACCAATACTAAAGCTGATGAATTATGCTAGTGTGTTCCCTCATCACAACAGTTTATGGCCAAAAAGGTGGCAGTAGCTTCTACAGTTATCACTTTTAAGAGCATAAACTTATAAATTCCTTAACTACACACACCCCTTCTGCAAATGCAAAGAAAAAAAAAAAGCCAGAAAAAACAAATCATGTCTCTTCCCCAGTCACTTGGAAGAGTTGGGTTTACTTCCATCCTGCAGAAAGGACTTGTTGCTCAAAGGCTTAGTTCTTCCTTGGTCAACCTAAAGAACATTTCCAAAGCATAAATAAACACCATGTACAGAATACATTTAATCAACATACATACCAGCATCCCAAAGCTGTAAAGCAAGAAGGGTAAGTTTAAGTTCTGCTAACAATGATCAGATGTGGCAGACACAAGAGAAGATGACAAGTTCATTTCCTCCACCCACAGTCAATAATAAAAATGGAACAATGACCACTGTGGTAAACAAGGCATTTCTCCCATTTTTGCTTGCCAAACTTCTTTGCAGAAGGAGAATGCAAGCTTATGTGTGGACTGCTGTATTAGATGTGCATAACCCTGGAAGTATCACTTTATTTTAAATAGGTTGGGCAGGCTAGGAGTTTGACAGAAAGGAAGTACTTGAATGACTCTGCACTGACCACAGTGTTATCAGCTGCATGATTCACTTATGTAGCAACTACTTGCAGTAGCTCAAGTTTCCACAGCAAAGCCAGACTATCTGTGACAAGGCAAGACCCACACTTACTAACAGATCAGCCAGTCTTGGCAAGGGACAGAACAGACACAAGCAGTGTCTGGAAGGAGGAATTTCCTTTGCCATTGGATCTGGCAAAAAAAAAAGAAAAGACACGAGATGTACACCCCCAAGTCAGTCAGTGGAACCAACCTGGAAGAAAGCAAGGGGAGAACACAGCACCAACAGCACTTTGGGGCAGGAGAGACTGCATCACTTCCAAGAACTTAATGTATTATCATGGAGCCAGAAAAGTAATGCAAAGCAAGTAGTCTACCCCGAAAAATTACAGAGAAGTACAAGCATCCAACTAAGTTTTCCTGTACAAAGTAGAAGAAGGGCCCAACTACAGTATTCAGACAATGACCGTAAGTGTAACAGCCAGTTTTCTGAGTCTACTTTCAGAAACATCTGTCGACTTTTTTCCTCCCTGTTGCGTGATTCTGCACAAATACACAGCTCTCGGTTCAAGGCCAGAGATGACCTTGCACTCAAGATACCTCTGAATAGAAGGAAAGAAAGTTTAAGGACTCAGAACTGTAGTCTTCAAATTTCTAAGCTTCCAGTTACAGTGGGAATGAGACAAAGCTGTTTCCAAAATGGCTTTGTCAACAGAAAAGCACTAAAACTTAATAAAAAATAGAAAAAAATCCTTGACTATTTATCAGCATTGAAAACATTATGGGGCATGTTACCAACCAATAAAAGCTATGAAACAGAACAAAGAATTGGGAAAATGAGTCTGTGGTTTCAAGTTTACTTTTTTCTTATTTGTTCTAGAAGTGTCCTCCCTTCCCAAGATGAGTTAAGTTTTCAATTCTTCCTACCCTTTAATTCATTACTGTCTACCACATGCCCTCAGACTAGGGGCGGAGGAGAGGTGGATAACAAATGCACAAACCTCAAGTCATATATAAATCAAATCCCAAGGCCTCTCCCCCTCATTGTATCCAAAAGTGTCCAGAGGGATAAGAATGAGAGAGATGAAGATATTGCCACCTCTGGATTGCAAGTAGCACCAATTAACACATTTTCACAATAGAGGGATTTTCTTACCAAGGCTTTCTCGAATTACTCTTTCTGAACAATACCATTCAAATGTTAAGTTGAAGTGAAGAGAACATGCAAAACGACCCAAACTAGTGTTTCCAACAAGAAAGGAAAAAGAATTCTCATTATAATGATGCCTTTTCTTTCTTTTTTTCTTCTTTTTTAATCAGGCCTAGAGCATTAGCCTTATTTTTTCATTCCATGATCATCATGGATTTGTCCCTACTGCTATTTCATCTTTAGAGATTCATAAGCAATCATGGCAAGATATAGTTTATTCTTTTTATATTGCTTTTAGGTCCAAATTAGTTGACAGGCACTCCTCTGGACAAGAGCCTCTTTCTGTACTTGTTACACTATGAGGTGATGAGGCTGCTGACAAGCAGGCTTCTATCTGGAAAGCACATGATTGTGTCATCACATGTTCTAGTTACCACATTAAAATGACCCATAATAGGTCTCCTGGAAAGACCAAGTAAAGAAAGCCCAGTTTCAGAGATCAAAATAAGATGAATCTGCAGGAATTGTGTGCTCAACTATCCAGGAAAAAGACTTTTCAGAAGAGGTGCAAAGCCAGGTGCCAAAGTGTGGAGAAATAGAAAACCTCAAGCCAAAGAATCATCCCAGTTAAACACAGATACTTGTTTGTGGATAAGTTAGCATACCATGCTCCCTAAAATGCTGGTTTTAGCCCTTCACATTTACTGCAACAGTAGGCAGCAGATCCAACCAACCCAGTCTGCTGAACTGAACTTTCCCAGTATCCATTAGGTTTTGGTACTGAATAAAGAAAGGCAAATATATGACAAATTTGCTTACAGAGTTTCACTTTTTTAATACATATTGTAACTGACTATTTCTTCCCCGTCTGCCCAAATACCTTAGGGCTTCAGTTTGCATCAATAATTGCTTGAAACAATTCCTTCCTTTAATTATTGCGGGAGGCAACCATAAAAAGAAACTGTACAGAGCTTACATGGCCTTAAGAGACACAAACATTGTACAAAGAACATTATCCAAAGAAAGTTGAAGTCTTAGTTAAAAATCTTAATCCAGTTAGCATTAGTGATTTCACACAATAATGTTAAATATCATTCATATTCAGGAATAACTTCTTCCATCATACCTGTCTACCAAGTTATTAGGCTTTAAAAATAATAATAATAATAATAATAATAATAATAATAATAATAATAAAAGGTCACCGGAGTATTATGCACAGATTTAATCCTTGCCGCTGCACAGTCTAGAAGTTCTGACATTTAAGATTATTTGAGAGTAAAGCTGTCTGTATTTTGTCTGTATTTGCAACTTGAAATGAGAAAGCACATCCTGCCTGTTTAAATTATTCTCAGACAGGTTGCCCAAAAAGATGATTTTAAAGATGCCCAAATGTGTATCAGCCTAAGGCCATATTGTACTTGCTTTCAGTTTCAAAGACCTCCTTTCATCTCTGAAGAATGGAATGTTGTTTACTGCTCAGGATGTTTTGCCATGTTATCATGAATGTATTACAAATGCTCTGCTTCTTGAACTAGAGAGTGTTTGTCGAAACCATTCTTTATTCTACATGAGAAGTCTTAAGTCTTTTATAAATCCTGCTCGGATATATTGGGACACTTAAAACATTTAAATCTAAACATCATTCTCAAGGATTGCTATCCTGCATAATTTCACAAAATAGAAAAAAAAGGTCTGCAGAGAAATGCTTTCTGGTAGCATGAAGCCTAAGTACTAGGCACTGGAATGCGAGCTTGCATGCAAGAAACAAAAATCGTTTCACTGTCAGAATCAGTTTCACCTACTGCCCCTACAATTCAGTCTAACATGGCAACCTACGCTTAAAATACAGCAGGGAAATTTGTGACAATGAAATGCTATCAAGGTTTATGGCCAGTTTTAGGAGTGTCGTGTCCACGTTCTTTTAAAGTAGCAATCTAAATAACGGATCACCAGCTTTCAACAGCAACACTGTTATCTATCTCGATTTGGCATAATCTCATGAAGCTTTTAATAAAGCAGACATACCACAGATGATGAGAAATAACAGCAAAGTACTGAACAGGCAGACTTGTAAATATTCAGAAACAAATCTGGCAATAATTACAGAAAACCACTACGAAGAACAGGAATAGTTACTCGATAGAAGCTTGGGGGAAGATGAGAAGAGGATGGGGAAAACTGTTCTTGTGCTAGACTGATTTTTTCAAGTTCTTCCAGTGGTATTATAAAAAAAAAAATAACCATACATTTAGCTTCATGTGAAAGTGTATTAGAAAACTTCAAAGAAGAGAAGAAAAGCTGCTCAAAAGCTGTGAACACTGCTTTCTGCAGCTTGTTTATAGAGACAGATTACTTCCCTTCACTTGTGGTTAACAGGGAGTATTCAAAGACCTAATTCTGTATACATGTCAGGGAAAAAATAAATTAAAGATTCACTGAAACAAGTCTATCTCACCTGCTCAGCGAGGCCTCTTGTCACAGTCCGGATGAAGAAAATAACTACAGGACAGATGCCACCGCTGTCTCAGTTACACTGCAAATAACTGAGGACAAGGTCCTCCCAGACTCTGCTGTGCAAAAATGACAGAGTATTTTCAATCCTACCATCTATTTAAGCTTCCCAGACAACAAGAATGAAAAACACTTAAGGTTCATGAGAAAGGACAACTTTACCACCACTGCCTCTACACAGGAGTTACTTTGCAGGCTCCTGCTCACTGTGATTATATCAGGCCAACTGGCCTTTCACTTGAGCAATATCCAGGCTTCATGACAAAGAGGGGCCAAACCGGCAGCAACACTAATTTCTCCCATCTCCAGCAAAGATGATGACCTCTAACAGAAGTAGGCTGTTTCCTCAGAATGGATTTCTGCAGCCACAAAAGCTTCCCAGATACCAGAAGCAGCTACTCTCCAGCACGTGAAGAGATCTGCTCACAAAAGATTTGTTAAAAGCACTTTCAATATTCAACATGAGCCAGAGATGACGATCTGGCTCACTGCAGGAAGTGAATGGTCTAGCTTTACTGATTTATTTACTGCTTTTTGGGAGAACCTAGCCAAGGTGAACTCAGATATTTGAGAAGAGTCCCTATGCATTGTGCATGGATAAATGTCCATAGTCAAATGTCAAATCAAGGTCCATTTCAAAAGCCATCCAAACCACCCACTTTGAGTTCAGCTGAGGGGCCATGACAACTACGCTCTGTGGAAGGCCACCACAGCTTGGTTACCTTCCACTGCAGATGGGAATTTCTCCAAGTCATCCTTTCATTCCCTTTAGGCACAGTCTTTCCTTTAACACACAATTACACACATCAAATTTACCAGAAACAATCCTCTAGAGCACCTAACACACAAACCAGGCTTCTTACAGAATGCAACAAACCATTTTGTGTGAGAGAATTCTCACTTCTTCCTACAAGAAGAGGTAAATGTAATTCAGTATGAAGACATTAACACCATCCAAGTCACTACAAGCCACAGCTGTACCTCGAGCCCAGATCCAACGTTTGATGAATCCAATGGTCTTTTCTTCCTTGGTCCAATGGCTGCCAAAGCTGTGAGGTTGGCTTCTCTTTGTTGCATCTGTGCTAATTCCAACTGTTGCCTCTAGTTTAAAAAGAAAACACCAACATTAATTATGATATATATTATCCTAAACGACTTGTTCTCTTTATAGCAGACAGCTCTGTAGTTCCTACTGAAACAATGCATTTCACAGCATCTTTCCCTGTCTTCTAGACACTTTCACAAATTCCAGTACTCGGTCATGCTTGGAGCCCTGTGGACAGCTCTGTGTAAGTAACATCTTTTATAGAGACCAGCTGGTTCCTTACTTCATAAGCTTTGTTGTTTCTGATTAACAGAAAATCTTGATCTGATTTACGAAGCTGGATTAGTATCAAAAATTGAAGTTACCAGGTTCTGTGACCTGGGCATGTTCTTAATTCAAATTCTCAATTCCTTACCGCACAAGATACCAAATTTCCTCGTACTGTTTCACCTGAACCCAGCACTCAATATTGCCATTGTGAAATATTGTACTACCCAACTTAACAGGATGCTCCCAGTTGACTGCTAGTCCTTCTTTTCCCAGTACATATTTGGATGTTCAGGAAACATCTGCAGCAAGGTAGAGATACACTGCATGTTTATTTTCACACACCTCTAAAACTGCTGAACACTAAGAAATCATTAGAAACAACCTTCACCTGGGTTAGGTAAACTTGGGATGGGATAGAAACCCACAGTAAAGAGGTAAAAATAAAATAAAATAAAATAAAATGAATTTGTTTTATTCCTGTATTTTGAGATACATTCTATTCAGTGATTATAGATGCCAGCTGCTCTGGAGCTCAACCCAGTCACACCTGCTGACAGACTCACTATCTTGGATCAGCCACTTCGCTAATACAACCACACTGCTTCCAGATCCACCAGCTGTCCAACTTGGAGCATGGGTGGAGAAGGAAGGTTTTCCAAACATAAACCTCTGGTTTGATGTCCACCCTTGGACGATTTGACCTGCAACTAGTATAGCTCCTTAGCTATACTATATATACACTACATATATATACATGTATTATATATACCATATAATATGCTTTCCCTATTCCCAGGACCTAGAAGATTGTTCAGATGGGGATTCTCTGCATGATGTGTGTGCATGTCTTAAAAAAATTAAAGTACAACCATACCATGGGTAGGAAAGCATCCAAATCTCCTCCCCTCCCCCATCATGAACCCAATGAATTACTTGGACTTCCTTACCCAGTAATACAGATATCTTGCTTACCAAGCTTGCAACACTCCATGATTTTGCTTGCTTTTCAGCTCTCAGAGATCCCACTTGGAGAGGAGAAGAGCAGCCGATAACAACTGAGCTTGCAGCACCCACATGGTGTAAGTCCCCCACTTGCTACCACTTACATAAAGATGAATCCACAACAAAGAAATACTTTGGGGTTCAGCGGGAGTGTTTTGGGGAAGAGAGCTTTTGGCTGGGTGGTTTCTGGGTGGGTGTTGCTACAAGCCTTATTTTACTTTATATAGATAGACTTTAGTGATGGTGGCAGCTTCACATCAAGTACTGCAGCGACTAGGCTATTTAAAAAAACAGCATTTCAGGGCAAGATTCCTAAAAGGACAATGTTCCCTGGAAGACTCAAACTATTCACATGCTTAAGGTTTTTCAGCAGAATTCAGGGAAAGCAAGATTTTAACAAATATGTGGAGAACAGAGCTTTTGGGGGGGATTGTTGGGTTTTGTTTTTCTTTTTTTTTTAAGGCTGAGACAAATGTTTCAGTTTGAAAAACAATACTATTTGCAAGTCAGCTTTGATCACCCTATGTAGGCTTTTGTTGTAGAAACACAGTAGTACTTCTTCGATGCCAGATACCATCATTCACTTACCACACACACTGTGCTTGCTTTTGTGTGCAGTGTAAACACTTAAAACCTTATTTATCAAAATTCACTCAATTCACTCAGCTTGGTTTTTTCCAAGTGTACAGTATTGCTTTCAAGAATACTTTACAGACTATAAACTTTCAAACTATTAGTATTTTGCAATTGTCTGAGGTTAACTCCAGCCAGCCTACTTGCATAAAATGTTCAAGATACACTTTCCTCTAATCTCAGTCTTGAAAATTTATCTTTATATTCAGGAACACACTGCAGCCAGTCAGAGACGAGGGAGAGTGAAACTTAATCAAAAAAATAACTTGAAACTTCACAAACTATGAAAGATTGAGGCTTAGAAACTACTTAAGCGGGAGCAATAAAATGCTCAGAATAAGCATTAAATCTCAGCAATAAAATGCTGAGATTTTTTGGCAGAGGCAGGTGCTGACTTCCAGCCTCAGCTGCCCAGGCCTCCAACACCTGGAGCCACCCCTCCCTACAGGCAGCCATGGAGCATCCCTGCAGAAGTGAAGTACTCCTTCCTGCCAGCAGTGTAGCTCAGCCATCACGATGGTCACATGTACACCAGAGTCTTCCTGCCATGAGAAGGGGCATTGCAACGTGCCATGCACACAGCACTGCTCTGGGGAAAGATTAAATTCCTAAAGGCTCCAGTGAAAAAGAAAACCAGAAGGGGAAAGATGATTTTCTTTAATTTCAGAACCATTACACTTAAAGTAAAAGGACTTTTAAAACTATTAAACTTAAGACAAAGCAAAACAAAACAGAAGCCTTTATTAGTCTAGCCTTGTGCTTCCATCCCTGGGAATCACTAGAAACACATCCCCCTCCTCTCTCAAAAATAACGCCCTACAAAACACACAGCAACCAGCTTCACTGCAGTTAAGACTTGCCAAAAAGATGTGGCTGCTGAACACCTCTGGCTTGAAGCAGCACTGAAATAAGCCCCTCTCTCCTTTTTACAGCTGCTGTTGATGGGCAGCCATGGTCAAGTGGGAGGACAAGAGGCACAGCTATGAATTACACACCAAGAGGGCTTGGGGTTGGCATCAGCATGGGCTGGAGGGGACTGGGCGGGTTGAGGCTCTCCTGGTGGAGCACCAGGGTGCTGCTCTGGTTGAGGACTGGGCAGTGCCTTGGCACCATCACCATTTACCCCAAGGAATTCAAGCGGACCAAGCGTGCTGCTGGCACAGACACCCTGCAGGAGGGAGCACTGCTGCTGGAGGGCAGTGCTGGCAGAGAGCCTACCAATAACAAAGGAGAGGATGACTCTTGGGGCACTGTATGAAAAAGATGTGCTTTCCAGAAGCAGAATTGATGCATCTTTGACCAAGCAGTTCCCAAGACAATGCCGGAATCACACGTCATTACCAACATCTGCTCTCTCCAATACATTTTCCACCTCCTAGCTAGTCAAAGGATTTTTCAAATCATTCAGAATCTCACCAGGGGTTTAGAGCAAAAGAAAAAAAAATCATAGTCTTGTTGCATTCTACACATCTCGGGGATTTTTCTGAGAACATAATTAAGACAAATGAATTTAAACATTCAATTTCTGTAATGGACTCAACAGATCCCCATTAAGCGATATGGGCAGGGATCCAAATTACCCTGCTGAAGCCAGCAAAATCATCTTTTCATCAAGTTTTGTTCCATTAAAAATTGCAGATTAAATGTCTAAACATTGTGTGAGCAGTTAAAAGCACAGGATAAAGAGAAGACAGGCAGATAATGTCAAGGGATACCCGAGGATACTGGCTAGCTAACTACTGCCAGATTTTCCTAAACGAGATTAGGGCAGAGCAAGAGGTGACTATGTGCAGTCAAATCTTTCTTTAACAGTTAGTTTTGTAGCATGTAAGTTAGGGAAGAAAGATCACTGCAGCAAGGGACAGTAAAAGTAGTATATACACTTTATTAAAATATAACACAGAGAAGCTGCATAGTTTCCCTTCCACAGGTCAGTTTTATTAACATGGATGTCTGAGTACAATAGGATACAAAGAGAAACTGTCCCACCCAGGTGAAATCATACCATCAAACTTATCTTGACAACAGATGAATCTTTTCCCTTGAAGACAGAAGTGTGTGATGGCAATTCCAGAGGAGCAGGGGGAAGCTGCACCATACATCAGACCCCCAAACTAGCAGGCTGCCCCTCAACCTGACTTACTTCATCTGCTGAAAGATGCTGCTGTTCCATCACAACACAAGAACCCAACACATGCTCCATTCAAAATTTGTTCCCCAAGAAGGGCATTAAGAGGGGATGGCTTCCAGGCAAGTGGCAAATGAATGTTCATGCTTCTTTCGCCCCCCATCCAATTTTCACATATGCTAAGAATTGCAGTACAAGGAGTTCTAAAATCCTGTGTATAAAGATCAAATTGCTACGAAAACGTCTCAGAACTTGTAAAATAGTCTTTGTTGCTGCTGGCCTTTTTAATAATAAAAATAGGGTTTAAAGTCTGGTCTTGCAGCAAGCAAGAATCTCTAGGGTGACACAATAACCATTTTAGTTAATCTGACCTGCAGCAGAAATCAGGAAATAGGGTATGTTTTAAAGTCCTTCCTTATAGTGAAATGGCATTTGCAGCATGGCTGTAATCACACAAAATGAAAGGTTTCAAAATTGACCTCTCTGTTCTTCACTCAATCCTCTGAGAAAAATATTTCTTTTCCTGCTCACAGAAATTCTCTCACGTCTCATACCCCACATTTCAGAAAATACGCAAAATCTATTTTTACTGTTACACCAACGACATTTTTGAGGCACTTTAATATTAAAAAATAAATTTCAAGTTGTATAAGAAGACAAGAAATGCTTCAGCTATGAGATGCTGAAACTTTTACTTAAAGCAATACTGCAGATTGGTTTTAAACTCTTTTGGTTACACAGTACATGATAATGTGGTTGCCTGCCTTATCAGAGCCTCAATAATGCAAGTTATGCAAATCTCGAGGTTTTCCCTAAGGAAGAAGAGTCCCTTAAACACAACTGATGACAAATATACACTGCTATAAATAAAGTCAACTAATTCACAGCAGCTAATCCATGATGTGTACAGCAAAGGGTGGCTGTATTATCAAAGCTGAGGGAAAAAGAGTGTTACCCAGTTGAATACCAGTTCACTTTGGAAAAGCTGTAAATGAAAGCCTTTGTGTCTGGTCACAAAGTACCCAGCACAGGATTCAGGTATTTGGTATAAACTTTCATAGAAGACAAAGTACATGCAACATTTACTTAAAGACATTTACTCCTCAAAAAAATGTTTTACCAGGGAAGGTTTTTCTACAGGTAGAGATGAGATCACCTGCCTTAGCCAGGGCTCACAGAGCAGTAATGGGACTGAGGTTAAAGCAAAGCCGGAGAGGTGGCCCTTGTCCAACAGATGACATGCCAGCATCGTGCTGGCACGAGAAATTCTTACCACTGTCTGTTCTGCAGGCACTTCAATATACTAAAGTATACTTCAATATACTAAATATAAAATATACTTCAATATACTAAAGTACTATGAAACAAATCTGAGGAGTAGGGAAAAGAAATCTCTCTTCATTTGAATGCTAAGAACTTATGCTTAGGGAAAAAAAAAGCCAAGAAATTGTCTTGGCAATGCAATAACAAATAAATACAGCCCCATGGATGTAAATGAGCTCAGAAGAAATGCTGGCAAGACAGATGTGGCTAAACACCACAATCCTGGACTTGGTTATAATTAATACAAGGGAAAGACTTAAAAGTATATGTACTCTATATATATACTGAGTTCAATATTATGTAAGAAGTGAGGATGTCTCCACATATGACATTACAGGCAGATAGAGTATAGGACAGATTAAATAAATATTTAAACTAACAGAAGAACTGGCAGGAAAGGAAACCAGGGAAGGCTGAAGACAACTTAATGTATGCCTAAGGGTTATGTGTGCTATCCAGCAATAAGTACATCAGGAGTAATAAAAGCACTAAAGTAGATGAACAAGAATTTGTATAAGACTTGCGGGGGAAAAAAAAAAGAAAGGAATATAGGCATACAAAAGAGGCAGAAGCTCCCAATTCTATCAGTTTCCACAATAAAGAAACTAAACAATAAATTAACAAATAGTAAAATTCAAAGTAAGTCAAAGAAACTGTGACCAAATTTCAATGTCTACCTTTTTCTAGCTCGCATCTGTGAAAAAAAAAAAAACCTCAAAACCTATCTGAGGCTTTTATTTCCCTTTACTGTGTATTTTTAAAGAACTAAGTACTGAGGTACCTTTTTAGTGGGGCCACTTATCCCACTGAAATGACTTTTCTCTTTTTTCTTTCCATTCTTGTTTTCTGACCAGCTTTTTCAAGCGAGGTTTCACTGGGTTTCATTGTGTCCTCTGTTTAGTACTTTGAAAGTTGTCTACTGCTCTCAGTCACTTCTCTCTTCATTGTCTTTGGAAGAAAGAACTGCAATTTTTTTCACACTCTCTTTAAGCATTTTAAGGAACTTGAGAAGAAAATGAAAATTAAACCTTAAAAATCTGCTTTCAATCCCAAGCCTCTCACACTGGTTGTCATAAAGCTCAATGAGCATTACTGCCTCCAGCCTTTACCTTTCCTATACAAAATTTTCTGCCCTACAGGTTGAATGCAGCTGAATAGCAGACTTCTCATATGGGGGACATTCTCTGAGGAAAACTGACACTTGGAGGCTGCATATTTAAACATTTACCATAGTCTCCTCTTGCCTATAATGCAATTTCTCTTCTTGCAATTGCTTCCTTTCAAACTGTTTTAATTAGCCATACAATTAGTTTCCACTGACTTTTCCCTCTGTTGTAATTTAGATTTAACAGCAGAAAGGCAGAATAGCATGCACTGGTTGGAAAGGCAGTCCTGACTTATAATGGAGCTGTGTGTAATACTGTAGATTTCTTTCAGGTTAATATTCACCAGACCTGCTTCAGTGGCAGAACAGGCCCTACAGGGGCTGTGTCCCCCAAGACCAGGTGCTTTGTCTGTCCAAAAGGGTGCAATAAAATGCTTTGGAGAACAACAGAACATTTTTCCAGGATAGCCACAAAGTAATCTACCCATAGGAAGAGGGGAAAAAAATCCTTCAGTTGATACTTGACATTTCCTAATGTATAATTAACTCCACACAAGGAAAAAATCCAGGGCACCGTGACTTCCTGACTCCTTATTTTGCCCACTCTTGCTAAGCATTTCCTATGTGTTGGAGTGTGTATTGCCTTTTACCATTTTTCTTTTTTGTTTAACATTATTGATACATTTCTGTGTTTTCTAGGACACTTGGAGCATGCATTCCCCTGTGCAGTCCCATCATCTTGCCTTACTTGGAGGCCCAGGGCAGTTCTTGGGTGTCTGGCATCAAGCTCTCCATGTGCTTTCAGACACTGCCTAGGCTAATTTTGCTGCAAGGACAAGAAACAGACTACAGCACCACACTCCAAGGCAACCTATTCCACAATAATATTTTGTTATCCACAATAACCTTAATAATTTTGTTATCCTTATCCACAATAAGGTTTTGTTTCGGATGCTATCACTTGGGAGAAGACTGTTCAATGACCATCAGCAGGCAGGTTTCTCTATCTCATCATGCAGTCCACCCAACACTTCTTGGCAGAGAACTCTCCAGATCTTCACTATCATTTTCTTTTTGTACTTTCAGCCCTAAAATTTCCTCCGTTAGCAAGTTTCTAATCTAGGGCTGTACTTACAACTGGTTCTATGTCCATTCTCTGTCTCTCAGACAAACTGAGAAAAGGCTATTTGTAAATGCAGGAACAGAGTTAATGGAGTTTTGTGGGGGGGGATGTTTTTCACTAAAGGTAGTTGTTATCATCTTTCAGCCAGATGGTTTTAGGATATTCAATGCAGTGTCTCGGCTGCTCTTTTCTTACGTTCCTTCAGAACACCAACATGAGTATCACAAAGAGGCATTTGCTTCGCTTTTTAGCTCACCCAATAATATAACACTTTGTGGAATTTCCATTCCTGACTTTCTTCAAGATTTGTAACACACCAAATCTCTGATTAATCTGCAAGGCTACATTGCAGCTAACAAAATTTATGTCTCTTTGATAATCATGGGGGGTTTTTTTGTTTCTCAAAACATGCAGAAGCAGGTAAGAAACACTACAGAACAATAAAGATAATATAAATCAGGCAATTAAGCAGAAGCTCTTAGGATGTCACTGAAGACTCATAAAAAAAGGCAACTGATCACAATGAGGTCTTGTTTTGATTGCAGCATCCTGTGCTTGCTTTTTTGAGAGATTCTGATTAACTTCTGCCCTGCCACAAGAGTGGTCTTAAATAATTTGAGCTACTGGGTCCAGAAGACTACATAGAGAAGCAGCATTAAGAGGAACAAGAAAACAAATAGCTTGAAAATGTGAGTTGGAGGCGGTAGGGCAAGCAGTGAAGAATCAGGTTACAGTGACTTGTTACCTGAGATATGACAGGAAATACGGGAGTTAGGAGGTTATATGAAACAGGGAAAGATGGTAACTGTTGAAAAGATACTACAGAACAACTAAAATTTCAGTCATTACTATGTAAAAACCAGAACGCACTGGAATCGTGCTGGCTCTTTGTTTGATCTTTTCAATAGGGTTGTTTTATCTCTACAAAAACCATAGGGTTTGCTATTTTCCTCACAGTCAGTTGATACTAAAGGTATTGAATTTTCTCAGCATCTCATCTACCGCCGTCTTGCATCTGTGTCAAAAAAATGCACGAGTGCGTCAAGCAGGCTGGAACAAGGGAGTGGGAAGATGTGTGCAGTCACAAGTGAACAGAGCTGCTGAAAGCAAGGAATGGGGCAGGCAGATCTGCTGTCCATCAGGTGCTTGTGCCACACACTCCTTCTCCTAACTCAAGATGCAGCTGCTCCCCTTTATCCACTCACAAGTGACACAAGGTAAGAGCAGGGATAAAGGTGGCTACTATGGAAATAAGCAAAGATGCTCTCCGTAAAATACCTGCTCACCTGCTCAACCCCAAGCAGCAATCCTGCCCAGATACATTCTGAAAGGTTTGCCCAGGCTCAGCCTTAAGCTTCCTGAAGCCATACTACAAAAGCACACTCACTTTTGAAGAGGATGGACAGAAGTACAAAGAAATTAGGAAAAATTCCTTCACCAAAAGGGTTGTCAAGGATTTAAACAGGCTGCCCTAGGAAGTAGCTGAGTCACCATCCTTGGTGATATTTAAAAAACGTTTAGATGTGGCACTTAGGGACAAGGTTTAGAGATGGTCCAAGACTTGGCAGTGCTGGGTTAACAGCTGGACTCGATGATCTTAGAGGTCTTTTCCAACCTAAATGATTCTAAGGATCAGAGCCTATATTTAGAATTATAGTACACACTGCTTAATACTGACACTTTTACAGGTCTTCTGGGATGCACTGTTCATATGGCTGGCTTGCACATTTGACAGTATCCTACACCTACTCAGTTTAGGAAAGCTCATTTCAGAAAAGGGGATGAAGGCACAGATACAGCAACAAGAATCACACTGACTGGACGTTTGCTTTGTAACTGGAAGCACTGTAGCAAGTAGAACAGGAAATAGCAGAAACCACCTAAAAAGAGGTATGGTTTAATAGCGCAAACATCAGGGACAATGAGAGGACTCTATCCTCTCAGTTTGAAGAGGCAGATAAGGCAGAATGAAAAACAGGGGTAATTTGCCCAGACTGCAGGAACACCACTGCACAAAGAGCTGGTCCATGAGGAGAGCAAGGACAAAATTCTTGAGTGCACAAAGCAGCAGCTTGGGGCAAGCCTTGCAGCTGTCTCAGAAGGAATGTGCACTTTCCATGGGCATTAAAATCTGCTGAAACAGGTGAAGGAGGGAAGTAAATACAGACTTAATTCATGGCAAGCTACATAGGCTAAGAATATAGGAAAGTAAACGACTTAGCATAGGGGAAGTTTGAGGCAATAGGTCATGCAAAAAGGGATGAAAAGGTCACAGCAATTATGTACAGCCTTTTGGATGAAAGAATCCACTGCAGAGTCTCTGGATGTACTTCCAGCAATGTTAAAATGTTGCTTCCAGCTACTGGATGACAGCACATCCTGGATTTATAAGTATTCATTATCAGGATGTACACCCTGCGTTTTAGGAAACTTTGCTTTAGAACATGCTACAGTGCCATTACCCCACACCCTCTCCCTTCTCCCAGGGCATCACCATCAACATAGAAAAGACAGCTTTGAGGAAGGCAGGTCCATATTCATTCTTAAAGAACTATAAGCAGACAATCAGACCACGATTTCTGGCAGATACTCGACTGGAGTGACCTGGAAAGGATCTGATTCCAGCTGACAGAGGTATCAAAGTTTCCAAGTTTGGTTCCTTAGGAGCAGACTAGAACCACAACATGATAAGACAGATAAACAAGCCATTTCAAGCCTTCATCCCAGTGTACACCATGCTTCTGGGTTACCAGTTCTAGTCTTGGGATATTTGTTGATTTTTATTTTGCTCTTATTCCAGTCCTATTCATGCTTGCATTTTTTCAGTGCAAATGAGTGCAGACCATTTCTTCTCCAAACTGTCAATAAAGCGCTACATTTTTCCAGCTGCACTTGCTCTCATTTCCACTGAATCTTGAGATGGTCTCAGATGAAAAAGCACCACTGGCACAGAAGGTGGGTGTCCTCACTCTCCATGAGAAGCTTGGAGAAGCTTCTGGCTGCCTTATTCTCTAGCGAACAAAGCAGCAGGACAGAGGGCAAGTGAATACCAACACAAATATCTGTGTTGCCCCAAGAGGCACATCTGCCTCCTCTTCTTTTGGTGGAGCAGTTGGAGACTGTCCCTCTGGGAGCAGCACAGCATGGAGAAACGTGCAGGACAAAGAGTGATGCAGGTTGTGTTAGTGTGGCACAAGGTGAGATGCACTGAAGGAGGGGAACTCAAGACATATCAGAACACCAAGCACTACACTTAAGATGCCTTCTCTGCTCTGTTGGCTCCTTTTTTTGTACACCACTATGCCAGTTTTTATAAGACATCTCATGAACAATATCAGTGAATCTAACCCAACCATCTTTGTGTTCTAAATACGCAAACCACAGAATATTTTTCATGATCTTACCATTATTGTTCAGAAAACAAGAGAAAAGAAGCTGCATAAATGAATTACTCTGCAGTCTTTATTAAAAGAAAGTACATTTAGAAACAATCAGATGATGCAGAGGTAAAGTCACCTACAAAACAAGACAGATTAGCATCACCCACTGATTGTTGATCCTGGTGGCACTACAGGCAAACTGGGAAGGGCTTTAGGGCAACTTTGTACTCACAGATTGTAGGAATGAAGAGTTGTAAGCAGAAACAAAGAATTAAAAGATAGATAGTAAAGCAAGTTTCTTCTCTCTCATTTTACAAATTTCCTCTACTATGGTACAGATCCAGAGCATTGATTCGAATGCTATTTTACTGGATTTCCATTTGTTTTGCCTGGGCCTCTACATTAATCCAAACAAAAAGGGCCTTTAAAGCATTCATAAATAACCTGCTGCTGCTGCTGCTGGCACCTAGGAGCCAAGTGCAGCAATGTTAAGCAACAACAAATTTCATAGTTCAAGAGGCACAGTTAAGGAAAAAGGTTGCTCAGAAAATCACTCTCATTTAGCACAAAGATCCTTAAAAATTGCATGAAATCAGTCAAGTAACTATAGAAACCAATTTCTTCAGCTCTGTATCACACGTCTCACACCTCAATTGTCTTTATTATCGTCTGCTGTCAGATCCTTAATCAGAAATGTGAACAGGCTTGATGATTTATTCAGCAGGGAAAAGAATCTGTAGGTCAAGTGAAAAATTTCACACACACATACACACGCACACACATCTTCAACCTTAGGTACTTTCATTTCATTCTGTTCCCAGTAGCTCTGGGGGCAACTCCAGTGAGATCCAATATTAAGGCTCAATTAAAATAAGCTCCAATTAGTGGAGCTTTTTTCTCTCAGGCTAGAAAAGTCAGGAAATGGATATTGGGAAATGTAAAAAGTCAGCTACTGAGAGGAGGCTGCAGACATAAATGAACTTATTTGTTGATTTCTACAGTTGCTATGCAGAGGCCTCTGGGAGTAAAAGCTTAACCAGTCTAAGCTATAAACTAAAACCCCTGCAGCTAAACATGAACTGTGTGAAACAAGGGCTCCATTCCAGAACAGAAAACTGCTGGGCCCAGAAAATTAAAAGCCAGAGGCATTTTCCATTTAAAACTAAATCCCAGTACCGCCTCCCAGCCAAAGAATTATAAGCAGTATCAGATTTACAAAACGAACAATTACCCTGGAAAAATGTAGCCTATTGTACAGTCCCAGATGCTAAATCTCAAAGTTTCTTTTTTTTTTTTTTTTCTAATCCCACATTATATTCCTACCAAGTGTACTGCTGCAGTTTACAAAGGACTGTTTCTAGACAGGATTGAAACTGCAAAAATAAAATGTTAAAAAAAGAGAGCTCATAATTCATTGACCTCATTTGAAGCACTGCCCTTGCCTGTGGCAGTTCCTGTCCTTCCCCAAGGCCTCTGCAAATGGTATGCAGCAGCAAAATAAACCCTGACCTAATTGCCAGGACAGGGCTGCCAACCTTCTCTCAACACACAAAGGCAAGCATGGTAACTGGGAAGTCCTACCTCTTTCGCTTTCTGCTTTAACCACAGTTGCTCTGGATCTTCTTTATTGAAACGGCTCTACCAAAGGAAGAGGAAAAAGATTGAATAGAAATTACTGGCATCCAAACACCATCCTAGCTGTTAAATATTTAATAAATGACAGTTTTCTCTGGTGATTGAAAGATTTAGCTCCAGGGGTGAATGCCTCAATCCAGACTGGCTTCCATCCCCCTCCACGCACACACGTGCACACCCCTCCTCATCTGGGCCGGCTGCCTCTGCTCTAGCCTGAGGCAAGATTAAGCTGAAAATGATGCTAACACTGTCAGTCAGGTCCAGTCTAGGCATGATGTTGTTCATGTCAGCAGCAGGCACTTAAAAAGGACAGGAAGTATAGGAAAGAAAGGGAGTTGTATTCATGCAAGCACAACACAGTTCTTTCAACTCTAGGATAGGCTTCCACCCAAGTGGCTCCAGAATTTGGCTTGAAACAAAAACAAAAGAAAAGAATAAACAGAAGATGGTCAAGTCTCAGCTGATGAAGCAACATCTACTGTCATTTTTTTCTCTTCTTCTTGAGGTGAGGGAAGAGAGAAGAAACTTATTCTGTACTAGCAACAGCTCCATCAGGGGTTCATAGATGCTGTGGTACCAGCTCCAAGGCTAGCCTTCTGAACTTGACTACAGGAAACAGATTCACCTGCAAGGGTGGTGGATTTCACCAGGCTTCTGTTTCAGAGGCAAAAAGAGATCCAGGAAGGACATCTGTAGCTTTTTACTTCGGGAGTTCACCCCACCACACATTTCAAAGAACTCTTGTGGACTTGTTTTAAAATGTAAATAGGTTAAATCCTTTTCTGTATAGCCTCAATTGTCCTTAACATTACAGATTTTCAGTGACAAGGTTAATGGTTACTATATTGAAAGCAGAAGTAGGAGAAACCTGAAGATGTTCACCAATCTAGGGGACATGACTACTTCCTTGGAAAGCCAGAGTCTTACCTTGGCTGCTCGAAGAAACATTTCACGTTCCTCTTCATCTTTTCTCTGCTTTTCTAGGTGATCAAGCTTCTCAAGAAATCTCAGTTGTGCTCTGGTGTCACTACATACAATGTATGTATCACTCCCCTGGGAAAAAAAAGTTTGTTACAGACAACCAGGCTTTTATATCTACCACTAGAGCTAATAAACCTAATGGGAACAATCTGAAAAGAACAACACTATTTTTCTAAGCTGAAAAGTGTAGGCTGTTTTAGAAAGACTTCAGGTGGTAGGTAGTCATTTAGTCATCTCTCCACCGAAGCGTGTTTTCATGTGTCTGTGACTAGTAAGAGGTTATTGAACAAATGACATTAACAACATCCAGTCTATACTGACTACAATAACAGAAGTCTTCCCTAACCTTAGACTAAAGACTGAAATTTTGTTTTAAACCAGCAACCTCATATCCAGTAAACATGGTGGGGGAAAAAAAAAAAAAAAAAGAATTGTAAAG
Source organism: Corvus moneduloides (assembly GCF_009650955.1). Lineage (NCBI taxonomy): Eukaryota > Metazoa > Chordata > Aves > Passeriformes > Corvidae > Corvus > Corvus moneduloides. The sequence goes on along the minus strand of NC_045476.1, from coordinate 116,235,138 downwards.
CAGCAGGGCATAATATCTTTTCTCCTTTGAAGAGAAAAAGAAAAGTAGAATTTGACATTTTAAGTTTTAGTGTTTTGTGTTCTAGTTTAGGCCATTTAATGCATCAGTTGAAACAAGCATCACCTGGTATTTCCAAAAAGAAGTTTTATGTATTGAAGGCGTGGTTTAGAACCAGTTATAATGAATCTTAGGGGTGAACAAGGTGAAATATATTATACACAGTTTATTATAGCTTTAAGAACACGTATCTTTGCCTCAGTGAATGCTTTCAAGTCACAGAAAAGTTGAAAGGTAACCTGGGGAAGTCAACTGGTCCAGCCACCTGTACAAAGCTGGGCCAGGGAATACTAATGATCAATTCCAACAATCTCTGGACACACAGGCATTGAAACAAGACTGAGGTCCTTTTGGTCTAAAGAACAACAATCAGTAGTTTATTTTACGTTCTATTTTTGCCCCCACTGGAAAGCCTGAGTTGACATTTACTTTAGCTCAGAAAGGCAGAAAAAGGAAAGATCCAAAAGGTGGTCAACTGGCAATGAAAAGCTTGGTTTTACTACTCTGCTCTTCCAAAGACAGGCTTCTTGAGCCATGTATTGGCCAGAGGGCATTTAGGCAACACAAGACAAGGAGCCCATTCTAGATGGGGCATGTCTGTGCCACCTGTTTGTACCATATTTTAGTGCACATCCTACAGTTGTCTTCTTTCTCTGCTACTTTGTGGACTCTTTTTTTTTTCCTGAGAAATCTATCCTGGGGCTTTTATCAGCCAAACACACTATGTACTTTCAGCAACTCTTCGTTCTACCCTACCCCAATCTCACACTGCAATGAAACAGCTCTGACACACAACTATTCTGAAGAAAGCACAGGATATTTTACAGCTGTATTTTAGGCAAGGTTCTATGTTAAATGTATGGACTATCAGTGACTTCAGTTGCTCAACTCTTAGTTTTCAAGGATACTATACTCAGACTCTTCTTCGCACACCGAGTTGTGCACTATGAAAAGATGGAAGGAAAGTACAAGTTTTATTGTGGGGCACTGTTGTCTCTGAATTTTCACAACTGAGTCAGAGCATGAAATCAATCTCTTTTCTGGTATTATGCTTGGTCCTTTTCAATCAGCCACCTCATCGTCATGTATTACCAACTGTGGCCCAAAACACACCATATGCTGCAACCAGAGATTTTCCCAAGCAGCGTCTGTGGCTCTGCAAAAAAGTCCAACAAACCTTTTCCCCCCCTCTTCTATCACTGCTCAAGCTTTTTTAAACCGCTCCCCACAAAGCATATGCTATTCTTGAGTCATTCTCAGTACATCAGTACAACTTGTGTTGTAAAGTATTTGAACCTTGATAGTGTGCCCCAGCCAAACCATTTTTAGTTGTTTTTACCAGAGCCCTCAGAGTGGGACCAGGCTGGAATTACCCTCACTGGCTTCACCTGGCCTTTCCACCTTCAGCTGCAGCACATCAGCCCCAAGACGGTTTTTAAGCTCCAGTCTGAAGGCTTGAGGGGAGAGGTGGGACAGATTTATATCAGCTCCTTGTCCTTTGCTGTCTTGTTGTTTGGATTTCCTGGACTAACTTGGCTGCTGATCACTGGATGGGTTTTGTTGCTGTCATCATCTCCATGCTGCTTGCCTGGATCAGGAGCCCCACCTGTGAGAGCCCTCAGGAATTCATCAAGGACTGAAAGGTAAACTGTGCTGAACTGGGAAAAAAGAAGCTAAAAAACTAAATACCAAGACAGCAAGGAATAGATAAAAAAGGACTGTGCTGTACTAGATTAAAACCGATCATGTTATCAGAAAAGTGCATGCAGAGCTCATGGACAGAAGAGAGAAACCAATCAAGCAATGTGAGATCTCATGCGCAGCAGTTGGAAAATGTATATGTACTGTATTATGGATAAGTTGTAAAATGTACAAGTAGAGTAACATGCATAAGTAGAATAAGATAAGCAAGTGAAATGTATAAGTACTGTGTTATGTAGAAGTTGTAAAAGGTGTAAGATGTGTAAGTAGTGTGATATGTGGAAGTTGTAAGTTATAAAATGTATAAGTAAGTGAACTGTGTAAGTACATACAAGGAGATAGAATGTATAAGTAAGCGAAGTGTACGAGCAGGGTATTATGTCAAAGTTGTGAGATGTGTGAGTGCAGTGTATTTTAAACAATAAGATGCTTCTGCGTAATCATATTGATTCATTGATCAGAAGGCATGAGTTCCCGCAAACTTGTTTTGAAGCACCAGCTCATAATAATTCACCACCATGCCACAATCCTTTTAACAGGACAAAGAAGAAAGCTGTAGTACCAGAAGATTTATTTTTTCCAAAGTTTAGAACTGTTTCACTTTGGAATACCCAGATATTTACACATTTTAAGACAAATCCATGACTCTATACCACCCAGCAATGTAAGTCTCTCAACCAGAAGCTCCCCAGTGCACTACCATGACCTTATATGGGACAAGAAATAGGTGCATCCATAACAGTATTTCAGCTCATCGCCTGTTTTAAGACAGCTTATTTCAGGAGTTTTAAAAGAGGAACCCCTGCAGTTATATTTTGTCCTACTCCATAAACTTCTCTGTGGTCATTCAGCAGGGAATTGCTGAGACAGGAAACATTACATTGTACCCCTGCTCACGACTCGTAGCCGGTGCTGCCATGATGAAGCATTATCACCCACATCCTATGGCCCTACAGATAATGCAGTTTAGTGTTGTGGCATTTCAGTACTACTGCATGAGGGGGAAATGTTTTCATGGACTGTTGTTTTTGCCCAGCACCATACCATGCCTCTTGGAGCCATGAGCTCAGGGGCTCCAGCCACAGGAGCATGGCAGCTGTTTCATGCTGGGATGAACCCACATAAAAACCCTTTCCCTTTACGGTCTTACAAAGGCTCTAATACAAGCACTGCAACAAGAGCTGCATCACAGAGAGCAGCTCACAACCATCTGAAAGGCTATTCCTACTTCCCATAAAGAGACCACCATCACAGTTTTATCCCTATTAAGTTAGTGACTTCCAATTATATTGTTTTTTCTTAAATTTAGCAAAAAAAGTACGAAAGTTGACAAGCCTACATGATGGCATGGCATGAAGCTTTTACCCTGCCAATTCACTCTCTCTGAAGGGCGGTCTGTCAGATGAAAGCTTCCAGGCATGAGCTGAGCAAATTGGGAAAAAGAGTTTCGTGAGTATGATCCCATTAATTACTGGCCTTTCTACACCAACTCCTACCCTAACAAGAGCTACCTTGGTTTTACCACACCTATCCCTGTTACTGTCTTTTTGTAATGAAGATAGGTCAATACAAAGTCTTATGGAGCAACCACCCCACCCTCCTGGAAAGGCTCTGGGAATTTATCTGACATACAAGCAGCCCACATGGCGCGAGGGTACCCATCACTGGCCATGAGAGAAAAGGGAACAGGAGGTAAGCACTGGGGGAGATGGAATACAGGGCTGTATAAATACCTACATTAATACATAATGGGACTCCAACACCCTGCAGTGTTCTCTTCTTGAACTTAAGATTTCTCAAAGCCTGTCAGCATCTCTCACAATAACATTACTCACAAAGGTAATCCTGTAGGACACTCCTCTGCCGCGTAATACCATCTTCCTAACAAAAGAGGGGATCTGTGCCTCTAAGATTACTGTGCCAGTTACTTTTGCTTTTTTTTGTTTGTTTTGCTTTTGAGAAAAGAGGAAAAGAAAGCCAGCTTATTGCAATCTTATAATCTTATCATTGCTCCCGGCAATTCAATCAGACAAAAACCTATCTGTTTTTCTATTGCTTTAGTTCCATGAGAAAGAAACCAGTCCTATCCAGCCTACTGCCCAAAAACATTTCCTTCTGTTCTCGACGTCTGCAAGACACTAAGTCCTACTGGTTACTCAGGACTTCAGCTTCCTCTTCACTTTTGCTCACAAGCTCAATTGTACCTCCAACTTTGGAGAAACAACATACAGCATGTGCAGTTTTCTAAAGTCTTTTCATAAAAAACTGTACTTTTCCTATATTCATTTTCTTTTCTATCACATCCTCTTCTGGCAAGGAACAGAATACTCCAACTGCTCCAGACAACACTGTAAATACTTAGAAGCTTCCAAATAGCTCTTTACTGTTGCTGCTCCAGTACTGAAAAGCCTACAAAAAGTGTTCAGTACAAAAATAACTCCTATTCCATAGGTTGCTCTTGTTAAATTTCATTAAGTGTCAAGTTCTTGTAAAAAAAACTCAGACCTGAACAAACAGGAACCTAAGAGTTTACAAATACATTTGCCTCTGACTTCTTTTATTTTTTCTAAAACAGCTTCAGAATGAAAGAATTAAGGATTAGTATCTTGTTATGGAATGACAAAAGAAAAACAGAAAGAGATGGTTTGGCTCGCAAATTATCACTTCCCATAGCTCAGTGGGACACAATATACTTTATATTGAATTAAGCTAATACAAGATGGAGAAGAGGGAATATGAGGTATCATGGGGGCAAAAAAAATATCTTAAGATGACAAGGGCCTCTGCCTTCACAAGAAGCACTTTCTAAAAGTAAAATAATCAATTTGGTTTCCCAAGGCTTTTTACTGAGCCAATACTGCAGTTCCACCAACGGTAAATGCGTAAGGAAAACACAAGCCCCTAAATCAACCATCAAAAGCATTCAAAGTTAGCTTTACATTTACATGTAAGAGACTTTGTGTAACAGCCACCACTGCTATGGAAGAGTAGAAACACATGCATTTAGGCTTATGCTGGGCTCTACGAGCACCTGTGCAACAAGTCACATGGAACAGTTATTAGCTGGCCTAGAAACAGCTAAAACCAGCCTTCGGTAGATAGTGAGAACGCCAATGCTGCCTGTGATGTGCCCACACTTGGAAGAGGTTTACCTTCAAGGCTGCAAAGCAGGAAAACTTTGGTGCAAAACTTGCTAATGATTTCCTTTACCTTGTGGGTTGATACTCTGTGCCGAGCAATTACAGTTAGTTTTTCTAGGAGCCCTCGTAATCTCTCCTGTGTAGCGTGGGAGATCAAGTTCACAACATCAGAGTTAAGTTCCATAATGTCATGCCTTTTACCTGTGGAAGCAGAGAAAATCCATTACGTGTTTTAGTAGTAGCTGATAATTGAAATAATTAGCACAGCAGGTATTCTGTTCCCCCTGGAAGTCATACCCATTATGAATAAAGGTTTGGAGATTATGATTTTCCTGGTAAAGTCACAACTTCAAAGATCTTAGACATTACATTAATAAAACTTAGCCTGGAGCTTCAGAAAATATAGACATTGTTTCACTTAGCCTCCAGAACCACTCTCCTTGCAAGGTCATTTATAGGACAAAGTTAATAAGAACACAAATCAAGCTTCATGTTCAGGGAGGGGGAGAAGCGGTAGCTGTAGAAATTAGTGCCATATTCTGTTAATTCCAGTAATTAAAAAAATACAGAATTACATTTTGCCCTGCTTGACACCGTGCTTGTTAACAACTCATGACATTTATTTGACGAGCAGGAATGGGTTTTGCAGCGCACTCGAGGCACACGAGCCCCTCCGAACTGCCTCGACTGACCGACACGGGGCAGACAGACCCAACCAAGCCACGGCAGCCGCGCGGACAGCGCAGCTTCCAGTCCAGCCGGGGTCATCCTGCCATCACCTTCAACCTTTTCTCTCGGGCTGCTGCTGATTCTCCGCGTTTCAGCAGCTGCGACCGAGGCTGGTGACAGCTCCAGGCGAGGCTGTGCTGGCCCTGCACCCAGAGCTGGGCACCACCTCTGTAACCTTCCCACGGCTGCAGGCTGCTGACGGAGAAGCCTTCCCGTGGTTGACACCATCGCTCACTCCACGCAGCTCCGTCCAGACACCTGGGCGGCAGCGACTTTTCCCTGGTAGGCACGGCAGGCAGCAGTTCCACATGCCTCATACGTTGTACCTGTCAGAAGCACTTCTCCTTGCCCTGCGCTGCATTTACAGCGGCTGTAATACTTTATGATGCAATATACAGCATGCCTTCAAAACCCATTTCACTATTTACTGCCAAGTGAAGTGTTAAGAATGGATAAACAGCACACTGTAAAAAAACTAATCACCAATTTCATTTGCCTTCGCTACAGTAACTGAAAATGAATGACAATCTCACAAGACAGGGAGAACCTAGAATGTTTTCCCAGATACAATCAAAACATTCCCCCGTTTGATCAGTAAGCATTGGCCTGTAACTTAACTGAGTGCAAAGCTCATTTTGCTCAAGCACCTTTCAATACTTCCTCAGCAGCTTCTCACTAGACTATCAGATTACTGAAACACCAACTTAAACACAAAATAAAGATAAAATCCCTCCAAACCTCAAGACCTCCCCCCCACCCCCCCTTCTTAATCCAAAAAATGGCTCGGTTCAAAAGCAGACATGTTCACTTTCTGAATTGCTCTACTCCCTGGCAGTATTCCTTTCCTTGCAAACAAGCACTTTTCATTTATGACATGAATTATTGCTATTATCATTATTATTATTAATTTGGAACAACTACCATTCTAGCTATGAAGCAGCCAGGCTTTTATTTTCTGTCTTTCAACAAATTGTATTTACACCCACAACCAACAAATTATTCTAGAAATACTCTCCCTGTTTTTGCAGAGCTCTTTACTTTTCCTTATATCCACTTCCCACAAGTGACTGATTAATCCTCTCATGAATTTTGAGAAAATCTTCTAGGCACCAGTTCTGACGTGTATTTTCCCTTCATGACTAGAAACACAGCACTTACTATGCCCTCTACAGCTCGAGATGACACATCTGGCTAATGGTGCAGGAGCACCAAGGTTGCAGGTAGCACTTGCAAGTTACATGCTTGTCACAGGCTACCTGCTTACTCTGGACTAAGAACCACTTGTGTGTGAACACGTGGTTAAGCCACTGTGACAAGATTGTGACTGCACATTCAGGCTTTCCTGGATGGTCAGCTGTAAAACTCAGTGTTCCAGTACAGCAAGTACCGGGCAGAGGGCACGAGCAAGGAGCTGAGCAACACGCATCGAGTTTGCCGTCGAAGGCGGTGGGACCAGCCAGCGTGCTGCTACACAAATGCATGCTCCCTGCTCTGACATAATACCACATTGCTAAGCAACAGTTATTACTTTGCTCAGAAGGTAACAGCTGAAATGATGCCTACACTACAAACTTCTTGTAACACAGGCATTCCACAGTACTATTCACTGTACAGACAAACAGCTTCAACATCTCTTTTGTATAAAATTAACAGAAATTTTTTTCCATGGAGGGAGTCATAAACAAAGGGCTGCTCTGCGTGCATTGGAGTTTGAAACTTCTTCCTAATGTTAGTCAACAGAGTACATATACAGGCTGAGGAATGCAAAAACTGTTAGGGAAGTTTAACACAGTGTAATACATCAAGTTAGAAGCTGCCAAGATAGAAAACCACATTTAAGTGTTTTGACACTAGCATCTTTAGGGTGATTTAGTGTTGCATTAGGTATAAGAGTAAGAAAGTTGCTCACTTCTCATGTGTTAAAGTGGCATCGGTTTCTTTTTTTTTGGTTGTGCTTCAGACAGTTTCCATGTAAAGAAAACCTTAAAGGAGAGTTGTTTCCTAGAAGGGGAAGTGAAAACCCAGTATTGTTTGGTAGAAACACATGAATTGAGATTGTAGGTCTTAATAGTTCCAGGTCCTTCTTCAAAGATTGGAGGCTGGCTGATGAAAGAGGCAAGGAAACACTACATCTGTAATTTCTGCTGTGTGTGCTTTGTTCTCACCTATGTTCAAGATCTTACTCTGAAGAGCTTCTGGAGAGAGAAATGGTTCATCTGCACAAGAGTGAATCACTGTACCAATGAGCTCAGAGTTTGCTGACAAAATGCACGCATTCTCCTCACTGAGATTAACTCCAGCCATAGAAGTCACATCATTTATATCATCTTCATTTCTACAAAAGAGGAGACCAACATTTTATGCTTTGTTCAGAACAGACACAAAGAAAAAATCTTGACTATCAACAAGCAGCCACATTCACATATCCCTATATAAAACAGATGTTTAGTGTGGGTGTGGACAGGGAGCTCCCAAAAGCTCTCACACTTCTGCAAAGTGCCTCTGAAGCATTAATTTGGCTAATGCCTCAGTTGCTAGGCATGCAAATCCTTTATATGAAACTGACATTTTGAGCAAGCTTGGAAACCTAGGACTGAGGTAAACCCAGATTAAAAGTTCCCACAACCACTAACCCTGCACCACCACTCTTGCAGTCTGAAATTTGTTCTGAAACTAATTCACCAGCTAGAAGCAAGTGTGGAATGAAGTTGAACGTTGACTCACTGGACTATAAACAAGCCCATTTTCTAACCAAGATGCATATCTTGCAAACTGAAGCTTAAAGCACAAGCTTATAAGCACAGAGCTGATCTTCAGTTTCTTTAGCGAGTTCCCTTAAAACACAGGACACAAACACTCCTTGATTATATACCAGAGCCAATCCAGACCTTGTCCTTTGGCTCAGTCCTACCACACTTAAGTACACAGCAGGGAAGATGCCACTGCTTCTGAAGCACCACGCCAGAGCTCTAGCTGGTAACACCCTTAGTTGGAGGCTCATGTAGCAGCTTTGCAATACAAGTTCCAAATAAAAAACTCAAATCTTACATATTTAGGGTGAACATCATGCACACGAGCTATAATAGCCTGTGTGCTTCAGCTTAATGCTTTTTTTTAAAGATCATTTAAGTTAAAATACTGAATGAATCTTGTATGGGCAAAGTTTTTTTGCTACTTCGGCAGTGAAACAATCCAAGTTATATCAAGTAAGCTTAGATCAGCAAGAGAAAGCATTTTTACTTCACAGTGTGACAAAGGCCCTAATGGTGGCTTCAGGGATTTAGGACCAATCCAAAACAGACGTCCGCAGCATTAGGACAGGTAAGTGAAATCACTCAATCTGAACATCCTTCTGTTTGGAAAACAAAGAAAACAAAACCAACACACACACCCCTCTTGAAAAGTATTCTCTGGCAAGGTTTGATAAAGTTCACCTTCAGAAAACACTGTGTGGCCTAAATAACTTTTGAACAAGGGGTTAGCCAGAAATTTCCTGTTCTAAGGTGAAGTATTTCCTGGAGGCTGTCTTTTGACTGACTAGAGGTAGAAGCTGAAGTTACTAGAACATGAGTTGGGGTTGAGGTTGAGCAATACTCAAAAGACACAAGAAAATGTTGGGATGTTTTTCTTAAAATATAAATACATTTTCTCCTTTGGGCTCCAGTACGTTTCTGTGGCACAATTCTTCTGCAAACTTCTGGAAAGAGACCAGGCCAGAAAAGGAGTCCAGCCTTGCGTCCAGTCTTCTTCCACCCTTCCTTCCATTTGTGTGCCCTCATTGCTAGCAGTTCCTAGGCATGTGTGTTCAGGGAAAAGGAGACCCAACAGATGCTCAAAACAGCTCCAGCTCTTTAAGTCTAACTAGCCACACCAGCTTCCCAGCTAGGTGTGTGCCCCAAATCCATCATGCTAAGAAAAGTGTTAAACCCCAGGACTGTCAGAACACCTATGTCCACAGTTAAAATTCAAAGCTGAAGCCAACAGTGGAGAACAGCTTCCCTCCTCCTACCCATTCACAACCAGCAACTGAGCAGCTCCAAGTGCATACTCATGCTCTACCAGTCTAACAGAGACCCTGAACTTTCAACAAGCGTGTCAATGAAGCTTCACAGGATGATAATTGAGTGCTAACTGATCTTCACAAGTACATTCCAGTTTCCTCCTCTTAGTGACCACTACAGAGAAGACTTTGCTGATGGCAGAGACAAGAATCCCACTGAAGCACAGCAACTGCCACAGATCTGCTGACAAAATCAGCACAGCTAGCACCAGGAACACACATCACAAGCTATCAGTGCTGGAACCTGACATTACCCCAGTGGAACTGTTTATGGAATCCCAGGAAGGATGCTTGCATCCCAGGTACTACTGCATAGCATGCAGTTTCAGGAAACAATTTTTGCTCTTAATCTGACCACATACTCCAAATGCTTAAGCAAAGAAAAGATAAGCTTCTATAATACACATTTATCCATTTTTCTACATAGAGAAGTTTCATTTCTCTATAACCTGCCTTTTTCAGGTTACTGTTTTCGTGATTATTTCCATGCATGCAATCCCACTAGTGTGTGCAAGCATACAAGAGTTTATATGCACGCAGACATCTCTACCTGTACTTTTCTTCAGGACCAGTTCCAGTTTTTTCACTGTGAGACATAAGTTTGCATTAAGCTCAGAGTCATTAACTTTGACAAAAGATAGGAAAATACTGCCGCACCTATTTTACTTAACCCGAAGAAATTACCACTACATTTCCTTAGGAAAGTGCTCACAAAAGATTAATGAAAGTTTCAGAAAACATGGTAAGTTCATACTTTTTACTACTCTTTTTTTTTGTTGTTCAAACAAATCTCAATCATTTTAAGTAAGGTATCATGTACTTTCAGTAAGCTATAGAAATCATTCTAATAAGGTGATAAATTTAAAGTACTACGTGAAGGTGTTCCTGATGGATATCTACTTGCTTTCGCTTTCAGCAATCCCTCCATAAAGCCCCTTTTCTGCACCACTTCCTTTAATGCTTTTTGCATTTGATCATGTCACACTCAGAAATCAACAGGAAAAACTCACCCAGCTGTTGTAAGTCTCCAGTGACTTAAGCTTACTAGGACTGTGGAAAACAGAACTCAAGAATTCTGAGTGATACACTGCATGAGGTCAGGTTTGACATTTATACTGAATATTCACTGCAAAAGAAGCCCAAGCAATGCAGATGCACCTCACATCTATGAATTTGCCTCTGCTGCCTGAAAAGTGAGTCTGTGGCACCCTCTGGTGTCTGACGACCGCACTTGTCTTCTGAACTCCTCTACTCCGTTTTATCCAAGAGTCAAAAACTAGAAGGGCACACGGAACCCAAACCCTTGGGCACCATCCCTGACAACTACCCAGGACAGAACAATTCCAGCCAAGCCAAAAAGTTGCACATACTTTGGAGAACAACTCTATTATAAACAGAATAAATTCAAAACAAATATCTGAAGATGAAATATGTGACCTTTTTTTTTCCCAGCGTGCTCCAGCATATACTTTACAGAAACATGTAGATCGGATTACAAAAATCTTGATTTTTTTTTTAAGAACAAACTATCTCTTAACATGCCACAGTGCAATGTCCATGCTTAGCTGAAACAACATCTAGAAGGCTGGAATGCTTTGTGTTTTGTTGGTTTTTTTCTGTTTGTTTCCTTGGGGGGCAGGAAATCACCACTTTTTCTACTGCCTAACTCAAGCAACCTAAGCCAGCCCGTTAAAGAGCAGACAAGGTTAAATTGCAGCTAATTAAGCACAGCTTAGTGAGTAGAACGTTCTCAAATCCTAACCTAACCTAGTCACACCATGGCAGGGAGTCAGGCTCGATGACACACTGCAGTGAGAGTGCACAGTAAGAGCACTCTCATTAGTGCCATTGATGTACAGGCACATCAGTTACAAGACACACTCTCTGCTCGTAACAAATTCCATCGCAAAACCTGAAAGCAGGCCGTGGTGCCTCTCTCTGCCTCACACATGACCAGCAGTTGATGTATCATAGGTCAGAAAGTTTAATTATAGCAGTGAATAGAAGAAACACCGAGGGTGTAGCCAAACACAAATTCTTCAGAGACAAGAGACTCTACAAAGAAAATTTAAGGTGAGTTAGAGATTTCCTGTCTAAATTCTCACGGGCTTATGCTACTTTGGAAATCACAATCCAAAAGCAAGAAGAGAAATCTCTATTGGATCACACTGTAAAAGCAGGTTTTTTCCTACACTAAGAATTTACAATTCAGGGAACAACTTTCAAGAATTCAAATTTTTTATGTAAGACAGCTAATACATTCCATTTGGAAGATCACAGAAAAAATGTGGGGTTTTTTTGTGTATGAGTTTGTTTGTTAGTTGCTCTTTTTTATTACAATATTTATGAAAGTTTTGGGTTGTTTTTTTTTAACATCACTACCCAAGATTACATCCCACATTATATTCTGAAGTATATTTCATATGACCTTGAGGCAGCTGAACAGACCTACTGCTTTAACATGAGCTTTTCATTTCAACTCCTGGCAACCACTGTTTTTAAGTGTTCGCTGTGTAGTATGTTACTGTAAACAGCAGCAGCTCTCTGTCTACACCAGTGCATTCAAAGCTGCAGCTTTCAAGAGATGATAAGTTAACTGGTCACAACATAGAGGTGTCATCATGTCTTCTTTTTTCCCTTGGAAGAGCAATGTCAAACTTGCTCAGAAGTGATAAGACTAAAAATGCTTACGGAAGTCTGTACCTCTGTTCCAACATCACACTTCATAGCTGCAAAAGTAATTTCTGCTTTTGAAAAGTTTATCAGTTGCCCGAACTAAAAGCTTTAAGCACTCTTGCCAATCTAAAGGCCTAGAGAATATGCTAGAAATCATTATTAGAGATGTAGTTGAAGACTTTTCCCCATACACACAGAAACGAGCCTGTAAGAGAAGCTAGTAAAAGATTCTGAAATGCAGCACAGAGCTTTAGACAGGTTACAAGCAAGTCCAAGTAACAGTTCAATGATATCAGACCATGTGCAAAAAGCAGAGGTCCTATCTGCTTTAATCCTATTGAGAGACTTCAATACAAGATAATTAGATTAGTAATTGTATTCATAGGATGGAGATCAATATGTCTCCACTATGAGTGAAAAACTGACACAAAATCTAACCTTACCAAGACAGTTTTCTTACACTAAGAATAATTAACATCTGCTATGAGGTAGAAGTTTTAAGGTTATCCCTTGCCAATGAGTATTATAATGTGAAAAACATGTATCAGAAAAAAAGCTTCTGAAGAAAGTTGCTTTTATTTGGGCTCTATTCCCACCTCTATACTTGTCTCTTCCTTTTGTTCCTTCCTATACTTAACTTCTGATATTGCTCATTTCTACCTGAAGGATGTTGCTCCATTCTCTTTCATTTTCACTTTCTGAACAGGCGATGCTTGAAGCGACAGAATTTTATTTCTTGGCAGTGTAATTTGTTTCAGAATGGAACCTAAAACAAAACAAAGAACATGCTGTAGTAGAAAGCAAAATGCTAAGACAACTGTTTAGTCAGTTCATTCCTCTAGGTAAGGCTACTGCAGACTCAATAACAACTACTTAGGTCCATCTGAAAACCAGACACTCTTGAATCTTACATTCTACATGTTCTGTGTGGCCCAAAGCCTCATATACTCTCAGCAAACACCCTCCCCTCTGTGCTGACCAGGGACATGGCTCACTGAAAACTGGCTGGCTGAGACACACTCTTATAGTGCATCAACCTGAACCTGTTGAAGGAAAAAGCAAGGTCTCATGAAATAACTCTCAAAAGCATCAGTTTAGAGGAAGTTCACTGCAAGGAGCTTAGCCATAGTATTTTAACAAGTGCAAATGTTTGATTGACATGCTCTTAACAAGTGCCAGAAGTCGATGTGACACAGATTTTCTCATCAGAGCTCCAAGCAGTAGAGATGTTCAACTTAACGAACAGAGCTGGTTCCTCCCGACAGAGAGCCACCTTCTTGCATTCCCACAATGTACCAACAGCCTGCACCTACTTCTATGCCCCAGCAGTCCTCCCCCTTCTCCATGAAAGAGGCTCCACTTTACCTGCAGGAAACTGGTTGGTTTGAACAACTGTATTCAGCAGCATCTTTTTCTCAGCAGATGTCTGTAGGGTGAGCACTGATGGCTGTGGGAGCGTGGATACTTGCTTTACAATGGTTCCTGATGGTTGCTGGACTACCTGGAAGTGGAATATCCAGTATCAAGAGTGAGAAAAGCTAAAAATGCAGAGAAGTAAACAGTATCAATGTTTCCATTTAGCCAGAAGTGCCACTGGGCAGGTATGCTTGTCCAGGTTTTAGTTTAAAGCAAACAGCATGCTCACAAAACTTTTTTTTTTCAACTTCATGCCAAGAAATCTTAACAAGTGGTGGTGAGCGCTAAGCTCGTTCAGTGAGCTCTAACAGTCCCTTCACCCCTACTCTATATTGATAACCCTATTAGACAAGTTTCACTAATTATCACACAATCCACTGCACTGAGAGACTTGCCTCTATATCAAGTGATGTTCAGCAGACTAACTATTAAACAGTGAGTCTGCCTACCAGTAACTTCAAAAGGGTAGGGATCACGAACACCTAGTTAAAAAGGGAGAACACCAAAACAACGAAAGTCTTGCACGAAATACTCTTTCTGCTAAGAATTAAAGAGTACACACTACAAAAATACTGATGTGTTTTTGGAACTGCAACATCAATTGTAAATTGAGACGCTGAGTTTCGAAGTGTTAAGCTAAAGTACACTGAACACATCAGTTACCAGGAACATGAAGTACTAAATAGCAACACCTATAGCAAGTAGAGCCTCTACACAAAGACATCGGTACATAGCTGAAGGGTAAAAAGGAAGGCAGTTCACAGTTTTGTTTAAAGAGGCTCTTCAAAGAAACAAAACCAGACAGCACGATGTCATCACAACACAGACTTACAGGCACAGCCCATAAATACTAATCCTTCCTCTTCAGGGGCAGCTATTAAAATGCAAGAAAGTAATAAAATTGCAGCATCCCTAAAAACCTCACTTCTAAGCCTCCTAGCTAGCAGAAGGTGGGCTTCAGCTTGGATACATCTTTTAAAAAGTTCTTGATTACAGGGCGTAGAAAGATCTTACTTTGCCAAAGCATAAAATGATCAATATCTTCAGATTGAATCCTACTTTTTTAGTAGCAAAAAACTAACATGAAGAAAATGTCAGGGCCAAGAAGCCATTTTTCTCCTCTACTACTTTTATTCTTACTTCAGAAAGTCTAAAGAGTGCTTTTACAGCAAGACTGCACAAGTGTAATTAAAGAACTGACATTTACAATAATTCAGAAATTAGGCTCTCTCCTTCTGTCATCTAACTTCTCCTTTATTAATAAATATCATCAACATAAGCATGACACACTATCTTGGTTTGAAAGACAGATGTCTGCCAAGGAAGGCAGGAGCCTCCCTTGAAATGGAAAATGCAACCCCCTTCCCTCCGAGTTATTATAATTTTGAAATCAAGGGGCTTTCAGGCAAAGATGTGGGAAATAGGAGTAACAGTTCTTTACTATTATATATCTGTATGTGTATAACCAGTCAAACAAACAGCAATAACTCTGGCAGTAACAGCGAACAATCACAAACCCAGTCCCAGCCTTCTCGGCTGTCGGGCCCTTTCCCCTCGGGTGCAGTTCCGCTCGCAGCCGGCAGGGGCGCTGGCGGCTCCCGGTGAGCAGGGCAGGTGCGATGGTTCCCCCGCGGCTGCAGGGGGCGCTCCGGAGCGAGCTCGGGGAGCACGCGGCACCGGTGCCCTGGGATCCCGGGAAGGGATGGGACAAAGGCTTCACAAACCCCTGGGCAGCCGATCCCGGTGTCCGGCCGGACTCTCGGGAACAGCAGGCTGGAACGGCAGGGACGAGCACAAATCCCGGGTGGCAGATGAGATGTATGGAACTCCGGAGCTGCAGCGGGAACCCCCGGAGGTCTGGGCAGGCAGGGTGTGCGGGGCTACAATGTAGCGAAGGCTCCAAGCAATGGGCGGGGGCAGGGCAGCCGCAGCCTGGCTCCCACCAGGGCAGGGAAAGGCGGGCTTGGGAATCCCAGGGTTTCTCTGTGAGGCACCCAAGCAGATGGTGAAAAGGTCCCTCTTTTAGTGAGGTGGGGTGTTAGGGTCCCGGTGTAACAGCCGCTCCAGTGAGCGGGCTCCAGTCACGGTAGAAGGAACGCAGCCAAAAGCAGAAGCCTGCAGCGCTCACAAACTCCCCCCACAATGGTGGCAGCCCCTCTCTCCCCAAATGCCCAGAGAAAACCAGCCAGCCAGGGGCTGTACCCAACCCCTTTTTCCCAGTCCAAATCTCTCGGCACCCCCACCCTACACCAGAAAACCCCAGATGTAAAAGAGTAGCCAGTTGGACCCTTCCTCCTGTGGCCAGGTCTTCTGTTCTTCTTAAGCACCCAGTAATTTGTCACCCTGGCAATATGTATGGGGAAAATTCTTAAAGAGAAAAAGAAAACAAAAGGAGAACTCCTAAAACCTCAACACACACTCACAAAAAGAGGTACTTTGTGTATCAGAGTCAAGATACTCCCTCAACCGTCCCCATATTGGTAGCACTAGGGCAGCAGTAACATAGAATAACTGATGTGAAAGTGGTATCTGAAAACCTGACATAGTTCTTGAGAAGAAACATTAAGATCCAGAGGAGGAAAGAACTACAGGAGTACAGGGACAGACTGCAGACAGAGATGAGGCTCACAAATGCAGCACTTCCTCGTGGAGTACAACAGATGCTAACGTTTACTCCCATGCATTTTTCCCAAAGCTCAGTTTGACCTGTCAGAAAGATCCGGCTTCCAAAGCTGCAAGTTGTGAACAATGTTAACAGCGTCCTTTGTGTGTTTATATAATTAACGAGGAGCCAACAAATTTGGACTCACAGGCTTCACTAGCACTGACACACACCTAGAGGTCCTCCTTATCACCAGGAAGAACGATGCTTCATCTTCAGCACGCAAAACACTGGAACAGCACAGAGGAAACAAGCATTCCAGGGTGAGGTACAGCAGACAAAAGAACAGAGATAGAAAATGTGGATACAAAAATGCTGCTAGAAAGGATTTTCTTGCTATTTCCTAAGTCCGTGAGAGACTTTTCTCTCTCACAGAAGAGGTAGCAGAGTTCTGTAAACAACCAAACACCTGCAACCTTAAGAAGTCTTGTTTGTAGTATAGTCGAAAAATATTTTGACAATGGATGTTTTAGGATTTTAGCCAATCACCCCCAAGGGGTGGCTGATCCTCGTCCAATTAGACTATGAAGAAAAAAGTCTATAAAAGAGTTTGTAAAATAATTAAATAAATCAATCTTGCTGCACAATTCCTGCCTGCTGGATCTTCTCTCCTCCTCCCTACGGCTGCGGGACACGGTAATATACCCTAGGGCATTTTTTTTAATAAGAAAATGTTACAACAATGGTCTAAGTGGAGACTGGGATGTAAGTCAAGGAACGCAGGAGGCTACATTGCCAAGAAACAGAAAGGATGTGTTGGCAGTACAGCCCATTTTCTGTTTGCCATTCTAGCTCTAGACTAACGTAAGTTGGAAGTCCTTGGGAGTTGCAATGGGAGAGAATAACAATGCTGAAAATTTCAACAAGGATCCAATGCCAGAACAAAGCATCACAAAAATTGGTAATATCTGCAAGAAGGAGTTATTGCCCCTTTTCTTCAGGTTAGCAGCAAGAAGTAATAAAGAAAAGGGACTATTCCCTTGTGCCCTGTTAAGCAGGTTGATACATACATCAGAATAAAATCACCAACATTCTTAAGTAAAAAAAATGCAGCTGCATTCAGCTGACAACAGAGAGATGGCTGCCTGAGAGAGACTGATTAGCCTCACTTGAACCTGTTTTAGACTCATAAAACGAAGTCTGGAGATCAGCAGCGGGATGCTGAGGTATCATCATACACAAGCAGTATTGCTTCATGAAGGAACCCTCACAAATTGAATGCAAAAGCAATATCCAGGACAAAAAAAACAACAGAGGAGACTGTTCACAAAAGCTCAGCTCTGAGGGGACTTGACACTAACAACTCACTAAGAACAAGCAGTTGGAACAGCATAAACACTTCACTCCTTGATTCAATTGTAAATAATCTCCAGAGAGTGCCACTGTAAGTGTGGGGACTACACCATAAACCCCTGGCTGGTTATGCTTGACGTAAAGCTGTAGTCTCACAGCAGCTTTCTCACAGCTGGATGCCAGCAGCTGGTAATGTAAATTTTCATTTATTGTGCTTTAACAAGAGACAGAGCAATACTAGAGCAAGACAAACTATTTCCAAGATGAAACTTCTTTTGTAAGTCAACACCCTTAAATGAGGTGATATTAAGAAAGTCACACGAGAAAATCCTTCAAAATGTGCAACTCTCACAGCACAGGAACACAGTCAATCCCAACAGCACCTGTGAAGAGCAGGTCCCTCAATGTGCACACAGAGTTTTGATAATCATGCTACAGGAATTAAAAGTTTCATGTTGCATCAATCCAGTCACAAATTTGATATTAGAATATAGCAGTACTGCATTCTTGAGCACCACCAACATTACAGTGGAGCTGGCACATGAAAGTTCGCTTTAAATTCTCTCAAGCACGAGAGGCCAAAATTAGAAAGGGGCATGGAGAGGGAGTGTATGGCATCAGACATCCCTGTGGGCTGGAAAGGGAAAAAAATTGCTGGCAGCATTGTGTGGACAGATTTGCACAGCTGGCAATGTGCTTCCTTTTTCAGCTGGCAGTAGGACCCTTCTGTTTAGGGAGGACAGGTCCAGATTTGTTTTCTTATGGGAGAAAATAGACCCTCTGCCCTTTCAAGGAAAGGCATCAGGGAAGCCCTAAGAGATACAGCCACTTCTATTAACTCGTCCTTTGTGCTAATAAGTTGTCTGAACAAACACCAAGCTCCTGATATGGCTAAGCTGTGAAGCAGTCAACTCAGTCCTTCAACTGTATCTGAGAAGAGCAAGTATTTTAATCACTGTGCCTGAGATCTACCCAAATGAGGATAAAAACATGTTTTGTATGCAATTCAATATATGTAGGGCACAGCAAAGAAAAGCAATTGCAGCAGACTGCCACACTGCAGCAGTGTAGAGGCAGAAGCCCTTTCTTGAGTTCACCAATATCAAATTCAAGAAGTGTTTTGACTCCCCTGCGTAGAGCTAAGCTTCCTCGCCTATTTGTACAGATGGTCAACCTTTCCCCTGGATTACAAGACTTGCTGTGTAGCCAACAAACTGCTCTCCTGCCTGTGTACTACCTAAGAAATTCTTTTCTTCTGGCTGGAATTTAAAACTTAGTCCTCAAAGACAATATGAGTACCAACTCCTTTTCCAATTTGGCTTTAGCTACTACTAGCCAAGACTGTCAGTGCATACGCTTGATAACTCTCCTTTGGAGTTTTGGGGTTGAGGGTATTTTGCCTTTTCTTTTTTTTTTTTTTTTTTTTAACCAAATCCACTCAGAAAAAGGACTCCCCATCCACCCTATACAGCTGAGTGTTTTGTTCTTTTTAAGCAAGTCTGGAAAGGTGAAAAGCTCATGCTTATGGTAGCTTATGCTACCACAGCATAAACTCTTTATTTAGAATGCAGGATTCTTTTATTACATCAACCTTATGCCCTTTGAAAAGAAGGAAACTAAAAAACCAAAACATTTTAGGGGTCTGAACATTGTTAAATCAAGTACACACAATATCCATAGCAGATGTCCTACTTTATCTGTGGAAATTAAATCTAGCTTCACAGGAAGTCTAATGTTTTTCCCACTTTTTAAAGAAAAACAATCTTTACAATGAATACCTTTGCAAGAATTGAATTCTTTATCTGCCAAAGGGAGACTATTCTCTCAAAATACTTGAGAGCATTACTTACAGGTAGATCAGCTAGACACCAAGCTACTCAGTATCTTAAACACCTATAAGCCAAACCTAATTTATTTCACAAAGTTGCTCTTTCAGGTATACCTGTGATCCACAGTTTCTTGGTATTTAACATTAACATTAGCAAGAAGTTAACCTGTGCCAAGAATAAAAAAATGTAACACATTGCTTTTGAGGGTATTGTTTTAATAAGACAGTTATTTCTCCTGGAATTTGTTAGCTAATGAGGCCTGATAGAAAAAACTCACTTTTGGACAACTTTGTAATTAACATGTCTTAGAGTAAATGCGGAGGTCAGAACTCTGCTTGGAAAAGCTCCTTGCGGTAGTTTGTACATTTCAGGTAACACATCACTGAACATCATCGAGCCACCTGTGCCTGCAAAGTACTCAGGACAGGAACTACCGGGGAGAAAGACTGGCATCCCGGATGGCTGGCTGAGGCACAGCCCTAACAGGGCACTGAAGAGCAACTAATGTAAGTATCCCATCAGCAGTTTCTCTTTCTGACACTAGCGTTTCCTACCTTTTCTTTTCTTCCAGGTGCCAACCTAGCCTGGCTGTGTGCATAGGGGGGTTAGATCTCATCTCCCCTTGTGTCTCAAGATGGATGTTCAGTCTGGTGAAATGGTGGTTGATATACCTTGCAAGAGACCAAGGTGTCAGCTTGGGTTTAGATTCACCTTTCCAGCAACAGCTCAGTATTTCTAAGCTCTGACAAACATAATGGATGAACTCAAGACAGACTAGCTTCATGTACTAAAAGAAAAAAACAAGCAAACAAAACAAACAAAAAAAAAGCAGAGGTCCAAATTGGTATCCTCTTTACTAAATGGCAAGAGTCATCAAAGTAAAGGAGCCTGGTTAGTTACAGAGAAGCAGAGAATCCATCTTACCAGCTGCTTCACTTTAACCACCTGCTGAGCACCCACTGACTGTGCAACGATGGAGTTGGGCTGCGAGGTTTTAACACCAAGGGGCGTTCCAATGACTGGTTTCAGAGGCCGGAGAGGGGCTGTTGCTGAAGATGCCGCAGTAGAGATCAGCACTTGCTTTGCAGACTGGAGAGAGGGCACTGGCACTGCAGAGGTGAAAACTGGCTTGCCAGGCTGGACAGCCGTCAGCCCGGACGGTGCCATGGTTGTGGTGAGGATGGAAGCCGCGGGCCCAAGAGACGCTGTCACCGCTGCAGAGGAAGGAACAGCCTTCACGGGCTGCACAGAAGCTGCTGTTGACGTGGTGGCAAGGACTGGGGTGATAACCAGAGGGGCTGTGACTGCTACAGAGGCAGGCACGGGTTTTACAACTGGAAGAGCAGTTGCTGCTACAGCCGAGGTTGCCACTCCTGTCGAAGGAGCTGGTACTGCAGAGGTACAAGTTGAAATCACTTCTTGGGTTGGAGCTGGTTGCTCCATACACTGCTGCATAAAGCTCTGAGGATTAGGCATTAGTTGCCGTAAGGCAAGCACACTTTTCTAAAAGAAAAATGAGAAAACACTGGATGCAGTATCAGCATTGTTTTCCATAATAATAATACATTTGTAACTGAATCCTCTTCCTCGTTTTCCAATTAAATTTTTCATAAGACAATAAATGGCAAACAAGTTTTGCTAAATTTAAGGCACGCTTAAATTGATGACAATCCTGTTCAGTGAAGATGACAAGAAACACCAACACCAGCTGAGCAAAGGTCAACCATCACCACAGCTACACTATGCATAGCGAATCCCATCTATGGGGAAACTCACATATAACTTTGTTCTTCTCTTTGGATTTTTCAATTTGGAATTTATGTTTCTGAGTAAGATGATTTTAACTGCTTTATTACCTGAAAGAATTTTGTTTTGCCAAAAATACTCTGCTATATTGGAACAGCTGTGTTTATTTCATGGAGCCCATCTGACAGGGAACTACGAATCATCCAATAAAGTCAGAAACAAGCTCTGAAGACATGAACACTTTTATACCAATACAGCTGTTTCTACACTAGGGGGGGATACCACTTTAATAATGTCTGTAGAGCTGCAGCAACTCAACTTCAGCCAGCTACTTCTCGGCAACAGGAGAACAAAAGTAAAGGAATCTGGCAACATCTCATTTTTACTACAGCTGTGTTTGAGAAGGTTAATGGACAGAATAATCTTCAAGCTCTCTACAGATTTTTCTTCCTGACTGTGTATAATCTGCCATGGCTCTGAACCAGGGGAAATCAGTTCTGCAGCTACCTGTATATTCTTGAAAACCCTTTTATTTTTACCTCCCCCTTTAACAGTAGCTAAAGTTTGTAAGAGCTCCTAACACAGTGCTGCTGCTTTGGACTTCATGCAGAAGGAGCATGTCTCACATGCTAGTGTACCAAATAACCATATTGTTTGCACAACCGGACCTTTTGCAGCCCATCTGTTTTTTAACATTCACTTCTTTTTCTTTTAAAAGGCTGCTTAGCTCCTGATGTAATTCATGTACCAAAAGCATCCAGCAGACTTGAAAATCAAGCAGGCTTCACAGCCAAAGCCACTGTACTTTTCCACCTCTTGGCACAGACAAAACAAAAACACATGCTCAGCTTCATCAAAAAGCTGCAGCTCAAAGATAAGAGATGACTCCAGAGAGTCCTCCCTAAAATTCCACTTCACTAGCTAAAAGTGGATTGGCAAAAAGCCTTATCACATTTCTTCCCAGACTCAAGCTGCAAACATTTACCCCACAAACAAGGCCAGCGCCGATCCACTCAGCACCTTAGAGAAGTGCTCCTGAAGTCATCCTCCATTTGGCACTCAGTCCTGTCACAGCTGCTCAGAGTTACAGATCAACCTAATTGTGTGTATCAACCACACATCCTTACAGTGTTTCAGGAAAAGGCAATGTGGGTGCAAGATGCTCTAAAGGATTGGCAACACTGCAAACTCAGCTAACTTTGACCATGTCTGAACAACACTTCTGAAGTCACAGTGTATCTGTGTTAATGTAGCATGCAACAGGGAGAGAGCATCATGCCAAGGGTTATGGGGGATGGACACTGCCCAAAACAGACAAGCCAGGATGATACCTGAACCTGGCAGTATGCTGCAGAAGAAACACGCAAGGGCTCTGCTGCGACAGGTGAGGGTCTGACCCACGCTGACAAACCCAACCTAACCCCTGCAGAATTGCCCTGAGTTCCCTGCATCAAGTGTAGCAGCTCTTCACATTGTTGGATGGCTTCTTATAACAGCTGAGCACTTCTGAGTGCCAGTCACACTGACCCTGTACTCACAGCCTGGTCCTTCTGCAGCCAGACCCACAGTGGATGCAGAAAACCCATTCTGAGAGCTGTTTATTTCTCTGGCTTTTGCATGGGCATTTAAGAAGCCTCCAGGAAATTAAACAGGTAATAAATGACCAATTGGAAAATTTAATGAATCATAGAATCATCCAGGTTGGAAGAGACCTTATACCTTTAAGACAAGCAAGTCCAACCATCAGCCCAGCACAACCACTGTAACCCCTAAACGTCATCACCCAGCACCAGATCCTCTTAAACACCTCCAGGGATGGTGACAGCACCACCTCCCTGGGCAACCTATTCCAATGCCCAACCACCCTAACAGTGAAATTTTTTTTTTCTAATATCAAATCTCCCATCTCATCTTAAGGTCCTGCAGAGATGACTGTAGTCTTTCTGACCCATGGCAAACTTGCTAGAAAAGCATTTAAAAGTTGCCACTGTAATAAAAATTTTTATCCCACATTTGAGCAGATTAACACCAGCCATCTAGAGCAGTATCAACATTATCACATGCATTGTTATATGGCCTGTCAAATACCAAGGAAAAGGGCAAACTCCAGAAAAACTCTGTCCCAGCTTTACGACTTAACTGTTCTTCCTTTATTCTCCATCATGCCTATAATGAATGTACAGATCTAACAAGCCTAAGAGTATGGTGTACATTGCAATTTAGTAGATTTAACGTAGTTTCCATGTTTTCACTGGGATTTAATCCTTGCTGTACAGCTAATTTTTATCTTGTTAATACCATTATACCATATGGTAGAAAGTCTCAAGGAAGCATTTTTCCTTTATAGGATTATTTGCTTGAATGGAAGTAGAGTTCCTGGGATTCTTTTCCGAAGCTGCAGCAGTCTTGTCACACCCTTTCTGGAGAAAGGGGTAGAGATTTTTCCTGCCTCCAGCTAAACATAAACCAGCAGAAGATGAATAGCTTTATGTAGATTCTTTGACCTTTAACATGGCATAAGCTGTGCATTGCCACAGTTGTAGCTTCTGTGTTAGAATAGCTACAATTTTGATGAAAAAGTAATAGGTCATCTTAAAATAGCTGCTCTACTGTAGATAGATGCACAGCTTCCAAAACACTAGTCTCCACTAACACCTAGAGGGCAATTACTCTACAATATTAAGAACACAGCATTAACTACTCCTCAAGAATTCTCCTTCCCCTTAAAAACTGTCTTTCCAAGCACAACAGTCACACAGAGGTACATTAAGCACCATTCTTAACTGACCTGAACCAATACCTATCCGAATGCCCCAATTCTTTTCTCTTCTTTTCTGGTCCTCCTCCCTTCCTTCTAAACATCAAATATCCATAACCAGACACTTACCTTGAGAAAAGGAACTAAGTATGGTTGCGGAGACGACTTCAGCTCTATGTACAGCTTTTTTGCAAATTCTTCTGGTTCAATTTTTGCTTCCTAAGAGGAAAATATAATTACAATAGTAAGTTATAACTGAATCTACCACACTTTTTTTCCTAGATGTATAAAAAAGTCATGGAAGTTTGTATTATCACGACATTGTTCAATTTCAGTGCTCAAATGCTTTTTTCCTGCTTTCTTTAGAAAAGCAAAAAAGAGGGAGTTAGGATAGAATAATGTTGTAATTTTCATACAGGATTACCCAAGTTGTTTATGCTTTCTTCAGCTACAGGCAGTTAACACACTCAGGGATAGGTGCTCACACCCAGTCACTGAAGTGAATGGAGAGAAAAAAATTTATAAGCAGTACTGATCCTTTTGAGTATCTCATTGTTATGTAGATTTATTTTTAAATCAACGACTAATACTTCTTTCAGTAAAGGTAGTTTATCTGCATAAAAATAAACGTAGAGGCATTGAAGACTAATGATAACGTAGCAGTTTTTGTAAGACAATTCTAGACTAATGCATACACAGCTAATAAAACAGAACACTTAACACAGTCTTTCAAAAGCAATCAAAACATCGTTTCTGCATACCCCCACGGTAACAGTCCTCTGAATTGCAGAGTACTGTTTCCTTTCTTAATGCTGTCCACCCTGCCACAACACAAACACCTGACTCAAGGGCTTGGGAGGGTTAGACAGCTGCAGCAAACTTCTGAGATCCCTCACTTGTACAACAGGGCTAAACCCCAGACTCTGCTGCCCTTCCTCACCCTCTCAGAGTCATCAGGAACATGACCTCCTCCCAAGAAGGTACAGACACACAAAGAGCAGCACCAATCTCTGCTTCTGCTGAGAAATTACTCCTCTCACCCACATTCGCCTCTGGAGCAATTGTTCCAAGTTACTACATAACCAGAACAGGGATTTTAAAGACTGTGTATTTGCAGACAAACAGAGCTTACATGAGCTCTCCCATTCAGCCATTTGATCTGTTGCCTGTTAGATCTCACTGAGATGCAGATATGGGTCACTGAGGTCTCAGTGATACAGATGCAAGTGTTTTGGCACACCATGGCTCAGTGCATACAGGGTGCTTGACACCCACTTCATGAAATGCTGCCTTAAGGATCATCTTACTGCCCAGCTGCAATTCACTCATTTCTCTCATGCATTTAAATCATAGCCATACTGGATGGAAGATTTTTAAACTACCACAAAAAGCAAACAAGTGTGCAGTTAACAATGTATTAATGTCTCTTAACAATTGCTCTTAAAAAAAAAGTAATGTAAGCACAAGAAAGAACAACTCTATTTTTCCCACAGAAGGAAGGTGCATAGTCCAGCAGGGACAGAGGCTAAGGAATCAGATTTTTGCACAGCTGCATCCTCAAACAATCTGCTCTCTGAAATTACACCTGTCTACATCACACCTTCCTAGACTGAAAAGTCCTTTGGTACCACGAGCAAAGCCACCCCCCTCCACCAGCACACAGCCTTCTGCTACAGTGGAACAACAACATAGCAGCAGTGGTCAAATGCCATGACAAGAAGTGGCAGGAGAAATCGTTACCAGGAAAACCCAGCTGTGCTGGGATACAGCACGAAGCACCATACGGAAGCCACCTGCAAAGAGAGAGAGGCTGGCAGCCACCACATTGTTTTCCCCATCCTACTGTTTAAAGCTATTGATAATGTCATGCTTGTTCCACTGCTCAGTTCTGCCTTGGAGTAAAGCAGTAGTACAGACTTACCACTGCACTGCAACCTCCACATCAAATTTTTGCTACTGAGGACTCAAAACTACACTAACATGAAAAAAAAGACCCAGAAGCTGTGGTAATACTACCAGCACCTCCTGCTATCAGTTACCTGTGTGCATAAAATGAAACAGAAATGTGAGGGAGGAAACAACACAGCATGGGATTCAGTTAAAATACAATTTATAATGTAAGATTTAATGAGGGTCAGATGTACTCAGCCACAAATCCAATTCCTGAGCTGTTAAAAAAAAAAAAGACAAGGAACAAAACCAAGATAAAGTAAATGTCAAAAATCTATACACAAATGATGCAGACTTTGTTTTGAAAAAGAAGTCTCACCAGTAGATTTTGCACCAGATTCTTCACATTCTGCCCCATTTCAGGGGCTTGAGGTCCACTAGATGCCAATTTTATTACTGTAGCAAGAAAATTCTTGCATTTCTTCACATTCTCTAGCATCTCCTAGTGTGGAAATAAAGAGAAGACTGTTAGATGTTGCACTGTCTCTTCAACCTCTGATGAACATACAGAATGTTAATTTTTAATTAAAAACTTTTTTTTCCTTACTGTAGAAGCGCTGGTCTGTGCTACTGTTGTGCCCTCTGCTTTCACAGAGACTGCCTTTTGGGAGATAGCTTGTGCAGGTGGTCCTGTAACTGGAAATTTTACAGGTGTTCCAGTACTCAAAGGCTTTACAGCAGTAACTGTAGTAACACTAGCTGTTGCAGCTGCTGGCTGAAGAGAAAAATTAACACTTTTTAACCAAAGAACAACGTGACAAACATACTGGATTCTGCTAGCACATAAGGTAGCAACCTCCTTCCACAGTACTATTTAAAACATAAAGAAACTACTTTTCTCTTTGCTTTTAGAGCTTAGATTCATTTGCTTTGAGAGGCTCTATTTAATACAGTAAGTGACAGTACCCTCACAGCCATAATTCTATTTATAAATCAAGGGTGGGGGGAAGAAATTACAAAGGCACATCCAGACCAAAGCACTGCCTGCAACTTTGAAGGAAGAGAGAAAGGTAAAATTGTCTTGAAGAAACCAATATATTAACTTTGCCAGGTTCCTACAGTCCAAGACTAATGGACAAGGCTAAGGCAGGTGATACTGTTCTGAAGACAAACAGAACCATAAGCGATTATTTATCTTCCAAGCTTGCCCTGAAGCTCCTCTCCCAATTGCAACATCCCTTGCTTTTCCTATCACACACAGAGTAGGCAAAAGATATCACGTCCACTTTGGAAGGATGCATGCGCCAGCAGAAGCAGCCAGCTCAGCAAATGGACCTAAAAAGTTCTTCCTGCCTTATCCTTGTGGGCAGCAATTTGGATCCCTTTCTCCTCTGCCCTGACAGAAACCTGTACAAAATTCAGTTATTTTGAGACCTCTTTTTAAAAATCTCACTATAAGCTCCAGCAACAGGAGAGTAATTAAGGTTTAGGAAAAAACACCTCCCTTCTTTGCAAACCTGGCTAAATCTAAAACCTACTAAACTGAAGTATTTCTGCTTCAGATTTTAAAGAGAACAAACAAACAAACCATACCCAAAAAACCAACACAGCTCATTTGATACAACAGAATATAATACGAATAAAGGACCCTGCCTATACAAAAAACCCACTACTTTTGATTTCTCAACTTAAAAGCTGAAAAGCCAGAGGGAACCCACAGGTTACAGAAGAGCAAGAGCTCCAGGTTAACATCCGAAATCTTGACTGCAGCGTAGTCTTGCCTCTAAGCCTCTTAAGAGGAAGGGAAAGTCTGGTTTTGTATCCCAAATTCTAGGTTCAGATCTGCACAATGTAATGGCTTTCACTGACTCTTAACACATTTAAGCACCCCAGTTTAGTCCAACAGGCACAATTAATACCTGCTAATTGCATTAATCATAAGACAGTAAGACCGGAGTCTTAACTTGCCCTACCATGGATGGAACAAACACTAATCAAAAGTGGGACAGACGTCATGTAGCATATCAAAAGGACTTTTTCAGGATAGGGAAAACTAATGAACAAACACTTAAAGCTAAAGCAAAACTGTAACACTTTTGTCATATATTTACTTTTTTTTTTCCTGGGTGGGTGTCCTCCCCTCCCCAAGTTGCTGCCAGCTTGACATGAAAGCAGCAGGCAGCTACCAAAAAGCTTTCTAGCTTAGGCTCCCACTGTTGGTAACACTTTAATAGCTCTCTGCAGGATCTTTGCCACCACCACTGCCTCTTCCAAGGATGAGGCTCAACAGCTCTAAGACCACAGGGAGGCAAACTGGGCACAAGAATCCCACAAACAGATGGGCAGGAGGAAGACGGAAGTGCAGATCTGCCAAGTTGCAATGCCCTGGGCTTTTAAAAGTCGAAAACAGGAGCTGATCTCTTGCAAATTCCAGCATGCTTACACATCAAGACTAGAACTGCATTTTATCAGCTGAGGGAAGAAACAACAGGAAGTCTTTTGGACCCTTTTCCCAGGAAAATGAATATTTGGGAATTAACTTCTGTCATCTGCCGTCAACCTTTTTCACTACTGACAATTCTCATTCTCACTTTGAGCAACAGAGAAACAGTCGCCACAAAAAAATGGCATTAATCCTGCATATTTTGAAGTCATTTCAAGAGAAGAAGTGCTCTGCATCTAAATGAAAGTGCCCCAGCATGATGCTAATTAGGCACTTTGCAGCTTTGTTACCCCATCTGGAAAACAGGTAAAAAACAAGAACGGGCTGGTAATTTTGTCTAACCTCAGAGCTTAAACATTCAGGAATGTCAAAAAAGGGAAATATTTTTGTTGATGAGGATAATAATCCTGCAGTCAGTACCCAGAGAGTTTTGCAGATAGTGTTTCAAGTTGTATGTCACGCAAGATAGAAGACACACAACCAAGCCAAGGATCATTTCCTCTCCACTATCCACCACTTTCTGTGATGACAGCATACTTCCACACCAACACTCCTCTCCTGTGACCTCAGAAAACTATCCAGACTAAGATCAACAAGTTCTTTTAAGACTGATGAATGAATTGCTGCCAAGGAAATCAGACCCAAGGGCTCTGCCTTCCTTTCCCCAGACGGATCCATCAACTTTTTGCACTGACTCCCTTTCCAGCACTCTTCTTTTGCCCACCCCAGGGTGAGGAGCAAACCATGGCATGGCAAGATGCATCCACACTACAACTATTTAGTCTTCATTGTACAAGGAGCTTGTGCAGAGGGCTTTGCAATCCTCTGCAAAACAGAGAGGCTCCAAAAACAGCACTATTAATTTTCCCTAGAGTCATTACTCCTGCTGTTTAAATCCAGCCCTACAGCTCATTACAAGTGTTCCAGTTTCCACAGCGGGAAGGGAAAAAAAACCAGCCTACAAAAAAATACTCTATGTCTATGTCTTTAAGTATCTCAGAAGAACATAAGTTCAACAGACTACATCAAAACTGAACTAGAAGTACAGAAGAACCAAGCCAAAAGCAGATGTAAGTTTAAGAAAAGAGAAGTTAATAGAATGATGAATCTCAATGTTTATCCACATGAGAGTGTGCGGATGCATGCGACTTCATCCATCAGATGATGGATGACCTTCATCTCTTTTCCCCAGTGCAAGGGTAGTACAGTGGATGAGTATTGTTTTTATAGCCTAAAGACCTCTATGCAGAGATCACAAACACAGCGTTTGCAAGCTAGTGTTCCAAAATAAGAGTAAGGAATATCCATTACTGTTCTTAGACACAAAGCATACACTGCTTCCATTCTAAGCAAAATAGAAAATGTACTAAGAGAGGCCTCTGGGTTTTCCACTTTAGCCCCAACATTATGCATTTGTAGTGAGAGGGAAGTGAAAAAAGAGCACAGAGTGAGTAGTGGCCAGCTGCTGATACAGAAGAACAGCAGGAGGATGAACTTGTAAGTCAGACTGTTACCACTGTCAGCAAACACATCCCCTAATCCTTCAAACATCCCCAGGGTCGAGAACATACATCCAACATGTTTTTTTGAATGATTGATCCTGCTCATTTACTGAGTGTTTTGTCAGCTGCTACAGCTCAGTCTCCTTCAAACTCCTATCACAAAATATAGGTACAAACCAGACTTCTTCATGATTTCTCCTCCATATTATGAGGACAGAACATATTACCTGAAGAAAAATATACTTTTCTTTTCATCCCACATGCTTATCCAGAAGTCTGGTCCCCAAAAACAGAGGATGAACCATACGTAGGAAAAGTCTCACACTCTACAGGTGATAAAAGCCTCTTCAGAAGAGGACTACAACATTTTTCTCTAGAAAAAGCAAAATAAGACCTAGGAAATAAGACAAAAATACTATCTGAAAATAATGAGGCATTTTCAACCACTGCCTATTTACAGTTGTACCTGTGGAACCCATCCTGCCATGCTCAATTAGAGAACAGGTCTTCACCTTCCTTCAGTTTATAATGAGGGAAAAAAAATCATACACATGAAAAACAGCTTGACTGGTGCAGACAGCTCATTTTCCCCTCAACATCACCTCAGGTATACCTTTTTCCCCACTAAGAAAACAGGGAACCCCAACAGGAGCACATCTCCCAGAAAAGATTTAGCAAGAGATTGAAGGAGCTCTATCACAGCGTACAAAAGCACTGGAAGTGGCCCTCTGAACTATCTATTTTATTCATTGTTCATGTGCTTTCTACTGTAGTGAGATAATCTTATCTGACACACACTGACAGAAGCCTAATTAAATTATGCATTTAAAAAAACAGATTTGGGAAATAATTTATTGTGAGGACAAAGGTTACCAAGCTTATTGAAAACCAGATTACAGTTAGAAATAACAAGAATGCATCCGTATTTTCTCCAGTTCTTTCTGTCACTTATTCCACCATACTGTAAAGCTTGCAAAGTACCTGTATTACAGCAGGTGTCTGAATAGTAGAGACCACGGCATTTGTTGTTTGAGATAACGTTTTCACAGGAGCAGCTGCTATTTTCTTTACTAACTGTGTGCCAGAATTCTTTGAAAAAAATAAAAATAAAAATAATTACACATGGGCAGAGAACGGTTGTCAGACAAGCCAATGACAAAACAGACACTGAAGATGGGGTCAGATACAAACTGAGACACATCCTCTTACAGTAACAATACAGGCATAATTCACACAGCCCATATACTTGAAACACTGCTCAACAAAGCTCTTTGTCTACCAGTTTAATATTCAACAACTAGTTCAGAGACACTTAGAGACAATGCATAATCGAATAAAATGGTAAAAGAAATACGTAAATTGTTACTTTTATGTACCTCCCTACTCTTATGTGCTGACCACACTACAAAAGATGGAAGCAGAGCTCAGTGAAGCAGGAACATCCTAGGGACACGGGAAAGGTCCTCAGCTTTACTCAGCTTTGGAGAAATATCCCACCAGAGGATCACAAGGTTTTAGATACTAGCAGTAACCATTTAGGCAGTTTTGGCTGGCATTTTTTTTCTTAAAATGGTTCACATAATCATCATCAGAGAGGAGCTTATTAATTTGAACTTTACCATATGTAACAGCTAGCAAGCTTTTTGCCAAGAGAAAGCAAAGCATATAGTGATGTTTATTGGTGCAAAACCAAACACCATCACCTTGTTCAGAAAGGGTTCAAATGCTGATTTAAGCATCCATAACCCTGTTATAACTACATAAACACACAGCTACGTCAAACTGAAGTTATGAGAGAAGTTACCTGCACAGCACATATTCTGACTGCAGGTGTGCTGGTCGGCACAGATGGTCTCACACTTGTGTTATTTTGTGTCTGGTTCTGTGCTCGTGCTGTTGCCTGTTGAGATACCAGCATTAGGTGGCCATTACTGCTTCTGATGAGAACAGTTCCTGTTGTAAAAAAACCCATTCAAACTGTTAGAATTTAAGTTATATCATGGCTTTTCTGTATTTCTATGGAAGAAATAACTAGACCACACTGATAATGTAATATTGAGTTTACGACTCCAAGGAACAGCTGCCAAGAAATATAAGAACTAAGTGCACATCAGCTTTACTATGCATCTTCAGACAGAAAAGAATTCCTAAATTCAAGAGAAAAACTTAACCACTGTCCACATTGAAACACTGTGTGCATACAAGATACAAATTGCAAAGCAGTTAATCATTTGAGTCAGAAAGATATTTTGACCATTAAAAAGACAGACACACAACATACACACACATACAGGGATTACTTTAACATTCATTTTAAGCAGTTCTTCAACCTGCAAAATTCATCACCACTATCACATTTGGCTGCCCCTTTAGTTTCTGAACATTTAGGCATATACTTAGAGATGAAAACACAGCTTAGAGGAAACTGCAGTGGGAACTGAAGCCTGGTTAGTATGAGCTCACCTGCCTGTATCAAGACCTCCCCAGTCAAGAGGGCAGTGGTCTCCCATGAAAACTGAGATATTTGAAACCGTCACTCTGTCAAGGGTGTGTCCAAAAGCATTAAAACACATGATTTTATTGAAGCAGTTTGCAGCCAAATAGGGAGATACCAATGGGAAAGAATTAAAAACAAAAAAGAAAGAGAAAGAAAGAAAAAAAAAAGACCATTCAGCTAACCAAAGCATCCTCCCTCTTCCCCTAAGGGCTCATCTCTGAAAAATTCAGAGGATTCAAAACAATCACAAATACAAAATGCCAGTTGGGATGCCTGGTCTGTACCATGCCAGATCCTTCAACAGAGCTACAGAGGACCCTTCCTTTCTGGTGTCTCACCTCCTTTACCTCCAGTAGCACCTGCTGCAAAGTCCACCACTGAAAACACCATCCTCAAACACCCTCACTTAACACGGACCTTTCGAATAAAAGGAAGGAGAAGGTACAGGAGAATCCAGATATGTAAATAAGAATACCTCAACATTTCTGGAGGACTGCATTAAACCTTCTTGCAAGTTATCCAATATCTGAAACCCAGATCTTCTGTGCACACTTATGATCTTTCCTAGTGTAAAACAAGACTGCTATGAAAGTCTTTACTACTTGGTTAGTCTGAAAGCTGTCAAAATATTGCCACACAATACAGCCTAAAACACTGCCTCTGTCTAAGTGCATACAACAGGAAAAGCCACAAGCTTAATGAGCTGGGTTTTGTTGGGTATGTTTTGGAGCTTTTTTAAAAACTGATCAAGCTATAACCACATGCTTAGAAACAGCTTTTCATCCTCCACATCTAAAAGCATAAGAGGATATTGCAAGACAACACAAAACCTGGTATAAAATTCTGTAACATCAACATATTGCCATTTACATAGCAGACACAAACTGAGAACTGCAAGAGCAGCATCTACGGTCCCCTCCTTTCTCAAGCAGCCTTTACGAGATAGGGCAGATGCACAAGGCAGTTGCATATTCAGAAGAGTACTGTTACACCATCTGACAACTCAGCTTTCTCCTCTTCCACTGATGACTTTACTATAATTATATTTAGGTACAGATGGATCATTTAATTTAATCAATGAATAGCCGGAATTATAGAAAACAGATTTCTCATTTTCTTTTCATGCCATCTTATTTAGACAGTGATTCATGGTAAACAATTTATCATCAGCCAGAAAAAGGGCATTTTTTTCCTTGTTCACACCACATGCTCATGCAGATTTCACTGAAAGAGAGAAAGCTGACCACATTTTGCTAGCAATAGCATTTCTCTCTGCTCTAGGTCTACATTCAGGATGTCAGAAGTGTTCCTACTGGAGATTTTAGGCTTTTCTTTTATAAGCCTGCTTTAAAACATCACTGATAGCTCTACTTTTTAAGAAGGTACATATAAACTTATAATTTCATTCCTTTAGAGGTTTGGAATGCATTAAGAGTTAGTTTTCATGTACTTGGATATTTTGTCACTACTCACTACACTTGTCTGTTAAGTCAAATTATCACAAGCACATTTTCTTCTGCATTTGAGAAACCACATTGATACCAGTCTACTTGATTACAGTGCTGGGACTGGTTTTGCACTACTGTTCTGAAATTTCAGTTGGCATTCACCAGAGATGGAGACCCTGCTGGGAAAGTATGCCATCCTCCAGTCACCTGAATGGGGGGAGTTTCCAGCACAGTCTACTTGCTTGACAGGAAATTACCTCAAGAGTGACACAGCTAGAAAGTTTATGCAAATACAATACCATTCATATGCAAATTCATTAACATCTCTGAAAAAGAAAAGGTAAACAAAAAACAACTACCACAAATATTAACAAGTCAAAGTAGCCCCTTTACATTTGAGAAGGACAGCAATGATCTGGAAAAGGATAAGTTTCCCCTTAGCAACAGGATTAGGCAACACAAGGACATCCATACTGAATCAGACCACTGTAAAATAACTTGGTGAGAGCATCCTCAGAAGAAGTTACCTAAGGCCACTCCAGTGGTCATAGCCTTGGTTGGAACATTCAACTATGGTAATGCCTGTTACTTGCATGTAAGTTAGAGTAAGAAATTGTTCCCCTTGGAACAAACAATAATTTCCCTATCTTTGTTCCACGTGGCAGGATTTTTAACAAAGCATGATAGCCTTTTTGTGGCAGCAGCTCTTTGTGACACTGGCAAAATTATAACTCCAAACCAGTATTATGGTAATCTACTAACTACTGCTTCTCTAGGCTTAATGCAATTCATGCCTGATGCTAGCACAGATAAAGCTGAAGGCAAATTTGAAACAGCTGTTGGAGCTACAGTTCCATACACTGAAGAGCCACAAGTTGTCCAAGCACAAGAGACACAGTTCTGGGCACTTAAAACCTAACGTCACAAAGGGACAGTAAACTGACACATGGATTGCCTGAAACACTTTGAAAGCTGTTGAGAACAGCACTTATTTTCTACCTCTGGCTGCTGCAATTTAATTACACTTTTCCACAACTTTGATACTCCCTTTCCACCTGGAAACAAAAGCAGTAATGCCACAGTGCAGCCAATAGCGCAAACTCCAAGAGGTGGCACAGGAGGTCTCTTGTGCCAGAAGAAGAGGTTCCATGGTTTTGAGAGTTCAAAACCAATGCCTGAAGTCTCATACACTTTATACAGCTGCACAAGTGTGAAATGAGGGAACAGCAGGTGACAGTAACCTTGATGTTTCCAGTAGAAAGGTCACATAAACAGACTCACGCAGCTACCAAGACGCTACTACCAGAAATGAAGATAAGTGCATGAATCCACATTCTTCACTTGGTGGGGAGGAAGGATGGTACTTCTTATCAAGAGCTGTTTGCACATTCACTAGAAGGCAAATACTAACAAACTATATGTGGAAACAGATAATGTTTTGCCGTCACTGCAACTCCACAAGAAAATGGGGGGAAGGAAGAGACAACACATGAAACAACACAGGACCTCTGAACAGCTGAAACATGAAGTTTCAGCTAACACCTCTCAGCACTGCATTTATAAACAGAAAAGGTATTGCCAATCTGAGCAAAATATCAGCACTGATGCAGTAAATGAAGAGCAATAACACATCCTCGTAACACTAGAGGTGCCCTCCTCTGGGCTGCACTCCCAAGAACACTCTGATAGTTTTACTGAAGTTGTTTCAGAGAACAGGAACAACTTTCTCACTATTCATGCACTTTGACAGTAAGAGCAAGGCACAAGCCCTTTGGGGCTACAAAGCTGTTCCTATTTTCAAACCAAAGTGACCAGTTACCATCTGTGATTATTTCTTACATGCTTCACTGGAGGACTCAGATGTCTCTTGGAGATTAAAAAACAGCCCTTTTTGCAATGAATTACAACTTCTGTCCTTAGATATTTTGCCTGTCCTGCCAAAAACATGCTTTGAAAAGTTATTTGGTTTTCCTACATTGGCAGAGAAGGCAGTTAAAATACAATCAGCTATTTCAGCCATTTGTTCCCTGCACACCTTTCTTCCTCCAAAGCTACACAGAAGGAGCCATGTTATACCTCCTTACCTTGAAGAGGTTTCATTGAGATCTACACTTTCTCCTATGCCCTTCCTCCTCCTGTCACAGGGCTGCAGGTACCCTGCCTTCAGGAGGAGTGCCTGGCAACAGTCCTGCAAAAACTCAGGCAGCCACCACCCAGCTCAGCCTCTACCTAGACATGCCAGCCATGTGAACAATGGAAAATTAGAGGCCTTTCTAATGAAATTTCATTTCATTTCTCAAACCTGAGATCCCTCTGCTACAAATTTTCACTGTCCCAACACCATCAGTGAAGAAACCCAGCTTATTCTGAACTTGGTTTAGCATCCAACCCAGGAACCAAGAAACACAGGCTAGCAGGAGGAGCAGCTTCCAGATACCTCTGCATTTTAACTAGAAAGCACCAAAACCTCCGAGCACCGGAGACAGGGACAAGAAGCTGTGGGATAACAGTAGAGATCTGTTTATGCCACTGTATGTAATGCCACCTGCACAGGCTGCACTGTATTTCAGGGAATAGTGTTAAGGAAACCACAATGTTGTTAACATGAAGCTGTTCTGCCAACTGAAACTCTGGGCTTCATCCAGCAGCACTGAACACCAATGTATGCTAAAAGCATCCCACCATAAGGGCAACTTCCACCACGTAAGACAAGCCTGAAGCCACTTCTGAAGGGGAACTTCACCCAGAAATCTCCTGAGATGAACCAGATGGCAATTGTGCCCCAGTGGAGATGCTGTTACACGTGAAGCTGAAGCTGTCATGTTAAGCCACCACTTCGATTACATGGTTTCTAACCTAACTGCTCAACGAAACAGCTCTTGGGAACTGCTGGCTAGGGAATAACATGAGGAAATGAAAAGACATCTTTTGTTCCTAAGTTAAAATAAAAGCAAGAACCAACCACAATGACACCAAACTCATGTAAGAGAACACAAGTCACAAATGCTGCTTTCAAAGAAAGGTAAATTTAGCTTATTGCAAAACAAGAAGTGCCTGTATCAGGTATGTTGCCAATCTTAGTAAAGTGCACTTTAACACCAATTATAAAAACAAGGCTAAGTGGGACTTCCAGGTCTCAAATCAGTAACTGAACAACAAAAATGTTTTATAACAACAGTAATGTGTTTGAGCTCTCTGTTCTCAAACAAACCCCATTCTTTCAGTGAGCTACTCAAAACAAAGGGATAGCTTTTAAGGCAGTTATTTCAAGGTGAGACCAAGCTTTAAAGGGGATATTTTAATAGGACACTAAATGGCAATTAAAAAATAATATAGGTTTTAAGTTTCTTTGACTATTTAGGATCATTAAAAATTTGGAAAATAAAAGGCCAAACACTACTAATCCATGCAACAGCTTTGAATACAGTTTTTCTCTCTAAAGCCAGCCTTCAGAAAGAAAAAGAACGGTTTTTCCTCTTTAATCCTATTTATTGAGTCCCACAGGACAGGTCACTTAAAAGTTTCAAAAACACATTACAGGACTGAATAAGACAGACCAGAAAAAGGCATTATTAGAGTCATAGGCCGTTCAGGCAGTGATTGTATCAAGGTGCATTATGTCGTAGATCAGCTGAAAAAGAGTGCTAAAGAGGCACAAAGTGCTAATGAAACACTGTGAAAGACAGTACCTTAACTTTTACATGACTTACATAACCTTTCTAATACGATGGGGCTGTAATGTTTTCACATGAAGTATGGTCTGTAGTGCATGCAGGAGAACTACTGATTGCCCATGACCCTCACTCAGTACTTGAGTTGTCCTAGATGTCTACTGCAAATTCCCGTAGTGGAGATGAAGAAGCAAGGACATCGGCCCAATTTGGAGGCAACATCTAGCTGTGCTTTTCACTGTCTTAGGAATGAAGCTATAGCAAAGATCTAGAGGCCACACCAAGTTACCTCACTACGGGCTCCCAATAATGATCTCTAACTTCTGTTCTTAAATACAATCGACTTCAGGCAACAGATCTTCTGTGCAGTCAAAAAGACTGCCTGTTTTAGGCTTTTCTTGGGAAAAACACCTGTGGTTGTTCTTAGATTTCCCAAATAAGCAGGGCAGAGGGCTCATCTACACTGTATGGGGTCCAGGTAAGTTATTCAGCATCTACACTATAACCACAAAACATTTTACTCCATACAACAAATCAATCCAATCTTTGGAATTCGATTCTAATTGATGTAAGAAGAATTCAGCAATGCCCAACCTGCAATCAAGCACTGCTATTGCAGCAACCAGAGTCACTCACCACACATCCAGGCCCTCAACCAATTAATTCCATTCACATTTTGTTTCACAAACTAAATGACTACATATCTCAGAAATCACCCTCTGTGCTGTTTCCCTTTGTTCCAGGGAAGCTTCTAAACTAGTGGGTCTTTATAGCAATAGCTCAGGACCAGTGACTAGCATGTAGATATTGCAGAGTCACAATGAGATGTCAGATTTTGAATTCCAATGAAAGACACCTTGTTTTGCCCACAGATCTGGAAATCATTAATTTCCATGTCAGGAGAAAAATTCAAAGGGCATAATCCCCATATTCTTTCATGCTACAACAGAATACAGTCTAAATAAAATACAACACAATGTTTTACCCGTAAGTTCTTTAAAGATGCTCACTGCATCTTTGCAAACTGCACTGCAGATTCATGTAGACTCTGGCCTACAACTTTCAAGGCTGATGTCTGACATCTCACCTTTTCAAAGCCAGTGACCAGCTTTCCTCGCAGACATTACTGTGCCGCTGATGGCACAGTTCCACCAGCATTAACTAATGTTTCCCAGACTGCCTGGGTTGCTGCGAGCAGTGTTTTAAACTACCACCATGTACCCAAAACACTGTCACACTAACAGATCAAGGGGCTTACAGCCCTAGCAAAGGCTGCTGCCTTCAGTAACTCCAACCCTTTTCTGGCTAAGCACCTTTCCGTGCTAAAAACAGGCACCTGCTCCTGAGACACCCAGTACAGACACAGGCTTTCCAAGCATAGGGAGTCAGGATGATGCTATCTCTTCTAGGCAGGATGGAGCAGACTGATACCCTGTTGTTTCAAACAGTCTGGAATAATGGACACCACGCATCTTTCTGAAGAGTGTAAACAAAGTCCCCTCTCCCTCCCTTCCTCCAGGAATTAGACACAAAGTGCTAAAACTGCAGAAATCTGAAGCCAAGTTTCACACACTGCTCAACCAGCAAGTTTTATCCAAGCTGCCGGAGACTAGCTGCTCATCAATACATTTTGGTGCCCAGATGGATATCTGTTAACAGTCTAGCAACTGGGCCCCCATAGTGCTGATGCCTTTTCACAGAATACAGGAGCACATTTCAGCGTTAAAGAGTTCTCCTGGACTGCACATACAGTTGAGCTTCTTTCCTTAAGAACACATTTATATCCACGCAATTTTACAGTTACAGAAGAACTCTTAAGCAAAAGTATAACTGTACCAGTTGCAAGGGTAGTTAACCTTTTTTTTTTTCATAACAAGCAACAGATGTCCATACCAACCATCTAAAGAAAAATCTGGACATTGCTTTGATACTTGGAGGGGATGTAAATAACCAGAACGTTTTCTGGGCATAGTTACAAGATGGCACTACTGTTTCTATCTGGATTCAGAATGTATTTATTACACTTGAATCCTAAGAGACATTGTTTTTATTGTGTGTAGGCATAGGGGATTCCCAGCCAACACTGCGCATCACAAGGCAGAGCCTTATTTGATTCTGTGATAACATCTAGCTCTTGTCCTTGGGCCACACCTTTCAGCAGCTGGCATCATTTCCCATCAGCATTTCCCCATCACATCTTTGTGGTTTGCAACTTTGCACCTTGAGGCTTGGTTGCTTTCCTATCTGAGTAATCAGACAGTTCTAGGACTGTCTACAGCTAAGATGATCTGACTTGAGTGTTCTCCGGGACCCAAGTTACCTCATACAGGAGCTTCAAATATTTGCAGAGGACTCAGCTGATAGCAGTGAAATAGTACCTCAAAGGAGCAAAGTGACACTTCCTTACTCTCAAGACAATTCCTACTGCACTGCAAGAAGCATTGAGTCTCTACACCTCATCCTCTTGTGTACTCCTAGTATTCACTGGAGTGAAATTCTTTAAATAGCAAGTTATGTGCTTGGCACACTGCAGCCATATATATGCAGCACACGGCTTTCTAAGGACCAGAAGATACGCCAATACCTGCACTTATCATTTCTGGAACAGCCATTTAGCTGTCAGAGAGAAATCTGAAGCTGAAGTGTTGAACCACAAAACTTTAAACCAAGAGTTGCTAAAATCATCATTGGTGTGCTCAAACAAAGGACAAGATCAGTCCCCTTTAAACCTCTGTGTCCTTTAAATAGAAGGAGAATAAAGTCAGTTAATTCAGGTTAATTTTACAACGGGACACTTGTTTCCTCATTGCTCACTTGGGGACCAGAAGAAAGTTGAATTCCACTTCATTTCTTCTGAAAGTGCAAATTCACTCCTCAGCTGGATGGCTTTTCACTAGTGAACAAGGGATAAACACTGAATTTTAACACTGATCACCACCTTGCTCTAAGTGTGACAGAGCAAACAAAAATTATTGCAGAAGACAGCAAAACCTTCTTGGGAAGCATTAACTTCTGTCTACACGGACACTGTGGAAACTCTCACCAGAACTGTGTGATATTTGTCAAGTGCTTGGCATGTGAGCCATGTATAAAGGCGTTCTGACTGCACCTACCCCTTCAACAGAGAGCACTGCCTGCCCCACTGAGACTGCCTGGTAATGCACCACCCATCACTGAGCTGGACCTGCCTTCCAGGGCTCCACTGGGGCTAGGTGGCGACTGCCACTGGGCAAGCTGCCAGGGAAAGTCTTCAGGTGCTGTGCCAGCCAGGGCATGCTGTTTCACCCAGTTGTTAATCTAGGCTGGACAGCCACCCAAGGAACTCTGATTTCCCAGGCAACTCCTAGGAGCAGCCAGTACTAATGAAAGCATCTCCTCTGCCTCCACCAAACTGGAAGCGTGCACTGGAAGCAGTCTGCAAACACAAGCTATGAAAATTAAGTGTTACCCTATCATCTGACCTTACAGCACAGTAAGATCACTGAGCTTCACCAGTTCTCCAGCCTTAAGAGACCCTAGATTTGCTCATTAGCAACAAAGATTTTCCATCTATTGCCGTTTTTACCCTGCTTCAGTTGCAATCAGAGACTATTTCCTCAAGACACTGGTGGAAAAGATCCATTAGTGGACTTTGTTCTAAAGGTGATCCAGATGGGAGAACAGACCTTAATCCTGACAATTTGCATAGTAAGATATTTTAAAACATCTATGGTGATCTTTTCCATTTTGCAAATTATACTGGCTCTTCTTCCGGCATCATCAGTTTTCAAAAAAGTAACTTCATGCAAAGAGAACTCTGAAAAAAGTATTTGCCTTTTGGTTTTGTCTAAATGGTTAAGGCAGTACTACTTATTCATCTTGGATAGTTATCAGAAGCGTTGCAGTTTACATCAAGACTCATATATACAACTGTAAATACAATCCTACCCACTAGGCACAGCACAGATTCCAATCACATGACATAACAAATAACTGGTTCTCTAAGATGACTTTAAAAACCTGGTATTGCAACTACTCAGAATAACAACACAGGAGCTTGCCTAGATTTTATCAGCATCTTTAGGAAAAAGAATACTGAAACATAAGTAGTGTTTCTTCCAGCTGTCACTTGTGTGTGGATGATGTTATTTTTACTGCTACAAGATGAAAGGTCCCTTAAATACTGCAAAAGCAACACAAGTCAGGCTCATGTTCTCTCTCTTCTAAGGATTAAAAAAAGTTTACTATTCACCAAACTGTAGCTGTAATTCTTTGCTATACACTCCAACTGACTGTAAAATCTGAACAGCATTTAACATTAATTTTACCGAGCACAGTATTTCCGTGCTTCAGTATGCAGAATGCATCTTTTTTTTTTCCTGTGTGTTGGAAAACCATAAATCTAGACATTAGCTTTACATCTTCTGCCAAGATTTACATCTTAATTCCCACATGTCTGTGCATTTAATTATATGAAGGCATTATTTTGCTAGACACACTCAGTCCTGAAAGCAAAATCAAGTCCTACAGTGCAGCTGAAATTTCAACTGGTTATGCCACAAGATACTTCCTCACTATTATCTAAGTTCAACTTAGTTCTTCAAGCCCACCAAAGCTCTGTCGACCCTTCCCAGAAAAAAAAAGTTGATCAGTGTCACCTAATGTGAAGAGAGAAGTTTGCAGACAATCCATCCCAAGAAGCCTGCTAAACGGAGGACATTATTGGGATACAAATGGTTATAAGCATCGATTATTTAGCCCCTACTATCTAAGCACAAGTACCATGCTCAGACTTCATGGGATTATCAACATCCAGAAACTGCATACTTTAAAGGAATTTCTAGGATTTTCTGCCTGTTGAAACAAGAAAGCTTTAGATAGCATACTCCTACTCATACATAATATAAACTAAGAAGTATTTTAAAATCAGTGCTTTCTCTTATTCTAAAGCAAAGGACCAGACACAAATACGAAAATATCGAATTCCTCATGTGGTTTTACCACTGAAAAACAACAACTAGAACATGAAGAGGGAGATTCACAGCACTTTGCGTGAGATGTATTAGGTCAACTTCGAAAGCAGAAGGCAGAAGCATCCAGATGTTTATCAGCCCTTACCTCTTCAGGTTACCTACCTTAGGTTCTACATACAATTAAGAGAAGCTCGACAAGACCAGGCTCCATACCATCCCGTTGCAGTTTTGCAATACCCACATCGGTTCTCTCCTTCCCACCCACAGGAGTCCACATGCTGCCTGCCTGCCTCTTGTCACACAGCCCCAGCCACCTGACACAAACAGTGCCTGTGCTTTCTGAAGTTACCCACTATCAGCCTAGATAAGCTGTGGGCAGTGGAAAACCTGCCACAGACAAGACAAAACATCCAAGCAAAGACAACTGAGCTGCAAACAGAAACCAAGAACTTGTACATGCTGCCATTCCCCTCTAAGTCAGGTGCAAAGGAAACCTTACACGGAGACCATGCCTTGCACCACATTACCAATGAACTTACAGCACACTCAGGGCAACTTCTCTTTGCTGACACTGTGCTT
Source organism: Corvus moneduloides (assembly GCF_009650955.1). Classification (NCBI taxonomy): domain Eukaryota; kingdom Metazoa; phylum Chordata; class Aves; order Passeriformes; family Corvidae; genus Corvus; species Corvus moneduloides. The sequence goes on along the minus strand of NC_045476.1, from coordinate 116,192,089 downwards.
GCTCAGGCCCACTGGTGTCAGCAGTAATGGAAAGCATAAAACAGAAATACACACACCAGAGGCAGCCAACACCAGAGCAAAGAGTGATGGCAGCTGCTGCCACAGCTCTGTAACCAGCAGCAGTGGCATGAGGTGAGGTTTTCAGAGAGCTTCCTCGCTCTAAGCAGATTGAAGATAACAATGGAGGATCCCTGGCATCTGGTTCAGTTCTGTCCTTTTTCATCCCATCAGCAGAGAGGCAGATATATCTGCTAATTGTCCTTTAAACACCTGCTTGTAGCGAGCATTCCAGGGCCAGGGATAGTCTGAAAGTACAGACACAGAAGTGACAAAAACCTAAGTTCAAGAAAAGTAAACAAAACCAAGAAACAACATTATTTTTGCTGGTTTTGTGTTCTTTTTCTACCCATCCACTTCTCCAAAGTAGTGTGGGACCCAAAGACACTAAGGTGAACTATATATACTATATACTTGTCTATATGTATTTGTCACGGCCCTTGTCACTCCTTCCCCTTCCCAATTATTTCCTCCTGTTCAATAGCACAGCCCATCCATTTCTCCCCCCAACATTAGGCTCAGGTTAACCAAGGACACAATTTCTTGTTAAGTAGATGGCCCATGACATCAGACTTTTGCAGGCTTGTACGCATCAGCACAGGCCACACGGAGCTCAGGACTGAGGTAGCACTGCACCCACCATGCCAGCCTGCTCTCTGCAGACCCAGACTGCTACATGCAAAGCGTTCTGAAATGCTGCTAACCTGTTCTTGTCAACAAAGAGGGCAGCTGAGGAAAGGTCCCTTTGGTAGATCATACAAATTCCCTTCATTTGGGAGGACATAGCCCAGCCACTCAGTCCAAGAGCTGATGCTGTGCACAGTCGAAAGACCAAACCCAAACCCCCAAGTCAGACCAGCTGGACTCCTACTGCATGCTAAAGCCTTCAGCGGTGGTCAGCCAGGGATGGACTGGTGCAGGAGGATGGCCTTGGGTACCAGCAGCCCTGCTCTGACAGCTGCTGCTCCGCTGAAAAGCAGCGCTTTACAATGTAGAGGAAACCACAGGAAGGTGATGAAAAACCCTTGTTACTCCTAAGCACGTCTGTGTCCTTCAAGACCAGGAGAACTTGCAAAGCTCAGTGATCCTTCCTGGGTAACCAGCTCAAAAGAGGCACTTGGCAGATGGGCAATCTGGGCTCAGAGACATACGAGTCAGTTGTATCTAGTCATCTGCCTTTCCCACCTCCTGGTTTTATTCTGAGCAAGAGGAAGGGGAAGGTAGAGATGGAAGACAAAAAACAGCGTAAATCTCAGATTTCCATGAACCTCCACTGCCCTCCAAGTCACAGAGGCAAAGGCAGCTCCACTGGTGCCCTTCCTTCCCCAGACTGCAGTACTGTGGAAGCAATGCCCACTCCAGGCCACAAGCAGTTCATGAGTAACTCAGGATGACCAGTAAGAGCAGTGCTGTCCAGCCTTCCTCAGAACAAGCCACCTCAAATATTTCCCTTTGAAACTCAAGGGAAGGATGTTTTCTGTATGCATTTTTCTTAGCAGGTGCCACAGAAGTTGAATGCTATGATTTTAAACCTAAGTGCATTCTCCCTTCTGTATTTTATCCTGTATGGCTAGATTTGGCAGTTTGTTTGAAATACAAACTTTTCAAGCCTAAGAACTTGGTGGTTTATTCCACTTTCTTTTTTTAATGATGCTAACACTTGTAGCTATTTAATGCTATTCATCTTGCATTTTTTATTATTAATTAAAAATGGAATCCACCTAGAAGACAGAGGTAAAATACCAACACTCAAGACAGAATGCATTTTTATATAACCTTACAACAATTACTTACGACAAGTTTCCCTGAAACATTGATCCATTTGAAATCTGACATCTCTGTTTCTTCTGAAGCACTAAAGTCCATACAGTAATTTCAATTTACAATGCTGCAGAGTACCAGCACCTCTGAACTTCTGATACAAAGACTGCATTGTCCCAGGAGCAAGGAAAGCAAGCTGATGCAACTGAGGGGTAATACTATTTTTGTTACATCTGCCTACTACCACAAGACAAGTCAGATGACATTCAACACTATACCTGGATGCAATCAAACCCAAGCCACTAGAAAAACCCCATAAGCTTTGCTAACTTGTACTTCCCAAACTGCAGGGAACTCTCATGAGCATCCACCTTCACAGAAAGGTGTTTAACCGAATGTCAATACATTCCAGAAAGCAAAAATATTAGATACAAAACCTGAATACCTGGGAAGCCCTGCTACAAAAAGTTAATCTATTTCCATCATGGTTCATTTCAGAGGAAAGTTGGCAAGGATTTAGACTTATCCTTGACTGCTGACTACCCAGACATTACAGCATCATGAGTGCTGGGAAATCTACAGTAAAACTGACTGACTAAAGACTTTTTTTTAATTAGCATTATATATTTCCTTGGGATGCGAATGTCTTTGATAAAGACATTGGGATTAAAAAAAAAATGAGGGAAGAAAAAAAAAGCAAATATGCACTACCAGCACAGGGATTACTGTAAAGCCCGTCATCCTTTTCAGCAATATCTGACCTGAAAGTAATTGCAACAGATGCTCCAACAGAACTGTCCTGGCAGGAAATAATTATAGCATCAAATAGCAATAAAGTCATTACATATCTTGGGGTCTCAACAGAGCGAGACTAAAACCAGTGGAAGCAAAGTCACTTTTTTCTTGAAAAAAAAGCATTTAAATACAGCCCAACAGGGAGAAGTGGGAAGTTCAGAACCAACAGCACTTTCTTCCTCTTAAGAGAAAGTGCAGGTAGAAGCCCTGGCTAATCCTCTGTTGCTATCCGAAGTATTAAGCTGTCCGTATCACCACTGTGCAATTCCTACGTTAGTATTTTCACTGCTGCTATAGGAAGCACATCTGTAAGGGCGGTATCTCTCCGAACCCTTACGTTTCCCACAGAGGGTTTATAGAAAAAAAGTGTTTCAAGGAGCAACACGTAATGAACTTTCAACTCTGCCCTCCTTAGGCACGCGAGTATTTTGTTCCATGAACAGTCGCACCGGCTTGGTTGTGCCAGTGACAAGAATTCCTGCGGGACTGCCCGGTCGGAGGGGAGCGCGGGCAACCTGACCCGCTCTGTGAGTTACGGAGCCGCTCTGCAGTCGCCAACCCACGCTCACACACCCCTCCCCGAGATACTCCTTCATCCAAGCTCCACGAAAGCCTCGAGCAGTCTTTTTCAAGTCACATATCATGGTAACTTGGCCGCTGAGTTTTTAGTTACTTCTCCTGCTCCTCGTGCTACCCAGCAAAGTAAGAAGTTGCCTTTATCCAGAGACTTCCAGATCCATCCTCCAGACAGGCTGTAAGCATCCCCAGCGCTACCCGACTGAACCCAGCCACACTGCCAGCGCCCTGCAAGGCAGACACACACGCCGGTTCCCAGAAGTTTGGGGCAAACAACCAACCTGAAACACACGCCGCCACTACCATCACTACCACCCCCGCCGCCCTGCCCGTCCTTCGCCACGCCTCGCCTGCAGCAGCAAGGGCAGCGCGCCGGGCTCCCCGTCCCGCACACCGACTCCCCGGCAGCGACGACCGCGACACGCCGGGGAAGTCGCGACACGGGACATGCCCGCAGCTGGGGCAGCCCGGGACGGATCCCTCACCTGGGGGCAGCTGCAAGTTGGCCGGCAACTGGAAGGTGGCCGTGGGCGGCCCCTTGGGCGCCACCGGCCGCGGGACGCCGGGAGCGGCCCCCCGCGCCACCGGGGTCCCCGCGGGCGCGGCCACCGGGCGCGGCGGGGCGGCAGCGGGCGCGGGGCCGCCGGGCACAGCGGCGGCGGGGCTGCCCCGGTCGGGCGCCGAGCCCGCGGCTGGGGCGCAGGCGGCCGCCTGCTCCGGGTGCCCGCCGGGCATCAGCCTGACGGGAGCCGCCGAGGTGCTCATGGAGGCGGAGGCGGCGAGGGGACGGGGGGCGGCCGCGTCGCGCAGAGCCCCGCGGCGCCCCGCAGCATCGCGGGCGGGGGGCGCTCAGGCGCTGCCCCGGCCGGCGACTCGCCCGCGGAAACACATGGCAGCGCCGCTCCTCCGGCTCCCGGGCGCCGCGCACGTGGGCCCGGCCGGCCCGGCCTCCCCTGCCGCCGGCGGGAGGGAGCGGAGGGGAGGGGAAGGGAGGAGGGAAGAAGGGCGGTCCCACGCCGCCAGCGCGTCCTACTGCGGCGGCGCCCGGCTTGGCCCCACCGCCCCTTTGAGCCCGCCCGTGTTTATGGAGCCATGCGGACCCCGGCGCCTCTGCCGTGTTGAACGTGGCGGCAGCGCAGAGCCCGGGTGGCCGGAGGGGAACGCGCCCGGAGCCCCGGGATGGGGGTGATGCGTGGGCGGCCGCGGCAGAGCTACTCCTCCCGCCGTACCAGCCTCCGGCCCGCCTACCTGCGCCAGAGCACCCCTGGCTGTACCTGGGCTGCAGGTGTCCTTGGGGCTTCCATTCAAAACAAAAGCAGCTCCGGCAAGTGTGAGACTTCGTCGTGTCGTGATAGGAGCTTGCTGAGGGGCCGAGACGGCGAAAGCAGCACGGACCTGTAAGGATGCAGGGGACAAAGTTGTCCGGTTTGACCTTCATGCCCGGGACTCCACTTGAAGAAAGGCTAAGAGAGGACGTGAAACCTTGTAAAGCAAGTGTAATCCGACACAATACACACAACAGAGCTCTAAAAACAAATTTCAGAATATAACAAAGTTTTTCCACGTGTGATAGGGAGCTCGCCATGACCTTCAGTAATGCTGCTTGGAGGTCGTTGTATATCAGCCAAGTTTGGGCTAAATTTCAATACATTCTGAAGCATGTTTTTGCACGTGCTTTATTTTACCCATAAAATTTAAGGGGTATTGCTTATATCTGCCCAAGTTGAGCACAACATAAGTAATTACAAAATCCAGGACCTCTTGTTTGGTTCATTAAAGTGGTACAAAAAACCACAAAGTCCAAAAAATATTAGGAGAAAAAAAAAAATCACTCTTGTATTAAACTTCCCTCACAACTATGTTTTTCAGGTAGAAATGTAGACAAGAAAGGGAAACGCTCTGCTTTTTGACTATTTTGAGTAACAACCTTGCTGATTCCACAGCATTACTGCTTTATACTGCTGTCAGCAGCAACAGAAACAGAGAAGAGAAACTGCTCACCAGTTGCCATGCCTATCCTATGCCAGAACAAATCAGCCCAAAATCTCAAAGAGGTGGCAGCAGCAAGGATCACAGTTTCCAAGTGTCAGAGCAAGCTCAGAAGATGGTGAGAAAGGAGAGGTGGTAACGCAAGAATGAGCATCCTCTGTACCTTTTACAGGTCGGCCAACTCTGACCAAATTACATCACTTCTTACTCATATGAAATTGTGCTACAGACACAAAGTAACAACCAGAGTACAGTGAGTTACCTCCTACATGCCAAAGGATGCACAGAGACCAGGAGACCGGGATGCTTCAGTTTCAGCAAAGACCAGCAGTGACTGATGGCAGAAGGAAAGACGATGCAAAGCAAGGCATCATGTCTATTGTTCTTGGACTTCAGGAAGAGTGGAGTTGGCTTCTTACTTAAAGCCAAGCTTTTATCTTCTTGCAGCCATTGAACTTTTGAGGGAGTCTCTGAGACCCCCATGCAAATGTTCAGGAGTGAAAGCGGATCTCAAAGAGGCAAAAAGAAACAGCTGAAGACAACAGAAATGTATACACTAAAGCTGCAAAGCACAGCAGTGTGTGAAAATAGGAAGTAAAAAATACAGCATAGTGAGAGAAAGAAATACATGAATCAAGGAGCAAAGGAAGCCATATGAAATGCACCACAAGAAAAGGCATAGCACAATTATAATAAAGAGAAAAAAAAAATCTATAGTCCAGTGAACAAAGCCCAGAAGATTTAGAAACATGCATATCTTTAAAAAAAAATAAAAAGCTAAAGTGTCCTCTCCAAACAAAGCAGAGGCACCCATCATTCTATGAAACTGCACAGGAAATAACAGGAGTCCTGGAAGAGTCCTTTTTCCACACTGGAAAATGTGTTATCATAGCAACCCAGTATGCAGTCTTTATTAACAAAGTTAAGAAAAATGCAAAAAGTCATTCAGAATAAAAAGGAAAAAATAATCTGGAACTTGAAAGCTATTTTTCATAACTGAACAGGTTTCAGCATGTAAGGAAAGTTACTTTTGTCATTACCTGGAGTTTTGGGCTTTTTAAAAACCTCTATTCTCTTGGGTAAATACGAACATGAAAAAAAACCCCATGCACTGAAAGACTCTGAATTAAGTCATCATTCTTGTCTACATGCTTTTTTACCCCAAGACATTGTCCAGGGGATAGTGCTAAGTGTGGTAACTACTTTTCAAAGCCAGCTGAAGATACATCTAACTGTTCCTTCCATGACCACCTGGCCTTGGCAAACTGACCTGTTCCACTACTTCAAATAACCCATGAATGGGCTCATCTGACGTTCGTATAGAAGTACCTTCTTTACCTTCCAGGCATAGGAAAGCATTACAGCAAACAGCAGCTCAGATTTCCTTCCCAGGAGCTATTAGGTTATGTAGGTACTGCTCTGCATAACCTGTGTCCAACAGCTGAGACCTGCACAGTGTGCACTGAATCAGTCTGTGCTGTTCTAAGCTTTCTGAAGGCTTTCAAATAGCATATTTAAAACACAAACCACCCTCCATAAAGCTACCCACCCTCCAAAATTTTTGTCCACACAGCAGGCCTTAACTCTTCTGGAGACAGATCTTTTTAAGTCCATACATCTTAAGTCAGTTTCACACACAACAATGGTTTCAGCTTCCTATAACTCTGTAAAATCTATCTAATATGCTTTAAGTGTTTTTAATCTGTCCATGATCCTTTGTTTCCTCTTAGTTGGAAATGCAGGAATAGAATACATGACCAAAAAGACTAAGTAAGTGAATAAGAGTTGTAACTGTGTATTTATTTACTAATGAAAACAACCAAGTGAAATCACAGATAACTATTTAATATCAGCAGTAACCACACCTGCATTTTGGTTGCAATTTGAGTAGAGTTTTTTGTTTGTTTGTTTATAGTCAGAGTTACAGTCTGCCCTGTTTTTTCTGTCTTGATTGATGATTTTTTTTAGGGAGGTGCCTCTTTCTTTCAGATATTCAGATCACAATGTATATACAGATTTTCTTAAGTCAAAGTCTTTGTTCCATGAGGTACAGTACCCTGCAGCTTTAAAACCTTATAAAACATTCAAAGTACAACAGGAAGGTATAATAAAAGAATTGGGCATATATGTTTATCCTGTTATAAGACATAAGGCTTTGTTGACTATACTGAGCTACTAATAGCAAGAGAGCTAACACTGAGACATGTGAAAGTCCCAGCAGAGGAATTCCTGTCTGGCTGTACACCTGCAGTGCCAGCTGATTTGAGGAACCCCAACCTACATCACAGAATCATAGAACCCCAACCTACATCACAGAATCATAGAAACATTTATGTTGGAAAAGACCACCAAGATCATCAAGTCCAACCATTAACCCTGCACTGCCAAGTCAATCACTAAACTGTATCCCTCATACCACACATACAGGTTGTTTCAGTACCTCCAGAGATTGTGACTTAACCACTTCCCTGGGCAGCCTGTTCCAATGCTCAACAGCCCTTTCAGTGAAGAAATTTTTCCTTATCTCCAATCTAAACCTCCCCTGGCACAATTTGAGGCCATTCCCTCTTGTCCTATCGCTTGTTACTTGGGAGAAGAGATCAACTTTCACTTGGCTACACCCTCCTTTCAGGTAGTTGTAGAGAGAGATAAGGGCATCCCTCACCCTCCTCTTCTCCAAACTAAACACTCCCAACTCCCATAGCCGTTCCCCAAACAACTTGTGCTCCAGATCCTTCCCCAGGTCCGTTGCCCTTCTCTGGACATGCTCCAGCACCTCAATGTCCTTCTTGTTGTGAGGGGTCCAGAACTGGACACAGGATACGAGGTGTGGCCTCACCAGTGCTGAGTACAGGGGGACAATCCCTGCCCTGGTCCTGCTGGCCACGGTATTGCTGATACAGGCCAGGGTGCCACTGGCCTTCTTGGCCACCTGGGCATGGCTGGCTCATGTTCAGCTGGAAGTGATCTGATGAGGTGAGAAGGTCTGGAAAGCACACACACCTCACAAGCTTGGCTCTAAATGAGAAAGGTAGATCAGAAAAACTAAGTGAACAAAGGAAAAAAGAAGGGAGGAATGGGCATGAGCAATAGACATTAATAGAAAATATACAGTAACAGCAAACAGGTACAGTAAAAATGCCTCTACAAAAGAGATCCACAGTTTTAAAGCTTAGCCATTGGGCACAAATATATTCTCAACAGAACACAAGAGAGTAAAACCAATTGATCTCAGACTCAACATTTTAAGAATTACAGAACTATACTATGAAGTTATACTGGATACCACTTGCTACAGTAAAACTCGCTAAAAGAAAGGAGTTTTATCACTGAAGCTGCAGTGGCCTATAATAATACAGCATTATGTAAAGTGACGTTGCTATTTTATTTATTTATTAATATTGCTTATGAATAATGTACAGCATTGCAACACTTAGTAAATGAAACAGAACACAAATAAGATCTTTACTGGACTCATAGTACCACTGAGCAGTAATTATCCTATTTGCAAAAAATACAATAAAATAAAGGAGAAAAAACAATTCTGACAGATTTTACATATCCTGTACCACCACTAACCCAGACCAATCATCAGCTTCTGGAAAACATGTCAGTAATTTTTTTGTGGCAAATATATGTGCAAGGAAAAAAATAGATAAATATATGCCTCTTTACATAGCACAAACATTGGGAGTAGCACAACTCTAGCTCCATCATGTTTCAGGAAAACTACAAAACTCAGCTTAGAGAGAAACAAGTTCATTTAGCAACTCTGTGCACTCTGGACCATTACTGCCTCTTAGAGCTTCAAAAACATTATGCTGTCATAATTTTTCTGTGACTTTAAATCTTTTTCCCTTATCTGCTTCTGTAACTTATATTTCAATATCTTTTGCATTAAAAAACAAAATGTTTAGTGCCACAGATTTCCAATTGTGATGCTCCAATCTATTTAGTTACATTCCACAGCAAAAACAGTGCAGCTAAATATTCTAAAGCATTTCAAAACAGTGCAAACAGGCATAATCAGATTTATAAATCAGACAAAGGCCTATTAAAAGACCCCTGGCAACCAAGAGTGGAGTTACTAAAGGGGCTAAATAGAGCTGCATCCCCTTCCCATCACTTAACACCGGCCACAGTAAGGCTGAGCAAAAGCTGTAACACAGGCTACACCAGTAAAATCTAAAATCCAACTGCAGACAAATTAAAACTGGTGTTGGTGGTCCCCCACCTCCTTAAAACAGAGACTGGAATTTCATTGAGGCATATAGGATATCTTCCTGTTCTTTCACACTGTGCCCTAATATAAAACAAACTCAGGTGTCAGCCAGAACTATATTCCATCAGGGACTTTTCAAAATTTAAGAATATGTACTGTATTTAATTGTATTTTTCAGCATTTAATAAACTCATGTAGCTATTAGAAATTTTTCTTTCTAGAAGAAAACAGAACACTCAAGAATTAACACTCTGGTGATTATTCCAAATTTGTTGAGAAAATAAACCTACAACGCAGTTACTTTTTTTCTGGGGGGAAAAAAAGAAAAGAAAGAAAAGAAACATAAACCCAAACCAAAACCCCAGTGCTGACTGGAAAAAGGACATAGCAAATCAGTTTCACCAGGGCAAATGATGTACTTCCCTTCCAATGGCAAGGTTGTGTCCTTGTTTTCCTTTATCCTCACAAGTATCACACTGTAGAAAACTATTGTTGGAGTGGTGTGTTTAATTTCCACCTCCCTATGCTTGCATATCATCTTGGATTAAGCAGGTGCATGTTTTTTAGCTGAACTGCTGGTCTTCCATGGGGAATTCATAATTTGATTCACCCTTCATACACAAAGAGCATAAAAGCATAGAAAGATAATGATTTTTGAGCCTGAAACTGCAATGTTGTTTCCTTTTTTTGCTTGCATGGATATTTCAAAGAAAGTGGTTTACTTGATCAAAGATTTAAAAATGTCTGCAAAGAATACCTGGGTTTATTTTTTTTTCTTTTGGTCATTAATAAAAATATTAAGATTTTTTTCTGTTCTTGTTCCTTCCCTCACACTGTTCTCATATTTGAAGGTGGAAAGAGGGGTATTTTAAACTTTGAACAAATGTTAAAACTGAAAATTAGTCTAATGTCAAAAGCATTAATGTAACCCAAATGAATTATTTGCCCTCTTGAAACATTTGGGAAAATGCATTTACATGTTGTTCCCTTCCCTACTTTTTCTATGCTGTTTCCAAAACATGCAGCTCACAGTCACTTGCTGGACTACTGTATTGGGAGAGAGAAAATGCACACTGAATTTCAAAGTACACACTTGTTGAAATTTGTTACTCAAGCGGAAGACCTAGAGACAGGCAATACCCTCTGGTGCTCCATCACCCTCAGAGTAAAAAAAAACCAAGAAAAATCCTGATGTTCAACATAACTTCCAGCATTTCAGTTTGAGCCCCTTACCTCCGGTCTTGTCACTGAGCACCACTGGCCCTGTCCTCTTTGCAACCCCCATCAGGTATTTATAGATATTGACTTTATCTCCCTGAGCCTTCTCTTCTCCAGGCTGAGCAGTCCCAACCCTATCAACCTTTCCTCATAGGTGAGATGCTCCAGTCCTTTCACCATCCTTGGGGCCCTTTGCTGGACTCTCTGGTACATCCGTGTCTCTCTTGTACAGGGCAGCCCAGAACTGAACACAGCACTCCAGGTGTGGCCTCAGCAGTCCCAAGCAGAGAGGAAAGAGTGCCTTCCTTTAACCTGCTGGCAAGACTTTGTAGAGGTAGTACTACAGTAACTGTTACAAAAATGAGAATACTGCATTCTGATATTTTAAATGCAAATTTTTGTATATACTATAAAGCCTGTATCTTCCACTTATGATAGAAGCTATTAAGCTACTAAGGGACCACAACATGTCAGAAACACTGTGATAAGGATCACTACAGGATAAAACACTGCTATAATTTTCATCATTTTCAAAGACAATGATAATGCCTTATACAACCCACACAAGTAGCATGTTGCCATACACCTTCCTACACTGCTTCCTGCATGAAATGTTCCCAACAGTGTCTTACACTATTATAATCAGCAGCAACCATTATAGCTCCCAGCACTATCAATCTACAGAGACACTACAGAAGTCACCAACATTGTACCACCAGATGTTAGGGGAGATCTCATACATCACGTTGAATGCACAGGTGTCACCTGGAATAATTTTTGTGAGAAGATTTTGCATACCATTTATATAATTGTTTCCTGTAAAGTCATTAATACATACCTGGGATGGCTATGTTTTCCTTACTATAGCAAGTTCAATGTTTTTTCCACCAGATTTCACAGTGTAGCATACAATGAAATCATTAAAATGAGTATATTTACCAAGTATTTTGCATTTTCATGAAGGAAAGAGGCCCTGTTGGCCAGGTCAACAATTTCCCCTCGCAGCTCCTAGTTAGACTCTGCTAATGTTTTAGGACTTCATCTTAGGGTATCTAGGAACATAAATGCATGAGAACAGAAGTTCTCAACGATTTTCATGCCATACAGGTCTTTTTCTTTACATAAATTATTCTGGCAACTCTTGTTTGCCAAAACCTCTTCTGATTGACAACTATGGAAAGGACAAAAATTTCAATACTTTTGACACACTCCTGTGAGCAATAGTTGAAGGAACTCAAATTCTGTCCATGGTAGAAGCATTCTGAGTAAGCTGGGATGTAGACTATTTCACTAACCCACGTAGGTCTATATTCAGCACTTTAGGAATGCCATGGCTGAGTTTGGCGGGGTTTTGTGCAAAAACAGCCAAGAAGCTCTGTTTGAAAGAACTGCCAAAGTTTGGTGCATATTTCTTTACATCAGAGAAGAAAAAAAAGGCATGCACAGGGTTTCTCTCAAATGGAATTCCAAACTTTTTCCAGTTTTTAGCATCTAAATCGCTGTCAGCTTCCCGGTGAATTGATGAGTATCCTCGTGGTCTGGTGTGCAAGGCTAGCTTCTAGTGCTGTGTTTTCTCTTCTTGCATTATCTAGAGAATAAATATTTTTAGTGGTTCAATGATTATCTTTCCCTCTCCAAAGTTTAATACTAAAAAAATATTCTAATACAGTAACATTAAAGAAACCCGATCAGTAGCATTTATTCATTTAGAAGAGACACAGAAGGTAGGCAGAACCTTCACCAGGGTTTACTGAGGAGCTGATGGTGACCATTTTCACCTGAGCCATGATTTTGTCAACTGATGGTATCCCTGGTGGTCCAACTGCCAACACACCTCCACCAATCCTGCAGACAAGGTTCCATCAGCATTTTCTCGAAATTAAAATGAGAATGGCAAGAAAGGTGTCCTGCACTGTTTACAGTGAAAAAAAAAATATTCAGAGGATGGGAAAAGCAGATGGGAGCTAGGGCTTCCCTGCTTTCTGTCTTCTGGGAATCAAGCAGGGACCATGAACAGTAATCCAATTAACTACACTCTTGAGGCGAAAACTAGGGAATAAGAGGCAAGTACAGGCAGGTCCCAGGAGGACAGGAAACCAAGAAGGTGTGACAGGGACATCACAATATAGAAGAGTAGAAGACTGCAAAGTTAAACACCACCACTTGTGTTGGTAAGTAACTCTGCCACCACCCAGTAGCACACACTAATGTGAGAGTTTAGACTGATCTAAGTCGGTGCTGTGGCTTTGCTCTTTGAATTGCTTCCCCTTCTTCTGAGTCTCTGCTGGCTTTCACCTGGCCTGGGTGAGATATTGCAAGAAACCTTCTCTGGTTTTCCTGGCTCATGTCTCTGCCCTGCAGGGCTGCCAGCCTGGTTTACCACACCCCAGCCAGGCAGTAAGGCCAGCACAAAAGTGTCAGTGGGAGAGCACAGCCTGGGGTAAGACCTTTGCTTTGTGGTGGGCAGATAGCAATGACCAGTTGGCTTAGTGGTCATATGGAACTGTACAGTGAGATGACATGTATGCTCTAGGCATTTTTGCTAACAATGTGGTGAGCTTTCATGCAGTTTTGTTTTCATTCAGTCCTCATCTGAAGGAAAATATTCCTTGTAGAGGCAAGTGTTCAAAAGAGTTGGCTTATACATGTTTGGAAGAGGGGTGTCTTTTATAAGATTGACATGTCAAGAGGTAGCATCTAGGGCAGGGAAGGAGGATGGCAGCAGAGATTTAAGCCCAAAGTTGTCTTCCAAGTCTCCAGAAATATTTCCAATATCATCCTTATTTGTTTTGATGAATTTGATCTGTAGGTTAGTCTTTCTTGTCCCTTTCAGTCTGCCTATTGCCATCGGAATTAGTAAAGAGCAACTTGTGCTATCCAAGTGGCTTGTTCCTAATGAGAAGATGCAAACAGACACCTAAAAGATGATTTAAAAAAAAAAAAAGGACCACTAATTTTGAAAAATCAAAATGATTCCCACTGTCCCCATAAGAATTCCTTAGCTATATTCAAAACAGTTGTGTAGAAGCCTTCATGTCCTAGTACTGATCTCCCAAACTATAGTGCTATCTTCACAATATTCTTCATAAATTTATAGTTATTCAATCATCTTCATAAATTAAATTTTAAAGGTCTCCTATGTACCATATACTTGCAAAGCAACGTATAGTGCTGCAATAACTGGTAACACTAGCTGCAAAAGCCAAACAGATGTGATCAACCAGTGCATACACTCTCCTCAGAGTTCTTTCCTCTTGAAGCTTGGCGGCATTTTTGTTTCTGTGTACCCAACACAGCTGTGTCCAGCCCTCAAATTCCATCCTGTTAAATTAAGGATAAATTTTTCTTATCTACAGTATTTATTTATGTTATGCAGAGGAGATGTTGTAATAATGTCTTTTCACAAGGACATTGGCAAACAGTTATGTGGAGGCTGTATCATCCTCCCCAAATTAGAAATAATAATGTCTGACACCTGTTAAGAAGGAAAAATTCTAAGATACGGTAAACATCACAGCAAAAAGTTTTGAAGTTGCAAAAGTTGTGGTTTACAAATACAGTACAGATAGGCAGCCCCTGGACAAAAGGCTTACAACCAAGTAGAAAAGAAAGGAAATGAGGTGGTTACAGACATGAGAGCCCAGGCAGATAGCAAGTCAGCACAGATCAATGTGGCAAGTAGTATTCTCGGTATATTCACCGTTTATAGGTGCAGTCATGGCTAAGATGATCTAAAAGTTAACTGCTGACAAAGAAGGGTAAAGCTGCTCCACTCTTCTGTCCCGTGAATCATCTTCCCTTGCTGTGACATTGAAACTCATTCGTTCCCAATCTGTGAAACTGAACAGGCAAAAAAGCACTTTTAAAGAAAGGCAATTGGTTTTCTGCCAATTTAGCTTCCTTAAACATCTTAAACTACATGATCAGACAAATAAAAGTGATGGCACAGGAGACAGAGTGGGAAGTGAGTGTAGAGAGGACTGAAGGAAAAACACGGATTTTGGTAACAGCTAGCTGTGAGGTTTACTCAGCTGTAAGATAATGCCAGACTGCAACTTAAACACTGTCACTGGTTTCGTAGGTATTTCGGTGGGGATGAGTTTTGAAGGCAGATGTACTACAGACATTTATGAGAAGCTCCTTTTATAGTCACAGGTAGAAAGAAAGAAAGGTCAAGATGGCTGCTTTGACAACTTCTAAGAGACTAATTGAACAAATAGTAGAGTCAACGTCTCAAGAGCAGATAATAATTTTGTTGCTTTCTCAGTTGTTTGAAACTCGGCACTTCCCGTCATAAAACCTTTTTCTTAGAAGACACAAATAAATGAAAAAAGAAAAGAAAGAAAACTGACCAGCACTGTGTCAGATCTGACAATGGACTGAAGAAATTAATAATAGGGTCAGTGATAAATAAACAAGGATTTTGAGCTGAACACCTCAGGCATGACTGAAGTACAACATAAGTAACCCCTCCTTCCCTGCTTAGTCAGTCTTCCTCAAAGATGCTCTCCTACCAACGCTAACAAATGGATGTAAAAGAGGGCTTACAGAAACACATGTAATTCTTTCCTGGCAGAAATGTATCTTCCTATCCAGCACTCAAGAAAAAAAAGCTCTTTTAGTACACTAGTACAAAACTCATACCTTTTTTACACAACCTTCTTATGATAATAATTCTCCTTATCATTTACCTGTGACCAGAGCTTTGGCACATCACAACCAACATCAAACTACAGTTTTTGTGACTATTTTATGTAAACTACACACAGGGTAAATTATTACATGTGTAAATACAGAAAACTATGTATTATTTTAGAAGACAAAACCTGGTATCTTTGGTCATTTAGGAAGAATAACAGACTATGATTTCATATTTGTAATATAAAATGTTTGCACTTCTCAAAAGTCCAAACTAATAGGTACATACAATCTAGCCATCAATTCTACATTTCAGAGCTCATAAAACTTCCATTTTAAATTACGCAAACTAAAGTTTTCATAGACAATTTCATGTTACATTGTCAATCCATTAAAATTTTGTCCTCTGTTCTAGCCTTAAAATTCATTCTTTTGCTAACAAAAATTAGGTCTGAACCAATAAATATCAATAAACATAGGAGGTTTAATCTGCTTCTCTTCATCAGATTGCACTTCGCTCTCCTTGTCATAATTTCAGATGATTTTTTTTTTGTTTGTTTTGTTTTGTTTTGTTTTTGTTTCCATTCTCCAGAGAGCAAAGTTACCTCAATTCTTCATTCACGGGTTATAATTTCTTTTCCTTGCCAATATCTAATCAACTTTCCAAGCTGATGCTGACCAAATAGTATGAGGAATTCTGAGAAAGACAAACATAAAGAAAAATAAAGTCTATGCTTAGTATTTTCCATAAATACATAAACAATGAATTCTACAAAAGATAATTATTCCAAACTGAGTTTCTCTCAATAGTTAAATCAGCAGGGTAAAATGATGCATCATGTATGGCAGAATCAAAGGCCCACTTGGAATGACTAAGAAAGAATACAACATTTAGAAAATGGCATAATAAATTTATTTGAGCAATAGTACCTCATTCCTGCAAAAATATATATACACACTAATAGCTAGACTGTGAATGTATTTGGAAAATTACACAAAACCACATTTTGTCATTACTAGAAGACTAGTAGTATTTAATAATGAAGGTTATAGTCTAGAAAAAAACCCTCCATTTTTATTCCTATAGAATCAATATAAAAGAGGCATGAGTATTATAATGGCCCACATTCTCAGCAGCAAGGCTTCTAATTAGTCTTTTAACTTAGAATTTTTCTTACTGATACCAAGAGCAAACTCAACTTAATTTTCAGACTGACTTAATAGTAAGATACATTGCTATTTTACTTGCAAGACAATATATTGCAATTATGGGATAACTTTTTAAAAGTTTTTTTTTTTTTTTTTTTGTATGAGAGGCATGCTTTAAAATTTCATGCTGAATAAAAGGAAAAGAGAGTGGTAAAAAACATTGCTACGTCCTTAAAATAAATACTAGAAATCAACACAGTTACTATTTTTTCTATGTTGCTTATAGAAAATTGCAGTCAATTCTTATTTGTAGGGTAGTCCAGAGGCAGTTTACTTATTTCTAGGATACATCCCTTGTTGCCCTCATTTTAAGATACAGACCTACAGTTCCTGCCTTGCAAATACCAACTCTGGACACTGTAATTAAAGTAAATTTGTGCCTGCTCCCTGCTTCTCCTGAACCTTGACCTTCCCACCTTTGGTGTGCCTACTCCTGTGAGTAGAGAGGGAAGATCTTTCTGGGCAGGCAGGAGGACACCTCACATGCCTGGGGAATACTCCAATACTTTATCATCATTTTGCCTGCCTGGAACTGTGGCACATCTGCTTTCCTCAGTGGCACATCCAGCAGCCATGATCCCTACAGGCCAGATTTCTCCCCATGGATGTGGTCTCCTGTTTTTCACAGCAGACCTCCTCTGCCCTGGGGACACTCTTCTCACAGACTACTCACACAAAGCATCGTCCTTCTCCTCCTTTTTGCTCCTTCTTGAAAAGAAACACACATGCATAGATGCAAGGAATCTGTATGGATGAGCATGAGCAAGGAGCTCCTGACAAAACCCAAACATAAAAATGCAGCGTACCAGAGGTGGAAGCAAGGACAGGCAATCTGGAGGAATAGAGACACTGTCTGAGCGTGCAGAGAGGGAATATTTTACTAATCTCGCTAACTAATATTTACTAACTAACTAACTAACTAACTAACCTTAGTTAAGTCTTCAGACATTATCTCCTGTACAGTCTAACAGGCAAACTGATCCAGGTACAGACTACATGAGCAAGGTGTATGAATATTAGCTGAACCATCAGTCTTACAGAGCTGTGATCAGCAGCATGGAGTCCAGCTGGGGGCCAGTCAACAGAGATACATCCCAGGAGTCACTACTGGGGCCAAGGCTGTTCAACTTCTTCATTACTGACCTGGATGACAGCAGGGAACCGGACCCTCAGCAAGTTCACAGACGTTCCAAGAGTGGGAATTATTGATACACCATCGCTCTTGGATGACCTCAGTGGGTTGAAAAAATAGTCAGACAGGAACCTTATGAAGTTCAACAAAGGGAAGAGCAAAGTCCTGTACTTGGGGAGGACCAATGCCATGCATCAGCTCATGCTGAGGGATGACTTTGCAAAAAAAGCACCTGGGAGTCCTGGTGGACAAGGTGGGTGTAAGCCAGCAACATGCCCTTGCCACAAAGGCCAAGAGCATCTTGGACAGCACTGGAAAGAGCACTGCCAGCAGAATGAGGGGGGGTCTTCTTTACCTCACGGGATCAGACTCTCGGAAAGGAAATTGCACTCGACATAATTTGCACTTTCTATAATCCCTCAGGATGTTGATTGGGCTTGTGACAAGGTGGAAGTACTGCCCTCTAGTTGTTCAGTCATCTCCTCTGTCCTTCATGGTTATGAGTCTTCAGAAGGCAGATGCAGGAGAGAAGGCAGATGACGCAGAAGTGAGTCCCCAAAAGAACAGTATGACTCTCCACTGCAAATGTGTTGCCTTTTAACAGATATGAAAGTTCAGTGATCGTCAAGATTATTGCTGTCTTTTCTTCAGCATGGCTTGGCAGTGCATTCTCATGTTTGTCTTTTCTGCTTTGCTTTCAACATTCAAAAAATGAAGAAGTTAGTGAACTGTAGCACTTTGCTCCTGTGCCTTAAAATAAAATATTAACCTCTAAGACTACTTGAGGAATTTTCAGCTCTAAGTAGGCTTAGATTAGATGTTCTGCTATTTTTTATTTATAGCATATGTTCCTAGTAGCTGGAGATTCCCTTTTGAAGAATAAAATCAGGACATGGAAAGATTTTCTCACCGCAGATATTGCACTTACTCCCATTAGTGCAAACTGCTGAACCTGCTGTGAGCTTATTTATTCTAAATATTTATATCTGCAGACTAAAATGACAGGTAGTAGAATAAAAGTTTAGCATCCCAATGATTTTTTTTTCTGCGTTTGTTATTGCCTCTCTGGAATATGGCAGAGCCACCAATATCCTTGTAGCATGCAGTGCTGTTTGAGTACTTTGTTTTATACAGGAACCTATAGGGTTGCATTTCAGGTGCTACTTTTTATTATTATTCCATACAATAGTCAATGCAGAATAGAAGTGACAAAATTGGGGAATAAAAACCCAGGCAAGAAGCTGGCAGAATAAATTCAAGACAAATGTATCCTGTTAGTGTCATCTCTTTCAGGTAGCAAAAAGCACCATTTACGCTAAAAACCACTCTGATATTGTTGTGTATTTTGATAACAAATTACTGGGTTTTAAATAAACAGAATTTGAACATCAACCATTTACGTAGGCAGACCTTCAGGTGCAAGCTTCATTTTGGCACAAGATGAATTGACACAGAGACTGGGCATGTAGAAAATCCCAGAGAAGTTATGAGATCACCAAGTTCAGTTGGTAAAGAAATACTACACCAAAAATGGCATTTTTTCCTTTTGCCATCTTCCTTTTTCATTTACCGAAAGACCCTTCTTCCTTGGGACCTGCTCTGTTACCTGATGGTATTGTTGATGTTACAAAACACCAGCATAAACACCCCCCATTTTTTTATTCCTTTGAAGATGAAAAAGTAGTCTGCCCTGAAAAAGAGGCTCAAATTCACCACTGTCCTATCTATCAGCAGTAGATCTTGAGCTATCATCCTTACTATAGCAAAGAAAGTGGGTGGGTTTCTGTCAGTTGAAGTGAGTGCACAAAATTAGGTGTTCTCACCAAAAAGATGTTAAAAGCTTTGTCTAAGAAACACCTGGCTAATAGGAATAATTCTTATCTTTCATACCAAGACCTTTAGTCATGAACATTTTTAAGCAAGTGGTACTACCGTGAAATTCTTTGCTGTCCTCTTTCCTGTATATATAGCTTTTAAAATATTAGGTTTAATTTTTTGAAATTTTAAATGTACATTTGAAAATGTTGCTGAATCAGCATTCTGTACCTGCCTCCTTGTGGATGGAAATATCCATGACTCTATGGAAATTCAGATAATAAAAGTGGCAGAAAACAACTTGGTACTAAGAAATACGAGTTGGAAACACAGGAAATATTCTTTCAGAAAAGGACTGATCCTCCTCTGTCTGCATTCTTCTCTCTCCAAAAAATATGACATACTCAAAAGCACATCAACAAAAAAACAAAGACTACACTGACGAAAGTTGGAATAGAGGTGGAAGCACATCTCATTGAAACATATTTGCATTTGAAACTCGTGATGATGACTGAGATTTATGCATCTAAATTACAATTAAATAATGTTAAGGTTGTGAGTAACTCACAAGAGCAAAGAAATGTGCAATTAAAGGGAAAATATACCATATGTCCTTTGATATGTAGGCATATTGCAGTGCATTAAGGAAGTCATAAAAGACACCCTGTTGTGGTTATGTGTTCTGAGACATGTGGCACATTTCTGTTGTAGCTATCTATTTCCCTGCTTGTATGCATCTGTGCCATTACTTAAATGTTGATTTTGAATGTGAATTTCCTTTTGCATGGTAAAAAAATAGAGCTGTAAGACTCGGGTTTTTTCAGTGTTTCTTTAGATCTGTTGCTATTTATGAATCTGGAAGTCCAAAATGTTAAACATATGAATGAAAAAACATTGCAAATGGCAAAAAAAATGGATTTAATTTAATCCTCAGACAAAATGAGGAAAAGAAATAGTTTTAGTGACTCTGAATGAATGATCTTATATCTTCCCTCTAAAAACTGACAGAGTTGAATTCCAAACACTGTTCTCCTGTATTTTGCATGGAAATAGGAATGTACTAAAAAAATTCATATATTTCGTTTGGACCATTTGGGGAAATACAATGGGAAATGACTCCTTTCCTTTTAAGGTTCATCACCTCTGGCATCCCACAAACCTATTTTTTTTTCTCAACTCAAAGCCAACCTGAAAGTGTGGAAGAACAAAATGGAACATTCAGATCCTAAGAGCAGTGTTTATGTGTCTGGCATCTAACCCACATCATCTCAAACACTGCAATCACCAAGACACTCCAGTGCTTTATACAAGGTGGTCAGGTGACCAGAGCATGACATCTACATGTCATACTTGTGGAAAAAGAAAAACATTTTGTGGCATTCCCAGTGTATCTCATGGGAACACATTTGCTATGCCTGCAGCCTTGGGACACTTCCAGAGACCTCACCGGTTCTCCAGGGACAAGTATATACTGAAAAAATAAGTCTTCATAATTCTGTTACTATCTGGGTAGGAGATGGTTGTTCTGCACACTGATTTGGCCATGGCCATCATGCATTCTTCATTCGTAGGGTTCTTTGTTGCTGTCTGTAGTAACTAAAAAGTACCAATTTGAACACACAGGTACTACAACAGTTACTCTCTGAGGTCACTCCAAGACCATGTAACAATAACCATGAATCACCATGAAGCCTATCAAATCTAGAAAAATACGGTTTCTTCAAATCTTCCTTTTTTATTTTTGGTTTCCTACAAGTATTATAGTGATGATGATGATGATGATGATGATGATAAAGTGCGTAGGAGACAGAAAAAAAGGGACCAAAATAGACCAAAAAATGGACCACAGTGATGATGAAATGGTTAGAAACACAAAGTAATGGACATGCTGGCATGGCTCCATCTTAGCATAACCTACAGAGCAAGGCGTTGAGTCACAGATATATCCCAGAGAAAAGCAAGCCAGATTAGCATCAACTCAGGGTCCTGTATAATCTGAAGAGACAAGGCAGAAGAAGTGCCATTGTGGTAACAGAGAGCATCAGGCCCAGGTGGTGAGCCCTTGGGGAGCGGGATGCTGTAGGAATAATACAACAGCTTGGAGCCAGCAGCCTGGGAACTGGTTGTCAAGGGAAAAAAAGCAGGGGGTGATGGGCAGTCGCAGCATGCCCTCGGACAGCAGAGCCAGCAAGAGTAATCGTCATGGGGCTGGGGACAGGAGCCAGCCTAGACACGGTCCGAGGAGAGAGCATGCCAGCTGGGAAGCAGCCGCACAGCCACGGGGTGGCCATGGATGCCACTGACAATGTGCGCTGTAACCAAAAGGGCCGGCTAGGGCTGGAGGGTATAGCCAGGGCCTTCCGGCAGCAACAGCTGAGCAACAGAGCAAGCAGTGCAAGAGTAAGGACCAAGATTCACGTCTTGTGGCGTGGGCTGTGGTATCCTCCCCCGGGCAGTGAGTGTCCTGCCAGCCACGGCAGCGCACGCCTCTGCCAGCTGCAAGGGCAGGCATCAGCTGGCAAAGGGCAAGGAGTTCTGTACCCACAGTCTGCAGCGTGGCGCTGGAATGCACACAGGCTGAGCAATGGATGTGCCCGGGAAAAAGCAGGTTTAAAATGCTTTGGATGGGGACTTTCAATGTCCCTGTACCAATTACCCGTTACGACTCTTCATTCTTCCAAAAATTGTCTTAGACTTTGCAAACTCGTTCATGAGGCTCTTTGGCGACACCGAGATTCCCCCCATTGGCTGCACTGAAACAAATCAAGGCTGGTTTCAGCACTTCCAGCGTCTGTAATTTATATTTAATGTGGCAGCCTAATGTGGAGCTTCTTCTTGCTCTGTTTCACAGCAGGGAAGCTGCAGCCGGCCAGCTCATCGGGGAAAACCGCCCCACGCCCCCAGGCAGCCTGTTCCAGTGCTTTGCCACCCCCCATGTAAAGAAGTCCTTCCTCATGTTGAAGTGGAAACTTCTTGTGTTTTAGTTTATGGCCACTGCTCCTTGTCCTGTCGCTGGGCACCACTCTTTTGGCACCCGCCTGCGAGATATCTGTATGCATTAGTGAATCGTCTCTTTCTAGACTAACACGGCCAGCTCCTGCAGTCTCCCCTCACGACAGATGCTCCAGACCCCAAACCAGTTCCCCCGCCCCTTCCCAGCGCTTCCCTTCAGCGTCTCCAGTCCCGTCCCGCCCCGCCACGCGCTGCCGCCAGAGCGGACTGCCCGGGTGCAACCAACTGCGGCGCTGGGCAGAGGGGGGAGCAGAGACTGCCGCCCGGCACAGCCCGAGCGTCTCCCCTGCAACGTGCGCGCCACAGCACTATCACCACACCATCCCCCCCCCCCCCCAGCCGGCCGTACCATTTCTCTGCTATGAGGCGCTTTGGGCAGGAATGTACCAAGGGCGCGGAGGGAAAGGGGGGTAGCCAAGACAGGCGCGTGACAAGACTGCGTGTGGGGGTCACGTTCGAAGGGACTCAGCGTCGGCTCTCAGTCCCGTTGTTCTGCAGAACCGTGCAGGACCACGGTCTCATCGAGGCGCCCCCTCGCCAGGGGGAAAAGCAGGGAGGAGGCGCCGGTCCTCCTTAAGCCCTTCCTCCGGCGGGATGGGGTTGGGCCGTCCCACCGGGCGCGCGCCCCCGCCCCCCCGCGCGCCGCGTTCTTCCCGGATCGCCGCCACTGCTGGGTCCGCGGGGCGCGCGCGCGAACGGGCGGGAGCGGGGGCGGACGCGG
The DNA here is from genome assembly GCF_009650955.1 of Corvus moneduloides. Taxonomy (NCBI): domain Eukaryota; kingdom Metazoa; phylum Chordata; class Aves; order Passeriformes; family Corvidae; genus Corvus; species Corvus moneduloides. The sequence continues at coordinate 116,168,944 of NC_045476.1, read as the reverse complement.
AGCCTCCCGGCACCCGCCAGACATGTCGGTGGCGTTCGCGGCCCCGAGGCAGCGGGGCAAGGGGGAGATCACGCCGGCCGCCATCCAGAAGGTGAGGAGGGCGCGAGGAGGAGGGCCCGGCCCGGGCGGCCCCGGGGGCTGCAGCTGCCGCTTCCTGCCGCGCGGGGAACGGGGGCGGCTGCGGCCCGGAGCGCCGAGGCCCCGGCGGGGAAGGGAGGCGGCCGGCGCTAGGGAGCACTGGCTGTGCCCGGGGCTCGGCCCCGGCGGGGCGCTGCCCCTCTCTCTGCGCTTGGACACTTGTTGGAGGGTCCCGGGGCCGGCGGGAGGCGCAGGGCGGGGGCGGGCGATGTCCCTGGGCCCCTCCAGCCCTCATTTTACTTCCTCCAATTGGGCTGCCCCGATTGCCCCCGCGGGCCTGAATTAACCCGAGAGGATTCGGCCTGGAAGCGGAGGAGTTGAGTAAGCCCTTCTTGCGGGGGGGCCCTGGGAGTGGGACCGCAGCCGGCTTGTTCCAGACCCTGTGCCTGACTCCGAGCGCTGCGGGGTAGGCGGCGGCTCCAGTTCCCCAAACTTGGTCGGCCTGGTAGTTAAGGCTGCCTCCCACTGAACCTTAGGTGTGATTGAAGAAGAATATTGCGGTCGGAGCCAATGACAGCGGCTCCGGACGACTCCATTTCAGCTTTTGTGGGAGGGAGCAAGTTAACTCTCTAAAGTGATGAAATAAAAAGGACCTACAGGATTTATAATATTCCACAGTGTTTTGTGTCAGCAGCAACAAAGGAGCATGTTCAAGTTGACTGCTAGCTGTGTGGTATTTGGAAACTTTACTGAAGACTCGCACCATCATTGGTGTGGATGGCCGTGGATCAAACAGATTTCAGATTGCTGCCAGCTCCTTGCGTAGGGGAGTCTTTTGGGTAGATAGAGCTAATGTCTGATTTAGTAAAGGATTAGAGCCTCAACAAAGTAGGTGTTGCAGCGATATGGACGTCAGAGAAGACCCCAGCTATAATGGGGACCTCCAGGCTACTGTTGGAGAAGTTGGTGCTTGGGAATTGTAGATGAAAAATGCATATCCACTGGGTGGAAATCTGCACAAAGGTAGTCAGTAGAGACTTCAGGTCACATGGGGAATACAGACGATTTAAGTTTTTTATGTGCTATAGTCAAACCATTAGTTCAGTGGTGGTGTGCTGGCAAAATCCTAGTGTTAAAGCTGAAAAATTTTTGTAATGTACCTGATCTGTCAGAAGCCCTGAAGGTATCTTCATCCAGCTGGAAACGAGATTGTATTTTGATGGTAGATGTTTATAACTATCTGAATCTTCTATCAGCAAGCACTCAGTTAAACTTGTATAAAACAGTTGTTTGCAGTCCTATCTAGGAAACAGTTATGTTCCTTCTTGTTCCCTTTCCTCTTAGTCCTAGCATTCCTGCCCTCCCATCCATCCCTTCCTCCCCGAGAGGTCCGGCTTACATGGCTGTAGTGAAGAGTGCAACCATCTAATGGGCAATCTCAAGGTCTACTTGTCTGATAAGCCTTAAGAATCTGCCACTTTCCTCAGGATTGTGGGAGACATTCTGAGGCGAGCCTTGATTCACAGCTTCCTTTGCAAGTGCTCCATTAGACTTTGGTACCAAAGGTATTGTCTCATTTTTCTCCATTTTTTTTTTTTGTGAAAATGGCCATTGTGTTTCTTATAAAACTTAAAGTTAGTACATGTGTCATGTGCCAGTGTAGCAGTGGTCTGTGATCTTCCTCAGAGAGTGCAGTTGTAGCTTTGCTTGTTTTCTGAGGCTCACACAGTAGCTGAAAGTAGTGCAGTTATGTCTGTGTTTAGTGCTTAACAAATGCATTTCCAGATCTAGCAGTTTCAGGCAAAATACTTGCACTGGGATAATTCTAGTCCATTCTGGTAAATTACTGGTTAGAGTTTAAGAAAACTTGTCTGGCTGGCTCATTCTTACATGGATATAAGTCCTGAGTAGACTGCATACGGTTTCTGGCTCCATACTCTTTTCACAGTAGAGCTGGATTAGGTAGGAGAAAAAGAGTCAGTACTTCTTTTTTTTTTTTCCCCTCGCTTAGAATTTGTTTGGGAAATAAAGGTTGTGTAATGATGTTGTGCTTTCCTTTTGGAAGGATGAGCCTAGTCATGGCTAGTTTCAACCATGTTTAGAAGGAGATGATCTTTGGGACGTTTAAGATTCTGTTAGTTTTGTGAAATTAAGCAGCTGGGTAAAGGATCTAAACTAGCTTTCCAGTGAGAGAAAGCAAAGGAGTAAATTGATGGAAGATTTTGTGTTTGGCAGTAAATTTTCTGTTGCACTCAGTTGAGTTGGGTAACTTGGCTGGTGGCTCAGATTAGCCATGATTCTGCTGAATCTTGCTTGATCAGAGTGCAGAGCATGAGCTAGAAAGATGAGTGTGGGCACATGCACTGTAGGAGACCAGGTTGTGCTTTTTTTTCCTGTTTACAGAGCTTGAAACACTCTTGACTTCATGAACTTCTTGTAGAAAGTTGTGAAATCAGCCATTTCCCATGAGTTTTAGCACTACTCTTTTTTGGTCAGAAAATTAATTAACAGGTGTTCATTTTCATGGACACTTCTGAAGTATAATAGATTTATTGTGCCCATTTGTCCTGTTTGTGGCCACCACAGGATTAATTCTTGCAGCAGCCAGGAGGGATCACAGTGTGGACCTGGAGATTATTCTGTAGGACCTCACTTCATTTGATGGGGGATGGGGGAAGGGGTCACGTAGTGTGTTGTGGTCAGATATTGTCAGGGGTTCCATGTGGTGAGCACCTGTATGGGAATCATTTGCCTCTCTTGTACCCTCCATTATTAGTATTTTTGCTATTCCCGTTTGCTTCTTATCTCACTGCTGTTTCCAGTAAATTTTTCCTATCTCAACTGGTGATCTTAACCTTTTGTATCTCCAGTTCTCCCCTCCACCCCACTAGAGGGGAGAAGGGTACATGGTTTGGAGTGTTTCAGTGGGAGCACTAAACTGGGGAATACCATTCCTAAACTGTAACACCATTATACCAAATATTTCTAAAATGCAGCTAGTTAGACATTCTCCATGTAAATATGGCCTAGCTTTCCAGCACATTTGCTTTGAACAAATCTGGTCAGCTCAGTTTTCATCAATAACAATTTCAGTGCCTTTTTAAATTAAATTTATAAGCAGTTGCAGGCTTTAGAAGGAGAAGGGAAACTTGGGGCATAGACTTTTAAGTGAATTTCTTGTTAGCAATCAAATGAAGGAATGCAGAAAACTTCTAAAACTTTCTAAGAATTTGGTGCAGAATCAGCATTGTTATTTGACCAGGATGCTTCACAAATGTAGCTGCTGATAGTAGTGCTATGAAACCCTTCAGCCAAAACCCCTGAAACTCATCAGATGGGGGGAATATGGGAGCAAAACAGTGTTCTATAAATAATTGGTGAAGCAGAATTTTCTGGATAACAACTTTTTTTTTGTTGCTTTTAAAAACTAAGACAAGGAGCAAGACTCAAGACTCAAACTTACCTTCAGTTTCTTTCCAAAAAGAATGTGAAATTTACTCCAAACTTCTTCTTTATTGTTTCAGATGTTGGATGAAAACAACCATCTCATTCAGTGTATAATGGACTATCAGAACAAAGGAAAGACTTCTGAATGCTCTCAGTAAGACCTTAATCCATATCTACTGTGTACTGGGTGAATTTCCATCTAGATGACCATTCTTGATGTTTAGCTTACGTTTCAGGACACCTGTGCTGTGAAGAAAAGTATTGCTACACATACTATACTTAAAATTTATGTGTGTGGGGGGGTTTATTTGCTGTATGAGTATCACTTCTGTCACTGAAATGTTGCAACTTGCCTACTGCAAGTCGATGTCACGATGATGGTGCTCATACAAACTAGGACAGTGTAACAGATCTTTTCCCATTGTTGGAGAGAGGTAGTTTTGTTTGAGCTATTCTCAAAATCATGTAGGAAAGTGGGCCTTTCTGCTTCCTCATGGCATGTTTGAAAACTACCTGCTTTTCACTTGCCCAAGAACAAACTGGCTTGTTTTAAAAGTTTGACTTGCCAAAATATCCGATATGGACTTGCTTCTAGTGGGGCCTTTGGAGAGTGATCTGAGAGAACTATAGAAGGAGTGAATTGTTAAAGAGTGTTATTTTCCCATTACTCTTTTCTGGCATGAGGTGATCATGGCACCCATGTAATCAGAAAAATATGGACAGATAGGACATCTTAGTCCCTTGCCAAGAGAACTGGTAGTCTGGGAATAGGAGTGGGATCATAAATAATAAATGCTTTTGGTTTAAGGGACTACTTTTGTTCACAAGCCTGTAGTTATGTACTTGTAATCTGCTCCAGCTTTCAAGGTTATTTTTGTGACTGTGGGCTAGATATTAAGAATCGGGACTGTGGTTCTCTAGCAGAAAAATTATTCCTTAGCAAACTTTGAAAGCTTGGCGTCCTGCTGAAATGTGGTCACAATTGACATAAATCTATGATATCTTGAATATGAGGACATAATAAAAAGCTCTCTTTCTCTAGCGTTTGTGATGGAAATTACACCAGACACAAGCACACTCCCTATATGTCTTCTGGTGATTTAGTTTAAGGCAGGAAGTGAAACAGGTGAAACTAGTGTCACCCAGCTTTACATTATTTTTATACCAAGACAGTAGTAGAGATAGGCATAGATTTGATGGAGACATTGGGAAAGATTGGATAGTAGGTAAGTGTGAGGGAGAGGCTTAAGATTCGTAGTAATGGTACTCTTGTGTCTTGAGTCTTGTTTAGCATAGGTAGCTTTCTGTACATACGTGGAATTAGAGTAAATTCTGATGTTACTGTATTAGTGAATTAAGATTTGTTTTGCTTTATTTTGATAGATACCAGCAGATGCTGCATACAAACTTGGTTTACCTAGCCACTATAGCTGACTCCAACCAGAACATGCAGTCTCTACTACCAGCAGTAAGTACAAAACAGTGTAAAAGTGGGGAATACATTTCATTTGGATTCCTGAAGGGAAGAAAACGGCAAAACCAAACCAAAAACCAACCAACCAAATGTTTGAGATAATGACCAAACACTTGGCCTCTGATTTACTGTACAGTGCATACATGATGCTATCCCTTCATGCTGTATTTGGAGTAATCTCACTGCTTAGGTCTTGCTTAAAATCTGGCTTATTTAACTGAAGACTGTTAGTGTGAATAAGATATGCAATGCAGAGTTATTTGGCCTGCCTCAAAGACAGAATTTTTTTTCCTTGGTTTTTTTTCCCCCCTCAGCTGAGAACTGTAGTGGCATGGCTCTTAGTCAACTCCTACAGCAGTGCTCTTTTTCCTCTTAGATTAGGGAAGGATGGGGGAGTGGGATTTTTATTTTTCACTGGAATATCATCCATTCTCTTGCCTTAGTGGAATGAGTCTGGGTAAATTTTTTTCTGCTTTTCTCACTTCTAGGTGAGTCTCAAATTCTTTGCCTTTCTTCTGTATTGGAAAACAACCTTTTTTTTAAGGTGCATTATGATAATATGAAAGATATAAGGGCTCCCAGGCTTAACTTGAAACACTACATCACTTTACATGTCTTGGATATTACTTGCTGTCTTTTCTAAGTCTGAATTTTTTCTGAGTCTGTATTCCTGAACTCTATTTCATGCGATGCCTCAAATTTTTCCCCTTTTCCATTGTTTATGGAGCAGTAAGAAAAGAAACAGCAGCATTAAAATGGCTTGCTATCTGTTTGCTTTTTGTGCTAATCAGAAAGCTTGGGGAGTTCATTGTGAGTAACACAAGTAAGTTCTTTGTTTTTTGGTAATAAGACTTTTCTTGAATTAATATAGTCTTGATTCATTTCTGTAATATGAAGCTAAAAAGAATGTCTATAAAACAGCCATTCCTAGATACTAGTTTTCACCAACTGAAATTGAATTACTTTTTCTTTGGTCTCTGGAGAAGTGTTCTCCAATCATTGGTACTAGCGAAGCATCCTTTCAAGGTGGTACCTAGAGGACTATAGAAACAGTGCTTCATTATGTCCAACCTGTTGTGCCTGTAGAGGTTTCTCTTTTTATAAATCCATGCTTGTCGCTGAGGGGGAGGGAGAGAAACCTTTAAGAGGGCTGTGTGTGTTCCTCAACTAATACATTTCTGGAGGCTTAATTCATATCCTGGTTCTGATGACAACTGGAAATGAATTTGACCTTATCCTAGTCCCTGGTGGACAGCCCTGTTGTTAAAGTTGAATGTGATAGCATTCTGTTCTTAAAAGAAAATGAAGATAGGACTGGGAAAGGCTTTTGCAGATCTGGACTGAAGTGTGTTTCTGATTTTCAATGTCAGGAATATGCCATGGTACTGAGAAAAATAACATAGTGTGTGTTTGAGGGGGTAGAGAGAGTCTCTTTTGGACAGGTGAGGAAGGGAATAAAGGTAGCTTCTTGGGTTTTCTTTCAAAAATACTAAATGAAATTTAGATCTTCAGTCTTGCCTAAATGTAGATGCTCTAACATACTAAGTAAAATCTTTGAAGATTGTCCTGAAATGTAGCATAATCAGACAAGATGATTTTTGTTGGGAGTTTATAGAAAAGTATTCTTTAAATTCTTTCTGTCTTCCTAGTAGATTTTAGCTAATAGAATTTGGGAACATGTGAGTTATCATATTACCTTTCTTTTTTCAATGCAAGATAAAGTACTTCAGAGTTTTTTCCTCCACTGGCTTTCCATGTAGGAACTGATGAGGCTCATGTTGATTCGGAAGTAGTATGATTCTCATCACCATGCTTGTGTATCAGCAGTTGATCAGTCTTACTAAATTCAAGGTGTGGATGGTAACAGTTAAATACGGAGCAAGATAGTGTGTGTGTGTAGACATCTACTATTACTAATACTAAAATACATGAATTTTATTATACTACTATTGTAGTTTCTTCCCACAGAAGTTAGGAGACCTTGAGCCTGGATAGATTCAGAAGTTGAGTCGTGTCTCGTCTATTCATTTCTGGAAGATTGTTCCCCCCAAGTAAACTATATTTTGTTTTTCATTTAAATCTTACCTTGTTACTATCTTAATCAGATAAATAAACTCAAGAAATTTCACAACTTTTAAAGTGTTTCATAAAAAGTAATAGTTACGTGTTAAAGTGAGGTTGGAAAAAGAATGCTTCTGTTCAGATATCATTCACATTGATAAAAGCCATAAATGACCAGGTTCATTGAAATTTTTAATATGAGCAAAATTACTCTAACCTTATGAGAACTTCATTGTGTCCTCTAGCAATATTCCTTAGACTTAATGCTTTATATTGTTAGGAAAAATGCTTGTAGTTGCCTGCTGTGCCTCTTTCCTTGTCTTTCAGAATTCACTGTTCTAATGAAATGCCTGACTTTGTTTCTGAAACTCTGGTATTGCCGTAGAGAGCAGAAAGTGTAGTGACCTTTTGGTGCTGTGAGGAGAAATGTTTATATAACAGGGACCTGGAAGGGTGGAAAAGGTGAACCAGGTGAAGCAAGTACTGCAGGGTCTGGGTGAAGGGAGCTAGCCAAGCTTTGAAAATCCAGTGTCATAACAAAGCTCCTGTGGTCTTTGTATGCCTGCTAGACTATTAAATTATTACTTTTGGGGTAAGACACCTTCTTTCACATTAAAAGACCTAGTTCTTGACTCAACCAGTCTTTTTTCAGCTGTGTGAACAGCAGCATTATTAAGGGCAGGGCTGTTACGGAGTGTCTTCCCTGCTGGGTAAGAGCAGTGACTAAGTTCACATATGAAGTTGATACAACTTTTTGCTGCCTCTTTTTGAGTTGTGGCAGATATTCTCTTTCTTGGATAACAGTCAAGAGTCTCTTTACCACCACCTTGTGAGATAAGCTAGCTTCCCAAAAAGGGCTTGCACCATGGGGAGCACAACACTTGCATTCTTGTGATTTTTCACTGGTGCTGCTTTTGAGGGAGGCTACAGCAAGATATTGATGTCCTTGAACTGTAGAGAGCAAAGATGCAATTAAAGTGGTGGTGAGGTGTTGTGCGTGCATGTTTCTAAACACATGAAATTTCAAACTGCAGAACAAGAATCTTATCCTCCTTGACTTTTACTTTTTTTGTTTTCTGGAGTGTTTTAGTGGCCTTAAAAAGTCATTGCAGACTACTGAATAAAAAATCCCTAGCTTTTCTACTTGGACATTTTCCCCTCTCTTATATGTCTTCATTTTGCCAAATATTTTTAAGGAAACAAGCCATGACCTTCACTTTATTTAGTATGTAGTGGGAAACTTCTCATTTTATAATTCTGCAGGAATTATTTGGGAACATTTGTGTGGGGTTTTTGTGGTTTGTTTGGTTTTTTGGGGGGAGGGGTGTTTTCATTTTTGTTTGGTTTTTAATACAGGAAGTGATTTTTTTTCAGGTTTTTTTACTTGCATTCTGTCAGCATGCAGAGCACGAGATTTTGGTGTGTATTTCAAGAAGGTGTTGAAAATGTGCTTCTGATTATGACTCACTTGTGTAACATAGAGCTTTCTTTTATGTTGAAAGTGCCAGTTTCTTCCAGTACTGAGTTACAGTCTGTATGTGTAATGACTTACAATAAAAGTTACTGTGTCCAAGTTCAAGAAGAATCTGGATATTGCATTAAATACTTTTTCTAAATTTCATAATACTGGAAAGGTTATTAATAAACTTCATAATTACAAAAAAAAAAAAAATTTTCCTTGAGCTATTTCTCTCAAAAATCAAGCTTTTTGTTGGACTTGTGAAATCCCTTATTGTGTGCTGTTCCCGAACTTGTCACACAGGTTAGGGAGCAGTCCGTGCCACTTTAGTTACAAAATACTTTTCTATAAAATAATGACTGCTCTTTATAAACACCTAATATCAATGAGCACTGAAATGCTGGTTATTTCCAAAACAACTGCTTCAAGAGATAGGGAAAAAAACAAACCACAACAAACCAAACTAACACAAAAATAACCCCAAAACCAAAGACAACCACTGCCCATACACAAAATAGTAAAATGCTTCCAAAAATTAACTTGAAGACAAGCTTTCATGAAGTGCTAGTAATGATGTTTAATGGTTCTAAGTTGTGGAGCTCTGCAGGCTAGATAGGAATCTTCAATATAAGCATGGCTTCACTCAAACAAGGAAAACTCTCATTTAATTTTAAACACTTTATTTTTCAAAAGGGTAATGTTCAATCTATGGTTTTAATGTACTAAATATGTTTGTAGAAAAAAATTGGAGTCTTAAGAACTGAGCTGTGCACTCTGGTTTTTTAGTAGCCTTTATTTTGAACATAAAAGCTGTCTAAAATACATGTTGATTAAAGTACCTTGATGTGTTTTTTCTTGAAAAAAAGGAAGATGGTATTCTGAGAATAAAAATATGACTCAGTTTTAACACTTTAAAATAAAATTTTGAAATAAAACTTCTGTTACTGATGATGAGAGGAATCCTAAATTAATGAGATTCTTCTCCAGTTATGTACCAAATGCCCGGGAAAGTTTGACGCCTGTGGTAGTGTTGTGGTTTAACCCCAGCTGGCAGCTAAGTACCATTGCTCACCCCACACACCTTCCTTCCCCTTGCAGTGGGCTGGGCAGGAGAATCAGAAAAAAAGGTTAGATAAGAACAGTTTAATAATTGAAATAAAATACTATAATAAGATTATAATTAAAAATGAGACAGTAAAACCACAGACCAGTGCTCAGCCTGAGTCTGATGCTCTGTGGTGTGGATTTTCCCTTTGGCCAGCTTGGGTCCTCTGTCCTGGCCATGCTCTCTCCTGGCTTCTTGCAGGCCTTGCTGGCGGAGCCTGGGAAACCGAAAAATCTTTGACTTAGAGTAAGTGCTGCTTAGCAGCAGCTAAAACATCAGTGTGTTATCAACATTATTCTACTGAATCCAAAACACAGCACTGTACCAGCTACCAGGAAGAAAATCAACTCTATCCCAGCAGAAATCAGGACAGGTGGCATAGCAGAAGATCTGTTTGTGGTATGTGCAGTATGGTGCATAATTCTGCATTAGCCTTTCAGAACACAAGTCCATGCCCAATTCAAGTTCAGCTATTTGTAAACTCAATAATAGAGAACAGAGCAAAAGGAAGGTTGAATGTTTCCTGTCAAGAGGCAAGGGAGCTATTAGTCATTACTGGAGCTTGGATTTTGAAGAATAATTGCTCTGATTAAATGTTAAATAGTGCGGGTAGCTTGGGGTGGGTTCGGACGGTCGGGACTGACGGAGATCTCTGAAGTCAGATCTTGGAACATGCGGTTTATTGCAAAGGGCGTGGGTATAGGGGCACTGCTTAGAGCTGCCAGACTCAGCTCGGAGCAGGCCCAGGAGAGCAAGAGAGTAAGCGGGTAAGTAAAGAAAGAGAGAGAGCGAGAGAGGAATGAGAATGAAGAAGTGAGAGAGTGTAGTAAGAGTGTGAGTAAGAGTGGAGTAAGAGTGTCTGAAGTCCTGGTTACAATACAATAAATCATCTTCTGTACTGAATATTCTAATTGTCACTAACCAATCTAATACAAGATACAAATCCTATAGCATTTACATACCGCCTATAAGAGTTCTTATATTACCATAGAGTGTTACATCTTAACTTCTCAAAACTACTCTTTGGACCCCTTCTGCTGAGCTAGTAGGGTCTGCTCTGACCCTTGGACCTGCCTGCAAGCAGAGGGTATTGTTCAATCAAGAGGGGATTACCTTCAGTCGGCCATACCATTGTTTTCCAGTTGTTCAGTAGCTAAGACTTGGTATCTCAAAAGGTGGCTTTCATTTCGATGTCGCTTATAGTTTTCATATTCTCAAAATCTTTTGTCAGGCAATCATATTTATAAGGCTTTCTTGTTTCATCTTCCCCAACATCTCCCCTGTTCTGATGAACAACTAAGATATTAGACATAGTCCTACTCGTCATTTTTTGCACACACTGAAGTATACAAGGTACTGCTACTAAAACTATAATTATTACTACTAGAATAATCAAGCCTATTTTACAGAGTTCCCTTAGCCAAGGTGCAAAGCTCCAACCATCAAACAAACTGTCTAGCCAAGACGGGTGGGTCATCTGTTGTAATTTGGTTAGCTAGGTCCCTTAGTTTTTGTAGCTGTTTGTGAATAGAAACAGAATGATCGGATAAGTTCATACAGCATAATCCTTCAAAATCTTCACAGCCATGCCCATGTGCTAATAAAAGATATCAATATAAGTTTGGTGTCTATGGCTGGGAGTTGGAGAAATGTGATGATTATCATATGGCCAATATTTATCAAAAGTAACATGACCAAAACCTTCTGGAAAAGGCACTCAATAAGTTGAGAAAGGTTTGTCAGGGCTTGTGTCAGATAGACAGATGGTATCGGAGCCTGCAGATTTGGCTAAGGCAACTCAGACATTTGTCTTTGGTTGATTTACAGGTAAAGCTTCACTGCAAAAACAAAAACAAAAGGTTAAAAGCAACATGCATCTACACAAATAATGCTAAAACTCCATTCTTTTCTTGAGCTGTTTTTGGCAGACGATCTTCTCTCAGTGGTTCTGCCGAGTTCACATTTGGGTGCTGCTTCTCAGCTTCCACTCGCGGGGTCACTGGCTGGAGTGGAACCGGCAGCGGGCTTTGATGTGTGGTACAGCTTCACGTTCTTTGCTGGAATCCACTTGGTTCCTTCACCTGTGGAGAGACATGCAAATCGCTTTCCCCACATTATAAGATCATATGGTCTTTCTATTTTTCCTGATTCTAGATTCTTAATTAAAACTGGGGGGTGCTCTTTCAGTTTTGCTTTTTTGTTGTTTAAGAAATGTCTGAAAATGAGGGGATCAGGCTCTTCTGCAGAGCTGTTCAAGAAATTATAAACATACAAGGCTTTATTCAACCTTCTTTGAGGTGTAGCCTGGGCTTTTCCCCCTTTCTGTTGATTTAAAATGCGTTTTAGAGTTTGATGTGTTCCTTTTAGGGTACTTTTTAGCAGTTGTTTAAGATACGGTGAGCAAATGCCACTGTATCTTACAGCCCTTTTTAGTTCTTTAATTTCGGGAGTGGGGATGGGAGCCCACGTTTTAGGACTGTCAGGCTGTTGGCTAGCTATCACAGGCTTAGCTAATAGACTAAGACTTTCATCTTTATAGATTTGGAGTCTTATTTCATGCCAATCTGTTAATTGAGAATAATCTGAGCACTTTGGAGGATTTTTTGATTCAGAAGGTAGCGCTGACAAACTCTCAGAACTCAGTTTTCTCTTTCTGGGTTGCAAGATCCCCGTCGCTTGCTGGCGGGACTCTGGGGCTCATTGCAAACAAATCTGGCTGCTTTTCAGGGTTTCCTTGTGTTAGATTTAAAGCATCAGCTCTGGCGGAGGGGCTCTCCGTCCCCCCTGTCACTGGAGCTGCATCATTCCCATCTGTTCCCCCCCGCTCGCGGCTTGGGAGGCGAGGCTGCACTGCGCGGAGGGATGTTGCTGGGCGGTGGAGGGATACGGCTGGGCGGTGTCGGGGGTCCCCGGCGGAGCCGCGGGAAGATGTGCGGCTGGTCCCGGGAGCGGTGCTGTGGTTGGAGGAGTGTGAGCGGAGTGATATCGCTGGTCTGGGAGTTGCAGCAATTGCGCATGCGTGGGTTGCAGCAATTGCGCATGCGTGGGTTGCAGCAATTGCGCATGCGTGGGTTGCGTCATCAGGTCATCGTGGCAGGCTGTGATGGCGGCAGTCCGTGTGGCAGATGGTTCGGGCAGAGCGGGAGATGGCAGGACTGCAGAACCAGGGGCTGGGGCTGCGGCCGCGGTCGAGGGAGGGGGCGATGGGACGATCATGGATGCCGGTGGCGGTGGGACCGCACTGTTCAGCAGCTGTGAAGTGGGAGGCTGCGGTGGATACGGCAGGGTCCGGTCTGGGGCCACGGAGGCGGGCGGCGGTGGCAGGGTTGCCCTGTCGGCAGGACATGATCCCGGAGCGGCGCGAGGCAGGAGGGCCAGCAGCTGGATTGCGGCGTGCTGCCGCTGGGAGCTTGTAGGCTGGGCTGGGGTGGGTGCTGGTGCGGCGGGCAGGAACGGCGCTGCCGGAGCGGCGGTGCCGGGAGACGGGGCTGGGGCAGCGGCAGGCACAGAAGAGGCTGCAGTCATCGGTGCAGACGCTGCGGCACCGGCACCAAGTGGCTCGCGGGACTGGGGCGCTCCGCGTCCCAGCGCGAGCGATGGTGTGCGGGGATCGGGGAATTGCGCAGGAACGCCAGCAGGGACGGGAGTAGACATAGACGTCTGTGCTGCCGCGGGGCCAGGGGACAGCTCGGGGCATGCTGTGTGCGCTTGAACGGCAGGGCGGGGGGCAGGGTTCCCGCGTTAACGTGCACAGGGGGTGCCGGGGACACCAGCGCAGCCGTGACAGGCGCTGTCGGCACCGGTGGTTCGGGAGCGGCAGGAGACTGTGAAGACACAGCAGTGACGGACGCGGATGGAACATTGGCTACCACCGGCGCCGTGTCGGGGGGGGGATCTGGGGGGCTGGAAGAAGGGTCGCCGCTTGGCTTTGCGGGGGGCCGGCTATAATGGCAGCCATGGCCATAACCGGCGCGGCTGGGGGAGGGGTAACACCCGTAGGTAGCAGGGGTGTAGCCGCCGCCCCCGCCGGGGTATCGCCGGGGGGCGAGGCCACCATGATGCCAGCAGCGGGGGGTGGGGTAACAATGACGGCAGCAGTGGGGGGTGGAGCCGCGATGACGGAAACGGGGGGGGGGGCACGTGGGGGCAGGGGCAAGGAGCGGGGCCGCGAAGATGCTGGCGGACGGGGTGGTAGAAGCGAGGGGCGGGGCCGCGATGATGCTGGCGGACGGGGTGGTAGAAGCGAGGGGCGGGGCCGCGAAGACGCTGGCAGACGGGGTGGTAGAAGCGAGGGGCGGGGCCACGAAGATGCTGGCGGACGGGGTGGTAGAAGCGAGGGGTGGGGCTGCGAAGACGCTGGAACCGAGGGCGGGGACTGCGGGAGCTGGGACAGCGGGGACGAGCGGGATGGCGGGGGCGGGGATGGCGGGAGCGGTGGGAGGGGCCGTAGGGTCCGGTGGGGTGGCTGGGGCCGGGGTAACGGGTGCCGGGACTGCGAGCGCGGGGGGCGGGGCGGCGCGAGTCAGCCGGACCGCGGGTACTGGAGCTGCGAGGTCCGGTGGAGGGGCGGGGGCCGTGCTCCGCTGCGGGCTCGCGGCGGCAATGGGTGGGCTCGCAGCAGGAGCCGGGCTCGGCGGGGTGACTGCTGCGGGCGGCGCCTTCGCAGCAAACAGCTCTACCAGCGCTCTGCAAGCTGGGATCAGATCTCCTACCATATCCCGGTAGGAGACATTATTAAAGAGCTTAACCCCAACTGTGTCCCAGAAGTCTCTTGTAAAGACGGCTGAACGGTCAGCATTAGGGAAATTAAGTCGAGTCCATTCTAAAAGATTTTTTAGCTCCTGTTTAGGTAATTGACTTGGACCGGAGCTTATAAGTAAATGCTTAAGTTGCTTATAGAGATCTCTGTCATGGGCAGAGTGGGTTTGTCCCATTATTAGACCAGTATGATACTCACTTAGATGATGTCGCAGGAGCAGTGTCCTTAGTCAGAGGTCCGTCGTGGGGGGCCGGCCAGGCACTCCAGTCGGCGCTCAGGACGCTGCTTTTGGGTCCTTTCTCAGAGCTCCGGTTTTAGGCGTCGTGTGGCAACGGCTTTCTGTGCTCAGGACCTCACCGGTGGGTCCGCACTGAGAGCTCCAGTGCGGGCGGTGCTGAGCACTACTCGCCTGTGCTCGGGGCGCGCGGCAGGGTCCCTCCGTAGAGCTGCAGTCAGCACTGCTTAGCAGCGTGTCCGTGCTCGAGGGGTGCCACGGCAAACTTCCTCAAAGAGCTCCAGGTAGCCGCTGCACAGCAGTGGCCACCTGTGCTCGAGGACTGCCAGGCAATTCCCTCCAAGAGCTCCAGGTAATCCCCGTGCTCAAGGGCTGCCTCGGCAGAATTATAGAGCTCCGGCTTTTACGATGCGCAGCAACGGTATGCCGTGCTCACGACACGTTCTAGGTGGTATAACTGGTCTTTTAGTTACCGTCCATGGAGAAGTCTCCCACAGATGGAGAAAGCTGAACCGGGCCTTCAATCACGTTGTGCGCCAGACTGTAGGTTCTTGGGGGGTTCGGCAATCACGATGGGCGCCAGACTGTGGGACTTTGGTGGGTTCAGTCTGGACCGGGCGTAGACGAGACGGACGGTGACGAGAGATCTCTGAAGTCAGATCTTGGAACATGCGGTTTATTGCAAAGGGCGGGGGTACAGGGGTACTGCTTAGAGCTGCAGCTGGCAGCTCTGAGCAGGCCCAAGAGAGCAAGAGAGTAAGCGGGTAAGTAAAGAAAGAGAGAGAGCGAGAGAGGAATGAGAATGAAGAAGTGAGAGAGAGTGTAGTAAGAGTGTGAGTAAGAGTGGAGAGTGTCTGAAGTCCTGGTTACAATACAATAAATCATCTTCTGTACTGAATATTCTAATTGTCACTAACCAATCTAATACAAGATACAAATCCTATAGCATTTACATACAGCCTATAAGAGTTCTTATATTACCATAGAGTGTTACATCTTAACTTCTAAAAACTACTCTTTGGACCCCTTCTGCTGAGCTAGTAGGGTCTGCTCTGAGCCTTGGACCTGCCTGCAAGCAGAGGGTATTGTTCAATCAAGAGGGGATTACCTTCAGTCGGCCATACCATTGTTTTCCAGTTGTTCAGTAACTAAGACTTGGTATCTCAAAAGGTGGCTTTCATTTCGATGTCGCTTATAGTTTTCATATTCTCAAAATCTTTTGTCAGGCAATCATATTTATAAGGCTTTCCTGTTTCATCTTCCCCAACAAAATAGTTTTTAAAAAATGATAATAATTTCTCAAGATGTTATAGAAGAGAAAAAAGTGGCTGTGTTGGCACAACTGAAAGGGTGCTGTTGGAAATGAAGAGTCACTCGAGGGAGCTTCTTAACCCAGAAACTACTGATGCCTTGAAGTGGCTCTGAAAACAGAAGGGAGACAAGATTAAGAGAATAAAAGCAGGTATTTATTTGAAGGGCCTTCAAAAGTCAAAAGGGGCTCCACCCAAGATGGACCCTGGGTCCTGGGTTTTTTACACTTTTATAAGTTTGGTCCACTTGCATATCAGGGTTAATTCTCCAATTATAATTTCAGGTAGTAATGTAATTACCTCAAGTTTGCTACCCCCATCAGAGGCTTTAGTTTACATATTCTGGGGCCTTGGACAGCAAGGTGTCCTTGAGTTCAGGCCCAGAGAGGGTTTGTTAGTTCTAGCAAGCATGAGAGGACACTAGCTAACAGGCTATCTGAAGTTTCAGAGTTACGTACTAAGCAGTACAGGATTTGAAAAATAAAAAAGTTAAAACCTAAGGCATCACTACAACAAGAAAAAAATAAACGAAATATGGGAATTAAGTTGTTAGGCTGTTAGGAGTGAATTCAGAGACTACTAGCTGCCACTTTAAACCAGAGGATTGCTCGAAGTTCTGTAAGCTACTTTGCATGTATTGTTAATCAGGTGTGTCCACATGGGGAGCTAGTGCACTGTACACAAAAAACTACTTCTATTGCCTGTGAATTTCTGTGGCTGACTTAGAAATCAGTAAAAATAGCTGGCAGCTTGAATGAGGAGTATACTCTAAAGTGTAATTCTTTCATACTTGAAGATGTGATTTGCCTCTCTGTAGTGCAGTATCTGCACAATAAATACCTATTTCAACTGTAGGCAGTTTCCTGAGAGCTGTACCAGCCAGTCTGGTAACGTAGGTACCGAGTCCTTCAGCCTCCATGGTTTTGCTGTTTCCCAAATGCCATGCTCTGAGGGTTCTGCAGGGTTCTTTGTGCTTTCGTTGAGTTTCCATAAGGTCTTTTGGCTAGAACAGAGGTGGATTTTTTTTCCTCTTAGGTTACTAAAGGCAAGCAAAACTTACAAATATCAGACCAAACTTTAAACAGTCTTAAAAGCAAAAGAGGCAAAGGCTGTGGAACACAAAGATTCTGAGAACAGATAGAAACTGCATTTTATGGGGGAGTTATAGAGCATCTCTGAAGTCGTCTAGTTTCTATAATTCAGTGATCCCCGAGTTAACATTCACAGTTGACTTACTCATGGTCAATTATAATAAGGCCATATGAATTCATGCAGTTTTAAAAATTTCTGATTTAAATGATTTTTAGTTTTTTTAAGAGTTAAGAACTTTGGGGGATTATTTTTTTAAGTATCAGAGTAGCTATTGCTAGATATTTTAGGGTTAAATTTTGTTTGTTAAAAAGTTAAATAATATTGGGACAGTGAAATATTTTTATGCAGTGACATATGCAAATTGAAGCAATTAAAGATTCCAATTTCATCTTTAAACAGAGTGTTTAAGTATTACAGTATGCACTGTTTTAACATTTGTGCAAATATTAAGTCAGAATTTCTCTGATTTTTGAAGATACTGATGTAAATCAAGATGTGTAAACTGGTTGTCATTCTAAATTTAGAATTCCATACTCTCAGCATTACAACTGGTAATCCAACAGTGAGAGCACAAATTACATTTATAATTGACTATTTAAACATGATTGTAAATGCTTTTCCTTTAGAAATCTTCCCTACCCCCAAATATTACACTAGCTGGGAATTGATACAGGCTCTTCATTTTTTCATTTTAGACAGTCAGTACTAGAATATCCTGTACCTTGAAGAAGAGGAGTCATAACCCAGTTACATCCCTGCTTTTTCAAATCTCAAAACCATATTCCTTTACAATCGTATTTCCCAGTCTGACACCTCAGTAAGTATTCCACAGGTGCCATCATCACCTATCAACAGAGTACTGCTTCCTGAGACTGGGACAGGTCCTGTGTATTAGCAATGTGATATGAGCAGGGCAGAGTACCCCCTGGGATGGGGTGTTTTGCTTTGCAGAAAATGGTATTTGAGAATTGAAAACGTTGATTGATTAAATCCTGAGTTAGGGTTTCTCTTGGAAAGAAAAGAAGGCTATGTTTGCATTCCCTGTAGCTTTTAATAGTTATTCTGGCAGAATTTCAAGAAAATTGTATTTTTGATAGTGTCGTGTAAATATTTGTCACTAGTTGTATTGATTAGCAAAATCGTGTTTCAATGTGCTTAACAGTATTTCCTGTTTTTTGCTTTTTTTTTGGTGACTGAGTTGGTATTCCACCTCAGTTTTTATAACAATAGATGCTCCATAAACAAATCTTGAGTCTGCTGTTGATGTTAAGAAAAATCTTACCATCTTCAGGTGTACAGATTTTATTGTTGCTGTATTGTATTTGATCTAATTTATTTAAAAGAAAATCCTCTAAAAAAACGCAGTGTAACTATTGTCTTTAATGCATGCTTTCAAATAACTTTTGGATTTAATAGGGTTTTGTTTGCTGTAAAGTTGTCAGTTAAAGTCTAATTTTTTTTTCTTGTCTCTTTTTTTTGTTACAACTATTGGGTCAGTTTCAGTCTTTTTCCAGTTCAGATTTCCAGAGTTGCACTAAATAGCTTATAATTATTTTTTTTCATGCTCTGATAAATTTTAAATGCTCATAGTGGCTATAAGTGTAATCTGTGTGTTTGGGGAAATGAGCCAAAAATTAGTGTTTAGCAAGTGAAGCTATGTCTAACATCTTCTAAGTCTTTAATTTACTTTTTTACAGATAGTAAAATATGTAACATTTTCTAATTCATAATTGGAATAACATCAGCAGTGATTTTAATTTTCATTCCTTTTTGTCACGCATCCAGCAAAAGAGTGGAAGTAGCCTTTCCTTTGGTTCTGTTCACTATGTTTGGATGTCATTTCACCCTTCATATCTAGACTATATGGCTAGGGTTCATTTTGGGTAGCTTTCCCTTCACAAAGGGTGGGTTGTTTCTTTTGAATACTATGTGATCATTTTGTATTTTAAAAAGTCTTTGCCATATGCAGTGCATGTTCCCGGGGATGGTCAATTTACTTAACTTCTGTAAAGAACAAAAAAGATTAAATAACCTAGTGTATGTGGCTGGGTGCGGGGGTTTTTTTGTTGTTGTTTTAGGGTTTTTAAACTAAAGTTAATTTAAAGAAGTTTATTATCTGTAAAAGTCTGGATCAACTCCAGTAGAAATCGGGAAGCTGTCATTTAAAAACAATTTTTTCTTGTTTTCTTCTGTCTGCATCCACTAGAAAAATACTCTGGAGGAATTTCACTGGGGAATAATTATATCTGCAGGAGACATTTCATTTTAATTACTATCAGGTAGTGATTGGTTTATGATCTGGCACAAAGGCTTGTAATGCACTTTTAAAATATCCTATATAATATCCTGTATAACTGTTTCTATTGCATATATGTATGTGTAATTATCTCTTAATCTTATTTAAACTTTGTTCCAGTGTCTTGTGTTGATGAATATCTCAGGTTTATGTGATTTATGTGGTGTCCTGTATGTTTAATGTTATTTCTCAATTTACTGACTATTCTCCTGAGGTTTTCTTTCTCGTTAAACCATAAATTGGATGATCTACTTTTTGTATGTATCATACATTAGATTGTATTTCTGTCATATCCTCTTATGTTAAATTCCTTTGTATGAAAAAAAATCAACAAAAAAACCTGTCCTTTTTGCTGTTTCAGGTGTAAACATTCATAATTTTTAATCACTGGTTGCCTGTCTTTAGAATCCTTCTGTTTTTACAGTATCTTTTTCAGATTACTTTGTTCAAACTGAATGTGTATTATCGTCTCAAATACATTGGCATTTTTTTCTTTAATATTCTACCTCACTTTGGATTTTACTGAAGATAATCAGAAAGTGACCACAAGTATTATGAATAGATTTTATGGGGTTTTGAGTTTTCTGTTTGTTTTGTTGGGTTTTTTGCTTTGTTGGTTACTTTTTTCCACAAAACTGTCTGGATTGGGGTCAGTTCTTTGTTTGTTATTTTTTTCTGGATTAATGGCAATAGAAAGTTCCTCTTCCTGAGGAAAGTAGTTCACAGTTCAGTGTAATTGCCATATATTTATCCACGTTGAATTTCACTTGGCACATTCTGCTTATTCTTCCTTCCACATTTTCAGTAATGTTGCAGTATCTTCACATGTTGACATTTACCAAGAGAGATTTTCAGGAGACCTCTGTATGTTCCTTTACTCGTTGAACTTCATGAACTTCCCTTTGGGTAGTTTCTGATCAGTGCCGCTGGACAATGTATTGCTCCAAAAGGCTTTGTCAAAAATCTCAGATTAAGAAGTTTTTGTTAATTATGCAGCTAGGTGATTTAATTAATATCTGAAAAAATTAATGAATTAGAAAGGTTTGACTTAACTATATTGACACTTTACTAACTCAGCTTTATCATCCTTGGAATTTTATGATTTTAATTATTTTCATAATTTTACCTGTAGCTCAGAGAACAAGGCTCACAGGTCCATAATTCCTAGAATTGGTCCTACTATTTTTTTTATAAATAGAGGTACAGTGTTCATCTACCTTCTAGTCATCTGATAGGGTAGTTTATTTTAATGGAAGATTGAAATTTTTTAGCCGCTTGGACCTTTTTCTTGCATTATTTTCAAGAATCTGATACAGATTCACACAGGTGTTTGGGCTGTTTCCATATCCAGAAGCTCTTCTTGATGGATTATTTTCTGGTAGTACTTTTTTGAGTGTTTTTACTTGCTCCCTCAATTGTCTTAATTCCTGTGGTTTGTGAAGGTTTTTGTATCTAAAGTCATTAATATTTTTTCTTCCCTGTCCTTGCATGTGTGTACTCTCTCATGCTGTTTTCTTGATAACTGCAGTGTTTTTCTTGAAGGATAGTTGTTTTGAAAACTTCCAGACTAAATAGAGTTGGAATATATATAGTTTTGTCTAAATAACCCTTGGAACTTTTTTGGTCCATCTTTCCACAGATAAGGGTATGCCCATGTTTGTGCAGTATCATATATAGGATAGCTAAAACGTAGGTAAGATCTAATCTTCTTTAGTACTTCATTGGACTTACTAATGTTTTATACTTGGAATTGAAGAAGTTCATTTAAATTCTAAAAACATTTCAGCTTGAATGATTTTCAACTTTGCTCTCAGTTTGCTGGCATGGGACTGCTCTGAGCTCTGACTGCTCATGTAGAGGTACCAAGTGTGTTGGTTTTGCTAGTATTCCTAAATATACTTTCCAAATAAAAATGAAAATATTCTGTTTGTTTTCTTTTTTGTTTATTTCTTTGTATATCGGTTTTAGATAATCTCTGTTAGATGCAAAATTAAGATGATAGTGAATTTTGAAGGTGAAGGGACAGGAGGAGCAGCCTTGCCTTGGTTGCTCAGTAGTGGAGGAGGAACAAGCAAAATGGAGCAGCATTTCAGTCATAGTGTTCAGAGTAGAGCTGCCTTTCACTCTTAGCTTCTCCACCTTCTGCCACTTCTGCTATAGGCTGTGGAAGGAACTTTGCTTATTCTCTTCATCATGGAGGAATGAAAGGAGTTTAGTAAGAGAAGTTGCCTACTTGCTTGCATTTTTCTTCATCTCCTTCCTTCTTCTTGCGGAAAACAAAGCCTTCACTAATTTCCTGAGGAGTTTTTTTAAAGAACTGCAGGGAAAATAATACCTGAGGTATTTGAAAAAATGTTGAGACAACAAATTATTACTGTTCACCCCCCTCCCCTGCAAGTAGTGTGTGTGTGTGTCTGTGTTACCCTGCTGTTACCATCTCCAGCACTCATGGGGAAAGCGTTACTCTTTACTACTGTATTGTGTTTTGTCTTTAAGAACCTGATGAGTAGTGTAGGCAAAAGTGGGGACTGAGCTAGACAGGAACTTAGGGTTCACCCCCTTGGTTCTGGCTGTGAGGAGAAACGTTGAAAAATGCATGCATGTTGTCTCATGGGGGGAGGGTTTTTCATGAATAGTTATAACCTGTAGACAGAGTCCTCAAAAGCCAGGGAGCCAGGCATTTGCTCTCACTGAGATGATTTTTATTCCCCTGAAAGTGCTTGGCTAAGGTATGTGAGGAGGATTGTAGAGTCTCGCAGGTGTTTTTAGTAGGAAAACAAAGCTGGCTACTAGCAGTTTCTGTGTCTCCTTACATAACCATGAGTAGAACCTACCAGTAAATTCCCCCTTGTATTTATTGTTTTTCTTGCTCTCCCTCTTTGAACTCTCAAGGTTATTCAGTTATTTTCCTCACAATTTCATTAGGAAATTTGCCAAAAACATCCTTTCTAGGCAGCTGTCTCTGGACCTTTGGAGGCCAGCACTAATGTGCTTCCAGTCTGTAGGGGGTGTTTGGCACAGAATTATGAACTAGGCCTTCATTGCTTTGGGGGAGAGCGGGGAAGAGATCACTAGCATTTTACCACACCCAGGTGCAAATTTTTTGCTGGTCTATGAGCATTCAGAGGCTTTCATCTCATGTTGTACCTGCTTTGTCCCAGTGCAAGGTCTGTTAACAGCAACAAATTGTTGATGTGAGAGAATTACAGTGAAGACTTACTCCTCTGCTGAAGGAAAGCTTTTGTGTGCGTTTGTGTGTGAGGGAGTGACTCCAGCAATCTTAAACTGTTCAGCTGTAATTTTTTAATGAGACATTGATTTGTGTTTTTTTTATTTTAAAGTGGTGCTCAAAGGTGCTGTGGTGTTCTCTGCATGTAATACTTCATGTAAAATTGATCAAAATGTTAAACGTTTTGCCAAAATTAATACTGGGAGGAGTTAAACATATCAGAAAGAGAAAGACGTGCGTTTCAGCGCTTTCTTTCATACGCCACTGAACAATATAGGCAAGTGCTGTACCGTATGTACATACAATATATTTGTCAGACTAACTGCTTCTCGTGTTTGACTAAACTGTCTCCTTTCAGCCACCCACACAGAATATGCCTATGGGTCCGGGCGGGATGAGTCAGAGCGGCCCTCCCCCACCCCCGCGCTCGCACAACATGTCTTCAGATGGTATGGTAGGTGGGGGCCCTCCTGCACCACACATGCAGAACCAGATGAACGGCCAGATGCCTGGTAAGTTTTTCTCCTCTAAGACATTAACACCAGCGTTGCCTGGCAACTGAAACGACATGGGGGCTCAAGGGATACTAGATTGTTGATGACAAAACTGCTTTGAATGCCCCCGAGTACAAGCTCTCTTAGAGTTTGTTAGCTACAGAGCTACGTGACCTGTATTCAGTGTTTATCAGGCTGCCCTTGGGCTTTGATGTAGCTGACACACAGCATTCCTCTGATGAACAGAACTGGCTAAATTTAGTCTGTTTGAAACCATGCAGTACAGCTGGCTTTAGAGGGCTTACTGGGGAAAGGTATTGGCCTGTGGCTGAGTGAACACAAATCCTTCCATAAAAAGATAATGTGAAATCATTGTAGCTAAATAATTAGATAATATAAAATAGATACGTCTGAAAGAGGGTGTTTCTGATTTGGGTAAATGTTAAAAAAAAAAAGATTGCTTTTACACAGCTTCCACTAATCCCCTGTGTTCTTTATTATTGAAGATGTGTTGAATCGTAAGGGATTTGTAAAGAAATGGCCTCCAGATTATTGTTCTAGGTGTAAATTTTAAGTCAGTTTCTATGCCATTCTGTTTTGTAATAAAAAGAAAAGTACTTGGGAAGACAGAAACAAAGCACCGAAGGAGGATGATAACATGCCACATTGTACCTACCAATACTGACTTTGGGGTAACTATTCCCTTTAGCAGTCAGATCAGAGTGGAGTAGGCAATGGAAGAGCATGCTTCTTTATATAGAGGCTATTTTCCTGAATTTCCACTTGTAAAATCATACTGCCTGTTTCATGTGAAATGGCTTTCAGCTTAAAATTGCATTCCCAGGGTTGCTTTTGTTCAGGATCCCTTCCTTTTTTTTTTTTTTTTGGTTATGGAGGAACTTTTCATACAAAAGCTCCTCAAGGTATTGATACTTTCAAGAAAGGAAACTACTGTCAAAGGGTCTTTGAAAATTCGTCTTTCACTGGTGACGAGGATAACCTTCATGACAGCAAACACAGTAAATAACTATGCAAAACTTAATACAAAGTAAAAAATATAACAATTGCTGTGGCCTCTAATTTCTGTCCAAATCTTGATAAAATGGACTTGATAATGGCAGCTTTTCTGGAAGAGTGGCTTGAACAGCCTCCAGAGGCCATCTATAAGAAGTGCAATAAAAGATCTAGAGAAGTTAGTTTCATCATACATGTTGGTCATGGTCTGCATTTGGAAGTGTAAAGAACAATATATGCTGCTCCCTAAGTAGGGCAGAGATACTCTGATTATGGTGTCCTTTATCCATCTAAGATCCATCAGTTCCCATGGAGAATAGCATTGCCTCTCAAAAATCAGTCTCTTTGACCCTCAAGTGTAATCATATTATTATTATAGTGATCTTTTCCAAGGAGAAGGATTACTAAGTCACAATGTGAGCATAATGACTTCACTGCAGAGCCACGGGGGAGAAAAGTCACTCCTTAAACATACATATTTTGTAATTAGATAGAATAAGAAAAGAGCTCTTACGAAAATATGTAAAAGGTAAATAGCTTTGTTTTGGTATTCACCTAGACAGATACTTAAATACAGTTTCCAACTAAGCTTTAATTTAGCCTTTCTTCCAACATATTTCCTTTTATGAATATCTGTTCTTTCCTTCTCAGTTTGAAGTTTTCTCTGAGGATGTGAAGATAAAGAGCTTAGAGTGAGGGCATCTCTAATATCAGAAAGGCACACTAAAATCATTTCATAGGTAGGCGTTGGAAAAAGGGAAACAGAATGATCTTGTTAAGTGTATAGCTCAGTTACACATATCTTTTCAAGTATGTGTTAGTTCACCTGTTTGTGAGCCTTTCTGTATTTCACAGAGATGTATGTCTAATAATGTCTGCAGTGTATGCATTTGCTTTCTGGTTTTAGAGCACTTAACTCTGAAGTTTCATAGACATTTGTAATAAAAACCAGATACAGAATCTTAAATATCTGTAGAGATGATCTGTATAAAAGGAGTAAAGTCACTAATCTTAAACAGAGAGAATCCAGGACTGTCATCAGTTGACCAGCCTGGGAAAAATAAAATGCAGGCACTTAAAAATGCCAGCCAAGGATATCAGGTATTACCTGAGCAGGAGCTTCCACAGACCTGAGTATGGGCAGAAGGGTTGATGAGAGGATTAGAAGAACTGCCTAGTGATGATCAGGGCATGAGTCATTTTAAAGTTCTGCTATAGACCTGTCCTATTGCCTGAAGGGCAAAGGATGATTTTTCTTGTGCTTGTGTCCTGGTTAGTACAGAACCTGAAGTGCTGCTGAGGCCCTTAATTGCATCCCCTGACAAATGCGTGTTTGTATCCTCTTGCCAGGGAAGACAGTCATGACAAACCTTTTTCAGCTGGTGATACACTTGAGTGTTATCTGTACCTGTGACAGATTGTGGGTTTTAGCTGAAAAAATTGCTGTCTGAAGAGTTCCTTTGACTGAATTTATGTGATGCAAAGTAAGGGTGATCTCAATTTGGAAGGAGATGATGAACTAAGATGTGCTAGGGGCAGGTTGTCTTCCTGATTTCTTGAGGTTATTTTATCATACGTAAAAAGTTGAAAGATAAGCCTCTCTGTAGGGGTCTCTGACCTTTGTTGTGGCACTGGTAGGTGACCTTCCTAAATAACAGGTTGTCCTGGTTCCGGCCAGAACAGGGTTAATTTTTACAGTAGCCAGGAGGAGGCATGGCCAGGACCTGGAGGTTATTCTAACCTGGTGGAGGTTCTGTGTGGTGAGCAGTTGGCCTGTGAATCCTTTGCATCTTGTACACTGTTACTAATATTGTTGCTGTTACTCTTCTTATTTCATTGCTGTTTCCAGTAAATTGTTCATATCTCAACTTGTAATCTTTACTTTTTGTGCCTCCAGTTCTCCTCTCCAGCCCAACACAGGAGAGTGAAATGGGGGGACAGGGGAGTGAGCAAGTGGTGTCTGGTTTGGAGCATTTTAGTGGAAACAGTAAATTCGGGAATAGCATTCCTAAACCAAAACACATGCACTTGTGTGTTCCCAGCAAGTTCTCTCAAAGTCTTCTTTCCTTCCTGCAAATTTAGTCTCAAATGTACTTAGTCTGGATTACAGCTTCTTGGAGGTAATGTGCTGTGCATAGGTGGTTAAGAGGAAAAAAGACTTCTGTTTATACTCAGGATAGATACTTACTCTGCTAACTTTATTATAACACAGATCTAATTAGTATGGCATTTAAAGCAGTTACTTTAAAGTGGGGATACATACTTCATGCCTCATTAATTCACTCACAGTTCATTCATATTCTCTTCTTCCTATTTCATTTATCCATATTAAAAAAAAATCAATTGCTTTGTCCTTATACACAAGAGAACCCCATGAAGTGTTTTGACAAGCTATAAAAAAATTATATGTAAAAGTGTGTTTTTATTATTTTTCATTGGCAAGATTTTTGATACTATGGTCTTAGCTTTTTGTCTCTTTGTTTTCTAGCTTTTTGCTAACAAAACCCCTGATTTTGACCACAGAAAATACACGTACCTCACATTTCATATGACAGCTTTTTCTTATGAGTGCTTTCTCCTGTTTTGGTGCTACCTGAGACATGAAGTGTAAACCAGCCTTTTAGAGAAGATGTTCTATTTTTTCAAGTTACCTCTTGTGATGATTTTTGCCTTCCTCATTTTGCTTCTTACATTATCAGTTTTTAAAAACTTACTCCCATGTGCTGGCCTAACTCTCAGAAATCTGTCATTGACAATGTCTTCCTTTGATCAGAAACAAACAAAGCCACTCCCTGGCCCTAACCTTCTGGCACTAACCCTGTGTATTCCTTCCTTTAATTAGGAAAGGAATTAGGAGAGTAGTCTTCTAGCAGCTCTGCAATGGTAGCTTGGCGCTACAGTAGGAAGCTTTTCTTCACCATAGCTTTACCTAAGAGCACATTCACGATTGAACTCATGGTTAGAGACAATCTCACTTTTTCATAATTAAACTGTCTCCATGTTCTCACTGAATTAGGCAGTGTTGAATTGAAGAGGGACAGTATAGGCATCTGTGGTATTTTTGTGGGCATAATCCTATTCACTGAACTAGTTTTTCTGTATTTGTGGTGGATCTGCCTTTGTACATTTCAGCAATCTCTGCTCACCTTGTTTTGCAGGAACAGTGAACTGCATGTATGATACCTTTTTCAGCTTTTACAATTTCCTTGACAAAATAGGTTTGTGTTTATTTCAGTAAGGTGTCTTTAAAAGGGCAAGAGGATAAACATATTTTTAAACTTACTCTCCATTTCTTCAGTTTGGCTTTAGTAGCTGTGTTCATTTATCGTTGTTATCTTTTTCTTCTGCATCTTTTTGTTTCAGTCAGTTAGTATGGTCTCTGTGACCATGTGTGCAGCTCTCTATGTCCTTATTTCTTCCTTCATTCTACCCTAGGTCAGTGCAATTTTTTCATTAGCCAAGGACTTAAGAGCTGTTTACATCTGAAGGCAGAGGGGGGTGTGTGTGGTTCTTTTTTTTTTTTTTAATTTTCGCCGGGAAATATGTAAACAAATCAGTACCTTCCTACAGCTCTACTAGCATAGTTTCTTTGAGATTCCTCTTCTTAGAGTTTTCTAGCTTAACAAAAAACCTGTGGCATGTTCAGCAACAGCAGCATCTTCATGGTGAAATCTGTACATATCAGCATTAGCCTTGTTTACAGTTGACCTGGTCTGTCATGTCCACTGGTTGTACATATTTTCACGAGGTCTTTGTGTGGTGCTTGTCTTGGGCATAATCCATGCATTTCATCTACTTTTTTTGCTTGTCATAGTTAATATCCAGTCACAGCTCTTACTAATTTTAGTCCTAGTAGCTGTTCACCTGTTCCACCTAAAGTAATGAGAAGCCTGACCAGATGGTACTGTAATGTTGTACTTGTTAAAATACCCATTGAGAGTAGATGTAATTCAGAGAATAATCCATATTCAACCTGCGTTGTCAAGAAGAAGGGAAATAAAAGGTGAAAAGATGTTGTTGGCTCAACAACAAGATGGGTGTATTAACGAGTTGCTTTTCCTTTGCCTCTTGACAAGTTGAAGTGATAATTTCGTGTCTGTCCTTCCAGTCATCATCCCCCACTCTAGTAATCTGCAAATACAGTTGCAGAATATTGGCTATACAGTATATGATCAAAAATGTTAAATAGTCCTTCAGCCGTTTTTATTCTGCATTGTCTGATATGATCTGAATCACTGCAATGCTAGGTCCACTAGAAATCAAAAGCATTGATTTTCTCTTGTGTTGAAATTTTCAACCTTATTTACAAGTGGAAAAGATGCAGCTCATTGTCTGCAACATTTTCACTTCATCCTTTTTTCACACCTTTCTCTGATTTCCAAGGTTGTTCTGCGTATGCACAGCACAGGTGACGTGTTTACCGACATAGGTCACTAAATGCTTTCCATTTACATGTCATTCTTACAAAAAAAGTCGTGATTGACGTATCAAAAAAAAAGTCTTAATGTCTTACCATGAAGATTTGTTCTCATTCCCATCTCAGGAGATAAACTCAGGAGTTGTCTTCTTGTCAGGAACAACTTTTGATTAGATTTTTATCTACAGGGGCACTAAAACAGCTCTGTAGAATGAGTTTGGCTCACAGATTTTCTACAAAAGCCTTTGCTGTTGCATCAGTGATCCATGGAGTGCTTGTCACCTTCCTCATTCTTTTATGGGTAACTGTGTAATCATTTGAATGAAAGTTAGCCTAAGTTAACATTTAGTGGTGGATTTGGCACTGTTAAATTTGTTGTTGGACTTGACAATCTTAGTGGTCTTTTCCAACCAAAGTGTTTCTATGATTCTGTGTAATTATGTCAATGTTAATAGTGCCTGTGTTCAAAAATAATCATTAGTTTCAAAAAATTGTCTAGTATGGGTTGTTTGAATATACAGAAATGTTACAGCCTATGTAACAATTACAGCTGATAAGAGTTATCAAGCTGTCTGTTACCCTGGTCTTGTGCAATTCAGGTTGAAATTCAGGCTGTATTATGAAAGTACTAAAAAGACTAGTTTTGTGTATGATACGGATAGAAGATGAGCTATGTGATAATTCACCTTTGTTTTAGTAGCTTTAGCTGCTCAACAAAAGAAAATGTATTTCATAGTAGAGATGAACTTTGTTACTCACTTGCTTATTTTTAAAGTAGGGAAATCACATGCAAACTGTATTTTAAATTTATTTTAATGTAATTGTATTTAATGACTTCTCTTTAGTTTTGTGATTCTGTATGACTGTTTTCACCTGCTTTTATGATGCTTAATGTACTTTTTTCCCTGTTTTTCTTTCTGAAGGACCCAACCATATGCCTATGCAAGGACCTGGACCTAACCAGCTCAATATGACAAACAGTTCCATGAATATGCCTTCAAGTAGCCATGGGTCCATGGGTGGCTATAATCACTCAGTGCCATCGTCACAGAGCATGCCAGTGCAGAATCAGATGACAATGAGCCAGGGACAGCCAATGGGCAACTATGGGCCCAGACCAAACATGAATATGCAACCAAACCAAGGTAAGTGAGGTGCTTGTTAGCTTCTGTAAAAGGAAAACATCTTGGGTGCAGATTTTTTTAAAAGGTCTGATGTTGTAGATATCTTTCTCTAAATGCATTTGTATCCTGAGATTGGCTCAGCTGGTTAGAGCATGGTGCTAAGAACACAAAGGTTGTGACTTCAGTCACCATATGGGCCATTTACTTAAGACATGGGCTCAGTGATCCTTGTGGAAGGATCATCTCAGAATAGGATATGAATATGCTGTACCTATGTTTGGAGGATTCTACATCTCTTTTCTCCCATGTGTCTGTGACTTTTTTTTATTTGCAGACATTGAACTATTTTCAGGTGTTACGTGAGAATCTGGAAATGGATCTAGTTTCGTCAGTTATAAGCTGGAACTGCTGTTTGTCTATCAGACTTTACACTTCTAGCTAAGTGTTATTATCATTCAGGTTGATAAAAGACATCTCTACTTTTAAGTCTCTCGGTTAAATTGAAAAATTAAAAGTCAGATAGCCCTCAGATTGTTATACCTATTTAGTCTTTGTTTTCTGCTGCATGCTGTTTTTAGCATGGAATGTCTGTTAGTCTTAGAGAAGAAAAATTCAGTACCAGGAACAACTCCGGTACTCCCTACTGCTTTCATGAGATGTCCTTGTGTATATAGT
The DNA here is from genome assembly GCF_009650955.1 of Corvus moneduloides. Taxonomy (NCBI): domain Eukaryota; kingdom Metazoa; phylum Chordata; class Aves; order Passeriformes; family Corvidae; genus Corvus; species Corvus moneduloides. Next base: position 116,138,675 of record NC_045476.1, on the reverse strand, counting down.
AAAAATCAAAACTAATTTAGTATCTAAGATATTTCCATTGCATAAACCAGTGACGTTTTGGTGTCCTTGTTGAAGTGCAAGGACATTGTGGAATTAAAATATTGCGTTAGAGTCACAGCACAGCAAATTATTAAGTTGTATATGTACTGCATATTCTTATAGATGTGCTTTACAAGTCAGCAAGCAGTATTTTCAGCTTACCTGTTAAGTCTGTTTACTGCACTGGATCTGTACATAGCACCTGCTAGAAGACATATGACAAACCGAAGCTCCACTTTTTTATATGTAGAGACCATCTGTTCCTGAGGTGTACAGACAGACCAGGTCATACTGATCGGTTTGATTATTAGGCTACAGAAAGGTGCAAAACAGACAAAAGACTAACTTAATGAGAGGCTAAAAATAAGTCATGATGAAACAGCTGTTTCTGCACTTTTCTTACCAGTAGAAAAAGTGGGAAGTCTGAGTCCTTCAACATCCATATTGTTAATAGCATTTTTCTTAAAATACAACAGCAGAAGAAACAAAAGGTAGGCACATAGCAGAGGAAACCATCACAAGCGGGAATATTTATGCATCTCTCTGAACTGGCAAGTTATCTCGGTGTTCTGTACAATACACAATGTAGTAATTTTGTAAACGTTGTAAGATGCTTTGGAAAAGCCCTGTGCCAGTTCAGTTCAGGTTTTTTAGTTGCAGAGTTAGCAATAATTATGTAGCAGTATGTGTGAGGGAGCCATCTAGTAAGTCACTCTACAGAAAACAATTTTGTGTGACTGGCCTAAAATTTAGGAGATGATTCCATCTCAAAGTAGCATTCTTTACTCTTCCTCGTAATATTCCCCTGTTGTGTTTTCTGTACTCTGTCAAACTTGAAAATTGGTCATTAGAAGTTAAGCAGAAATAAACTTAAAAGATTTCTGTTCTGAACAAGTAATGGTACTGAAGTGACTTTGGGGATTAAAGAATAAAACAGTATTAACCAAATTATAGGTTCAAGAACAAGAGCAAAATCTTTAGTTAGAACAATGGTCCCATTGCCATTAGGGCCACACAAACTTTTGCATTGTGTAATTCTAATTCTGCCAAGTTTTGACCCTTTAGGCTGAGACTTTTTCCATTCCAAGTGTCTGCTTCAAGGCTGGTTCTGTTTTTTGCAGAGGTTTCACAGAAGTAGAGGGCTGTAGGATGAAAAATTACATTCTTTAAAATGTTTCAGTGTCTCACAAAAACAGTAGTAAACAGAGCACTTAATATATAAATGTAGGAATGCAAGTGCCCCTTTAGAGCAAGGCTTTGAAACTTGTATGTTATGCAAGCCAAGTGCTATTTGCTGTTAAGTGAAAATACTGTTCCAAGTATCTGTGAGAGAGGAAGTCTTAAGTCTGAAGATGTGCATGTTTGTTATTTTGATCTAAGATGATTCCCAGTCAGGTCTGCTTAATACATTTCCTCCATTTTCTACTCTTAGTTGTTACATGTGTATTGAAATTTGATGACAAATTAGAGGAATTATTTTTGTATCTTCACTCTCTTGTGACTCCAAGCCAGGCAGAGAACGACAGAGGAATCTGTGAGACCATGAGAGATTTAGATATGTAATCAAGCCCCAGTCTGGCTGGGCAGAGGTCTCAGCCAAGCATGGCGACTTCAGGCTTCTGACCTAAGTGAAGAAGCAAGAATGAGCTGCTAGGAAATGCACTCAGTGCAGTTTAACAGAAGGGGAATAAACAGATTGTGGCTCAAAGATTTCTTAGTTGTGCAAGAATTCAGAAACAGAAATGAACCAAAATTTCTGAACCTCAGTGTTGTTGTCAGGAGACATTTGTGAGCCCCTAAGCATGTTTTGTTTCTTTGTCTTACAGGAGTGATTCATACTGAAAATGAGAGATCCTACTACATCTGTCAGTTAATAACAGCACTAGCTAAATTCAATGCTAAATATTCTGCAAGATGAGATCTTAGCATCTCAAGTTGGCTGTTAAAAATCAGTAGATGTTTTTGACCTTAATCTTTCTTTATGTGGGTTCCTCAGCTGTAGAGGAATGATGTGATGGTAAGATTACGATACCATCTGATTTCACAGGAGAGTTATGAAAGTATATTCATTATGAAGATTTGGACAGATTACTTATGGGTGCCATAAGAAAACCATGAATAAATTAATAATTCTGTCTTCAGTGTTGGACTAGGCGTCACATCTCACATGGACTATTAGGAAGAAACAAAATACTGAAGTAGTTTTTCAGTGAGTAATACCTACTGTACTGAATGAAGCCAGTACTTCCAGGGGGAAAAAAACATACTATTATATAATATATAAAGCCATCATAACACTCAGAAAGGCTTGATCAACACCTGGGTGGCTTTAGCATAACCTTTTTATGTGCACTTGCTACCAAAACATCTTGCTGTATATACACCTTGTGAGGCAGATGGTGTTAGCAAGAAAAAAATGAAAAAGTGCTAATTGAGAAATAAAATGCATAGTAACAGAACTCTTTGCTGGATTTACTTCCTGTATCCACTTTGTATTCATTATTGATTTGTACTAGTTTTAAAATGCTAGCCAGAGGAATACCTTAAATGAGAAGCAAAGTTTTCATGGTATTGATTTTACAGTCAGTCTAGTTTAAAAGAGGAATTCAAGTAATTTTGGACTTAGAAAGCAGAATGTTTTAAGTGGAAGATTCTGTAGATGACTCTTCGTTGAAAAGTTATTACAGCAGCCTGGGACATCTGCAAGGAATATTGGTTACATTTTTGGAAAAGATAGGAAGCAGAAGGAACTGATTGAATGTGGAAGAAACTATGTTCTTATGGGTACATTTCTTGTGTATGGTAAACTACTTAGGTTGAAAAAAATCACAAGTGTGGCCAATTTTTGACTTTTGGGAGGGGAGATGTAAGCATTATTTTTCTGAAACCTGAAACTTGCATGGAAATTCCTCTTTTTTTATGTTGAACAAATCTTTCACACCCGGGGAATAATATTTAATAGTAGAATGAATACATTTTACAAGAACCAAGACATTGTAGCTTGGCCATCTCAGAAACTCTGTTTCTCAGATACTTTTGCTACACGTGGCCATCCCAGAGACTGTGTTTCTCAGATCCTTTTGCTGGGATTCCATCCCCTTGCCAGAAGAGTTTGGCGGAAAGTTGCCAAGCTCCCAGTCTCTATTTAATGAGCATTATATTATATGTTGCCTGTGGTAAGGGAAGGGAACTAATTTACAGGTGAACTCTACAGGACAATATCATGTTGACTCAGTCATTTGCCGGAGACCACTTGTCAAATCTGGTGCTGAGATTTTTTAATGACAGTTTCATTTATATGAACTTAGAAAAAAATCCATTAAAATTTCAGAGCTCTTTCACTTACAGGCAAATATGACGCAAATACAAAGCTATGGAAAGAGTAGAGATGAGGCAGATGCAGATTCCTGTTCTTTTGTTGCTACATAAAGGAACATAAAGATAGGAACATCCAATGTTAGCTAAAACATAAATGTATTCAGGGTGTCGCAGACCAGGATAAAGTGATTTCTGAGTTTGAGTACCTTTTGCAAATGTCTTGCCATCTGTTCACTCCCATGTAAGCTGAGACTGTTAGGTTTCAGTACCTTGACTGCTTACAGTAGTCAAGCTGTTACAGAGAAGGCAGGGCAATCTCAGGTTTTTTTGACATCTAACCTATTAAAGGGAAATAAAATTGCCTTCACATTCTGAAACAACATCATGCTATAGCTGGATTTGTAGGATGTCTAGCTGTAGAAGACACTGTAGTTTTGTCATGAAAAAACGAAAGATACAAGCAGCTGCCACAGAGCTTGTGCTTTCATCTTCTTTCCCTAGGGTAAAACATGAAAGGCAGTGTTGGTAACTAAGGAATTTTTTGTATCACATTTTATGGACTAGTTTTTTTTAAAATGATACCTGAAATTATGTTTTGGTTTGAGATTAAAAGTTTGTGGAGTAAGGTAGTGTGGAGGAGTGTCTACTGTCTTTAATTTGCAGCCTAGGTTATACATTAGGAGTAGCAAAAAGTTTTGTATCCTCAAGGTCTTTTGAGATAATGTTTAAACTGCATCTGGTGTTAAAACACCTTTAGGATGGTGGTTCATTTGACTAAGCACATCTGAATTGTAGTGTTTGTCATGTTAAATTGACCCTACGGTATAGTTTCTAAGATAGCTCTCACAAGACTTAAAACCATCACTTAAAAAAACAAGCATTTTTTTTAAACATGTAGAAAAACATTGAAAAGTTTTTGCTGAGGGTTGCTGCAGTGGTACATATTTTGTTAGTTTTGTAACAGTAGACACAGTGATGAGATTGCTGATGGTAGGTGTAGCATGGTGGGCTTTGCTGATACTCTAGATACAGATATCCAGTTGCTTCATCCATGCCAAGTGCACATTTTAAAATGCCTAAAGAACCGACCTCTGAGCAACACAGCCATCATAATTTGGAAGACTGAAGAAGCAATAGCTTGTACTGCTGCTTTTTGGTCTTACCCACCTGTTCCCACTGCTCTTTAGTCAGAACAGCAGAGTCACCAGTTCATTTGTGAGTGTGGTTCCTCACTTCTCTGCTTCTTCAGAAGGTTCAACCACATCAGCACTTACTCTTGTCCTCTCATAGCACTTCCCACCAGTATCTGAGATTCAGCGTAAGGGACAATGCCAAGGAGACATTTTTAAACCACTAAACTTTTCTGGAGCTCTTTCATCCTCTGCATTTCTGGTCTCAGATTTGTTAGCTTTATCTGGGACCTACTTTCAGTTTGTATTTCTGTTTCTTTCTATTTATCTTACCTGTGTGAAGACTAGGTTGTCAGTTTCTAAAAGTCCTTTCCTGTCAGGAGACTGCCACTGTGTCACTGTACTTACAAGAAGGTCAGGTAGTAGTCCATTTTTGCTTTAATCTACCTACCTTTTCTTCCCTGTACATGAGGCCTCTGTAGGAGATCCTGGCTGGAGCAGAAGTTACTTTTTTTCCTTAACTGCTCATTTCAAAGATGTCTACACCTACTAAACAAAAATGTGTATTCTTGATAATGTAGGCTAGTTAAATTCTGTACTTCCACATTTGACAGAGATAATCGTAACACAGTATTTCTTTGGATGCATTTTGAACTCTGTACAAATCAGATACTTTGTCCTCTCTGGATTAAATAATTTTAGAAACTCACAAAAAAAGAGTTTCTATAGAGAGTTTTTGAAAGCAGTGAGCATTAGGGTTTTGAGGGCTTTGTATATGAGAGTCTTATTTCCAGGTCTGGAAGAGATCATGACTTCCACCAAATGTAGTTTGTTGTGACCTGATGAGAGATTCAAGAGCTGTGTTTCAGGGTGCTTGTAAAAATATGTGCGACAAATATTAGAAAGCATTATAGAATCATTGAATGGTTTGGGTTGGGGTTGGAAGGGACCTGAAACATTATGTAGTTCCAGTCTACTTGCCTGTGCTACAGCTAGCTCAGGTTGCTCAGAGCCCCATCCATCCTGGTCTTGAACGCATCCAGGGATGGGACATCCACAACTTCTGTGGGCAGCCTGTTCCAGTGCCTCACCACCCTCAAAGTAAAGAATTTCTTCCTAATATCCGATCTGTACACACCTGCTTTCAATTTAAATCCATTGCCCCTTGTTTTGTCACTATCTGCCTGTATAAAAAGTCCATCTCCCTTGCTTTTATAAGGCCCCTTAAAATACTGGAAAGCCACAGTGAGGTCTTCCTGTACCCTTCTCTTACCCATGCTCTCTCAGCGTTTCCTTATAGCTCTATCCCTCTGATCATCCTTGTGGCCTTCCTCTAGACTCGCTCCGACAGGTCTGTGTCTTTCCTGTGCTGGGCACCCCAGAGCTGGATACAGCACTCTGGGTGGGCTCTCACCAGAGCAGAGTAGAGGGGCAGAATCACCTCCCTTAACCTCCTGGCCATGTTTTTCATGCAGCCCAGGATACAGTTGGTTTTTTGGGCTGCAGGCCCACATTGCCAGATCATACCCAGCTTTTCCTCAATGCAAACCCCCAAGATCTTGTCAGGGCTGCTGTCAGTGAGCTTCCCACTCTGTACTCACGTCTGGGTTTGCCCCGACCCAGGTGCTGCATCTTGCCCTTGGACTTGTTGAAATTCATGAAGTTCTCTTGGGCCCACTTCTCAAGTTTTTCATATCCAAGTAGATAATGAATTAATAGTTGTTAAGTTTTTTATTAAGTTTCGGGATTTTATGTCATATTAAGTATTACATGATGAATAAATGTAGCTTTCTCCTAGGCGAGATTTTTCAAATGGAGGAATAAATTCAAAGTCCTCTCATCCCTCAAAACTACTGCATAAAATGGTTATGTTCCATGAGGCAGTAGAGACCATGGTGGTTCTTTTAGGTATCTTCTTAATAGGAAGAACTAAACTGGAAGGAAGCCAGGCTGTCTGTTATGAACACAACACACAGCCTGATACAGGGTAGTGAATTCTCATTGTGGCTCTACAAAGCGTTAATGAAGTTCTAATTTAAAAAGCAAACAGAAAATCTCTACATTGCACCATGGGGACCCAACACATTTTATCACATTGTATTGTGACTAATATTAATATTGTTAATTAACAAGCTTTCTTGAGATCTAGGAATATTATGGCAACAAGTTTCTATTTTTTTTTCAAGGCTGCCTAATGTTTCTCAGTACCTCCAAACAGAGGAGCAGTGAAATGAAATAATCTAAATTATCTACTCGTTTAGAAGATCAAAAAAGGAAGTGTATTTTGCCAATAATTAAAATAAGTACATCTCAATTTAACCCTTTTTTTTTTTTTTTTTACTTTAAAATTGGGACACAGAAACTTGCCATACTGAAGGATAGAAAGCATAACTGGATCTTCCTAAGAATGGCCAATATTTATTTTTAGAGGAGAATGAAGCTTAGGCCACTTTACTTCTCAGTAAGAGATCCCACGCAGGGGTTTAATGGGATTTAACTAATGCACTTTGAATTCATACCATTAATTAATTTTTCCTCACTTTCCCTCATAACTCCGCATAGACAGGATCTAAGTGACTACATATTCCTTTGCCTGTGTAAATCCAGTCACTTGACGGTATCTAGGTATTTTTCCAGTGCTGTAGTTTCACACAGGACTTTCTGCTTGTGCTCCAGCACCTAGTTACTTAAAAATACTAAATGGAGTGGCAAAATCTAAGCATACAGAAAGTAGGTGCTATCTTCCTTTTTCTCCTTGGATGGCACCTAGGAGTGGCTCTGCTAATTTGATGTTTGATACCATGATTTGTCTTAGTTTTTAGTGAGGCTGCTAGCTTCTTGTTGTCTTTGTAGTTTATAAAATAAATTATTTTTTAAAAAGGCAAAAAAAGCTTGGGGTTTCACCGTTATAGTATGTGTTAAGTGGTTTGAGTTAATATATTTACAAAAATCTGTTGTTTAAAAAAGTTTAGCTCCTTGCCACAACTCTTTCCTCCTCATGTTTTTGATACTGGAATAACTCTTTTCTGAAGTGGTACTACAGAGGAGGCGCAGAGGCTGTTCTTTGTTAAATGTTATATCAATCTAACCTGCAATCTCATATAATGAAATGGTGTAATCATCGTTTTCATTGCTGTGTGGTGTCAGTAGGGTGCTCTTTAACTGTCTGTTTTCATTACTGAAATTTGCCTTTCTCTAAGTACAGCCTTAATCAGATTTTCTCAGTTGATGAAACATGGACAGTACTTTATCTCTCCTGATCTCTTCCTGTGGTTCATGGAAACTTGGTGCAACTTGGTATGAAAGAAGATTTTTTTGTTAAGGCTGTTTAGGACTGTTCAGTATCAGGCAGAGCCTGTGTTCTGTGGGCCTTCTGCATATGCCTTCTGTGTGTGCCGATCTGGTTCACATGGTTTGTCTTTACAGGCTAAATAAAATTGTTGATTTTGTGATAACAGCTTAGTGGTTTGTTGATGGAATATAACAGCAACTATGTGTGTATTAAAACTATGCTCTGAGGAGATCACAAATGTTAAATAATCTTTTTATGACTTACCAAGGTTTCACCATCAGGTTTTCACCTACACCTTTTTTGAAGATATTTTTTAGAGCAAAAATTGATGAAACTGTTCCAGTTATCTTTGTGTATGTGTAAACTAGTATCTGTGGTTTTGAAGAAAAATCATCTAAAAAGCAACCTTGTTTAGGCTGACTTCTCTTTTGTAGTTTGGTTACTGAATTGTTCACCTACATTTGCATAAGTCCAGAAACAACAAACTCTTATCAGAGCACTGGATATACAGAGCCTTTTTTGGTCCGTTTTTAAAGGTTGGGTTTTCCATGTTCTTTTGGCAAGGTTTAATCACAAATAATTTTTGCATATTTGACATTTTTGCTGCTTCTCCTTTTGCAGGTCCAATGATGCACCAGCAGCCTCCCTCCCAGCAATACAACATGCCACAGGCAGGTAGCCAGCATTACCAGGGGCAGCAGCCACCGATGGGAATGATGGGCCAAGTTAACCAAGGAAATCACATGATGGGGCAGAGACAGATTCCTCCATACAGGCCACCACAGCAAGGTAGGAATTCACTTCAGTATTTTTACACTGATTTTAAATAACCATGTTTAAAACCATTTTACATCACTTTCTTGCTTACACCAAATTTCTATCAAGTAATTTGGTGTGACAGGCTTTGTTTGTACACTCTTTTTGTTATCCTTTTTAAGGGTGGTTCTTGCAGCAAGAGATTACTGCTGTCACCATGAAATGTGAAGACAAGTTTGTTTTCTTTTTCCTTTGGTTCTTTCTGAGATTATGCATTCTGAAATTATGCATCTCAGATATGCTGATGCAGAATTCTGTTTTGATATTTAAATGATAGGTACAGAAAAGGAACAGAGTACCTACTTGGTTCTGAATTCATTCAATTACAAACAAAGGAACGAAGTTCCACAATATTGAGTCTCTTTTTTCTTTTTAGTCCTTTTCAACAAGGAATGATTTCATTTTTAACACCTTTAACACCTTGGTCTGTTATACACATATTCCTAAAATAAGCTCAAAACTTAAGTTTGATGTATATAGTCTCAGTCTAGTGCAGCCAAACAACTGTGTATTTGTATACGTAGATAGATACATTTACTTATTTTTTTAACTAAACCAGATTACATATGTTGTCTGTAATGCAACAGTATGGGTGGGGAATACATTTGAGAAATATTTCTCATACTAAATTCAGAAATTAGCAGGCTTTATAATAGAGAAAACAAGTTATTTACGTATTGACTGGTTGTGGTTTTTCAGGCCCACCACAGCAGTACTCAGGCCAGGAAGACTATTATGGGGACCAATACAGTCATGGTGGACAAGGTCCTCCAGAAGGCATGAACCAGCAATATTACCCTGATGGTAATCTCTCATAAATGTTAACTTTCCCATTTTCTATACCTGCCCAATACTAATGTAGTCATATGCCCAAAATTAGGGGATGAGGCAAGAATAGTAATTGGATATCATACCTCACATTTACAAAACCTTCCAAATTCAGAATTGTTACTACAGTTTAAGTTACTATGACAAATTTACAACTTAAAGCATGTAATTTGTATTATTCCCATTTGAAACTCTTAACAGTTTTAGTATTCCAAAATGAATGGAAATAATTGGTTTCTCTAAAAGAATGGAGAGTTCCTTAGCATATCTAGTATAATTGAGATGAATTTAAACAGTCATAACTTTATTATCAATAAGAGAGGGGGCGATATCCTTTTATTAAAAATTTTACTGAACTGAAAAAACTTGCTAAAAGGATGTGGTTTTTTTCTGTAAAGACTCTATTTTTTTAAACTTAGTGTTTAGTTTTCATGTAAGTCGCACAAATGTGTTATTGCTGACATGGTATGGGCTTTCAGTTTAACATTTATATAGGAATAAAATGGTCCCTGCCCTGAGGATATTGGAAATGTGAATCCTCTTTAGATGTCCCCTCAGTGCTTTCAAGACAAGACTGAAACTTTGAATTTCATAAATTTATCCTCCTGCCTCTTGGAATATGGAGTGCTGAAGGCTATTGAATTGTCTTATAAGTTAGAGAAGTTGAAATTAACTTGTTTTCAGGCTGAGCAGAGACTGGGAGACCAAAGATGCTGACTCCTGACTACTGTGATAACCATGTGTGCAACTTAATGGTATCTTATGAAGTTCAAGAAATGGGGTAGATGTTAATGTTTGAAAAAATGTATACCAAGCAAAGCTGTGTAATTGCCAAAGCAACTACTCATTGCAAATAAAGGGATACCAGTCAGTTGTTTGAATTTAATTTCTATTAAATTGATTTTAAGATACATCAAGCCACATCTGTATAAGCTTACATGTGTTAATTTCTGGAGATGTATGTGCAGAGTTATTTTACAAGTTGCATTAACTGGTAATTATTCAGCTTTCATTTTGGAACATTTATGTACACACATGAACACTAAACTGTTACAGGCAATTTACTCTAGTAAGGGCAGTTTGATGTTACCATCAACAGCTCTCTGGCAGCACAGATTACTTCTAAGATCTATTCCTTGTAAAGAGTCATCTTTATCATTACCTCATTATTACTCTTATGTAGAATACAAAGAGCATATGTTTTAAGGCTTGTTTTAATGGTTATGTATGTATGTAAGATTCAGTCAATGATGTATTGTACAGTTGCAGACCTGATAACAAAATCACTGAGTTTTAGAACTGTTTCCTCCTTTCCTTACTTTTATTTAAAAATTTTATTCCAAATTTCTATGATTTAATTTTGAACGTAAACAAAATTTTGGCACGTATTCTTGACCAAGTTAGCAACCAGATATATTTTGATCATCTGTAAGACAAAATATACGTGTACTAAAACCAACAACAGGTGGGGTGCTTACTGCATATATTGGTTTCTTAATCCGAGATGCCTGTAGTCTCTGAATAGAAAGGTTTGTTTATAATGAATCTGCTCAGGACTGGAATGTAAGAGGAAAAGTTTTCTTAAGACCTTACATAGGAATTCTGTTTGTAGGGAAAACCTTGAGAGTGTTATATTTCTGTCATTTAAAAACAGAATTTAATGTAGATGATGGTTCATAACTTCATTGAACTTTATTTGTTATATTTCACACTGCTTTTAGCATATGCTTTTGAATTGGAGATCAGCAGAACAGGTGTTAGACAAAGTATGATAATTGCTTTCTTTGTTCATTCTAATTTAATTCAGGTTATTTACATGTGAAAGGCCTAAATGCTTTCATTTTTTTTTGAGTGAAAGATGAAGTACTTCCCCCCCCCCACTCCCCCAACAAGGATTATCAGAAGGTTAAGACCATCCCTTGCTGTGATGTTTCTAGAACTACTGCATTAAGCCTTTTTTTTCCCCTGTCACATGTTAATTCAATATGAAAGGAAATCATATTAATAAGTCTTTGGCTAATACAATTGAAAATTCTTTTTCATGTATATCCAGTTGAAATTTTTTTTTCATTTTTCTGAGAAATGAAATATTTTTAGGGTTTTCACTCAGAGGCCATTAACGTTTCTTCCTGTCTCTTGTCGAATTGATGTAGGTCATAATGATTACGGTTATCAGCAACCGTCGTATCCTGAACAAGGCTACGATAGGCCTTATGAGGATTCCTCACAACATTACTACGAAGGAGGTATCTATATACCTTCACACACATACGCACAGACATTCCCTTTCCTCCCCCACCCTCAACGGGAATAGAAATTCTTGCACAACACAACTTATACCCATGCAAAGCTCTTGTAGAATACTAGTTGCTGGCTGTCTTGGAAATGGCAGGGAACTTGAAACCTTCAGAATAATTTCTTGCAAACACCTAAAATATATAACCACAACTTGCCATTCTAACAACAGTAAAATGACTAAAACACTCTAGAGATTTTTTTTTTTACGTCAATGGAAATTTTTATTTAAACGTAAATTTGTTGGTTCAGTTGTATATCTTTTTGTGTGTGTATATATATTTTGTATAATTATAGTGCCGTTAGGAAACAGCTTGCTGATCTTGTGTAGCTAGTCTGTGCTCTTGTAGCTGTCCTTAATTTTGTCTTTTTTTTTTTATTTTATTTAGCATAGTCATGATCTTATGACTGTGATGTTCCAGTAAATGTAATGCTCGTTTGGCAGAGATGCTGAAAATGCTGCAGTTCAACTTTGCAAAATTGGCTTTAACTGCAGTTTGTTTGGCCGAGTTCCTTCTGTTTGGTTTGAGTTTTCTTTGTTTTGTTCAGTTTTTGAAATCAAGATTGCATTTTCATTTTGTTCTTGTGTTGTTGGCTGTGCATCTTAGAAGGAAAAGAAAATAAAATAGGTGTCTTTATGAGTTTCTGCTTTCTTGCAATGATCTTACAGGAAACTCGCAATACGGTCAGCAGCAAGATGCATATCAAGGACCACCCCAACAGCAGGGTTATCCACCACAACAGCAGCAATATCCCGGCCAACAAGGCTATCCAGGACAACAGCAGGGTTATGGTAAGAGCCTGAGGACACAGACAGCTGTCGCAGAAAGGACTAAGAGAGACAGACCCTTGTTGTGTGTTATTCCATCCCTGTTTGACTGTGTCCAGAGGCCAGGCCTGCATAGAACAGCTCTGTGCCTGCAATTTCACTGGACCAAAACAAGAAAATGTGGAGGGTGGCATCTTTTGGGTATTAGATCTGTTGGCAGTCTAGGAGAGTGTGGTAGCACAGAAAACCAAGGGTGACTAAACAGCCTTATAATGGGTGTCTGTAATTTAGAAGGACCCAGAAAGATTCTGCTCTTTTCTGTTTTCTGTAGGTGAATGCACTCACAAAGATGGCAACCCCGTTCACCTCTTGATTTGCCAATTAAGACAGTCTTTTAAAAACTAGTTTAAAACTTCATTCAACATATATGAATCATTCTTTTCAAATTCTTGTGCTGATCAGTAGAGAAATGACTGTAAGCATTGACAATGCAGCTTTAAAGAGACTGTGCCTTACAAATTTGCGCTAGTAGTCCAAACCTTCTGACACACAGCAGGAATGAGAAATGAGAATGAGAAATCCTCTGCCACAAGTCCCTGGATTCAAGGAAAACCTCCCAAAAAGGAAACTTAAAGTAGTAGTATGTAATTTTTGTGCATTAATTCTAAAAAACTTTGTGTCAGAAGAGCATACTGAAATGACTGCTCTTTAAGTTCTACCTGCTTGCATACTGTAAAGCCATACATATTTATCACAGAAGAAGGAAGCTCTGAAATTCCATGTATTCTAGCTTTTAGCTTTTTTGCAGGCTTAAATGCTAAAGCTTTCAGCATTGTGTGTATGTGAGGAAATGCATGGGTAATTTTCCGTGTAGATAAATGCCAGATTCACATGAAATCCAGTTATGTTGAGACAGAGTTAAGTTTTAAGAGGATCCACTGACATTTACCAAGTGTTCTACTTCTGGAGGTTATGGATGAATTGATAGTTCTAAGGTAATACTTGTACCTACATTCTACTAAACATAATATAGGAACAGACTGAAGATCAGAGTGGAGGTCCATGTTGATCGCTTCTCTGAACTTTGTAAGTAAAGAAATAAAATCTGATTTATTCTGAAAGTTTAGGTTAAGAAATACAAGAAGAAGAGGGATTAGGAAATCTTTTGGAGCCACTTACCCAACATAATTCGTAAAACAGAATAACATACTTTTCAATTTCTGGTTTCTAACAGAAATTGTTATTGAAGTTCCATTTTTTTCTTTGAAATGTCAGTGAATATATAGAATTCAGCAATAAAGAATTACCATGAATAAATAAACCCGTGTTCATTTGTCAGATGAACACAGCACTTCTAAGATGTCGTATTCTTGCTCAATTTAATACTTAATTGCTTTCTAATCTGCAAAAATAAATCAATCTCTCAGTCATTACTATCAATCTTTAAGGTTTTGTTTTCACTGTGGAAGACTGAAACTGCATAGTTCAAGGGAATTTGAGGCCTGAGGAGAATGGTAATAGCTTATAGAGCTTTTCTTCTCCAGGTCATCTTTTTCACTGTCTTACAGATCAAGCATTACTGAAGGAGTTACCAGCTGATGTCATCTTAATGTCCAATGCCTGTAGCTAAAAGTAGCTCTCTGTAGCACTGAATCACAGTTGCTAAAACACATCTGTTTCTTCTGAGGGGAGGGAAAAAAAGGGTTGGTTTGTTTTAAAGAAAGCACTTCTGAAGAGCTGCAAATCTTCAGCTCTGAAAAACAGAGACCCCGTTTTTAAGCGGTGGTCCACTGCAAAGGATTCCTAGGGAGTGCCACTGCAATACAGAGTACTCCATCTCTCCCAGTGCTGGGGGGGATGAGGATAATTTTGTTTGGAACATGGCTGCACTGCCTGATGGCGGTAACGTGCAGCTTCCAGTGGGAGACAAGTCAAGTCCCTGTGAATAGTAACAGAGAGTTGTACTTGAAAAAGAATGACTTCTTTAATAGACGAAAAAAGACTGGAGTCAAAGTTCTGGGGTTTTTCCTAGCCATTTTCTGGAAAGTTAATATTACCAGAGGAGTATGGAATAGAGGGTGCTTTTTTCCATCTCACAATAGTTTTTACTGCTTGTCACATCTCAAATTTTTTACATGTGTAACTTGCTTGCCTGACACCCCATCCATGATTGCCTGCTGTGGTGTGAGACTTCACTTTCTGGCAGCACAGTACTGCTGGTCTCTTCAAAAGGTCCAAATGTTAAACATAGCTGATCATCTGCTGCTCCTGGCATTAGAAAATTCTGGAACTGAAGGAGCATACGTCAGGAGACTGCCTTCCTAAATCCTGGAAAGGGCTCATGTTTATAGTTTCTTGCCTTGTTCTTCTCTGTCCTGTGTATGTGAAACTACATGCATTGATATAAAATAATGAATATATAAATAAAAGTAAATGTTCCTGTGGTTGGAGCACAGGCCCTGCTTTCCAGGGGGACAGGGGGGCTGCTCAAAACACCTAATTGCACAGTAGTAATATTTAACCCTGGTTAGCTGTAAAAATCAGTGCTTTTACTCTTCTCTTCTTTCCAACATCTTAAGCAGTCTTCTTTTTTCTTTTTTTTTTCATTTAACGATCCCCAGGCCCCTCTCAGAGTGGTCCAGGGCCTCAGTATCCCAATTACCCACAAGGACAAGGACAGCAGTATGGGGGATACAGACCCACACAGCCTGGGCCACCACAGCCACCACAGCAGAGGCCTTATGGATATGACCAGGTATTCTTTTGTTTGATGAGAAAGTTGTGATTCTTATACACTCAGTTGATAACCTTAGACTCTGGACATTTAAACTAAGGAATTTGAGGACATGGTCTTTCAGGTATGTACATACAATTCTCATGGAGTTCATTTCTTGGTGAGTTACCAAGAATCATTTGTAAGGAATTGTGGTAAGTCACTCTCCGAGTTTGCTGAGTTTTAATGCAATTTGGCAAAGTGAGGGCTTCCCAGCAGTATTTTTGGACCTTAAAAATTAAGGTGATGTGTTTCATAGCCTGATGGTGAATGACTAATATGAAAGATGAGGCCTCTAAATCTCATGGTGAATCATTTTTCATTACTGGTTTGCAATAGAAATGGTTGAATTTATTTTCCACAGACACAAATCCTAATCCTAATCTTTCTCTTCAGTTGCAAAAGCACCTCAGGCGTGCAGCTGAAGTCCTTCAGCTGCAGAGTTTATGGGGAGACATGAAACCAGGTTTTGCAGTATAAGGGGGCAGTGAACATAAGAAAGAAGTGACCTGAAAATCAACTGCTTCATTCTTATCAGTGCTAAGACGAGTTTAAAACAAACAATTACCACCAAAACTTGAGGCCGGAGTTGTAGTGAAGCGCTCTTGTAAAAACAGATGTCTTAGAATTAAAGGATGAAACAGGTTTTTTTCCTTTAAAAGATACTAACATATAAAAATCCAAACTTTCCACTATGAATCATTCAGAAATGTCATTAAAATGTACACAGTTACTTTCCTTGGTATAAACAACATAAAGATTAACTAAATGATGAAGTTCTGATGTCTAAAAAAAATGCTGATATGTCAGTAGAAGGTAGGTAGAACTTTCAATAAAAACTTTTCTGAAGAGGTGAGAATTGCCCACGATTTTAAAGAACAGTTGGCTTTCTTTCTGCAGAAATCAGAAAAGACAAGGAAGAAGGAACAAACTCTTTCAGTATGGTAGTTCAGAGATGCAGTTTCTTTTAATTATTTAACAGATAAACCAAATGTTTATGCACTGACCCAGTAGCTTCCTCTGAAAACAATAACCTACAGGAAAATTTTTTCCTGTGGCTAGTATAGGGTCAAGGAAACTTAGTCACAGTTTGCCGGGTTTTTTCCAGCTTTCCTTTCAGTAGAAGTGGATAGCCCTCTTTGTTGATAGGCTGTGCTCCTCCAGTTTGTGCAGTCTTAAGTTCCACTGGGAAACTTGATTATAGAAGAACTCTCATATTGGCCATTCCCATAGGTGTTGCGCTGCTTAAATTCTCATCTGGCAGCTGTTCATGACTGATTGTTGTATTATAATGGTACATAACTGACATTGCAGCATCAAACTCAAATGTAAAATCCTGCCTTGTTGTGGTGGTACTTAACATGGAGTGGTGGCAGGATCACAGTTTGGAGCATGTTCACTTCCTAGCACAGTCCTTCTTTCTGCAAGCTTTGAACCCCATGGTGAAGGATCATGGCAAGCTTGTAGCATTGATGCTTTCACCTCTGCCCACCTCTGCAGTGCATGACATTCTGTTAAAAGAAATAGAGAATATCAATAAGGGTGGTAATTCTGTGTATCAGATCTATGGAATAATTGCTTCCCGTAGGATATGCGGACTAGTTCTTCGTGTTCACTGGGATGTGCCTTGGTTTTGAAATACATGTGCCATTATTCTGTAATGCTTGGTAGATTAATAATTTTAGGTATCTCTGTGTCATGGTTAGTTTCCTAAATTACTTTGAATTTAGGTGACCTTGACTTTTTGAAATAATTTTCAAAGTTTAAGTGGGAAGTAATCCCCATCTTTTATTTTTTGATGATGTTCTGCTAATTTCACAGCAGTCTATTGAATTTAAAGGTATACTCTTTTGATCAAATTAGGTTCCTGGCCCTAAATTCATGTCATTGGTCTTACTTCTACATTAAAACATAAAGTGTTTTTAGTGAGATGAAACTACACCAGTTCCTCATATCAGTGTATCATTTACTTTTATTTGTTTCCACCTTTTAACATACAGTTTTATTTGGATGGTCTTCCAATTACAGCTTTTAATACTGGAAAATATGTCTTGTGGTCTGATTATGTATTTTGAATTTTTTTTTTTAGGGTCAATATGGAAATTATCAACAGTGAAAAAATACTCACATTCCGGTAGGCAAAATCTGTTAGCAGCCATATTGTCTCCTCAGCACTGTGGACATCTTCCCGAGATGAGAACCTCCCATTCCATCTAGATTTTGGAAAAATCTTGAGGCTGTTTCACGGTATACAGTCTTCATGGGTTAATTGTTAAAGACTGTAGATTCTCAGAAACTAGTTTCACATCTCTACTCTAGATGGCAATATTGGACAGAAAATCTGTGACATAACAATTTGCAGTGAGTTGAGAATTGTATGTCAAATAGACTGTTACAGACTGAGAGGTGCAAACAGCTTTGTATGTTTATGAAGGTTATGGGAATTTAATATTTTTTCCACAGATTTTTTTTGTAGGGGAAAAGGGGAAATGCACACTTTTTAACAGCAGCAATATTTTGTATATTATGTTTTTCATGTGGTGAATATGCAAGACAGTACACTACTTGCTGGGCAGGATAACAAATCTACTGTTAAAAATGGGTTAGAGGCATGGTAAGTGCTTGATTGTATTAGTCTCGAAATGGTGTACAGTAAAGATAACAGTGAAAAAGATGGAGAGCATTCTATGTCACTGATGGGTTCATGTACAAAGATTGAGAATCCCAGTTATCTAAATGGGAACATAATTAAGGACAGTGTAATATAGTCTTGTGCAAAGATGAATTTTTTAAGCTTTCCAATTTTTCTGAGTGAAGCGGTTTTGTAAAAATTGTTTCTAACATAGTTTGACAATTTTCTGCAACATTTTTTGGGTAACAAGATAAACCTTTGGGTTTTATTTCTCAAGTGTTTTTGTCAGAGCTTTGCAAAAGCAAGCTGTAATCCTTCTTAATAATTGCAATAACAAAGAAAATGACAAGTGTTAATTTTACTTGGCTTGAATATGCAATGAACTTGAAAAAGAATATGGAGAACAGGACTGTATTGTATAAGTGTATTTTAACCTTTAGTTGAATAATTTGTATGTATCAAAATAGCCTAGAGGACTTTGTAAAACCTATCTAAACTTTTGTCGTGGTTTAGGAATGGTATTCCCCAATTTTAGTCTTCCCACTGACACGCTCCGAACCACGCGCTGCTCGCTTGCTCCCCACTCTCCTTCCCCTTCCCTTGTGGCAGGCTGGAGAGGAGAATTGGAGGCACAAAAGGTAGAGATCATGGCTTGGGAGAAAATTTACTGGAAGCAGCAATGAAATTGGAAAATGAAAGTAACAGCAGCAATGCCAGTGCCAGAGGGTGCAAGGAAGAGGCGAAGGATTCACATGCAGTTGATTGCTCACCATGCAGAGCCCGTTTCCACCCGAGGATACACAGCCTGGAAGGGTCCCTGGAAGAGAAGGTGTCCCCTCCTGGCTACTGCAGAAATTAACCCCATCCTGGCCAGAACCAGGAGAGCTTTCCTGACTGGGAGTTAGTAACTTTAGAAAGGGGGCATTTTTGTTTGCGTCCATCTTTGTTACTGTTTTACGTGAGACCAGGGGGATGCTTTGTAACATCAAGTATAAAATCTGTTGGTGAGGCAAATGCCAAATTTTGTTTTGAACTGCATTAATGCATACAGCGTTGCATGTGGGAGAGTGAGAAGGCAGCACCTTGATCAATAACAATAGTACACAAAAAAAATTGGTTTTGAAACTGAAGCCCTGCAACTGTGTATCAGATAAAGAAATGGATATTGTTTCTGCAGAAATATATGCATTCAAGAATCCCTGGCAATTTTTATGAATGGTAAAACTTAAAATTAACCAAGGAGTAAATAATATTTTGGTTCTTTCAGTTGGCAGTCAGTGTTCAGGGGGAAGAAGAAAAGCTGATGTCCATAGCATATATGACATTATACATGAAAGACAAGATCTTCAATCTGTGCATTCTTTTTAAAGGGAAAACAGTTTTCTTAAAGTCAATAGAAACTACACATCAAGGTTTGAACAGATAAGGCATAAGGAACATTATTATGAATTAAAAGCTTGTAGGTTCTGTGCCAATTTTCCACCACTGTGTACTTCATTGCTATTTAAAACTGTACTCCATCAATTCTAACGGAAGAATAAATTATTTGTGATTTTAATTTTCTCATTTGTTTCTTTAAATTAGATCCCTATCACTCTGATGTCTCATCTGGAGACTCTGCTGTGGGTTTTGATTTTAAAGACGTTTGGCCAGAATAACCAAACCGTATTTGCAGTCTAGGACTTTATCAAAATTCTCTTGCCATAGCCAAGTTAATTAGAATTAACTGTTCAGTAATCAGCATGTTGTGTAGGTTGTTTGTTAAGAAATTCTTCCTCTGAAAATGAAGGTCCATGAGGCTATAATCAAGATGACTGAATTAGATAAATGAGTTGACGAGGCAAAAATGTGTTGAACCCAACCTGGTGTAGATATGTTATCTCATTTGAAATAAGCTCAACTGACATTAAGAAATAATTTGTCTTGCCAACCCATCTTCTGTTGTCTTATTCTCCTTTTTAATGGAAACTAAAATTGCAATTTTAATAAGCAGAATTTCCTCCAGGGTTTCCCTCCTAGAGACTACTGCATTTGCAAGGTTTAATTGTTTTATAACAGTCCTGTTTTGTAAAACTTTTTAATTGGTGGTGACAAAAATTACCTTATTCCTCTGATACTATGCCAAAAGAACAACTTGAGAGGAGCTAGCTCCATGCAAAAGTATTTCTACTAAAATTATGTATTAAAAAGGAACCTGTGTTCCCTAAACAAAAAAAGAAGCAGGAGTGCACGACAGGACCAGAAGGAAATGACAAGATACAAGATTCATTTTGGTAAGTCTTCCTTATTAAATGAAATTCAACTAATAGGAAACTAGTAAAAAAGGTGTTGCAGTTGGCATTTTACATTTAGAATATAGAAAATAAGAGGGGACTGACACAGCAAATCCAATACATGAGCAGAAATGATAAAAATGTTCAAAGAGTAAAGAGGAGGGGTTAATACATTCAGTGACTTTTAGTTATCATAGGGTTATGATTTTTGCCATTGTATTTTTCTCTCTTCAGACTGTTTTATTTCCTTTTCTGCTCTGTGAATGACTCGCAGAAGGGAGAAGCTGGCTCCCTGTTTCAATTGAAATTGACTTCACAATGTTGTAGCATAAGGAAGCAAACATGCTGCTTTATAGGCAGGGTAAACATATCATTTTGCAAAAGACACTTCTGCTTTCATACCTGAATTACTCCAAAATGTGTAAGATAATTGATTTTTTTTTCTTTTTTTTGGAGAAAATGCATCTGATTGAAGAGGGGCAAGGACTTCAGTGCAGAAATACCATTGTATTTCTACAGTTCTCACCACAGAGGATGCTGAAAGACTACAGTGGGATTAAAAAAAAAAACCAACCATATTTGAGATTCAAAAAAAAAAGAGAAAGTATTTAAAACTACAAAATTAAGAGAAACTGTTACTTCAGCAGTCTAGGTGGAATTCTGCCAGAAGCCCTGAAGAAGTTGAAAAAGAAAGTCGCAGGTTTTCCCTAGATGGACTACGGGTGCTGTATCATAAAACAGAATCATGAGGGTGAAATCCTGTGAAATGAACCCAGATAAACCTTTTGACATGAATAGATACCTGTATGAAGTAGTAAGTATTAAAAAAAAAGCTAAGCTAGGATGATATGTTCATTAAAAAAAAAAGACAATAAAAGCTGACCCTTGGTCTGCTAGAATTACACTAAAAACTCATAGCACAATCTGAGGGAACTGATCTTTATGTTCACAAAGCCTGAAGTTCTCTGAGAAGCTGCTACCATAAAAAAAAAGTGTGGAGCAAGGTGGACTGTGAAGCACTAGGAATGGGATAAGATGGTGTGGGGAGAATAGGAATAGAAGTGATGGAGATTGGTAGTAAATTATGCTGGAGCTCTCCTGGCATCACTGATTAACACTTAAAAGTAAATTGGAGAAAAGAACACCCTTCTCGATAGCAAAATGAGGTGGAAATGGTGCTACTTAGATTATGCAGGACTTAAAACTAGAAATGCAATGGAACATACATGTCAGAACTTAGGAAATTACTGGTGTTTACCAATACAGTATTGGGTAGGATAATTCCTATTTACTCATGCACAGCTGTTCAGCTGTCAGGAGTAGTTCAGCAGCTAACACACTAAAACTGCTGTTCAGTGGGTGTCAGGAGTCACAGTGCCACCAGAATATTCAAAAAGCAGTGCTATGGAATGCGTAACGAAATACAATAGTACTGATTAGAGTTTTTTCCAATTCAGAATTACTGTGTTCAACCTTGTTTCTCTCATATCAAGAAGATAGCTCTGGTAAAAGGTAAGTGGGTAACAAATGGCCAAGAAGAAATACAGCATGTTTGGGATTATTTCGGATGTCAGTATGTGTAAACTAGCAGTAAGTAACAGTGTGATTTTTGTAAGGATACAGACAATGTCATGAAAATTAAAAGCAACACCTTTGAAATTGATAACAGTGCTTCTTACGGCATGCAGAACTGCAAACTCAATCCCATGGGTTTAGGATTAAAAACTGAATTGGATAGATGTACAATAATGTAAAACTGGTTAGGTTGAAAAGACCTTTAAGATCAGTGAGCGCAACCATTAGCCCAGCACTGCCAAGTCCACCACTAACCCATGTCCCCAAGTGCCAGGTCTGTTTAATACCTCCAGGGATGCCGACTCCACCACTTCACTGGGCAGCCTCTTCCAATGCTTGGCAACCCTTTTGGAAGAGAAACTTTTTCCAAATATTCAATCTAAACCTCCCCACATGCAATTTGATAAGTTGGTGAGGGGAGAGCAGGACTCTTGTCCTATCACCTGTTATGTGGGAAAAAAGCCTGACTCCCACCTTGCTGCAACCTCATTTCATGTGGACATTTAAATTAGGACAGATGAAAAGCTTATTTTGAAAGAATGTTAAACCCTCATGTCTCACAGCTTTATGCAACAAGCAGCATTCTAGGGTGTAGAATATATTTTTCTGTTGTTGCCTTGACAGTAAATGTTGGGGGTATATTTAGATTTTTTTTTTTTTTAATTGTCACATTTAGAATGTCACAGTGCGAAACCTGGGAGTAGGCAGCAGACTGTTGGTGTACATTCCAGAATCAAAGTGCAGAGCTGAACTGGGGTAGCAGTGTTCTATTCAGAAAACTATTTTTTCACTATGGTGAGATATATCTCCAAAATAATATGAATAGTAAGATACTTAGATTTCAATCTTGAAAGATGCTGAGTACTTTTCACTTGACTCTTAAGCTTCCCATGACATAATTTTCAGGAAAAATTCTGCAGAATGTCTGTTTTCCACTGCTTGAGATCTGATGATTTTTCAAGAGATTTTTCTATTTTCTATAGATGAAGTTTTCTAATTTTCTCTTAACTATTCACATGTTGGTCTTAGGAAATGGAAGTAGTTCAGTATGTCATTGGCTTCACATAGGTACACCTTGGGTTTTCAGTGGGAAGAGCTGTGGGGCTGGAAAGGAAGCTGCTGGGATAGCCAGACCCAATAGTCTGTGAACTCTTCAGGGCACTGAGTTACTTTCACTTGCCTTGGCACTTTTTAAACAAATGGTGTAGGTGAATTGCCATGTAAATGCTTTTGCATTTTGGTTCATAATTTTCATTTAATCTCAAAGTTAATTTTACACAGCATAAATTCTAATCACCTAGTGCAGTCGGTGTTGCCAGAAGTGCGCTGGCATCTTGACACAGGTTCATTACTTTTATAGAAAAATGCCATTTGTGAGGGCAGGCTTGGTAGAAATACCCATTTTGTTTTTATGAGATTAAGTTCCATCAATTGTACTTCCTGATGTTTTCAGCAAATTTCAAGTGAAGAATTTTTGGTCTGCCGTATTAAGTTGCCGCATTGACATTTTTCCAGATGTAGCTTTCGTTAGCCTGCAGTCTTTAGACTTTCTTTTCACAGGGCTACAATGTAAACAAGTGCCACAGTTCTTAAGAGTCTCTTTCTCTTTCTAAATGCTAATTATGGCCTTACTTGTTAAGATAGTTTTTTGCCAAGTTCATACGGTGCCAATCTCAAAGGTTAATTATCACAGTGATCTGAATCTCTTTTTTTTTTTTTTTTATTTTTTTTTTCTTCACCCCAGCAAGGATGCAAATTATTTCAGAGCTAGCTCTTCTTTTTGCGCACGTAGATAACTATATCTATCTGTGAGCAGAGCTGCTTCCAGCTTGGGAAAAATGTTTGCCTTCTATCACAGAATGCCTCCTTTAGAAGCTTACTGGTACATAAAAAGGGGTCTGCCTATAAACATGAGAGTTTCTGATGCCATAAGCACAGAGACCCTGCCCATCTGAGTATGACGAAGTATTTGCTAGTGTGACACTGGCTTTGGATTTATCACCTGCTTCAGTGTCCACATAGGCTTGGGAAAGGTATACACGTGGCAAACCTGAGGCAGCATGAAGGTTTCTGTTGTATCCCCCAGAGTTTTTGGTTGATGGCAAGAGGTTGATTTTAGGACTGTAAATAGATGCTTGGTGAGTACTAGGGTATCTGTCACAGCTACAAGCACCTTGTGTGCATGCTAACATGTCTAATGGAGCCTGTGCTCAGTGGTGCTTGTTACAGCTGTTGCTATGGTCTTGCTGTAAAGACAGCACTGATCCTCTGTTGCCTCAGAAGCTTAGTTCTAAGTTGCCTGTATTATTTGCCCATCAATTTCACATTGCTTCATGTTTTCTGGCTCTCTGGCAGCAAAAAAGGCAGGCAGAAAAGCAGGAGTCTTAGACTAGACCCACTCTGCTGACAAGGAACATGAGACTAATTGATTTGACTGCTTCAGTAGTTCTTTTGACTGTTTAGAATTCTGGAGTTTAAAATGTGGCAGACGTGAGATTGCGGGCTAAGCACAATAGAGGTGACTGGCTATCCAGGATTTCTTGATACTAAGCTGCATTATCACTGTTTAAGTGACCACTGACAGCAGCTGGTCACTTGGCACTTGGCTGCACGACCAGCTTGTATCAGCTTTTTGGTATGAGTGAGCTGGTGGGTCAAAGCACTTTTTGGGCTGCCTGCTTTTCACTGAGAATTGTTGCAGGAGGATGCTGCAGCCTGCTGTGGTGCTGGTGGGTGTGTGGTTGTGTCTTTGCAACAGGTTGATCCAATCACTCAGGAACTTGTAGGCTACCCCGTGTTATGGCATCAGTAGTACAGTTTGTGTATTTAGATGAATATTAAGAAGCTCTCTCCTTTGCTGCTGTTTCTCATAGTGGGACCATATTGGTCATCTGTTTGTTGTTGTAAGCCACAACAGCTTACCTTTTGACCATACCCATCTTCTAGAAGGGTAACAGGCAAGACTGTCCTTGAAGCCTGACAAAGATGCAAAGGCAGAATTGCTGCTGGAGACACAGGGAGATGCCTGGGACATGTTTGGAGTTTTGAGAACACTTTCTCCATTGCTGTGAGGAGGCTCTGAGCACCAGAGATAGCTGTGAATTAGTGGATTTACATTGTATTTGGAAGCAGGGCCTTTGGGTGAAGATCTCTATAGTGAACTGCTCCCTGAGTTTCTAAAAGATCACAGCATCTTCCAAGCACCAGTACATGTTAGGAAGAGGATGCTCAAGAGCTTTGATTCTGTTGCTCACTGGCCGGTGACTTAGGAGTGGGAAAGCCTACTGCAAGGAAGATGGACAACAAAATCTGCCTTGGCAAATTTTGCCTGGCAAAATCCGTAAGGTTGTGTGGAACCTCTCCCAGCACTGAGTCCTCAATTTCTAGCGCTGCAGGCACCTGTGACTCCATCAACAGGAACAGTTTGCTACTCTTTTTATATGAGGATTCCTAGACTTTCACAGATGTACTGACTGACCTCACTGGCCCAAACTGGGACACCCCTCTTCCACCATCTTCTGCACAAGTAGATCTTGAGAGCAGGAGGAACCGGTGCTCCTTTTTCTCCTGATAAATAAATATCCAAGGAGAGTAGATCCCTAAGTGGACTCTGGGAACTTGTGCCAACAGTTGTGGTGTAGGAAAAGATTTCATTTATGCACCATACTGCACACTGGTCAATCTGAGAGCTATGTAGCCTCTCAAAGCAAAAAAAATCATGATGGAGTAAAAGGAGGTATAGAAAGCTTAGGAGGAGGAATAGATGGTGAAACTTAGGAACATCAATAAGCATAAAGGCTTCCTTAATGTAACCCAGGAGACTTGCAAGGACAAGTGAGGGTCTGTAGCACCAGTGCCAACACAGGTGAGGAGAGGGGAGAATTTGTTGGTTTACAACAACTTTGATGACTGATGGCATTCTCAGAATGCAACAAGTCAGATAATAAATACACATTGGAAGGGACGTAAGGAGGTCTCTAGTCCACCCTTCTGCTCAAAGCTGGTTCAGATCAGGTGCTGACCATCCTCAAGGACAGAGACTGCACAACCTCTCTGGAACCATGACTGACTTTCCTCCATGTGAAGAAGTTTCTTCTTTTAGCCAGTCTGAACCTCTTGTGTTTCAGCTCATGCCTGTTGTCTCTTGCTCTCCAGCCATTCACTGCCATGAAGTTCCTGGCTTGGTCTTCTTGCTAACCTACCTTTATACACTTAGCGGTACACTGCTCTTAGGCCCCATCCCAAGCCATCCTGTCTCAGCTGGACAAGCCCTGTGCCCACAACCTCCTCTCAAAGGGCTCCAGCCTGGAGGCCCTCCATTGAATTTGCTCCACTTCATCAGTTCTTTGCTGAGGGTGGGGCAAGCCTGGACGCAACACTGCAGGTCCTCATGCACAGTCAGTACCCAACAGCCAGAGTTGTCAGCGCCCAGAAACAAAGTGTCAGGAACAAAAGATGTAGAATGAGGTGGTTTATGTTATAAGATCAGAGGAGGAACAAGAATGAGGATATCAAATTGATAAGCGTAAAACTTCAGATGTTTGTGTATAAATGCAGTAAAGGCAGGAATATAAAGGAAGATCCGTAAGTGTATGATTGAAGCTATAACTCCATTGGCATAACAGAAACACAGTTCTATTTATTTATTTACTGGTCTTGAACATTAACATACCACATCTTTTTTCAAGTTGAAGAGAGGAGATGCTTTGTCAGTGAATATGGCACTTTGTGAAAAAGGTGGTACATTTTCTCTGAGGCATGGAAGATAGACCAATTGAGAATGCATGGCAACAAGTTGGAAGAGACCACATACAGTCATTGTGGTGAGATTTTACTATAGGAAACCTTAACAGGGAAAAAAAATTCTGAAAAAGGAGTTCAGAAGAGCTGGCAAGTCCTTAAAGAAATTACACTATGGTGGATGTACAAATTATCCCAATGTGGAAGATCAAGAGCTCATCAGTGCCTTCAAACTAAGGAGAAGGTGCACTGAAAGCTCTCATTGTTAGGAATAAGCTTAAAATAATAGGAGAACACAGTGAAATAAAATCAAGGCAAGCCACAAAATGAACTGTAATTATTGAGAGATACTGGTAAAAAAAAGAAGAGGTGGTCCATTACTTCTCAGAGAACAAAAGCTGTAGACCGTGTTGCTGAAGAGTATTCAAGCTTAGGACATTGTTCCTAGACTTAGGTAAGAATAATCCATTACACAAATACCTGATGAGGAGAAATTCATTAGGTACATAGAATTTTACTACAGTTGCCATGAATTATTAGATTGCTAGCCCTATTCTAGGATCAAGGAACTAGTAAAATAACAGCAATAATAGCAGTATAGTTCAGATTTGTTATTTTATCAGACCAATTTATGACAGAAGGAAAGACAGTGGGCACATTAGAGGTAGGATCTTGGTGGGAATAATTATCCCCAAATGACTACTGGCAAGAGGTGAGTATGGAAAGATGATAGTGGGGGCATCTCAGAGGGGAATAAGATCTATTGATCATATTTATCAAACACAGCAAGCTTACCACAAGATCCATAATAGTATATTGGCTCATTATAGTACAAAACATATATTAGCTCTCACATAGATTACACCTTTACTTTTAATCCCCACCAGCGCTGAGGGAGTCATGAACTTCCACAAAGGGTCTGATGGGGAGGGAGTAAATAAATGGTCTTACAGAGAACGTGCCAGCTGCCACATCCCATGGAAACGGATGCTGGGAAACCAGCAGATGAAACTCTATTTTGAACATCAGTTGCTGCTGTTACTCAGTTGCACTCTTCCTCTTTCCAGCTTCAGAAAACATCCTTTTATTTTAAACTTTGCCTACACCAATTCGTAATGTTATGATTCAGTGGGTCCTGTATTCCTGAGTGATTTTCAAACTTACTAAGTTTTATTCCAAATTTCTTAATTGGTGCTAAGAAACTGCAACTTCTGGGGGAGGTGAGAACCCAAGGTCTTTACCAAATAGGCTGTTCTTGGGCACCATTTGTGAATCAAAGAATAGCTTGGATTGGAATGGACCTTAAAGGTCATCTAGTTCAACCTTCCTGCCATGGGGAGGGCCATCTTTCACTAGATGGTTAGGGTTAGGGTTAGGGTTAGGCTTGTTCAAACCATCTCCTATAGTTTTTTTCTCTTTTTGATACTAAGAATGTAATGCTGCTCAGGATATCCTTCCATCATCCTCTTCAGCTGAGCTGGAGATGTCCCAGCTGGAGCTGCAGACAGTGCCTGTGCTAGGGAAGGAGGCTGTATCACCATCATGAGTAGAGTTCCCATTCCCTAAACATCCTGGCTTTGAGTTGGGAGGAGGAGGAGGTAAAGAAGATCTTGTATGCTTCCTCCTTCTCTGGAGGAAGAAGCAAGTCTGCAGAGCAGCTGGGTGCCAGCTGCAGGGGGAACTGCACTTCCTAGAGTGGGGAGCATTGGAGTGGCACTGCAGAGCCCATGCAAGACACAGAGCTCAGGAGAAACTGGGTTTTAGAGTTACTGAACTGACCCACAGCCATTTTGGACAATGCTGGCTGGTGTGTGCACAAAAGCAAGTACCGCTTCTGAGGTGTGCTGATAAAACGCATCTGTACCACCTATGGATATTCCTTTCCTGGTAAGCACAGGGATTTGGGAGCAATGGAGGTGGGATATACTGGGAAACAACAACCATGTGATGCATATTTTGGCACTTCCTGGGACATCTGAGACCATAGAAGCAAAACAACTACTTGCATGTTACCTCCAATCTCCTCATACTCTTAAGTCTCTTCAGATTCCCCTTAAAGGTTTCTGAAGAGAATCCTAAAGGCTGCAGCTCTCGTCAGCAGCCGTAGCCCTACCAAGTTACCAAGACCTAGTCCTTTAATTTCAACATCCCATCCTGACAAGTTATGGAAGCTTCATAGCAGAAGTTGAGTACTTCAAACCCTGCCAGTTAGAGCTCAGTCCTCATTCCCACATAAACACAACCATTTTGCAAACATGATCTGATATTAATTACCCCCCTGGCACCAAAAATCAGGATTTCCTGATGCAGCCCACTAATGTAAAATGCATTAGTGAAAATGCTGGCTCCAAGGGGTTAGGTTCTCTAAATAAACATAGAAAAGTTCTTTTTTATTTGCAACTCCCAGGCTATTCTGAAAGACTGATTTCTCCAACAAGAAAAAAAAAGACTAAAATCATCCTTGGGTTTTTAATAGGTTATAAATGCCTTTTTTCTATTCAGTTGCAGGAACTGAATGTCAAGTCATAGATCAATGAAATCCGAGTCTTTGCCTTAGAATGAAGTTTGCCCAAGCTTCTTTCTGCAATCGTGTTCTTTGTGTTGTGTCTTTTCAGCAGATGGCTGAGGATCAACAGGGCAGGAACTGCAATGCTGACTTTTGGGCTAAGGTGGCAACACTAACATTTGTAGGAAAAAAGGAAAAGTTTGTAAGAACTAGGGAAGATTATTATGTAAAAAAACCCCAAAACTTAATTTCTAAGGCAGTGGCTTAGAATTATTTTTCTTCCACTGAAAATCAGAAGTAGGACTCAAACAAAGCCAGCTTGCAATGAATGAGAAACGTTCAGCTCTGTTAACAAAATATGGCTGTGAGGCCACAGATTTCCATCTGAGAAATTGCCCGTGTCCTCATTGGCAGTACCAGCTTAAGGCACTGCTGGCTTCTGCCAGTACCGCAGTGCTTTGCCTTCACATTTGTGCCAGCACTTGGACAGGATCCGGAATTTCATCTGGCTTGAGCAGCAAAATAAGAAAACATTAAAAGAACCCAAACCAAAACAACAAGATAAATCCCTCTAACTATTGCCAGCAGTACTGTCCTGGGACACCTGTCGGGCATGGAATGGCAAGAATAAGAGCGAGCAGATGCAGGGGATAACCAGGACAGGACTGCCCGAAGCTGCCCATTGCTGAGCTGCTGCTGCTCCCCAAGTGCCACCTTGGGGCTGGAGCTGGGGCTGGAGCCTTGTGGTTTGCAAGGCCGGAGCTGCCTGTCCTACCTGCACAGGGCCTGGCATGCTGGAGTCAACTGGAGAAGATCCCAACGTGGCCAGGAGTGGAAAGGATCAGGGAGGGCTGAGCTCTGTGTCCAGAGATGTTCTCCCAGCTCTTGCTGGCCAAAGCTCCTCCGAAGTCCCATACTGTAAAATTTCCACACTGGCTAATAAAAGCATCCCTTAAATGACTGTGGGAGATGCTACAGAAGTCATAAACCGGCAGTCTGGACACCTCTGCTTCACTGGGGGCTCCCCATCCTAATTTGTGTCCCAGGTTTTAGAAGGGTCTTTGGAAATTAGATCCAAGGTGTCCCTCCTTGTTCTGCTTCTGTTTGTACATCCTGTTCTCAGGGATGAGGGAAAGGGAGTGTGTTGAAGCCCTAGTCTACCTTCTCGTGGTAAAATGAGGCTGAAACAGTGGTGAGGATTTCAATCCATAAGTGTATAGCAAGTACCACATAACTAAATTGTCAAAAAAAGTCTACTCGGTCCTCTTCCCATTTCAGAGCAACTAAAAATACATGTACTGGTATGCTAAGATCAGGTACCAATACAGGCATCTCATCCTCACCTGGTTCAAAACACAAATGCCTGTTTTACATTTCTCTACTGCAAATAAATTTGTATCTGAAATGCAGTTCAGCATGTATTATAGAGTCTATTCAGCTAAGGGTGCCTTCATATTCATAAGAAAGGCTGAAACCTTCTTATATGTTAAAAGAAAATTCAATTACAATTTCAAAAGAATACTTGTCCAGGTCAATTTTATTTGAATCATCTAATGAGGCACACTTAACCACTGGGAAACTGCAGCATTTTTTAGACCAATTTTCGAATGCTAATTCTGAGAGTAAATTCATCTTTTTATTCAACAGTTTATCTTTGCCATGTTTGGTAATAAATTTAACTTTCTTGATTTCAGCTAAAACAAGATCCCTTTCTGTTTTGGTAGTCCAACCTTGAATATTCTGTTCTTTCCTTGAATCACATTCTGGAAAATGCTTTACTTTTGTCTTCCAGGCTTGTGGAGGGATGAGTAAAATGCCAGCTTCAGTCTACACCAAAAATTTTTTTTTAATACAAAAAAAAGTTTGCTGTACAAGTTTTCTACTGGGGTCAGAATCTACGGGCAGGGGTAGAGGATTCTAAAATTTCAAAATGAAATACCTCTTTTCTACCCAGAGTTTTCAGAATTCATTCTTTGTCTTGCAGGTCCAAAAGGTTAAAAATAACTGTACCTCCTGAGACTTCTCCCTGGGCTGTGCTCTTCCCTGGGATTCTGTGAGCTTTTTCCACCCAAACTGGGTCAGCCTCGTGCCTAATTTTAAAATCTCTGGGATCCAACACTTTATAAAAATCAATGAGAACTTTCCCATTATATAATCCCAGCAGTCACATATGGTATTCTCTTGCCTGATTCTGCTTAAGCTTGATTTTGTATCTTGAAATGATGATTATTAGTTTTAAAGAGCTGCGAGCTTCTCTTGAAAAATTATGGGGAAATTT
Source organism: Corvus moneduloides (assembly GCF_009650955.1). Classification (NCBI taxonomy): domain Eukaryota; kingdom Metazoa; phylum Chordata; class Aves; order Passeriformes; family Corvidae; genus Corvus; species Corvus moneduloides. The sequence continues at coordinate 116,107,411 of NC_045476.1, read as the reverse complement.
CTTCATGTGTGGAGTCTTTTCTCTGTCTCTTTTTGCAGACTCTTCCCTTTTCAGGCAGAAAGACTACAGTTAAAATGAGAATGTTTCCTGATTGAACTTAGGAAATTGCCTTTTAAACTAAAGGTTGAGAAAGTACATTTTCTTATATTTGCTCTGATTGTGTTTGTGATCCCTTTTACTCTCTGAAAATGTAATTACAAGAAATATTGAGGGAGATTACAAATATCTCTACAAGTACTGTTTCTCTAGACATTTTGATATCAGAGTTACTCCTGCAGCTAGCCTGCAAGGTCTGGGAAGAACTCAAGCAGCATTAAATAATATAGGGGACCATAACTATCAGATCAAAGAATAAACCAAAATAATTTCAGTGTTTATGTAATATACCTCATTTTTTTTCAATCTCTGCTTAGACAGACTCTTCTTTGCTATAATGCCAACAAAATACATGACAACTGTTTGACTGCTTTCATGCTGCACCAGTGTCCATCACACCCACCTGTTGCTGTGCTCTGGCTTTGCTGGTAATATCCAGCTGTTTCTAGACTTAGACTGGGTATTGGAATAAGAACTTTTTTGATCTTTTATGCAGCACCTAGCAGTGTCATCCTGATGCATGGCAGGAACTAGAAGATGCTCCTGCAAAGCAAATTAACAGTGTCTTTGGGATTTGGAAATGACATGAAGAATTATTCAAGATTCTGCTCCAGAAAGTAAATCACTAAGTCAAATTGTTAATGATAGCTGTGACAGCAGTGCATGGTTTGGAATTTTATTGGGAAGAATTTGACAAATGCTTTAGATAATGAACAAAGCAATAAAAAATCAATGTCTATTCCCAGATAATTTGTGAAAAGGAAAAGGAGTTTATTTATCAAATATATTGTTTCTGCAAATAGTTCACCTCATGATTTCAGAGGGGAAATAGGTAGGAAGAGAAAATGAGCTTAACAAAACAAACATTGGTTTATATGTCAATATTCTTGTAAATGACAATGACAAAAGGGAAATACAGCTAATATGATATGGGAACAAAATAACTTCTAAACTGAAATTTTTTTTGTGGTTCTTCTAAACCTCATCAGCTCCATAACAATGACAAATCCAAGAACCACTTCATGTACTCTGATACTGGACATGGGGCCGCAGGAGAGCCCTGGCTATGCTGCTCCAGTAGTGCTTCCCAGCTCTCCCACTCTTTCAATCACTCTTTGGTGCCATATATTTCCTTTTACTCTGTCTGCAGCAAATGACTGTTTGGGAAACAAACAGGCACGTTTCTGTATTCCAGGGGAACAGCAGGCTGGCTCACAGCAGATTTCCTTATGACTTTTTAAGGACAACATTAATATCATTTATAGTCAACCTAATCATTCCCTTTGACAGAAACAACTACAGAAGAGGGAAACTTCTTCTGAAAGATTGACTCTGCCTTGCTTGTGACTTTTCCCTTAATTAGGAAGCCAGAGGTATATGTCTGACACCTAACTTGGATGGAGCTGGGCAGGTTTAAAAACCCCAGGGCATCTATCAATTCAACACCCAGCTACCCCCAGCCCTAGCCAAGGTGCAGGTATGTCTGTGTGACCTTCTGCCACATCCCTTTGGCACTGAGCTTCATGGCAGCTCCCCTCCCCACCTTCCAAGGTTTTCACTTCAGTCTGATGAATTCCTGTGATGGTTTTGGATGGGGTAGAGTTAATTTTCTTCACAGTAGCTGGTAAGGGGCTATGGCTTGGATTTGTGCTGTAACAGGTTGATAGTTCAAGGGTGTTTTAGCCATTGCTGAGCAATGCTTACACAAAATTAAGGTTTTTTCTGCTCCTCATGTCACCCCACCAGTGAGGAGGCTGAGTGTGCAGAAGGAGCTGGGAGGGGACACAGCCAGGAGAGCTGGCCCCAGCTGACCAGAAGGGTATTCCAGCCCATATGGGATCACGCTGAGCAGTAAGAGCCAGGGGATGAGGCAGGAAGGGGGGGAAGTTCAGGGTGATGGTATTTGTCTTCCCAAGTCACTGTTAGGTGTGATGGATCCCAGTTTTCTTGGGGATGGCTGAACACCTGCCTGCCCCTGGGAAGTGGTGAATGAATTCCTTGTTTTGCTTTGCTTGTGTGTGGCTTTTGCTTTACCTACTGAACTGCTTTTATCACAACTGATGAGTTTTCTCACTTTTACTCTCCCAATTGTCTTTCCCCACCCCACAGGGAGGAATGAGCGAGCGGCTGCGTGGGGCTCAGTTGCCAGCTGGGGTTTGCAGGCAGAGGGGAACAGCTGCTCCAGAGAGGTACAATAACTTACTCTGTTTCCAACTGGAGTCATCATGATTTTTTATGGCTTATTTTTAGTCTGATCAGATGTGGGAGAGGAAACGGGTAACACCATAGCAGAGATCATGACGAAAAGCAAAGCCAGGGGAGTACAGAAAGCACAGCTGAGCTCAGTCCCCCACTTGCCTGCAAAAACACAAGTTTATGACCTGGGAAAGCACAGCAGTCAAGTGTGCGTGTGCGCATGTGGGTGGTTTGTGGGGTCCTGCCAGTGCCCATTTGCTCTCCCCTCAGTGCAGATGCTCCTCCTCACTTCTGTGGGAAAAAGAACAGCGTGAAGTTTGAGGTTTGCACTTTCAGGTCCCGTGGCCTCCCCCAAAGGAGGGCTGCTGGTGTTGCTTTCAGGGGGATGACAGCCCCCAAGCAAAGCTTGGCTCTGCACCCGGAGAAATCCCACCACACAACCCACTGCTGAAGAGCAGTGTGGGGCAAATGTCTTCTGCTAGTGGAATGGCACGTGGAAAGTGGAGCCCTCCAGGTGCTCCTGGGTCCTGGAGACCTGGCAGGTGAAAGGAGGCCGTGGTCAGGGCTGGCAGCTGCTCACTGTGTTGTCCTCACACCCTGGGCTTCAGCAGTGCTTGCTGCTTCCCTGGGCATCTCAGCAGCAATCCAAGAGCTGGCCTCTTGAGAGAACACCCCTTAGTTCTCTGTGTTTTATTCCCAAAACAGAATCTTATTAGATTCTAGTGGGGGAAACACTGTTTCTGGAAAAAGTATTTTCTCTGCCAAGTACCAGGACCCTAATTAATAATGTGACTGCAACTGGAGAATAAGCTGAGTATAATGAAACCCTCAGAAGGTCTCTTCTTTCCCATTTAAGCCCTAAAACCAGGCAACATGTATCTGGGAGTTTGATCTTCTTCCTTTCCATAGCATTATCTACCATTAGTAATAATAATCTTTTAGTGATATTTTTTCCTTTCATGAGAACCCTACCACACAGAAAGACAGGTAAGCATTGTCTGTCTCCTTGAGAGACCCTGTTTGCAAGGAGGGAAAATGACATCTAAAGAAGACAGGTGACACTGAGCTCTCCAGCCTCAGCTCTACATTTGCTCACACCTCAGAAAATAATATTTCCTGGGATCTTAGAGAGCAGGGAGAGGGAGGGAGCAGTTTCACAGCTTAGTAAGAAATGGCCACAATATTCAACTCATTTTGGGGTGTCAGATGGATTTCTGCCACTACGCCCGTGCAAAGATATTCTAAATCAGGGAGTTGAGCAGCAGTGCTTGGGAGCAGACAACAGGCACTGAATGCTGCTGTAATCAATGAAGGTTTATGCAATGAGTGGCTTTTAGTAGTATTTAAATCTCAGATGTCTGTGGAAAACATCAACTCGAAGAACTTTCTGTCCTCAGTAATTTAGATTGTGTTCATTGAAACTGAACACAGAGCATCGAGTATTCTCAAGTTCATTTAAAGCCCATGCTAAGTTATGGCCTCAAATTCACATTTAAAGCACCAGGGAAAAGGAAACTTGACTTCCAAATAGTGATTGTAAGCTCTAGTTTTAAAGGTAGTAATGAAATACCCATGGAGGGGAACTGTGCATTATTGGTTTCAGACGTACTCCTTGGCTTGGAGAAAAACAAAAGCAAAAGTTGGGAAAGCCATTACAGGAGGGATTGGTTCCAGTTTGTCAAGGTTACACAAGTCTCACCCGGACTGCTTTCGTTCTCCAGTAGGCTAAGTGCTTATCTTAAACATGAGGGAGGCTCTTCATGTGCAGCAGCCACTCAGGCAACAGCAAAGATCCAGTAAGGGTCTTAAAACACAAAAAACCAAAACCCAAAGAAACACAGTCCTAAGTCCACACAGAAATAAGACTTTTTTCTTTTATCTGACTTGATTTGTGGAAATAATGTTTGTAATACTATAATTTTTCCTTCAGAGAAGAATGAAGCAGCCTACAGGAAAGATGGAGAGAAGCTGTTTACAAGGGCCTGGAGTGACAGGACAAGGGGGGATGGCTTCACAATGAGAGAGAGTAGGTTTAGATTAGGTGTTAGGAAGAAATTGTTTACTGTGAGGGTGGTGAGCCACAGGAACAGGTTGCCCAGAGAAGCTGTGGATGCCCCATCCCTGGAAGTGTTCAAGGCCAGGATGAACAGTGCTTGGAGCACCCTAGTCTAGTGGAAGGTGTCCCTGCCCCATGGGAGGGGGGGTTGGAACAAGATGGTCTCTAAGGTCCCTTCCAACTCAGGCCATCCTATGATTCTATGAATTTCCTTCTACAGACTCCAGCTCGCCATCTGTGTTTTCTTTTCCCTTGCACAGTCTGAATTTACTTTTCCTGAGGATTGATGAGCACAAAGACCAAATAGCACAGTGCAGGGGGATCTGGCAAGCCTCATCCTCCTGCTGGGTGAAGTACAACATCTCACTGTACGTGATGGCAAACTCCATGTTTTGATAGATTTAGGTGTTAAGTGCCAGTTTAAATGGTGGCACAGAGTTTCAAGCATCTACAACCTACTGGAAATCACTGAGTGCCCAAGTCTCTTTGTGCTAAATCTCAGGCTCCTAGTCAGAGAAGTCTGGCCTTTCCATACAATTCTAAAACTTGTAATTCTTTGTGCATTTTTAAAATTGGGTTTTTTTAATGTTTGTTATGCCAACAGCCGATGTGGAAGCCCAGCCTGCAGCTGTTTGTACCTGCAGCAGTACCTTCAGCTGAGCTTCACAGCCTTCTGGAAGGTCCACAGTGTCTGGTGCTGCGTAGGATGGTTTGATACAGTCTCTCAGTCAGTTTGGATGTCTTTCTGCTCTGTGTCTGAATGCCTGGACCACTCCTTAGGCTGATGCCCTGGGTATGAGTGGCCCACAGCACCCACACTTCATGGCTCCCTGCAGCACATCCTGGTATTGGCTCTTCAAAGGGATTTTGCAGTTAAACTGCTGTAGATCCCTTGGGACTGATGTTGGCTCCCTGCAGCATGAGCTGGCCCTTCCCAGCACCCCACCTCCTCCATATCCCTGTGTTTCAGCTTTCCACTTTGGTTACGCTGGGGTTTGAATGCACAGGTAAAGCTGACAGAAGATACGAAACCCAAACATTCCTTACAGTGGCAGGCACAGAAACAAAACTCACCTCTTTGCAGGAAGGCTTTTGCCATCTTGCTTCAACCTGCCATTAAACTGGACCTCCTCTTGCTAGAGGATGCCTCCCTGCCCCTAGGGCTGTAAACCTTGAGGGATCAAAAATCATGAGCTAGATTCTCTCAAGAGGATCAAAGTGAAAAGGCTGCAGTCTTAGATTATTCAAAAAAACCAGCAAAGTGTGCCTTGGTTTTCTTCAGCTGATCTCACCTTGTTTTGCATTGTTTGTGGATCAACTTTATTTAAACCCCAACATTTAACCCCTCCAGAAATTAACACCTCACCTTGCCTGCTCAAGTAGGGAATCTGCACATGCTGAAGACAAGGGAAATCCATACCATGCAGCAGTTTGGACTTTCTTCTCTGCCACAGCCTCATCTCTCCCCTGTACTTGCTCGTGTATAAGTGTTTTTGTATATGAAGATGGAGGTATATTCTTTATGCACCAACTGAGAAATTATTTTTCAATACATATTTATGTGAACCACAAACATATTTAAATGTAAAGTTGTCATTACAGTGTCAGCCATCTCTCTAACTGCTGGAAAACCCCTAACCTAAGTAGTGCTTTTTATAACTCAACACATTAATTATATTTAGCATCCTTAATTATCTCTTTTCCATAGTCGACTCTAATAAATTCCAAACATTTAAAAATAATTTTCAATAATGCTGCTTTCTTTGCATATTTTCAATCAACTGCACAAATATCTAAATTAGCTGGTGATTATACGACATTTGGTTTACTTTAAAAACTGGTAATTAATTGCCCAATGCAACATTTTCTTTTTTAGTCTCCATTGTCCCTCTCCCTCACAGCCCTGGGACTGGGATGGGGTCCCAGCTTTCCTTTGCCCACTGTCTCCCCACTCTGGCTGCCTGGGATCTACAAGTGAAAATAGAAATAATGAGCAGCAATATGTTTAAGACTCAGACATACACATATATACAAGCCTTTTCCACTTATACACACTGTCAACAGTCATTCTAATTGACAAATTGACCAAAAGGTTGTCTTTTTAATTGAGAATTTTCACTAAAAATGTCTTTGAATTTTTTGCATATTCTGTTGTAATATTGTCTTTAAATAAACTGTAATTTACCATAGTTTCTTCTTTTTTTAAAAATTAAAAATGAATATATTAGTTTGGTTTATGTTTGTTTTGCTATTTTTCTTTTAAGATTGACCCTCTCAGATGTATTTTAACTTGAAAACCTCAGCAGATCTATATATGTTTTATTAACAGTTCTTGTGATGCTCAAAAATTTTCAGTGAAATAAAATTCCACCCAGTAGAAAACTATTGGGAAGAAGAATAGCATCCCACTTACATTAAAAGAATAAGTAATTTTTTATATGTGACCATTTTTTTAGGTAATAAGCTGTTTTTTGTTGTGGATTTTTTGGTGGGAGGGAGACAGAGGATTGAAGGAGTCAGAAGAGTAAGAGGACTAGGAATGTGCAGGGGGAACTTTTCAAAGAAAAGGGGAGAGAACATCAGAAGGAAATGATAATACTCAGCTGATTTTCATTGATAACTTAATTTCTCCTTCTGCTTTAGTGGTGCACATAGCACAGCACAGCTGCATAAAGCATCCACAAATAAAGACTCCCCATAGAGAAAACAGGTGATGCTACTGAGAGTCCTCAGAGAAATAAAACAATGGCATGAAGAAGGGAAAAAATCTGTGTAATTTCTTTCTAAAAGTAAGAATGAACAACTCATTTTGGACAGTTCCACATTTGTTAGAGAGAACATCTCTTCCTGAATAACCACTGGGGCTTTTTTCTAGAGGACTTTCTGCAGCAATTTGCCCAGTCAGGTTCCACCTTACTACCTAGATATCCTTTTTGTGCTTGCTTAATGTATGGATTTAGTAGCATTTCCTGATGGGACAGGGATGAGGAATTACAAGTTGAGTGTGAGCTCTGATACATCCTGTTGTGTGCTGGGCAGATGGGACCCTTATCGCCCGTTCACCTTTGTAAAACACTTTGACAACTTGGGATGAAAAAGCAGTGCTTTTATTTGGAGATTGCTCTATGCTGGCTCTGTGGCAGAAAAAAAAAAAGGTGATAATAAAACAGGGACTGAGTTTGCCCTTGGGGTAGTCAAAAGAAGATGAACATTTGAAGATAGTTGAAGAAATATTTTCTGGCAGATCATCTCATGTGAAAGAAGGGAAGTGGAAGCAAAGAGGAAATATGCCTAACAGGAACAGAATAGAGATTCGTGTCTTGGGACTTTCTTTTCTGTGCCAGGACTTCTGTGATGCAGGTCTCTCCCTTCTTACCATCCTTTAAATTGCTCCGTACTGGGGATTGCTTACTGTTATTGAAGACTCTCACAAGGGTATGCCTGAGCAAACTCTCTCAAAAACTGACAGGCCAGAAAGCCTCTCTGGGTCCTGTGAGTGGTGAACTTGGAGCAATGCTGAAGAGAGCCAAGAGCCAGAGAACAGTGGAAATTGAGCCACACATGGAGGCAGATGAGGGGAAAACAAAGCCTCTCAAATATTGTCTCAGCATCTGTCTCCTGTGGCAGCAAAGAGGCAAGTAACAGATAGGAAAAATCATGACATACTGGAAAATTCAGTATAGATACTTTTGTGGAAGAGGATTAGGCAAGCTGGTGATCAGAAAGAGAACACCAATCCTGACATAACTGTGCACAGTCATATTTCTACTGAAAGGACTTGAAAGTAAAAGTAAAGGACAGAGCATCTACTCTTGAAAAAAAAGCTATTTAATCTCTGTAAGCAGAAAGAAAATACAGTGTCAAGAAATCCTTAAGCTTGTTCATTACTATGAGAAAAACAATAGCCCCATTTTACAGAGATGTAAGCTATTTGCCAATGGAATTGAGTTTCTTGCTGTCATCACACAGTAGATCTAACTCATACCGGCATGGATCACATCAGGTCATTCACCTGTCAATTTGTGTGTCAGCTACCATGAAAATACTTTGATTACAAAGAAGGACTGTAGAATTTACTCAGCAGAAGATGATTGCCACTACTCATGACATCCTTCTCGAGCCAGTCCATGGCAACATTAATATGTCCAGGCAAGGTGTTCCCAGAGCTGGCATGTGAAATCTTTATTCACAGTCTGCAAAAGAGATTCTAAAAACTCAGATTGTATCCCAGAGTTACCTTGTTTTGTATCCCCCTCATGAAGGAACCTGTGGGTACACCATCTGTGCTTTTCATATTGTGTGGCTACTGATGTCTGCACAAAGTGGGCAATGGTGGGAATATTATTTTCTGGGTCTTTCACTGTTTTCCTTGTGTTTTGAACTCATTCTACACTGTGTTAATGGCAAGATACAAGGCAGCAGAGACCTAGACCAGCTGACTACCTGTTCATGTAAGTGCATCTCCACATGCTGCTTTTTCTGCCTCTGATTCCTATAAAGTGTTTTTTCCCTGAGAGATTATATTTTAAGTTGTGTTATAAAGCCAGTGCACATTTCCCCAGTACCCATGTTATTTGCACTGGATTGCAGCTATAGAGAAAACTCAAAAGGTAGATGTGCAACTAAACAATTCAGACGAGACACAGACCACCACAAAATATATTATTAAGTAAAACGATGTTTGATTTGTAGCTGTGAGACCAACCCCTTTTGACATTCAAGGGAGCACAGCTATGGGCTGTCTTGAAAGCCTCCACACATCGATAGTTTTTCTGTTGCTAGGAGGAAGGGTTTTGAAGTGGGAGGAGAAGCAGAGACCCTCTAGTCAACAGAAGGATCCTCATGTAAGGGTCAAGAGGGAGCAGAACTCAGAGAGAGAAGAATATTCAGCTGACCATACTGTACTATTCTCTATTCACTTTAATACCTACACTTAATGATGTGCTTTAAAGCTAAACCTCAGGAAAGTCAGGAGTTTTTTTCTCATGGTGACATCCCATGTAGGCGGAATCTCTCGAGTTCTCCCTTTAAAATAGAAATATGAATAAAGACTTGCCTTGGAGAAATTTCCTCTGGATTTGAGCTTGTTGGTGTGTTGTTTACTCAAATGATTTATGGACTGGAGATTAGTGAAGTCATAGCAACACAGAAATTGCCAAGTGAAAATAAAAACAGCCCTGTGTATCCTTATTGAACATAATCAAGGAAGCAGCTGACAAACAGGGCCTTTTTTTCCTGTTACGCAGAGACTTAGTATGAGACAAAGCTGATTTTCGCCTTTCAAAACTCTTTGAGCAGTGTCCGGCATTCTAATAACTGTCATGATAAATTTGACTTCACTAAATAAAGGGGTAATTTTTATCTTGCCATACCTTATATATAACCCTCACAGACTTATTTCCTTCTGGAGAAATTACCACGTCCTTCTAGGAGGCAAGGGCTGGGAAAAGACTCATTCGCAGAACTGCAAGACTTGCTCTTAAGTCACACATGATGAGATTTTTCTTTCAGTAAATCTAGTGTAGAGCCAGAGGTCTGAGCTGAGCTCATTCCCTGGCACCTCTGAAGACCACAGAGAGGACTTGTGCACCTCTGAGCAGGGGCAGCATCAGCATCTTTTGATATGTTCATGAGTGGCCTTGTGAGAGAGCAGCAAGGCTTTGGGATCACTTAGACTATGGTGGAATTATTTATTCGCTTGTATACAAAGAGAGACTCCCTTTACTTAAATCCTGTTCAGACAAGGTAGGTAAGTAGAGAGGAATGAAGAGTGTCTATGGGCCTGGAAACCAGAGGAAGAATAGATAATGGCACCTATGAAAGCTGCCAAACTCTAGCCTAGTGCAAGATCAGGGGAGACGTATGTCAGGACCAGTGAGAAGAGCAATTTGTTGAAGTGGCAATTTAGGGGCAGAAAGATCAGTCCTGAGAACTAAATTGAAAATGTACATCAATATCTTGCTGGTCCTTCTATATGTAGCTGAGTAAAAGCACATCACCTGAAAAGGGGAGAGGAAGGACATTACTTTCAACAGGTTCAGGGTCTACAAAGATTTCTTCAAGACAGACAAATGCAGTGGTACTTTGGGGGGACTGTCAGAGCTTCAAAGTCAAGAATCCAGTTGAAAGTTGCCTGTAGGCTGTCAAAGACAAAACAGCAGTCCTTGTGGGGATGCACATAGCAGATCACCAAGAAGATGGCAATCTGGCAGATGTGCTGGTAGGAAGCAGAGGCGAGTGCCCAGACCGAGCTGTATTCAGATGGGTCGCCTTGCATGTCTTAAAATCACCATTGTAGAAAGCAATCAGAAGAGCTTTCCCCTGCTTTGTAAGCCTCCATATGAGCTAACAGGTCCTCTGATGTGAGGCTCTTGTGGCAGTGGATTATCCCCGCTCTGATCCTTCAGAGCTGCCTGGCAGACAGTTGTCTCCTCCATTAAACGCAGCACTCCTGACCCCATTAGGCCGTGTGCAGCAGAAGCTGATGTGGATAAGCGCTGTCCCAGACAGGTTACTGGGTGTTCACTTCCCACCACCCAGCATTTCCCTGTCTCACACTGTGGTTGTTTTGGTCTCACTGCCTCGCTGTAGGTGGAGCTCTGCCAGGACGGCTCAGAGAAGTGACACTGCCTTTACCCAGTTCTTACTGTAACAAGAAAGAATAACATCTTCTTTACTCAGCGCTGATGCAGTGGAATACTGCCAAACCCCTGGAAAGCCTCCAAATCAGCACATTTCTCCTTCCCATTAAAAAACTAATGCAGTACTACCAAAACAGAAAGCACTGGTGACAAAAACATATTTTTCCCACAATCTGAGATCCCAATTTACATGTAAAATAAACATTGAATACAGATCTAATTCACTTTTTACATCTTCTGACGGTGTATAATAGGAAAAACACCTCTTTTAAAGTAAACTAGAAAAAAAGGCAGACTTTCATGCTCTGAATTAAGATCTCAGCTCACAATTTTGGCTTTCTCGGCACACAGCACTAGTTTAGTTCCTAATTTCCTCTCAAGTGACTTAATGGTACTATATTGCTTAATTATAGCAGTTGCAAACTCCATCCTCTAAGAAGTATCACTGGGACCCAAACATCTGCAAGATTTTGAAGGAGGAAGATACCACATAAAATACCCATTTTTGTATTATTTTGTGGTTTTTAGTCCATCACAGATAGCATAGCTACTAAGCAGATGGAACAAGGCATCATTTAAATAAGAATTAATGGTAAGGAAATACAGAACATTAAGTTACAGAAACTCTCTCTTCTCTGAAGACTCAGGCTACAGAAGATATGCATATAACATAAGGTTTTAAACAGTAAAATACAGCTGGACCAGAGATCCTAAAGGTGGCCTATGTCTACCAGATCATCCTAGCCCACTCCTCCTCTGGACAGTAAGCATTGTTCTCAGCTGCTTATTTACTGCTGTTTTGCCACGTCTTCTTTTATATGTCCCAAGCAGAATTCCCCTCAACACAAAACTGGTTTTGATGAGAACAAATCAGAGATCACTATGAGGAAATAGCATTTGCCTGATCAGAGTCTCCACGATGTTTGAAACCTTAAAGCCTGATGAGTAGGAAGAAATTTCAAAATGCTTTAATGTAGTTGTTACAGCTGTTGCTATAGAAACAATTTCCTGGGCACCCATACACCCTGTGCCTCTGTCTCACTTGGTCCCTGGCCACCCAGGGAAAGAGGGCCTGTGGGGCTGGGAACAGAGAATGTGGGGGAACTCATCAGAGGTACTACAAGACCCTATTGTTTCATATGGCCTTCTCTGGAAAAGGTGTTTAAAAACAGACAACTGGGGAGGGCCGGTCAATTACCAATGGAAGAGAGGAAAAGAAACATCAAGATCCAGAGAACTAAATTAATCCTGAATCAGCTCCAGTGAACAAAGGAGATGCAAAGGAATTCGTGTTTTGCTGTCTGAAGAGCTTGGTCTGTGTGACCCATCTGCTCAGATGTTTCCTAAAGGCATCAGTTTTTTTGAACTTCATTTTGAAAAATGTTAACATTGACCTTAAGAGTTTTGTCTGCACTTCCTGAAAGTGATAAATAGCAGCTAAAGAAGTCTTCAATTTTCTTGAGTTTGTTCTGACTTTTGGAATAGTTGGATGACAAATTCATGGAAGAACAAGAGAAAGGATGTTGGTGATGGCGAAAAAACTTAGCCCAAGGCATTTCCAGAACTTTGTCTCTCCTTGCTGTGTGTTTCATCAAATTATTAAAATGTTAAAGCTGAGCAGGTAGTGCTTCCTTTTCCCATCATCTTCCGCAAGCACAGTGTTTAAGTGGCCTATTTTGAAGCTTTTTTTGTCTAAGCTGTGGGTATGCAATTGCAGCAAGGTCAATGAGAGGTCAGGCAATGCCAGTCAGCCAGGAGGTCAGGCGATTTCTTTTCTGTTCCCTGGAAAGAAAATACTTACCTCTCAGCAATCACATTTCTTGTGGGAAGGAAGAGGAATCTGAATGGGGAATTAGAATTTATGCATGCAGCTCCTATTAATTGTTAGGTTGGGTTGTGGGTATTAAAATTTTCCAAGACTGTTTAAAAAGTGCACATTGCCGTCAATACGGCAGCAGCACAATTCTCCCCTTTCAAAATGCAAAAATGTCACAAATAAACAAAAATCCCCCAAAATAGCTGATGACATCTAACCCCAGTTGGTCTTCTGCTTTGCCAAAATTGTCAGCTAGACATAAGGAGCCTGTTGCTGCTGGTGCCTCTGTGTTGGTCTTTTTGCCTCCCCTCTTCTCTCCAAAGACTTTCCCTGGAACAGCAAACTGTTAGCATAAGACATATTGAATAACTGTCTTCTGAAAAACAGTTTCAATTCTCTTTCACTCCTTAAGAAAACTCACTATAGTGAGGAACTTACATGCTGCCCATTGCATTTTTTAATGAAGACACTTAAATGTTCTCAGCATTCTTCAGAACTGGGCTTCTCCTGGAAGGAATTTAAGATTAATCTGCCTTCATGAGAAAATATTCTTACATATCATTGATGAACTCTTTAATAGAAGTTTGCTACCTTCTTTTTGCACGTGTCCTTCAGGCATCGTGACTGTTTTTCCTGGCGGCTTTGAAAGGACAAGGGGAAAGCTTTGGTTTATAGACTTCCGGTTGAATATTGAGAACCACCAGAAGAGCTAAGAAGGATTTTAGGTTGAATCTACTTTATTCACTAAACTATGCTATTTCTGTTTGATCTCAAAGCTGAGATTGAATGAACGAAGCAAGCTGAACATGTCTGAACTTTTTAAAGACCTGTAAGTCAAATGTCTACCAACTTCCAGCAGAGTTCTTTCAAGAATCTTGGAAGTGAGCATGGCATCCTCTCTTTCTTAGATTGCGTGCTTTTTCTGGAGATTGTTCAAAATCATAGTAATTACTTATTATTGTCACTTTTAATCCTATTAAAGTGAGAGGAAGAGTGTGTTACTTGCCTCTAGGCTTTTTGCAAAAGTAGTCTGGCATTTTTATGTGGTCTCTCTTGAAAGTCAAGCAAGTGGCATCCTGCAATGTGCCTTAGTATAAAAAGGGTTGTATAAAGCATGAAATATTAAATGTGAATTTCTAGGTTTTCACACTTTCATTCCACTTGATACATAAGGACAAGAATAAATGTCTTCCTCATTTTTTTCTAGAGATCACCTTGGTGGGCTAAAGGAGAACACTTCAAAACAATCAGATTTATCAACCTTTAATTTAGACACTGAATAACAGAGATCCTTTCCCCTAGACAATTTTGGATATGGTAAAGAGATTCTATAAAAAAGAAGTAATAGCTTTAAATCCTCTAAGTAGAAGTATGCTACCCTCATTTTTTCAGGTTTAGTTTCTGTCAAGTTTCTGACAGAAATACCAGCTCTGCAGTCAGCTGCACACAATCCTGAAAAATCAAGACAGACACGGTTTACCCTTTAGAACAAAAATTTAAGAACCTTTAGCACAACCCACCTTACTAATGGTTTATAGGGATAATAGATTTCACATCATAAAAATAAATGGATTTAACCCCCTCCCTCCATTGTTTCATGTTTTCAGGTCAGTTTTTACTCTATTTCTAGCTCCCACAATAAATACATATTGAGTGCTCAGTGCACACATTTAGCATTTTTTCCCTTCTCCCATTCAGTCTCTTGCCACTGACTTTTCTTGGTTTCCAGGTTGCATTAAGGCTTTTGGCTTCATGGCTGTAGGGAGAAATCTCAGCGCAGACATGGAGCTTAGCAAGGGAGGGCTGTGAATAGAGTCAGCCAGCAATACTGACAGCAAGGCAGAGGTGGGCAGCAGGGGACAGAAGAAGCAATTGACTACTGGCAAAGCCAAGGATTAAAAACATATCATTGGGAAACAAAACCAGCAGAATATGAGATTCTCTGAAATGCTCTCTGACGTAAAATCAGAGCTCCAATAAAGACTGAAATAAAAAAGTTCTGACTTGCTCTGTTTTATGTAAAATTCCCTCTTTACCTTTCAGATGCAGATCAGGTATGGGGTGTTTCCTCTCCTTCTGTTCTTTAAAAGCCAAATTAAATCCATGGTTGTTTTATAGAGAAAATTGTAAGCTAGGGGGGTTTATAAAAAGATCCATAGAATGAAAGTTTTAGTCTTTCGACAGGGAGCTACCAGGAGTGCTGCATAGGCTCAGCTATTGCAACCTTTCTCCTGCAAAAATTTTTACTGACCTCAGCTCCAATTTTATGCTCATTACTCAGGCAAACGGCTTATTGTTTTCACTGGCAGCTATGCCCAAGTATGAAATTCAAGAGGAAGCTTTGAAACTGCAAAGGCATTGTAGAAATTGATAACTACTGGATTGATTTAAAGCAAAAGGTGGAGCAGTGACATTGCAAGGTGTCTGAGAGCTCAGGACAGCAAAGACCTCCATGGCCAGACACCTGTCCAAATGTCCCCAGGGCTGACCTGGATGTCCTGCCTAAAATGCCAGAAGATGCCTGTGACATTAACAGCTATGTGTTAAATGACTTTGCAACATGAATACAGACTGTGCACGAGTAAAATCTGCACTAAATGAGTGCCGTGGTGTTCCTGAATGTAAAACCGTGCATTGGGGCATAAGTGATTTGCATCTGAGAAGATGCGTCTGGCATAGAAAAGAATATAGTAAAGGATTGTTCAGCAGCTCCACTCGAGTTCAAGAACCCATCAGAGAGGAAAGGGCTGGGGCCAGAGTGTTCTCTGAAGCTGTAACCCCTGGATGAACAATCTTCCCAGCACTCACCGATTTTGCAAGTTTTTAAGGAGCAGCTGTTAGCAGAGATACATCTCGCTTCCTTAGCTGGCACTTGTCTTAGCCCTTCTGAAGGGAAAAAGGAGCTGCAGAGAGCAAGCTGGAGCTGTAGTGAGGCCAGAAGAGACCACTGAGCATCCTCTGGATGCCACAGGCTGCAGGGAAAGGGCTGTGCCAGGGGGAAGGTTCAAGTGAAGAATGGGGAACTGGAAAAGCTTTTAAGAGAGCACTGAAGTAGGAAAGGGAAGCAGCAACAGCAGAATAGGCACCACTATTTTCATGGCTTTTTGGTTTTTATTTCGAATCAAAAATTCCGTCACTGATCAGGCTCGTTGTCTGCCCAGGGACCACCTCAGTTCATCCACACACTGAACTAGGGGTCATGGAAAACAAGGACATGACTGGTAGAAGGGCATAAGCTGGTCCTGAAGCTCAGTTAGGTTAATTTATGGGGTGGGACTCAGTGCCTTGTGGCTGTCCAAAAAGTAGGAACAGCAGAAGTAAAACCAGGACTGGAGCTTGTGGTTGTACATCTTCTCCAGTAATGCCACTGTTAGGTGGCAGGATCAGGCTCCTTTTCATCTGTTTTTAGCTCTTTGCATTTGGCAGCACAGATTCCCTCTCCTGGCTGAGGCTCCCAAGAACTTCAGGGTGGTGCAGGGGAGTACTGGTGGGAAATTGGGGTGACAGAAAACCCAGTGCTTTTGAGAAAATTGTCCAGTTTTAGCAGGGAAATGTGATAAAACAGTTGTTTTTTGCAGGAATGTGTCAAGGCTGTAGCATGGCATTTTCCCATGGGGGGAGAGCAGTTCCATAGCTCTGAATAGTTGTACCCAGGAGCAAGGAGCAATACCTGCCTCAAGTATCCTGGCCTATCTCTTCAACTGAAACAGCTTCTTCCTTTATCTCCAGCAGCTTTCTAAAAGCTGCATTTCACCTACAGATGTTGCTTTAAAGAACTATTATTGTACAAAAACCTTTAGAAGAGGAGGATCTTTTCCTCTGTACCACAGATCAAAGAATCATAGAATAGTTTGGGAAGGGACCTTTAAAGACCATCTAGTTCAATTTCCCTGCAATGAGCACGACATCTTCAACTAGATCAGGGTGCTCAAAGCCCCATGCAACCTGACTTGGAATGTTTCCAGGGATAGAGCATCCACCACCTCTCTGTGCAACCCGTTCCAGTGTTTTACCATCCTCATTGTAAAAATCTTCCTCCTCATATCTAATCTAAGTTGATCCTCATTTAGTTCCAAACCATTACCCCTCGTTCTACCACAACAGGCCTTGCTAAATACAGACCAGATGGCTTCTCTTGGGTTCACGTGTTCACCTGCAGTGTGTTGGGTGAGGCACCTGCCTTCTCCGCTGTCCAGTGCCAGCTGCACATCCTTTGGGGTAATGCAGAGAAGGGTGTGAGTGGGCTGAGGGATCCAGCCAGCTAGCACCAACCAGTGGGGCAGGATTGGGAATGGGGCACAGGGTAATGCACCTCCTCCATGAGCTGGGCAAGGGGAGACCATTACCACTTCTGTGTGCAGAAGGTGGGAAAAAAAGCAGATGTATACAGAGACACCAGCTGCAGGGAGGTACTCCACTTCTGCAGTTGTTGTGGATATCCTACTTTTCCCATTTTTTCCATTGATTTTAGAAAAAAATCAAAAGATAGGAGTTAAAGGAAAAATGTTGTAAATAAATACTCTGTCTTTTGTTGAGTGAACTCAGACTTGCTTTTACTCTTATTCCTCTATTCTGAGCTTACCATCAAGCCTAACAAGACTACAAGTGCTGCCCACTGCAGTAGCAGATTAAGTGATTTGGGGTTTATCACTGCAAAAACCTATCAGTTACCAGGCCACATTGCCCTTGGTGGGACAGTGATTTCCTCTTTCATCATAAGGCAATTGGTTTTTTTACTGGTGACTGCTGCTATTTACTCCCTAATAATCTGTTTATGGGCTGCTGGACAACTGGGAAGAATGTAGAAACCAGCAAAATGTGTAAATGTTTAAGATGACCAACAACACTGTCTTTACAAAACTCCTACTTAAAAGTTTGCAGTGTTTGTTTGTTCTTTCTGTCCTTCCTAGACATCAATTTTCTCCCACAAGCTCTTGATTTTATTTTCTGTAAGCTTTGATGTACTTTTGTGAGCACCTACCACTGCTTCTTAGACCTTAGCTTCTTAACTAAAGCCATTTATTGATATAGTACATCTCTCAGTGAAGTAGTACATCAATAAATTAAAGATTAGTTCAGTGTGTCAGCTCTCCCAGAGCATCCTGGGAAGAATTTGCCACTCCAGAAGACTGTGGAGGCCACACAACATCCTCACACAGGCAAGATAATAACTCTGGGAGATTTAAGCTTTCGCTCCACGACATCTCCTCCTGCTAAATATTTTTGAAAGTCACCTTTTAAACTAACCAATGGATTCTGTGTGCTACTGAACAAACAGGTGGCATTAAGTTTGTATACTATATAGAGAGGTGTCCAAACCAATTTTCAGCTGTCTCTTACCACATTTTGTTTTTCCTGCTCTCTGATCTGATTTTATGCAGGCTACTCGTAGCGATAAACAGTTTTGTCCTGTATTTATATGCATCATGTTCCCTGTGTGACTCAAGCTCCTACTGCACTCCTGACAAATGTGCCTGCAAAGTTTCATTGCACCTAATTGTTTGCAAAGACATGGACTGAGGTGCATTGCTGTTGAAGAGGATGTCATCAGGCTTATATTAACCATTTATGTGAGATACTTAAAAGTTCTTTGTTGCTATTTTTGCACTGGCACTCCTGCTTTCCTTGGCGTTTATTTCAGGATTTTGCACTATTTACTTGTTAAATTTTATGCCTTGACCTTGCAGTCAATTTATAAGATTATACTTCAGACAAGATTTCAAAATGGAAGGCCAAAAAGTAGAGATCAGAGCTAATATTTGCATTCCTAGACAGATGCTTTAGGTACAAATGTTCTGATAGCAGAGCAATTCCCATTAATTTGATTTTGGAGGTGCAGGGCAGTTTTAATTTCTGCAGATGAAAAAATCTCACATTTTGGTGCCCCACCGAAGCCTTGGCTTCAGTCCTTCCAGCATGAAAATGTCACCTCGTTGTTTGAACACATACCCACTTTTTTGTGCATCCCTTGATGAAAATGGACATGGGATGGCAAACTAGAAGTGTTTTGGGCACACAAAAACCTTGGTTAGAAGAAAAATGGTGCCCATTGGTTCTCCCTGGTATTTTGAACCAGTTGCTTGAGGAACATGACTTTTTCTCTGTTTTCTGCCTGCTGGAGAGACAATACAGATTTCTTCTGAGGCAGCACTAGGATAGTGGCAAGTATAATGAGAGACCAGGGCTTAGCTGTGTTAGGTGTTATTATAAGAGGGTGTTTGTGGTTTGGGGGAGGTTTTCATAAGTTGTTCCCTTCTACTATGAATTACTGGTGGTGAGCTAGTAAGCAGTCACCAAAGTCTCTTGGCTGGGTACAGGAAACATTTGAAACAGAGGAATGAATGACTTGCAGTAGATAGGTCTTGTTAATGAACATTTTGCTGTGCACAGACACCCATGTTAACATATGAATGTGGCCATTTGTATGAAGAGTAGTCCTTCTCCAAACCTTCACAGGAAACAAAATCCTGTTTGCGCAAGGGTTCGTGCATAATGAAAATAAACAGGGACATGAAGAGGGCACTTAGACACCATGGTGATGGTATAGGATAATGGTACATACATGGCCAGGTAGCTTTACACAGCAATTGGAAATGAATGAATGAATGATTCTTGATAAACCCTTCCCAAAAACCTTTCCCGAATGCCTAGCTCAGAGCATACAAGAGAAAACCTCTAAGGTCATCTTAGAAAAAGCTCTGGAGCTATTTAAATATTTTGTTGCAAAATCATTAGCAGAAATACATCATTCAGGGTTGGAGCCCTTGGGAGCTATATGTTCTGGTGAAACTTTGGACTCTAAGGACTGTTATTATCTGTATTGCTTGTCAAAAGCAACCTGATGATGACCAGAGTGCCTTGGAGGATGGAAGCCCTACATGCCCAAGCACATGGTACCACAAAGTTTTTGAGTCAGTCATAGTGACTGAGGTTGTTGTACTAATCCTCAGCTGCTGTGGACTGCTGGAGTCTTAGGGATCAGCAACAAAGAAGAAGTGGTTGTATTAATTGCCTAGCTGGCATTCAGCAATTTCCAGGTTTTCTCCCATTGCTAATGGACAAACTAGCAGAAAAATACTTAAAACGGATGAGGCTTTTGCAAATTATGTTTCTGTTACCCCTGCACACAGAAGAGAAATACCTGATGCCATCCTACTTGTCCCAGGAGGTAGGTAGTTGTGCACTCAGCTCTGGTGGGATGAAACAAATTCATCTCAGGTCCAGGGGGGAGTTTGCCTTGTGAAATTACCTAAATTTGTAGATAATCTTCATCTGGTTGAGACTTCTCTGAGCTAAATTTCTCAGCTGAAAATGAGTATACTCACACTGAGAGTGTAGTAGATACTTTGGTCTAAGTCTCCAGGCATATGTTCTTGGTGTGTCCCTGGTGTCATGCCAAGGAATGAATGAAAACCCCTATGTGTGACCCCAGCAACATGTGCTGTACATTCCCTTTGTAGACAAGAAAGGAATCAGGGAACTGTTAATATCTGCCTCTCAGAGAATTACCTGTATTAGCCCTTAACTAGAGATGTTTAACTCTGCAGTTTCCCAAAGAATACGACGAAGAACAGTACTCGGACCTCTGTTTCAGCAAAGCTGGAGTGCAGGAAAAATGGGTAGCAATAGTTACATGCAGTGCTGACTCTTCTGCCACTGTGCAACTGTTTGCTAAAGACATCTTGTATGTATTCACACCCCTAATTACAGAATTAGGATGTAGACATTTATATGTGAGGCTTTGGAGATTTATCCAAGTAGATACTTCTGCTGTGTAGTTAAACATGTAGTAGTTACCAGTTACTGGGAACTTTACCCTAAACAGGCCATTGGTGAGCTTTTGTTAAAGCAAAAAGTAAAATGTAAAATGTCAAGCAACCACCTCTGACTGACACTTGGGAAACTGAGTTGCTGCTGATTAGTATCCCATTTACAATTAAAATCTGGACTCCTTTCCTAATTTTTGTTGACGTGCTGTTGGTCTGTGAACTCCTAGTAGACAACCTGGATTTTTAAATAGGCCTTGCTTTGACTTCCAATTACCATACAATTAACAATTCCAACAATGCTGCCTTTTAATTTCACTGCTTGTATTCATTTTCCTGTGTGCTCTTAATTGCCATGCTGGCATGTCACTTGTAGACTCTGGTTTAGTACATCAGATGTCTGTATTTCTATTTAAGACCCAGAAGTAGCTAGTTTATGTATCTATATTGGATCTATTCTTGCTTCTGAACAAAGGAAAACTCTACATAGCTTCACAAGCTACTCTTCCCTTTCCTTAGTCAGCTGCGTTTACTTGGAAATACCATGCTGTGATTTAATCACGGTGGTTTTGGGGCAGAAACACCCTCCTGTGGGAGTCTGTGCCAAAGGTCCCAGGATGCTGAGCTGGGCCCCATAGGCGGAGCTGTGCCCTCGTGGGTGAAACTGCTCAGGTGTCTCAGTCTGTGGTGTGCAGCTCTTGACTGACCCCTTCTGCATCTCTGGGAACAAAAGGTTTAAAAATCTCACAGACCCCATTGTCTGTTCCTCCAAGAAATGCAACAAGAAGGAAAATGGCCAATTGCAGTGGAAGCCAGTAAATTTTTCAGGACTTTCAGGCTCTTAGAAGAGTCTGGCCCTTCATGTTTGATACTGTTCTAAGAGCCTCAAGACTTTGAAAACCGATGGGGTCCTAGGAAAGCCATGGGGACATGGAGATGAGTCGGAAGGAACAATGCCTCATGGAGACCTGCACTACCTCTGATGCTGCCCAGCAGCACCCTGTCTCTGCAACGGAGATATCCCATATGAGGCAAACAGCTTGCTGGTTGTTTGCCTCATGTGAGATACGGTTTGGGAACAGATGTCTGGTAGAAAAAAAAATGGGACAGGACCCTGGAAAATGTTACAATGTTGCTTCTTCATTTTAAGAAAAGAATGATGTTAAATTGTTGTCTATCACCACCCAGCTTTGCACTAAATGATCCAAGGGATCCCTTCAGCCCAGTGTTTCCATGAGCTGCAAGAACAGTCAAAATCCACTGTGGAGAGTGTTTCACTTATGATTCATTTGGGTTTGTTTATTGCTGCATTTTCCCAGGTTGATGCTATGTTACTTTTTTCCCTAATGCTGTTCTTGCTTCATACAAATACTCAGAGCTTTAAAGAAGAGAAGTATTACCTATTAGTGTGCTCAAAAAAGGTATTTAGCAATCCTAGGTGCTTAAAACGGTAATTTGACTGGTATTTAATGGGTGGATGCTTAGACTGGTAATGTTTGTTTATTTTACAAGACTTCCCCAGTAAACCTACCCTTCTTGCTGCTGCTAATCCCTAGCAGAAGGGATACGGGAAGATTACAAAAACTGCCAATAATTTTCAGGACCAAAATTCAGTCTCCTGGTACCTCCCTGATCTCTTCATTGCTTTGTTCCAGCAAAAGGCCCTTGGTAGCCAGAAGGACAGTGGTTCCTGAAAGGAATTTCAAAAAGTGCATAAAGTTGATATCTGCTTAGAAGTAATACAAAACAGGAGCATCTGCCAGAGACAGGAGCATGTTGCAGGCTTAGTAAAACAGCAGGGGAACCTGCTGTTGACCAGATTTGTCCATATCAGTGCAGGTGTCTCTGCAGTTAATAAGAATTACTATTTACACTTGTTTTCAGAGATTTGGAGACATGGGGATAATATAGATAGCCTGTAAGTCATAAAGAGCAAGTAGATACGACACATGTTCCCATTAATGTATAGTGTTACTCCTTGGAGTTTGTGATATTGAGACATTACGAAGTATGGTATGAAATACAGATGGCTCTGAATCTTGACTGTATTTGTTTAATTACAGCAGAATATATTCTGAGATCGATTTTTATCCTGGCTTCAAGATGAGAAAAAGGATGAACAAAGTTATATGTAAACTGAATGTGTTCAGAATTACCGGGACATGGCAGCTGGATGTAAATGGGATTTACTGTTTATCTTCAGAAAAAAACCCAAAGTGAATGTTTATGCATAAGCAATAATTTTTCTTTGACAAACTGTGTTCTGATTAGTCAATAGATGCACAGCCATTTTTTTGTTGGTGCAAATGGGTCTCCCTCTGTGCGTGTTGGCACCACAGAGGCAGATGCAAGGCTCCCTGATGTGTCTGCCTGGCTGCTCTGGCCCTGAAGGGAGAAACCAGAGCAAGGTTTTGGGATGTAATAAGGGGAAACCCCTCAAAAGAGGATCTTACTGATCTTGCTGCTACTTGGAACCCAAAGAAGTCAGGCAACAGCTACAGGGTTTAGGATTGGATATTTTGCTTTTTTTTCTTTTACCTCTTGCCAGCAGTAGCTTCGCCCTGTATGTCCTCACCATCCTGGCTTTGCTGGCCTCTGATACAGGCAAAGTTGCAGTCATGGCTGGACAGTACAGAAGTGGATATATTAGAGCATCTGCACACATCTGCCTCCTACTGTGCTGGGGTAAAAAAAACTGCCAAAAAAAACAACAAAAAGACATGGTCAGATGTGTCCAGTTTCTGTGAAGAAATAAGCCATAGTGACTACTTTCCTTTGGCTCCCAAGTATAAAATAGGATCACTTCTACTAAATAGCACCCTTTGTGGCAGGCTGGCTGCATTCTTGTTCTCCAACATAAATTGTTATTGTTCTTCACAATATCAGGTGGGAGCAAGATAAAAACCTTCCTTCTGGAAAACTGTATAATCTGTAATTCTTTCATGGGTTAAATCCCATCCTACCAGTGAACACACACAGAAGAAAACCACTGAGTAGGCTACACAGCTGGCTTTGCCCTGGCTGTACAGAGGTTATATTAACATTTGTGGTACAAGTGGCAAGAAACAGCCTTTGGTTTGGGGCTCTCACTGGTTGGTCCCCACATGATGTCACCTAATGGGAGGCCTTGATCCCCTGGTGCCCCCTCCATTCCTCCTAGCTCAGGGAAGTTGGAAAGGGGAAAAAGGGAAAAAAGGACAGTCCAACCTTAACAGTTTGTTTTCCAAGATCAGGGTGGCAAGAGGGAGGGTGAAAGACAAAAAGTAGGATAAGGAAAGGTGAGTCTTGCAAGAATGGAGCAAAGCAGAAATGAGTTGGGATGGGTTTATGAACATGAAGATTTTTACACTTAACTCACCTTCTGACTTGGGAAATGGCTTTAAAAAATAAATATGTAGAGCACATGAGCATGTGTCTGTGTGGAGGAAGGCAAAGGGTCAAGAGGGAAGCCTGAAGTACTTTGTTCCATTTGGATATTTACTGCTTCAGAATGCTGGAAAGGGACGATATCTTTCATACTTGATTTTTTCTGAAGTACAAAGCAAATCCTCTCTGTATTAAACAGTGAAGAGCATTCTTGAGAGTAAGGACCCTTAAAGACTCTTGTGTTTTGTTTTGTTTTTTTCCTTCTGGGCAATGAATGACTAGTCCCTTGACACCACTAACTGTTTATGTAGAAAAGCTAATTTCACTTCTGCCAATAAAGTTCTCTTGCCAGTCTGAGTCTCTCATTAAAATTAATATTCTTATTGTATGTCCCTGTCCTTTCCCTTGCTGAGAAAGAAGCTATTAATCTTTCATTCAGGGCCAAATTCCCACTTCTTCTCCATCCCAAAGCAGAGCAGGGGGAGAAGGTAATTGCACATGGAAAGGCACATTGGCAGGAACACAGTTCATCGGAGATGTGCCTCATTTCATGGTTAGGAGAAGTATTTCAGTGGCTGTAGGAGACGTTAGTTCACTTCTCTTCTGGAAAAAGCTTCAAGCTTGTATCTCATGGGGGAATACCATAACTAACAGGCCAGGGACTGCAAGGGATTGTTCCCAATTTGTCGCCAGTGAAGCAGCTCAATTTTGTAAGAGAGAATTAAGTAGCCAGGGAGAGCAAGTATGGAGGCAAGGCAGGGGGATTAGGGCACTCAATTGGGATGTTTCAGTTCCTGCTCTACTTAATATAAAAACTTCATGGAGTCTTTAGATGAGAAGAGGTGTTATTTCCCCCACTTCGCTCTGCCTGGTGTGATGCTGGAGCTGTTAAGGGAATACTTCCTGGAGCATTCATCAGAGGTGGAGAGGATAAGGTGTTTTGAGGAGCCTGTTGGCACTTGTTGTGAAATAGGTGGGACTGCTTCAGCATCCCAACTGTGTGATGATCACTCATGCATGGGGACATGTCAAGCAGAAAGGGGAAAGCTAGGAACCAGACAGATTTTGGCTTAGCAGGCCTGAAGGAGAAATTAGAACCCTTTACAGCTCTAGCCTAGGAGGACTGTGTGTCTAAGCAACCATGCATACCTGAGGCTTAAGCCTACCTGCATAGGTAAGCCTGAAATCCTCCTTCAGCCACAGTGGGAGATTGTTCTGCCCTTACACACACAAATAACATGACAGCGGTGCTGTCCTCATGCCTGAGGGAAAATTCCCCTTTCCTAAGCAGACTAGTTCACATTGGAGTTTTCTCTCTGTACTGCTCAAGCTAAAAGGCCTGCTCAGGGACAACAGGATGGATAGAAGCACAGCTAGAACAAATCAGTTCACCATCAGGTGTAACTATCATAAATATGGGCTTCAGCTTCCTTTCCTCTTTTACACCTTTCTGCTGCTCTTTGAGCTTGATTTTTGAGAAGGAGGGGACCAAAAGGGTGGTTTAGTCAGTTTAGTGAGTATCTTAGAAGCATGCTTGGAAGTAAGACCCAGTCTTCCAAAAATTGTCTAGGAAAGCAATTCTTCATAACACTGAGAACATCACTAATGCTAAATGTTCCTTTAATTCTAATTTTGAGACACTTGCCAATCTTGTAAATTAAAGATTTATTGCCTGAGAGTACTCAGATCACAACCTAACACACGTTTAGCTGCTTTGTTCCATCCTGTTTGGAGTCATTCCAGAGGCTAAGCCCCCGTATTAGAAACATCACCAATGGAAAGATTGAACGATCGATCAAAGCAATGCAGATTATGAATTCTCCTATGCAGTCTTCCATAAAAGGGAGCTAGAGAAGCAGCTATGGGGTATTTTTGTTTATTTTTGGCAAGCAGATTTATGTCAAAGATTCCCTGAGACTGTTTTGTAACAACCTGTGTCCTTTATTTAAGGAGGTAAATTTTACTGGGGTAAATATTTTACAAGTGAATGGGAAAATGACATAACTAAGACAAGACACAGAAATGAAATGTTCTGCACAATTCGTCAGGATAGATCAAAGATAGCAAAGGGAAAAGGTATTTCTAACTTCAGAAACTCCAGAACAAACAGACTGTTACCGATGCAAACTCCCTCAAGAAAACAAATAGGATGCACTTTTGCTCTGTTTTGAAATTAATTCTAAGTCCAAGTAATGGAATACATAATGTGTGTAATAATTTCAATGTGAATCCCAGGGATATTAAGCATTAAATCTGGGCTGAGATCTCGCATTATAAAAATTATTGAGAGCATGTCATTAACATACATCATTCAGCTACTTACTGTATTTGAAGAGCCTAGGTTTATACAAATACATCAGAGTAATACTTTGCATTCCAGGGCATGACCAAATAATCAAATTACAAAGAATGAAGCGGTTAGGGCTTGAGATAGCATGGTAAACACTACAACTCAAAGGATCCTCTGTTGTGGATCAAACCTTGCTCTCCATAGACTATCTGCAAAATAAAGGAATAAATAGGTGAGACTTCAGGGATATCTTTTTCAGACTCTGTAGATATCATCCAGGACTTTTACAGAAAGATCAAACCCAGCAGTCCATCAGGAAAGCAAACAAGCCACATCAGGTGCTGCTCCACTTGTTCAATTTGCCTCTCAGCCACTCAGTTTGAACTGTGGCTGATTATCGATCATAATGTTTTCCTCCTCACAAACTTGTCTCTCCTTATCAGTAAAGAACATCCACCCTGTTGCCCTACATCACTTTATATGTTCCTGGGAATTTTTCCCACTCAAATGTATGTTGTTATCTAGATACTGAAACTAGAAAAAAAACCGTGTGTTTAAATCTGGATCAAACTTCTGAGAACCACTTTTCATTAATTCATGGAAGAATTTTGTAAGGAACATGGCAGAAGATTTTTTTTGAGCCTGGATCTTTATATTTAAGTCCTCTGCTAGAAAACATGGATCTGTTATCACTGATCCTCTTTCCTGTATTGCATCTCATCATGAAGGAGGGAAGCCTTGTGATTCCTTTAGATGAGAGCAGGAAGCCAAATTTCTATATAATTCCATCTAGGAGGGGAAATTGGCAATGGAGATGGTGTATTTGATAAAATCCAAAATCCTGCTTTTTCAAATACATGTAGTATATTCAAATAAATGTACCAAATCCTGATTTCTTGACATGAGAAGGATCCAGAGACAGGCAATTTCCTTGCTTGAAGCTTCTTTGCAACTCCCTGTGAAAAATAAAAGTATAAAATAAAGTAAAAGTCTACTTGTTTTTACCCCTGCCCCCATGTTTCTCAAAAAACCCAAGAAAAGCCTCTTTTCTGTGTCACCTTTTTTCTGTTGTAGGTAAAGCATACGTTTATATCTTAAAGTTATCTTAAAGGCTGATAGCTAGACACAGTGGTCTGAAAGTGATAACCTGACCTACATCCTTTCCCTCAACTCAGATCACTGGAATGGTGCTACCTAATTTTAGTCAAAGTCATTATAATGTTTCCCCAAATTTTAACAAAACAAAATTACAGAAAGGTTAAGCTTTCCCACCTTTATAAATTTGTTTCAGCTAGCCTGCATCTTCAAATGGAACTTCTGAAGATCATATTTGGAATACACCTTTCCTATTGTTACTAGGTATGATTAACTCACGTGTTAGTTCATCTATCATCTCAGTTACTCACATTTCTTGTTCAAATTGCAGAGGTTCCAGTTTCAGAATCTGTTTTTCCAGTTTTGGATGCCTTCACATTCCCCAGATATTCTCTCTATTTGAAATCAATTAGGAGGTTCTGTTTTGAATCTCCCAAATCCCTAGTCTTTTTGGCTTGTCTGGTCTAATAAATGTAAGGTTTGAGGCAATGTCTACAATTCCTTCAGATTTCATCAATTCTATTACACTTTCAAACCCCGAAATTCCCATTATTGTTGTTAGCTGTCCAGCTTGAAATGAAAATGGTGTGCTGCTCCTTTTACACAAGCATGAATTTTGCTTGTTCAGTTTGATGTCCATCCAGTCCCTGAGCTGAAAGAGAAGTTCTCGATGAAGCAATGGTGGTCTGCCCAGGTGCTGTTGCCCAGGAATGGTGTTCCCCAATTTAGTGTTCCCACTGACACATTCCAAACTTTGTGCTGTTTGCTCACTCCCCCCATCCCTGTCCCTTCCCTGCATCTGGCTGGAGAGGAGAACTGGAAGCACAAATGGTAAAGATCATGGGTTGAGATAAGAACGATTTACTGGAAACAGTGACGAGATAAGGAAATGAACAGTAACAGCAACAATATTATAACAGGGTGTACAAAAGACAAACAATTCACATGGATTGCTCACCAATGTCCCACGAGGAAAACCCTGACAATACCCCACCATGCCACCATTGACTGGAAGATCCTCCCTTCTCCTGCTCCTGGCAATTATGTGAGGCGGCATAGAACAACCTCCAGGTCCTGGCCATACTTCATTCACAGGCCCAATTTTCAAATTAACTTCATATTATTCTCAGTTTCATTTTACCAGGTGTTGGGTTTTTAGGAGCTCTCCTGGATTTTTTGGTTTTTTTCTGTTAAAGGAATTTCCCCCCATACATGTTGCTAGGGGAACAAATGACTTGATACTTTAGAAAAACAAAAGAGCTGGCTGCTCTTTTTGTTTCACCTGAGGGTGTGGGGTCAGTCGGTCTCTGCATTCGGGAGAGAGAGAGTCTGCTTTCTTTGGCTGCTTTTCATTTCTACGGGAGAAGCCCTGGGATCCCAAGCCCGCCTTCCCTGCCCCTCTGGAGGCCGGGCTGTGGCCGCCCTGCCCCGCTGCCACTTCAAGCCTTCACTACATTGTAGCCCTGCTCGCCCTGCCTGCCCAGACCTCTGGGGGGTTCCCCGTTTGGATACATCTCATCTGCCACCCGGGATTTGTGCTCGTCCCTGCCATTCCAGCCTGCCGTTCCCGAGGGTCCGGCCGGACACCGGGATCGGCTGCCCAGCGGTTTGTGAAGCCTTTGTCCCATCCCTTCCCGGGATCCCAGGGCACCGGTGCCGCGCGCTCCCCGAGCTCGCTCCGGAGCGCCCCCTGCAGCCGCGGGGGAACCATCGCACCTGCCCTGCTCACCGGGAGCCGCCAGCGCCCCTGCCGGCTGCGAGCGGAACTGCACCCGAGGGGAAAGGGCCCGACAGCCGAGAAGGCCGGGACTGGGTTTGTGATTGTTTGCTGTTACTGCCAGAGTTATTGTTGTTTGTTTGACTGGTTATACACATAGAGATATATAATAGTAAAGAACTGTTACTCCTATTTCCCACATCTTTGCCTAAAAGCCCCTTGATTTCAAAATTATAATAACTCAGAGGGAAGGGGGGTCACATCTGCCATTCCAAGGGAGGCTTCTGCCTTCCTTAGCAGACACCTGTCTTTCAAACCAAGACACCAGGCCAAATTTTTCATTTTATTATTTTTCAATAACATCATGAGGCACATTTGTATTCTCTTTCCCTGTTACAGAACTGCACTTAGAAAATTTGTAGTGAGTGTCTTTCATCCCTGTCACCAGAAACTGCTTCTTCCTCTGGTCTACAAGTACAAGAGGAGAATCACAATTTACATGGTAAACTTCAGAAATCCCTTGGAGTGTCTTTGGCTGCCATTCCCTGACCTTAGTCTAAAAGCCTAAGTCCAGTTGAGCTTCTTTGAATTGATCCCTCTCCCGTTTATCCTTGAAAGCCTTCATTGTCATCTGCACATGCCAGGAAGTTGAGTTTCTGCAGATTCTCTTGGAGTTCCTGTAGGATTTTCTCTTTCCTTTTTCTTTTTCTTCTGACTTTTAGTTGGCCCTGGATCAGTTCAGATCTGTGGATGGTTTTAATCAAGAAGCAAAGGTTTGCTTGAAGCCTGTTTTTGAGAAATCAGAGCCATGCCACTCTCTGGGCATGGGAATTCAGGCTTGCTGCTAGAACTCCATCTTCCTCTCTGTATTCATCAGCTTTCACTCGGTCCATAATGTTATACTTAGCAAAGTAAATCTCAAACAGAGTTTTTCCTAAAAGATACTAGGTATTTGCACTATTTGACCTCAGAAAGTCCAGCCTCTCCTATGGGACCCTTTGACTTTGGCAAGCAAGTAGATGAACTGCAGCAAATGTTTTTGCCCAAGCTCTCTGACTGGCCCAGCTGAACTTCCAGATGTCTGGCCATGATGGGTGTGTGAGCAGACATTTCTTCCTGGAGCTGAAATTTAGCCAGTCAATCCTTGTTCCTCTTCATCACTGCTAGTGGGTTCCCAGCAGGTGACTCCCTGCCTAGAAGCACCTATGAAAGTGTCATTGCCTTTTACCTTTTTGTCCTTACCAGTTTAGACTGGAAGTTTTATAGCTGGCCTTCTCAATTTGTTAGGACATTCTGTAGTCATTACCCCAACAGAAAGTTCACCTTTGCCTGCAAATCACTTCAGCCATTTCTGGGAAACCTCCAGATACTGCTGTAATTCCTTTTGTAAAGTTTCCAACTCTTGTTTTAGCACCTTCTGGTCTTGCTTTAGTTCTTTTTGGCTAGTTTTGTTTTCTGAGAGCAGATTTTTTATTGGTTCAAGAAGAATATGAGCTCATAATTTCTCTGTTTGAATGGCACCCGAGTGTTGACACCAGGCTTTTATCTTGTGGCTCACCAGGTTATTCCAATTAGAATGAGAAATTGATGAGGGAGATACTTCATTCTGATAATTTATAAGAATTTACAAAGTTCTGCTTTTCTAGGAGAAGTGTTAATCATGCACAGATTTCTTGCCCCCAGCCCTTTCTGCTAGAAACCTGTCCAAAAAAAAAAAAAAAATCCCACTATTATCCTTCCTTTGGGGCCTGTGGGAAGTTCGCAGATCTGCATACCAAAGGTAGAAACACCTTAAGGAGACACTTGCTCCAGTCACAGACAGAGGGTAAGTATGCCCAGCCAAAGAGTCACAGACAGGATAAAAGTGTAATGTTCTGAAACCAGGGACAAACAGAAAAAGGTCTAAATAGAGTAGAGTAGAGAACTGTGTGATGGGGTTAGAGGTGAAATGCATTCTGCTTTTCATGACTGTTATAAGATCAACCCCAAATGTGAACCTATTTTGGGCCCCCTCATACAAGAGCAGCCAGGAGAGACGCTCATCCCCTAGGGCAGGCACCAGCAACATTGAGAAACTGGGCATTAGATCTGTTCAGATGCCTGCATCTTCTTTCTCCTTGTATACCATCTCTTCTGCATAGCTCCATCTCAGCAAATCCTCTCTATCTCTAACACTCCTAAGTTTTACATGTCCTATATTCAGATGGAGACATGCACTAACCTCCTTTTACAGATATCTTAAATGAAGGACAACACTGAAATTTAAGCTTAGTACTTATCACCACATAGACAGAGCGTTTCATCAGCTAGCTGGCAAAATATCTGACAACTGTTGAAAGAATCAAGGAGTCAAGATTGTTGGCCAAAAGGGCTTATGAGTTAACAGATCAAAACAAATTACAATCAATGCTGAGAAGAAAAAGGGCTTGGGAACACAAGTGGTGAGAATCTCAGGATAGCACTCCCATGGGTTTTAAGGCAAGACCTGGAGGAAGGAGATGGGAAAAGCTAGCTCAAATGGCATGAAAGAAGGCAGAGAGAAGAGTGAAAGAAGGGGTCACAGGGAGCACTGTGAGCAGCAGAATCAGAGAAATATGGGATCAATGAGGGAAACAGGATGAAAGGAGTGCAAAGATGAGATTGTGAATGTTCCCCTACCAAACAATGAAGACAGATGAAGTTGATAAAACCCTTTTTCTGATTCCTAAATACAGTTAAGGATTAATGCCTATTCTGTACCAGGACAACTGCTGATAAAGAGCACTGCTTATTATAAGTGTTGTTAACTTTCTCACTCTTGGGAGAGGACAATCAAAAGAGCAATACGGGTAAGGCATGCAGAGGACTTTACAGGACTGGTGGTGAGAAGTGAATTCTTAGAGCAGAATTTCCCTGCAGGAGATGATCACTGTCCCAGCCACTGACATAATTCCAGTTTGAATGCATCTGCTATAGCAGTTTGCTATAAGGAGAGAAAACATCTTAATTTAACAGATCTGCAATGATGCAGAGGGTTTTTTTTTTGTTTTGCTCAAAACACACATCTTGAGTTCCAACTAAGAAAAGACTAAAAAACTGTGAAAGATTCTTCCAGGTGAAGATCAGGTGGTTTATATGATTAAATACAAGTGAGAAAAAAGTGGCATCTGGAGCAGTACATAGACTCCCGGCAAAAAGAAGAAAAGGTGAGGAAAATAGAAAAGGTCATTGGGTTAACAAAATCCAAGGTCAGAACAAACAGTTATGATATACTCTGGTGACCATCCTCTTGACCAAAACCACAGGATTGCACACACAGACCCCTGGACAGCACATTCCGGAGGCTGTGCCAAGTATCTGGAAAGATGACTTCCCCTCTTAACCCTTCTGATGTATTCATGGCACTGCCAGGGACATATGCAGCCCCAATAGCCCCAGTGAGACATCAGACAGGCATCCCTGACACCCAAGCTGATCTTTCTTCTATTGCCTCACTTCTTTTCCTGTCCTGCGCACTGCACAGTCCTCTCCACTTACCACAAGGCTCAGATATAGCTTTTGTTCCTTGCCCTCATCACACTGTGACTTTTAAAAGTTCCAGCATTTCTTTGCAGTCTCACACAAGCTCCTTCTTTTCCTCGCATGTCCCAGTTTCTGAATCCCTTCCCAAGGGCAGAATTTGTGGCACATGACTGTGGATCATCCAGCAATACCAGTGCCTGTGACTTGTGTTTCTTCCAGATGTACCTACTTGGTAATCAGTAGACCATTTCCATGGGTTTTTTTGTGACTAACCAGGTCTGGCCGCTAGCAAAGTGTCTGGATACAACTCTGTCCTCGTGGAGTTCCTCATATCACTATGAGATTAACATAGTATTTTAGTTTTCTTTTGTCTGCTAAACTTTTTACAGTTTCAAAGGAGGCTGGATTGCTGTACAACAGGCTGTGAAAACCATCTTCCTTTTCTGTTGCAGGGGCCATACCACTCCCCACTGTGAATGATTTCTCAAGCTTTCTGTCATCTTTCATTACGGATATAAGGGAAGGCACTGTCCACACCTGAGAATGTTATGGTTTTGATTAGACACAAACACTGGATGAAGAGTGATGATGAAAGGTCTTGGAAGACCATCAGTAAAAGGTGCTGGGGAAGATATGATATAAAAAAGGATATAAATAAGGAATAAGATGAAAGACAATTTTTTTGGTAATACAAGTTGATGGGGTAGAAAGGGTACATGTATGTCCAAGAATAGAGAGACGACATATATGAACTTTATACATCATAAGACAAGTAGGTGAATGGTCTGAAAGGTTTAGTGATGTGGGCAACAAAGTAGTTGCAGGATTGGCTGCCTCTTTGGAAATGAATTAGCAGTGAGGAAGAAAACAGAGGTAAGGCTCATAATAGTGCATGAAAGGATGAAAAGGAAAAGAAAGGGAAACCAGAAAAAAAGAGCAATGTGTGTGTATGCAGAGGGGATTTAGCAAATTTCTTTTGTTAGGTAGTTTATTAGCAGAGTATCAGAAAATTATGCAGATATAAAGTTACTTACATAAGAACATTTACAATATAAATGCAATTTTCAGCTCTGGGTTTCATTATCTAGTGGGTAATAGCTCAAGTATTCTGAGATGGATTTTAATTCTGTCTAGCATGTACAAGTAAATGACAATTTCCAGTGTTTGGTGCAGTGGAATATATGCTATTCAGATAGATGCCTGTATAAATTTAAGTTTTATTGGCAGCCATAGCATAAACAAGGTGCCCTACCTGTTATCTCTTCATAGAGGATTCCTCTTGTGTTCAATCCGAGTGCTGCAAAAAATATAAAGTCATTACAGCTTCTGGATATTTTTCTTCACTTTGGGGTTTTCATCAAGATTCAGAACCATTTTCAGAGAGTGCATGCCCTAAGACCCTCTCTGTCACTTACAGAATGCTGCAAATTGACTCTATCACTTTACCCGCTGCTGTAAATTGGCTCTGAGCACACATAATGTGTCAGGTTTGCCTACTCACTTTCAGTTTTCACCCGCCTCTACTGGGCATATCTAGGAGTAATGGGATGAAATTGAGCAAAGGAAAATTTAGACTGAATATAAGGAAAATTTTCCTAACAGTGAGATTTATTAGAATGTGGAATAGTCCCCCAGGAAAAGTGATGGAAACCCTGTTGCTAGAATCATTAAAAATAGACTGGAAAAAAAACCACAGTAAAAATACAGTAGAAAATAATCTGCATTGTCAGGGGATGGACAAGATGATTCCCTAGGTTCTCTGAGGCTCTAATTTCTAGGATTTTAGGAGCTGAGTTCCATCAGTATTAAATTCCCTGAACGCCCAAGATCATCTAATTGAAACAATAGAAAGTTTGCTCATAGGCATGCCAGGGAGAGTGCTCAGTAATGATCAGGCTGCATTACTGCTGAGAGTGTATCACTTGATCTGCACTGTACAAAGAAACAAGGAAGGAGACAATTTTTATCACAATTTACCCTTTGCTAAAACTGTTCTTGTAAGTCAAATATGCTGCCTTGATTCAGCGTTGCTGATGTTATAGAAAGTGATCCTAGAAGCAGGTAATAATGAGTCCAGATCACAGCTCGTCACGTGGAGTTTTGTATCAAAAGCTAACCACACGTGTTCAGAATCAAAATTTCCCTCTGCAACACATGTGCTTTCTACCATAGCTCTGTGCTCCTTCCATAGTGCACACATGCCATGCACTGCCATTTCATTTGTCCATGGAAGACTTGCCTGTATTTTGAAGGATAACGGATTACCTCCACAGGGAAAAGACACTGATTCTGAGTTTCTCCTCTCTAAAGTGAGCTCACTAATAAGATTTTCCCATTCTCATTGCTCTTAATATTTCACAATCAGTGTTGAAATCAGGTAACGAAAAAATGAAAAACAAATTGCCAAAGCAATACCAGGTAGCCATACCTGAAGTCAGCACTACTTTCTTACATCCAGCAACATCAGTCACATCCCTCCTTGCTGTGAGAAGGACACCAAAATAGAGGGAGGGAAAAATGACTTGTCAAGCTAACCACACAGGAGAACAGCTATCCTACAGCTGGCTGAAGAAGCCACAAGTTCAGAAGATCCTTTTTTTTTTTTTTGTGCAGATTGCTATAATGATTTTCTTCTCACTTCTTGCAATATTCTCACATCCCTGATGACATGCCTGTTAGATGTGGGTGCTTTTCTGGGGCCAAACACGAAGACCCCAAAGGTGAGTGAGGTGGAGCACCATTCATGTTCTTTTAGCACAGGATTCTCTTCTGTTCCTGTGCTCATCCTGGAAAAGCATGCTGGAAAGACCCTTTGCCTTATCACACAGCAGAGGGTCTGCTGGGAAGTTATGTACCATAATAGATTTGTAACTTTTACTTCCAGGGCTGGCCAAGAAAAGTACATTGGGGAAACTGAAAATAACTAAAGCAACTGCCTTAGTTCATGGCAACCGATTCCCAGAGTTCTCTTCTCAGCTTTTAAAAGCAGCAAAACTTTACGGCTCAGACTTTCAGCCCTGCTCTGGATGCTATGTCTCTGCAGAGGTGGGTGGAGCGGAAAGGGCTGCAGCCATCTAGAGGGTCTTCAAGGGCTGCTTGTGGCCAGGACACCTCTGCTCAGCTGCATGCTTTAGTTTGACAGCACTCTTGGAGAGAGGGGCACTTGGGATGCCTTGGGGGAGAAGCCAGACCGCAGCTCCCCATCATCCCCTTGTGTGGCTGTGACGTGTTGCAGACTCAGCACTGCAGAGACAGGAGCCCAGCAGGTGTGGGCAGCCCCACAGCCAGCCTGGGACCCTGGACTGCACAGTTCAGGCTCTCCTCAGTTCCCACAGACCTCCCCTGGCCATCCCCCAGCTCCTCAGCCAGCTCCATTCCCTAAATTAAGGCAGCCATTTCTCCATGTCACCTTCCAAAGTCTGCAGGTTACAGTCCTCAGCAGCAAAGCTCCAGGGTCCC
Source organism: Corvus moneduloides (assembly GCF_009650955.1). Lineage (NCBI taxonomy): Eukaryota > Metazoa > Chordata > Aves > Passeriformes > Corvidae > Corvus > Corvus moneduloides. The sequence goes on along the minus strand of NC_045476.1, from coordinate 116,071,412 downwards.
TCTCCTCTTTCGGGGGTTGCTCTTCACACATGCAATGTGCTCGTGTGCACATCATGCAACACGTGAACGTGCCCACTGCTTGAATAGGAACAGCAATAATGTCCTCCTGCTCTCCTTTTGAGGACTGGGAGGGTCTGATGAGAGCCTGGAGGTACCAGGAGATAATAGGACTGCCTTGTAATTTCTGACTGCCTATCCCTAGCTGATTCAGGTCATTAGAGCTATTTTGCAACATTCTCTTAATAACCTTGCAGACACTCTTCCCCCAACGCTAAAATCATACACAGAAGGCCAAGGTTTAGGGAGATGAAGACAATGCTGATAATGAGTCCCTGACTGATTAAAAGTAAATACATTTTTATTCAGAGAAAAGGGCATTTGTTACCACAAACATTTCACCTTCAGCACAAATAGGAGTTGCGCTTACATTTACTAAAGGATTATAGCAGCACTACAACTAATTACTTCCCAGCAGCTGTTGGCCTCAGGTTAGATGTAAGCTACTTCTGGCAATCTGTGGTGTGGGTTCATGTAAAAGGGGGCCCGTATTTTCATTGTCTTGGTAGAAAACAGTGCAACAGCGAGGCATGAGTGAATATACTATGCATAATGCAATACAAAATAAGAGCTTATTACAGGGAGAGGACTCAAGGAGATCAAACAACATTAGTCCATCCCACCATTTTATGTTATGAGGGAGATATTAATTATTCTGTTTGCATTTTGTAGATGGCCTCAAGTTGTACAATTATCACATAGGAAGGTGCACATTACTTGCTGCAGACAGATTTCAGATTCAGACTCCTTGATTACCTTCACTTGCACGAAATCAGTTGTATATTCCTAATGTGACCCATGCAAATTACAGTGGTTTTGATTAGTAAAGTGTTATTTGTCCCTAAGTTATTTACCAGATTTTAGTGTGAGATTTCTGGGTTTTTTCAGGAATCCCAACACAGTCACATCTTTGCTGTTCTCACATGAATCTCTGAACTCTCTACCCTTCCACCTAACATTTTTGCTAAGTTGCTGGAAAGTGATAGATTACTTTAAAAATACCTAATAGAATTCGAAGAAGGAGGTTCCTCCAGGTCCAGGCAATGAACTGCTCTGAAATTATTGAGTTATTCATAACTTTGAGCAGTTACAAATTACTGCTATTAACCGAATCCTGTAATTACAGCAAGTAGCTAGGTTTTGTAGCATAATTTATGATATAGATAGCTTTTAGTGCATGTTTTAGAGAGTTAAAACTCAGGGCATGCAGATAAATGGCTTTTGCAGTACTGTGAAAATATGTGTTGTTTTCTAAATTGGGATGTGATTTAGATCATAATAAAACAAAACATTCACTTTGGATGAGGGACAAGTCCTTACTCAGATTAAAATAGTTCAAGAATGGTGTCTTCCAGCCTAAGTGAATGCTCTCACCGGATGGACTGATTTTCACCATGACAAGAAGAAAATCCTCCTAGAAGGCCTCTCACTGGAAAGTTTGTTTAGACAATTGGTCTGTAGCATCAAGAAATTGCAGACTGACACCAGTTAATCCATTTGAGGCAAACCCTGGAGTGACTGGTCTCAGGGACTGTGTACGGAGCAAGCAGAGACCTCAGCGCAAGCACCCAATAGCCCTGTGTTGTCACCCAGCAGAAATACACACACCCCCACAGACTGGCCACTACTTACACCTACACAGCAGGTGCTGGCACCACTGCGTCCCCTTCTGGCTTGAGCATAGAAAAATAAAGAGTGCTTTAATTGCAAAAGCAAACAGATATTCAAGCTGTTGGGTTTATTACTCTTAATTTCTAGAAGTCAGCACATCAAGTATTGCAAAGTGCCTTCCATGGCTGGATGTAACTGCTGGGTATGAAGTCAGTGTTCATTTTTGCACTTTCTAGCTGCAGTAATGACAACTCCAACCTCTGCTTGCTAATGGCCATACCCCATCATTCACCACACCATGAGGAGGAGGTCTTCTGGAGGGTATTGGAACCTGAGGTTTTCCCGCACTTGTATTATCTTTCATATAGTCAGTAAGAGGCAAATAGCCCCACATTCAGTCCAAGCAGGATGAAACAGTGATTTATACTTCCTATCATGTATTTTTGATCTTTCTGTTGTAAGAATAACACTGAGCTTGTTTAACAGTAAAGATTGATGTATGTCTTTTTCCGAAAGCAATATTATAAAAACGGTACCTTCTTACTCAGCAGATTTGTATTGTGGGCCACTGCTGCCTTAGTTCAGAACTAAAAAATTTATTGTTTTTAGCCCCGCAAAACCAACCCTCTTCAGGACAAGTGAGCTGGTTCCTTTTATTGTATCATTAATAAAACTATGTACTCCTTATCAGTTAATCAGCCAGTCAGTGAACACACTGATTGTTAACAAGTGTTCCTGGATCTCTCCCTTTTCCCCATTTAGCGTCAGCATGAGTGAAATTTCTTCTTGTGTAAGAGACCAATAATGTTTGCACAACAATAATGCTTGCATATCTTCACTGGCAGAGATTTTGTGATGTCTGAGTGATGCATTGTAAGGAAAGAACTTTGTTTTGCCTTCGGAGTGTGGCTGAGTTTATAGTGGACAAAAAATAGCAGTTAAATAGCAGAAATCTACAAAACCAGAACTTCTGCTAGGGCACATAGGAATTTAAATGGGAAGGAAGTGAGCAAAGAGCTTGGGATTTGGCCCTGAGAAAGTTTATGCACATGCAGCATTTCTTAAAACTTTACTGAATGGACTATCAAATACAGATTTCTTAGTGGAGGTTGTCTTTCCAAAAGGGCAAACATGAGGCAAACTCTCAGCATGGAGTGTGTTTTTATTGTAAAAATAACTTGTTTGCTTAGGTATGGATTAGCTTTCCAAAAACAGGAAAATATTAAAACACCATCCATTACTGCTGAAGCTAGTAGGCAGATTCAGAACTTCTCCCCTTTCTCCCTCACACTGCTCCTCAGAAAGGAATCACAGCTTGTGAGCAAAGTGATTCAGAAGCCAGCATCTTTCCCATACCAACCTAGAGCAGGTACCCCACTGAAACTGGAGGTAACAAATAACAGGGTATGCCTGTATACTAGTTGCTTATTGAGGTCTTCATATGCAGAGGCTCTCCTTTAATGAAAATATAAACTTTCCATCTGTTTTGATTACAAATATTGTAACTGCTTTTATGATCTTCATTAATGCCAATGTTCAAACACCACTAATCAACAGCCCTCACTGTTACTTCCCATTAGGAGGTTGGCCACTCTGTTGCCCATGTTGATCAACATGAGAAAGGAAATATTCCTCAGTGCATGACGGCTTGTCCATGTCCACTAGAGACTCTGACAGGAATTCGAGCCCCAGTACCAGAGAGATGCTGAATAAAAGATTTGTAAGGAAGGGTTAATACACTGGAGCTGTCAGGTTCTCTGGGGAATCTGGGTAAAATCCTTAGTGGAGACCTGAGTTTTGAAGAAGATCAGAGACCTACTACTAATACAGTTTGCCCAGGATCAGCAGGTATGAATCAGGGTTTCCTTACTTGCCCAAACTTGTACAAAGGTCAGTTAAAAAAGGCAAAGACCTCTTGTCCCCCAGACTTTATTACTTGTTCCCCAAAAACTTCTGTCCATTGTGGAGAGACAGCCAGGAAAATCAGAGAAGTGAAGCTCTTAGAGGGACTGACTACCACCACTACGTATTTACACTGCTTACAGGGTGAAATTACTTAGGCACTGCGACCTCTCAAGGTATACATTTATCACAGTCTGAAGTGTGCCCACATGAGCCTCTGTGGGACCCCCCCATGGCACACCGTGAAATTCATCTGGATGTGATCCCCACAGCTGCAAATCCATCTTCTGTTTCCATTACACATCCTATTAGTCTGCCGTGCTTCCCCTTTAGCATACATCAGCACAGCTCTTTATTTTAGCATTATTAATTTTTGACATGAAGTCACTCTAAACATGGTAAATACAGAAAGTAATTGGTATGTTAAACAGGGGAAGCATAATGAGTCTCATGTACAAACGCGACTTGCTCCTGCTGCAGAGTCGGACTGAAACAGAATACAAAATCGCACTGCCAATTTCAGCAGGAACTTCTTCACCAAGTCCCCGTGGTTCACAGGCAGTTCCTCGACCTCTCCTGTACTTATGATACATCCAGCCACAGTTTAATGGCTGAAATGACTTTGAAGCTTTCCCAGTGGAACCAATTTTCACCCTCTGTGAATATAAGCTCCAGCCTTTCAGCAAAGAGTTTAGTTTGGTAATAAGTTAACATGTGAGGCCAGCCTGAGAATAAATTTTGACTGTTGCCCTGATGGTAGGGCTTTCACACTGTAACTTGTCGTGATGACATAGGGCTTTTTGGGAGAGACACGCTCTTCAGACTGACACTGGCTGATGGGATATTTTGTCAGTGAGGTGTTCCGTGCAACCAGAGAGGCTGCTGCATCGTGTCAGCACTGATAGCAGATCTTTGCTAGGAGGAGCAGATAGGGAAGTCATAGCCCATTTGAGTTCATGCTTGTAGTGATAAGGGGTGATTATGAAACACAAGATGAGAGTTTTTAAGGTACAGATAAGAAATTCTCCTCCAAATTTGGTGAGAAGTCAGTGGAAGAGGGAGGTATATTAGAAAAGATGAAAAAAAAAGCTAGGAAAAAAAATAGCCCAACAATTTTTATATAAGCTTCAAAATACTGCCAACCCCATCCTGTCTTTTTCTTTTCATTTTAGCCTTTATAAAGATTCCAGATTTCTAGTTATGCCTTGGAAATTATACACACTAAATACAGTTATTCCAGGTGTTACAGTTTCAAATCCAATAATTTTTGTCCAGAATCAAGGCTGAAAATCAGATTAAAATTATTGTACAATCCAGAATCAACAAAACACATATATGCTATTTGATAAGCTGTTTTCCTGCCAGCTCTATGCCTTTTCTTTCATGGAAATTCACAAATAAAAGACAGATACACTCGGGAGCGGGATGGGGCCATAATATTTGACCAAGAATGAAGCTGACATACATCAGCAAAACACCCACAGACAGCAGATTCAGGAACCTGACCTGTCTGCTGCTTTACCCATAGTACTGCATAAATAATTAATTGTGCCTGCCAGTGTAACAGATAACACCAGGTAGTTCTCTGCTTTCTTTTTTTTTACAACAGTCCTTGATCATTTTCTGTGTTAGCTGTTGTAGAAGAAGAAACTGGAAGAAAGAGAGCAGACCCTTGTTACTTGTGTAATAGCCTACCTGCTTGCTCAGGTTATTCTTGAAGAGGGGTTGTTGACAGGCTATAAAATATCTCAGCAGTTCCTGGCACGAGAGAATCAGAAGAAAAAACAGTATCTGCCTTAATCTGAGTTTGGTGCGTGAACCAAAAGGATACATAGATACAATTTTTACTTGGAACATTTAAAATAGGGCACTATAAATGTCCCGTGAAATAGGTACTAGGGAACAAGCAGAAGCTCATAGCAGGATAGATTTAATGGCACAATAGTTTCTTCCAATTTGGTTTTATGTTTGGGCTTCGGAAGAACCCTGAAAACAGTCTGGAGACAAAATTTTCCTTTTCTTTTTCTTTTTTAACACCTTTGTGATTTAATTTAGAACGACATTTCATTCTGGACAAGAGGCCCATGGTATAGGGCTGACTGCTGAGACCTGAAACACACCTTCTGCAATTCAGGAAGTACATAAATAAAAAAGGACAAGTAGTGCTAGGATCTTCTCTGAGGAAACATCAGAGGTAAGTTTCAAATGCTGAAATGAAATTCAGCTGAGGTACCTAAGCATGGTTTTCAGGCAAGCAGCCAGCAAATCTTTGTCCCTTTATCTTTGTTTCTCCTTCTAGGCGTTATAATACTACTATTTCGATTTAACATATGTTTTCTGAAGGAGCATGGAAGCCTTGCCCCATGTAACTCACACAGCTCTGTAAAAGAAACCATAAAACTTACCAAAAAATGAGTTAGAAAACCCAGCACAGTGATTTCAAGACCAAGTCCCAGAACCTACATGAATAGCATGCCTTAATGATGCAGAAGCTGGACAATAGCCTATGATCTCATAACGGATACAGTTTCAACTTGGGCCTGATAAACTCAAGTACATAAACTCACACCTGCACTTTCCAAGTGCAAACACCTGGCTTTGCTTTATAGAAGGAGTCAATAGCCTGTATTTTCTCATTCAACAGCCTTTCCTAAGTGCAAGGATTGGAATCTGTACCTGCAAATCGCATGCCTGGGCTACTCCTACCGACATCCTAATAACTGCAATCCTTCTGGCCATGCTGTCTTCAGAACTTCAGTAAACGTTGAATGCATTTACTCTAGAAAAATCACAGTCATCTTCGATCACAGGCAAAGAATCCTGAGCCTGAAACTTTGCTCCTGATAGATTTGTCACACCTTCTTCTCCCACCAAATAAGGGCTACATTTACATACCAGATTACTAAGTGATAGTTAGACGACGGTGCAGAGGCATTTTCCAGCTCTTGTTCTCAAGCAGAAACCTTAGTCTACAACCCGATCTGGGCTCAGACATCACTGTACCTCTTAGACCCTTTCCTAAGCTTGTCAGAATGTTGATACCAGCCCAAATGCCCAAAACCTAAGGAGAGAGCTTAAACCATTTTTTAATTTTAAATTCAAATGAAGACTCTTCAAATTGGGCACTTTGGTTCATGGGTTTAGAAAGATAAAGAATCAAGACCTGAAGCTGAAGATTATGGTTTGTGTTTAGACCCATCATGATTTCGAATGCATGACCAAGATGAACAATGGTACCAGCAATGGTGTTTCCCATTTGCCATCCAAAACCACTTCTGCAGGGCAACAGACAAAAGTATCAGCAGAAAACACCCATTGGTAGATGAGCATAAACATGTCAGGCAGAACCTCTGAAATTTTCTGAAGTGGCTCAGCAGCTTTTTAGATGCCATCAAAAGCAACTAAAACAAAGCTTTCAGAGCTGGCTGTGCAGGATGCTCCACACACAGCTTGAATCACCTCACTCTTGATAATGGTCTGCCACAGAAGCCCTAATCAAGTGTGTGTGTGAATTTTATTTTCATGAGATGACAGTTCCCGAGTGAAAGGACACTTCAGCTCTGATAAAACTTTCCTTCTATTGTCTGAGGTTTGTTTGTTTTCTGGCAAACCCCAGCACTGCCTCTGCTTTCTGTGTAGGCATGCATTTCCCAAGCTTGTGCAGGGAGGCCAACCAAAGTCTTTGGAGGCTTCTCAGTAGTATTGCCTGAAGCAAATACCACAGCTCAATAGCAATTTAATATTGTAATCAGGGAGCAAACTGTGCAGTTTTGGCACATTGTGATAATTATTAACTACATGTATTAGTGTTGTGATTCTAGTAACTAATATTTACAAAAGGTTCCCTGTGTGGGGAAGACCTCACCTAGACATGAGCAGTTGAGCTATTCCTGAGTGATTGTCAGTGGGCCTTTAAGCCTCTGCTCATGTTCATTGCTTAAAGATAAAACATCAATACTTAGAAATTGTACTTCAAAAGACCTATTTCATGAATAATAAATTCTCAGGGTGTAAAACCATACCAAGTGCCAGAACGTTTTGTGAATTTATGGGGAAGTTTTCCTGTGGAAAAAAATCCTAGAAGATAAGATTAAAAAAGCACATCTCAAATTCCCTAACATAATATAAAGGATATTGGATTTAAACATTAAATCTTTCTTGCTTTTCAGATTTTTGTTTCATGCCACAATGTGTCTCTTTCTTCTACTTTCCTATTGCTATTACAACTAATGACCTTATGAACCCCAGTTCAGAACTCACAGGCAAGGGCAGAGATAAGCAACAGCAAAATGTTCTTTAAACTCAAAATCAGTAATTGTCAAATTAAACTTCTGTCTGCAATTTTTATGTCTAGGCTGACTCAAGGTTGAAGCAAAGTTGCATTTGCCTTTGTGTCTTATGCAGCCCTTGTTGGTGTAGTAGTTCTTCAGCTGGCTGAGCTGGTGCTTACCATGCTGGTAAGGAGTGAAGGTGGTTGAGTGAGCACATTTGTATCAAACAAAGATGACCTGTACAGTGAGCTTGATTAACCTTGAACATCTTAGCATTCCTTCTTAGAGTACATAATTGTATTTCTTGCACTGATCGATTGTGTGCTTTTCCAAATAGGTGGGGACACAAACAAATACATTCTTGACAGGGGGTCTCTTCTAGTCTGTGAGCTGTACCACATCACTGATGTGAATATATGCACAAGAAAAGAAAAAGCCATTTATTTTCTAATAGCATCATAGTTGGGAGAAAGATTTTCTCATGCAACTTAACCTCTGTGTAGTTTCTTCCCTTCAAGCTCACCCATATTTCACACAATTTTTCTGGCAGTATTCAAAGTGCCTTTTAAATTATGTATGCTTTTGGCTAGTATGCCAGACTTGTAGTCTAAGAGACTAGACTTCCCTACAAAGAAGTCATGATTTGACATTGTTTATTTTGCTGCATAATCACATTAGGTAGGGCAATGTCATAAAGAAGACATGAAACAAATACGTGTAAACAATACATTGCCATTCCTTTAACAATTGTTTAAGCAAATTAGCAAGTAAAATATACCCTTACCTTCAGGTAGTTCCTATGTCACAGGAGCCAGACATTAACAGGTATTTTTTAGAATTCCGACCAGTACTGAGTGTTGCGTTAATGTGGAAGACAAAGATGGTTCTTTCCATGTGTTTGCAACATACTTAACAACCAGGAGATGACTGAGGGCTGCTGTCAGGAAGTAAAAGTAACCAGTGAGGTGGTACTGGATAACACGGTCAGTGGCGATTGCAAAGCACTAGGGCGTATAAAAAAAGAAATTACAGAGGCTGAAGGACAGGGAGAAAGAGACAGAGAAGCCAAAGCAAAGTAAGATTTCCAGAAAAAGTTAGGGGAATGTTATCTGAAGTTGTTCACAGGTTAAGGAGGGCAGAGGTGGCTATGAAGAGGTTAATGAAGACTTCACCTCACTGCAAGGCACTGAAGACAGATTGAAGGAAGTTTTCTGGGGAGCAGAGAAGGAAATACAGTGGAGAATGACACATGCAATGTGTGTAGGGACAGGGAGTAGACTGGGGTCGATTATACACGAAATATATAATATTAATACTGGTGTACATAAAGTATTAAAGATCTTGGTAATGTTTGTCATGTAAATTTTGTCCATATCAAAGGTCAATACAATCTAAAAAATTTCTATCAGAAGCAGAGAAATTACATGCTTTATATTTATTTTTATATTTTATGTTTTATAAAATATAATTTAATAGAATATAAACATGAAAAAATATGTTTAAATCTAATCAGATAGTATAAACCTATATATGTATTAACACAACCCATGCAAGACTAAATTATAAATCACAATATTCACATGTTCTTCTTCCCAGTTTACAATTTTACCTGTTTTACTCCAAGTAGGTATTTTAAGATTATTAAATCAGCCACTCTAAATTCCATTATTCTCATACATTACTGCTAGGGTATGTAGGCATAACATTAGTTTTTATAAATTCCTTTAATTAAAGCAATTATGTCAAAGATAAGATATGGTAAGCATATTAATATTTTAAGTAAACATTTGTGCTTGTTTTCAGAATTAGTAGAAACAGGAATTTGGCTACAGTTAGGGTTCTTCACTGGTTCTGAGTGCTGTAATAAAGAAGGGGAAATGTAAGTGTATGCCTACTTTTAAGTATGTGCTTCGCGTTTCTAGCCTGCTGTGAAAGCAGCAAGTTAAGGGGACTAAGTATGTACCTGAAGGAAAGCTTGACTGCCTTGCTGATCTGAGCCTAGAGACAGCAGGATGGTGAGGCTTCTGAAAGGACTGTTGGGACACTCACCACATCAGTTCAGGGACAAGGAATAATTCTTTCCACAAGCAACTTAACAATTGAAGGGATCAATGATTCAGTTAAGCAACAAATTGGCTTTGGCAGCAAAACCAGTTAAAACTCGTTTTTTTTCTCTGAAGTGGAGACTTAATTCTAGCAAACCAGTTCAAAGCATGGCAGTGGTACCATCAAAATTGCAGAGATGATGAATTTTGGCCTAATGCTTCCAGCATGCAAGAAGTTATTAAGTCAGGGTCATGGCCAAAGCTGTGGAGTTGTGTCCTGTACCCTTTAAAATGTACTTTGGAGTTAGATGCAAAAAACCCCCATGTACCTAGTACTGATCTTAGTCTACCTGCAGGTGCCCAGGTTTGGACTTGAGACCCTAAAACTCCTGAATATGTCTGGAGGTGCTAAAGATCCACCTTATAGTGGATTTCTAGAGTTCATGTTCTCTGCACACCTTTAACAACCTTGGCAACGTTTGGCTTCTGTGTCAGTCTAATCTCTTCTGAGATGCACAAATAAAAGGTTTTCTCAGTCTCCAAGTGGAATGCTGCTGCAGATACCTGTGATGAAGATTAGAGGGAAGGGGAGAAAAGGGGGAATTACTTCTAGTGTCCTTGCATCTGATAGTTCAGTGATTAAAAACCTTGCACAATATACAGCAGAATTTGATTAAAATATTCAATAGTTAGCAGAAACAGTTACCATTACCTCCTTTTTACATATTCTAGTTTGATGTTCTTTGATGCAAGGAAAATTATATCATACCAGGCTACAAATGAATAAACAAAAAAAAAGCTATAACAGGGGAACCTTCAGGAGATCATTAGAATATTGAAATGTTGTGAGTTTCTTGAAATCTTGAAAGCAAGCCCCCAATTCTCCCTGTTTCTCTGTAAATGTTGAGAAAGAAAGTCTTGCCTTAATAAGAAATTACTCACCCTAGGCAAATAGATGACTAGGGCTTTGAAAAGCTGGGATACACTCTGTTGTCATGAAACTGTGTATATACAAAAGACAGTCTGCCTACTAATATTTATAGATGAGGGTAGTTAAGGAAACACTAAAGCTCCATAACTTTTTTGCTATAAAATGCATATACCTACAAAAATAAATTGTACTTGTGGTGGGTTGGAAGGGTCAGAGGTAGTGTCTCTGAATAAACAGCTCTTAGACCAGTTCCCCGCTGCCTCTTCCACTGCTGTTGCCTCCAGATCTGTTCTGTTGGTTTTTGTTTTTTGCTGGTTTTTTTTTTTTTTTTGCCTGCTAAGGCCAGCTGCTTCCTCAGCAGCTGGATCCTCTGCCATGGCTGCCTCGGGGATGTCAAGGGACCACCTCCACTGGGGTGAGCCAGGCTCTCTTGGCTGCATGTATGCGTGTGGTTTATCTGCCCGACGGGCCTGGGCAGCAAGGCAGAGATGCTTTTCTCGTCTCACTTTCTTATCTTTCCCTCGCTACCCCAGCAACAGTGACCTGTATCACCTTGCCTGAATGCATCAGCTTTGCTATCGCCGAGACCTGGTGCAGGCAGTTGTAATCAGGCGTTCTTCCCAGCTCCTGATGTATTTATCAGTGCTTACCCTCCCGGTTATTCCTGTGACTGTCAACAACACAACATCCAGAGGTGAGGTGTTGTGCCTTCTCATGTCTAGGCATTCATGGGGTTATGGGTTATGTCTGAACAACAGCTGTGTCCAGCCCCTCAAGAGGTGTGCAAGGGAAGGGGGAATATACAGTGACAGAAGTCTTGAAATCATAGAATCATAGAATCTTTTAGGCTGGGAAAGACCTCTAAGGTTGAGTCCAACCATTAACCCAGCACTGCCAACTCTGCTATAGCATGTTTTTAAGTGCCACAGCTACTCTTCTTATAAACAACCTCCAGGGATGGTGACTCAGCTGCTTCCCTGGGCAGCCTGTTTCAATGCTTGACAGCCCTTTTATCCAAATCCCACATCTAAACTTCCCCTGGCACAACTTGAGGCTGTTTCCTTTTGTCCTGTCAGCTACTTCTCTGGAGAAGAGACAGACACTTACCTTGCCACAACCTCCTTTCAGGTTGTTGTAGAGTGATAAGGTCTTCTCTAAGCCTCCTTTTCCCCAGGCTAAACAACCCCAGTTCCCTCAGCCGCTCCCCATAAGACTTGTTCTCTTTGCCCACTAATATTCCGAGCTCCTCGGTCAGGGATCTGCTGGTGAAGGTCAGTGCCTTGCTGTGTTTTTAGCAGGGCTCCTAGAGGCTGTCTGCATTTAGTGCTCTCTGCTTAATAAAGTCCCTTTGGAACTTCATCTGGAGCTCACCACTCCTGAGAAACAGATTTTGCAAAAGGTGTTGCTAGTTGAGGACTTCTAATCAAACCTCCTCAGTAAGAGAGGAAGGAGGTTATTTAGCATGACATTTATCTGAGAAACATTTCACGGGTCTCAATGAACATCTGATAGTGATGACAAGGATTGCAGAAAATGGTGGGAAACAGATAATTTCAGCAATTCTAGGAAGCATCCTGTGTGGACCAGAAAGGACACACTAGGGCTGGTCCTGCATCTCCTGCGATGTAAATTGTGGTAGTCCTGCCCGCTGTGTGTAACCCGGAGCTCAAATTTCTACATACAAAATCAACATTCAGAAGAAATGTTAAATATTTTCTCCCTACTCTGAAAAATGCAAAAATCATAAATCATTAAAATCAGAAGGGTTCACAAAGCAAGAACTTTATTGAATTATTGTTATGCAAAATGTTTTTGGGAAGAAAGCATAATGAATAACAAACCATTCTGCTTAATTGAAGTGCCAGTAAATTAGGGCTACTGAAGTTTAATGAAAACTGAAGTCAAAATGAATCTTTAAAAACAACCAGCACAGTAAAATTCTCAGCTTTATCCACATTGGGTTGTTCTTGGAACAGCAGTTCATGCAAAATTTTAAAGATCTGAGCGTATGACAAGAAAATACCTCAAAATCTCCAATCTTGACACAATAGAAAGTCTGAATTTTCAGAATAGTCATATGTGACACAGGAACATCACAAGGCACTTTCCATCATTTCACTCAGTTTTAAAGGATTCTTTTAACAAAGTTTTTCAAATAAAATATTGCCAAAATTAACATGAGGAAAACTGTAGTATCCTTTCCAGCCTCCTGGAGCAACAAGAAGAAAATCAAGTAGAACAGAGGGGACATTCAAATTGTATTTTGTACCTACAGTAACTAGATTTCCTTACACAAAATTCTTGCAGTGGATCCAGTGTGGTGCAGATTGATGAGACATTCCTTGGCATGTATAGAAATCCCCTTAAAACTAAGAAGCTGGAAGCTGGGGGGAGGGAGTTTAATATTGCCTCTGATGATTTCTGAGTCCGAAGCCAGCCTGATACAAGGCCAGATCTGTCAGGTAATATTTTGGATGTTTCCTTGCCTCTTCTGGTGGGAAGCTTCCTTTCCTTTGATATGCTGGAGGATCTGCCAGGCCAGCTCACCACTCACAGGAGCCGGGTACATTTTTTCTCTTCAAAATGCAGCAGATGATGGAGATAGAAAGACTGCTTGATATCTTGCAGCATGCAACCCTTTCTCAGTTGCCCAGAACTCAGTCAAACTTTAATATTAAAAAATTACGCTTTTTTCTTTCCTTATATCAAGCAAGAAAGTCAAGATTTTGCTCACTTTTACAAATCATATATTGAAAAAATCCCAGTCTGTGAACTCAGGACAATTTACAGCAACACTCCAGACCTGTGTCAATAGATTCTGACACTAATTCAGGAAAGGCACTAGTTAATTTTGACTTCTCAGCTCTCTCTTCAGTTCTGTTGTCATAATTAGTAAGTCAACATTTACCCACATCTATCATGAGACCTAGGAAAACTATTAGTTGCAAACAGCTGATTTGTTGAATTTAGCTCTGTTTCCTAATTGTGGTTGATCAACGATCACATTTTAATTTCTATTAATTTTATTCACTGTATAAATTCTTCTGTGACTTGTTAATCTGAATATATTTCAGCCTATGTATTGCTTACAGACTGGATGGTGTATCAGAATTTTTGTCAGTTGCAATTCACTATTCAGTTTGTACAGGAAGGATCAGTTGAATTCCAGTCTATTGTTTCTGGTCTCTAGGTGCATAGTCTTCAAAAATATAAAGTGATTTTGAGATGACTTTTGCAGACAGTTTGGTAGCTTTTTGAAAACAAAATTCACAGGAGTATTTGTTTCACTGTCTTTTTTAATATAAATTTATGTACAAACATTTCTCCTACTATATGTGGGAAAAAAACCCTGTTGAACTCCTCTTGAAAACAACAGAAATATTCTGAGTCATATCAAAAAGAATGGGCAGTCTGTTCCAGTGTGTGGTCACTTGAACAGCAAAGAAGTTCTTCCTCATATTCAGGTGGAAATCCCTGTTCATCAGTTTCTGCCTGTTGCCTTGTACCCCATTGTTTGGCACCACTGAGAAGAGCCTGGCTACATCTTCTTGACACCCTCCCTTTAGATATTTATACACATCGATGAGGTCCCCACTGACTTGTCTCTTTTCGAGGCTGAACAAGCCCAGCTGCCTCAGCCTTTCCTTGTAAGAGAGATGCTGCAGTCTCCCCAGTCACCCTTGTTGCCCTCCATTGGACTCCAGGAGCTCTATGTCTCCTACTGGGGATCCCAAAACTGGACACAGCATTCCAGATGTGGCCTCACCAGGGCTGAGTAGAGGGGCAGGATCATCATGGACCTGTTGGCAATGCTCTTCCTAATGCATCCCTGTATGCCATTGCTCTTGGACAGCCAGTTCACGGACAGCTTGTTGTCCACCAGCACCCCCAGGCCCCTCTCTGCAGAGAATGTGTGGGTACATACAGACACAGCCGCAGAAGGCAGGGCTGAGTCTGCGGTCTGTAACCTGCTGGATCACTGACAGCAACACCTGCGAGTCCTGGGGGACACAAACACACGGAGCCATTAAGAGCATCTGCACAGACGGTGCCTCCACTAGATGAGGCCCGGGCTGTGCTGGCGGGACCGGGGCTGTGCTGGCGAGGCCTGGGCCTGGGCCGGGGCCGGGGCTGGGGCTGGGCCGGGGCTGGGCCGGGGCTGTGCTGGCGAGGCCTGGGCTTGGGCCGGGGCCGGGGCTGGGCCGGGGCCGGGGCTGGGCCGGGGCTGTGCTGGCGAGGCCTGGGCTTGGGCCGGGGCCGGGGCTGGGCCGGGGCTGTGCTGGCGAGGCCTGGGCTTGGGCCGGGGCCGCGGCCGCGGGGCGGCCCCACGCCGGGAGCCAGAGCCGTTGCCATGGCGACGTCGGCAGAGCCGAGCCGCTGTGCGGGAGTGCGGCTCTGCGAGCGATCGTATCGATTAAAGGGTATATCTATATATATATCTATATCTATCTATATATATGTATATATGTATACACACACACGCATACACATTCGCGCACGGGGAAAGCGGCACTGAGGTGATCTGGTGCGGAGGGCGGCCGGCGGATCCCTCCGCGGTCCCCGGGAGTGGGTGAGGACCAGGCGTGTGCGGTGTCTCCCCAGGGCGAGCCTCCTCCCCGCAGCACACACCGTCCACAAAGCGCATCCTCCGGGTGCCGAGCTGCCGGCCCACGCCGTCCTGACGGCAGGCTGAGAGGAGCGCTCGGCGGCAAAGCTGATTTGGTTTTGTGATGTTTAGGGACAGGACTCGCCAGCGGGGCAGCGCTCGACCCCTGCTTGCCAGCTCTCCTAAAGTCACTGTCAGTGTGGACACCTCAGGTCGTCCCACAGGGATTCCTTGGATGGCGGGTAAGGACCTGCCTGCTGGAGGAATGTCTCCTGTAATGTTCATTATCCTCAGCCTGACCTTGTCGTGAGGATGTAGTGACTCTCTCGTAATAACAGGACCCCCCTTGCTCCCAAGCCTGACGACCTGCGCGGGTGCATGATGCGTGTGTGGCCCTCTTGCCTCCCCCATCTGGGGAAAGTGGCACAATACGGTGCGGCAGTCTGCCGGCGGATCTGTTACTAAAGGAATTCATGCATCTTGCATCTTGAAGATGCATTATTAATGCCTGGACAAATCACATCAGGTGGAGCTCAGCAAGTCCCTGGCACTGCAAAAAGGAACAAAGGCTGGTTCTACAAGAGAGAGAAGGATGAGACAAATTATAACAGCTGGGAGTTTCTTGTCAGTAAGATGGCATAAAAACAGAAATGCTAAAATTGTTTGCACATAAGGCAAGTTTATATTTTTACTGGGAAGGAAATTGCACATTGCATTGTGAAGAAGACACTTCATTTGTATCCTAATAAACATCACATTGTTGGGCATCTTTGAAATCCGTGGCAAACTGGCCCAGCTTGCGGGCATTCAAATTACTTCCAAGCACAGTTTTATTTAGTATCTGGAAAGGACTATAAAGACTGGATTTGCAAGCAGAGGGCCCAGTTTGCTTCTTGTCTCCTTGAAGTCAATGGCAAAACTCCCATCCACTTCAGCAGTAACAGGATCAGGCCAGAGTTTTTAGCAGTCTTCCAAAGGGAAGAAAGCAATGCTGCCTGCAACAGCACATGGGAAGACATGGACCCCATCCTCTCGGGCAGAGAGCAGTAGTTCTTCATCTCTCTAACTCTTGATAAGAAGATCTAATCTGTGCAGCACAGGCTTTGATGCCAGCTAGTATTTTTGTCCCCATGGTTCAAGTAGCTATCCAAAATCTGAGCCTTGCTGTCTTTGTTGCATTGGGAATGGAAGAGGATGATAGGAACCCAGGATTTCTTTGGGAAGGGCCCTGTTTATTTCCAGAAGTTGCTATTACAGCAAAGTGCTATTACAGCCGGGCAGGAGCCAGCAAAGTAGTTTCATATTTGGAAGTGTAAGTCTCTTTTTGGGGAGCACTCAGCCAAGAAGAACTGTATTTTTTTTCACCCCCTGACAGTGCACCATTCCACTCCTGCAGGTGGCTTTCCCAATGTCTTCTCTTTTCCCATTATTTTTCACTCCCTCACATATCCACCTACAACATGCAAACCCCCCAGCTGTTTCACTCACAACTTCACCCAGGAGAACTCTGCTCCTGCCCTTTTTCCTCTTGCCTTTTGAAGCTGAGCCATGCTCTGGGCAGTGACTTATATTGTTTCTTTTGCCATTAAATTAAAGGGCACTTAATTGCTGTTTCACTTAGTCTTAAAAAGCCAAACTTCTGACTTTCACCTACGCTGTGTTTTGTGATTGCTATTTCAGCACATAAGTACTTTTGACTTCAGACTGACTGACTGACTGGAAGGTGGTATTTTCCTTCATAAGAGCCTCCAAGGGCACACTCGTGTTTAGCTGAAAAAAAAAAACAACCCCAAACTACTTTCAGACATCTACCAACCTGCTATTTTTTTCTTCCCCAATATATGATTCTGTAAGATTGCTATCAAAACTATGTATCTAAATTTTAAAAATGTTATCCGAGTGCTTAAAAAGCATCTGAAGTAATTTTTAATCACTATAGCAGTATGAAATGCATTTCTTCTAAGTCACTGAAAACAGATCTAGCCTTTGGTGTGGAGAGAGTATTTGTTAGGGATCCACGTGAGATAGCAGGAGATTATTGAGATATCTCTAGCCATCACTACAGGGATAATCACTCTCTCGGCACAAGAAATAGGACCCAGTGAGGAGAGGCAAAGAAGAGAAAGGACAAACTAGGCAGTTTTCACTACAGTAAAAAGTAAAAATGAGTCTCTCTAATTCTTTAATGTATTGGCAAGCTGACAGTGGTAACCTTGTTTTGCCAGAACCAGTCAGATGAGGGAAGAACGTGACGGAGTATTGGTGTGAGGATTATGTACAGGCAGGCATGTACTGAGGGTACTGTGGGGTTATGGATTATCCACATCCAGCCAGGAGATGGATCTATGAATAGTGAGAACATCTGCTCAGTGCTCACAGACAACCAGGAATGTAATATTAGCACATGAAAGTAAAGGACTCAAGAATAACACTTCAAATATTTAAGATACTTTCATGTAAGTGGGTGAAGCATCATGGCACATGGCACACAGTGTTCAGGATTAATCAAGCACTGTAGAGAAAAGTTAGGTTTTGGGAAACAGAGATCAGCATCAGCACATCAAAAAGAACTGAAAGCATAGGGAAGCTTTGAGCAATGAGAACATGAGAAGAGAACCTGCAAAGATGAGGTTGTTTAGATGTGGCAGCTCTTAAGAAAGGAGTCTTTAGTCAGCATTCTTTGGAATTAAGGAATGGTAGGCATTTACGGTGGTGAAAGAGAGGTCTTCACCTGAATACCCTGCAAACAGATGTGGCATTTGCTCTGGTACTAGAGGCCCAGACATAGTTAAAGCACTCTCTTGTTTCCTTCAGTAAAACTAGTTTGATTAGACCCAAAGTGCATCTTCTGCTCATTGACTAAATTCTGAAAAGAGGATTTTATTTTATTAAATTGCAGACTAATGATTTCAGGCACATTAAAAAGGGGCATTTTTCCAAAGCTCCTTCTGTGTAATCTGTCTGTTAAATAAGAATCTTCCTGACATCCTAAAGGAAATGACATTCTATTTAAACATGTTACCTGCTGATCTACTGAAGAAGCAGGCCAGAAGTATTTTCTGTTTGGTTTGTGTATGCATGTGTGTGTGTGTGGTTGTTTCATGGCTCCTGGGTAATGTTATCCATATTTTTCTGTTTGGAGAATCACTTTTCCCTACGCACTCACCAACCAACATGAAACCACCTAATTATATTTTCATAATCCTGATTAAAAACCATCTAAATTATCCTGCTTGATGTACTCAAAGAGTTTGTTGATTGCTTTTTGATGTGTATTAGAGCTTTTTGCAGAGCCACATCAAATGGTTTGCTCCACAATGAAATAAAAAAATCTTGTAATATACATATGCACATCTTTAAAAAAAACATATATTATTTATATTCTGCTAATTAAGCTACATCAAAACCAAGTCTATCACTGTGAAATAATTGTGTAAAAGCTACTCACCTATTACAAGAACATTAATTTCCACTTTGCTTTTTTTTTTCCAAATATCGATTTTATCTTATACAAGGCAATTCAGCATTTCAAAGCCTCAGAGTCTCAAAGTGTTTTTCCACCTCCATGGAGACCTTAAATCTTGAATACAAAATCAAGTTTTAGAATAGAAAACTCAAGTAAATAATATTTTCATGCAGAATATGTGCCTTCTGCATAATGGATCACAAACATTTTAATCTTTTCCTCTGTTGTTTTCACATCTTAAATACGCCACATCAAATCTTGAGAAAAGTTCTGTCTGCTGCAGCTAAGTGGTTGATAAGAGGAGGGGAGAAGGGAGAAGGGAGTTTGCAGAAACCCTGACCATGGGTTTGAAACTGATTCATGCTCCGTTTTACCAGGAGGCCGTATCAGTGTTCAGCTGTAGGTTTGGTGCCAGTCTGGTTAATCTTAAAGACTGTGTTGAGACAACGTCATGCATCAGCATTTAGTGGAGGCTAGAATTCCTCAAAGCCATGAAGGCCAACGAAGGCCAGGTTGGATGGAACTTTGAGCAACCTGGTCTAGTGGTAGGTGTCGCTGCCCAGGACAGGGTGGTTGGAACTAGGTGGTCTTCAAGGTCCCTCCCAACCCAAACCATCCTAAGATTCTATGACTTCATTAGGTCAGCTCATGAGCACATTGGAGTTAAGGCTCACTTCATCGTTGTCCAGCTCCAATCACAAAGTCAGCATTCATTAAATAATAAAAATAAAATACTCTAGGAAAACAATTAAATTATTCAAACTCTGCCTACTTGATATCAAATCTGTTGTCATATCAAATATTCATGTGAAATAAATCTGTAGGTGTGTCTGTATGAATGGAGTGCAAGTGCAAATATCGATGCTTTGTTACAACTTGACATCCAGTGCTCTAAGACAAGAGCACAGAGGATGATCACACATGCAAAAGCGTCCCCTTTCAACATCACCTTCCTTAGCTGCATGTATGTGTGTGTGTGAAGCCTGTCTCTCCTCTCCTGGAAACCTGTAACATGCTGCCATTTAATCTGTGGTATCAGTGACAGCTGTGGGGTATTCAAGTACAGCTCCATTCATCCATGAGTTTCCAGTTTGACTTTCAGTAAATGTTTAATGATCCTTTTCAATTACTGGACCAAACGGTATTTGACAAGAATGTACCTTGTCTAATACTAGCACTTAGACAGGAGTGCATTTTTTAGATAGCACTTAGCATCCACAATGTTGTCATGATATTTGTGAATGTACTCTCAGAGTGATCTTAATGACCCCATTACAAAGGTCTTCTCATGCCTTGCTGCGTTATCATCTCCCTTTCCTTGACTTTACTGATAGAGCTGCCAGAGTTCACCTGAGAACACTTCTACACTCAGTGTCCTGGGTTCAAGCCCTAAAGGACATTGGCTTTGCTGGCAAGGCTGTAAATACCATTGGAAAAGAAGCTCCATGTGACACCATTTGACTCATCCTTTGCATTCTCTGGCTGTATCTGATCTCACCCATGGCCCATCTGTAGAGTGCATCCCTCTCTGGTGTGTTGTCTGCATCCTCAGCTTCCACAGAGTAGAACAATTTCAAGTACATTGTGGTGTCACTCTGGCTGCTGCTCCTGGGTTTGATGTCCATGGAAGCCAGGGCATGCAGCAGAGAGGCTGTCTGCTACAGGGATGGAATGGGCCCAGATGTCAGGACACAACCACTTCAGATGACACACAGAAATATAAGACAAATGAAGGAATGTTGCTATTAAGATGATATGGCCAAACACTTGAAACACTTGGGAAGTAGGCAGTTAAATAAAACACTGGGATATGGCTATAGAGCTGTGACTGATCCTTTACCTGGCATCCAAAAGTACTTTCTGTACTTCTGAAGTAAATAATTCCACCTTTACTGTTATGCTCATATTCTCTCCCTCTTAACTATGATCCCTTTAGCCCATCAAGGTATGAAAACAAATCGTATGCCCTACACCTTCCTTCACAGTAATGATCAAAAACCAGGACATGGCAGCCCCCTGATGGGCTTTGGAGATGCTCTCAGAGCATGCCTGATGTAGCCTGGCCAGACCAAGTTCCTTGTAAAACTCTCTGAAGGCCTCACTGTCTTTTAAAAAACTTGTGGAAAAGCAACCACCACCATTTCTATCTTGCATCAGCCTAGGGGTTAGAAGGAGGAAATCCACAGTCAGTTTCTATCCTCTTTGGAAAGAATTCAAACACACTTCTAGTCATTAGACTATAGGTTTTTCTGGGAATGCTTTACCACTCCTCATGAAGCTGCACCACTGTGCAGAAAAATGGTTTGAATTCACTGAGAAAAGGAGAAAAGGCGAGTGAAAGCATGACTCCCCAGGCTAATGATTAGGCAGCTTTTTCGGAAGTAGGAGGAGGTAGGGTCCAGTCATCCCTCCTGTTTTGTACTTTAGCTCATGCCTGTTTCATATCATGTTCTCATTCTTTCAGTTACACTGGTGCATTTTGTTATTTTGAACAAGAAATTATAGTCTGGTGCTTACCTACTGGGCATGCTCACAGTGTTCTGCCTATGCAGTGATTTTATGCTGCATATGTCAATGAAGGAAGCTGAGCCTTCTCATCTATTTCCATTTATATGAGCTGGGATCCAGGCACAGTGAAAACTTCTTTTTGTCAAGTTTCTCGCCTGCTGCGCTTTCCACCCCACCTTTTTCACAGTGTCATCTTTTATTAAGATCACATCAGCACTTCTGGAACAGCCATATTTTATCAGGATCTCTCAAAAGAGGATGAGTCAGACCATCTGATTTTATTTTGTTAAGTTCATTTTTTATTTGCTGAGTTTAGTTCAGATATGAACACATCTTGTCCAATTTATCTTTAATATAATACAGATGCTGGCACAGGCGCTGATCTTGGTTACACTAGTGTAAATTTGGGGACGTGCCAATGGAGCGCCGCCAAGGCCATATTAAAATTTCACTTTCAGCTTGACTAGAACTGCTAGCTTCTCAGGAAGCAGGCTGCCATGGTGGGATGAGCCCATGTGCCACTTCTCAATAGCTCTGCAATTCTCTCTTGGCTGGAGAATATCCCAGGTAACACAATACAACCAAAGTCAGACAGGGCCAAAACACTGCTTTACATAGCCTGAGGATGACTGGATCACTACTTCACATAAGCCTTGACTGATGGGGATAAGCTGGTGGGATTTAATCAGTAAAGAGGGAAAAATGAAGTAAACTTCATACGGATGGCAAGAACTATGACTAGTCAATGTATTTATCGCTTGGCTATTTCCCAGAGTCATGCCGTAAAACAAAGAAATGTACAGTAACAAACTTGTCCAAACCATATTTGCTCAGAATTAGTACACACTGCAAAACCTGTACCGGGAAAAAGCAACTGGATGCTGTTAAGGCTTTTCCCAGAAAACAGGAGTTCTCTGCATTTCCCTGCAGTTACTTTTTACTGCAGAATGTGTGTGCTCCAACATTCTCCAGTAAATGTTAAAAATGTAAATGACTTACTGATTTAACCAGCCAAATTTAAATACTGTGGTATATCCGTATTCTGTTGAATTTTCAAGTTTTGGCCCATGCAAC
Source organism: Corvus moneduloides (assembly GCF_009650955.1). Classification (NCBI taxonomy): domain Eukaryota; kingdom Metazoa; phylum Chordata; class Aves; order Passeriformes; family Corvidae; genus Corvus; species Corvus moneduloides. The sequence continues at coordinate 116,048,941 of NC_045476.1, read as the reverse complement.
GTAACTTCAGAAAACACAGCTGATAGTAGCTTAGCTTCCTTGAGACTCAGATTGGATAATTTTCACTCTATGTCCAGTGAAAACCTCTATAATTTTTGTACTTATTAGTTCTCAAGGCTGCTTGGCATCTCTCACTTAAGTGAAGCTAGAGCCTATGGTAGAAAATCATTTTAATATGTACTTCATGCTAAATCAGTGATAAATATGGGGCAAAATTGACCCTGCTTCTCTGGCATGAATCAGGACAAACAGGGTTGGCAGGAATGGCAGCCTGCTGTGAACAGTGATGCTTCTGTATTTAATGTTTTCTGGAACTCTGCTGTCTTTGACCAGTTGCCTTTCTACTTTCTGCATGCTTATTTGGTTGTTTATTATTGCCCGTGCTCTAACTTGTGAGCTCTATGGGTTAACGATTCACTTTGTATCATTTTCTAGCAGCACTCAGGAGTCCTTGGAAACCTCTGCAAAGAAAACCAGTAAGGTGTGGATTTGGAGTCTTTTTGGAGATAAAATGCCTTTTGACATCCAAGCATTGAATATATGCAGTGCTTTTGCCATCTTATCTTTATTTGAATCAAGGTTTGATTTGTCAAATATTTTAAAAATGTTTAATCCTTTCAACAAATAAAATCCACCTTTTAAATACACAGCACACTTTACTGCCAAGAGTAGTAGTCTGGTATGAAGCCAACACTATGGATGAATGGGTTCTGCCAGGCCTCTAGGCTTTATGTGGATCTTTTGGGACTGCCTTCCTGAAGGTCCCAGGTGTAGCTTGTTGCAAGGCAAGCTCCACAGCTCTGCAGCATGGTGATTGAACCTCTGGCTTCTCTTTCTTCCCAAATGGAAAACCCAAATTCTTCATTTCACACCTGCCGTAGTAAAAGCTGTAAGACAAAGCTTTTTAAAAGACTGTAAGGCAACTTGAAAGCCCCTGGATGTAAGCAGACATCTGCCTGAAGTTCTCAGGGGACTTGGGACTTTGAAAGGTGGGTGAACCTGATGGGCTGTGGAGAAGAGGTTGTGCTTTACTTTTCCAAGTAGAGACCATGCTGGATACAAAAAGCCCCTGGATTAGGACACTTAGGGTAAGTTTCTCAGAAGAAGGGTCTCTGCTGGCATGGCTGAATTGCTACCAGTACCCAATCTCATGAGTTTAAGAATCCTCAAACTGTCCTATTATGCTTTAGGACTGTATTGTCCTTTGAGAAATCAGGCCTTTTTCTGCCAGGGTTCTTCTCATGTGTGAGCCATCAAGAAGTCCATAGGAGCTTTGGTCCTCTTTCTCTTGCTGTGTGACCCCTGCCTGTCACATCCGGCTCTGTATCACTTGGCTGAGCTGCATCCATGAGATGGGATGCCTCCATACATTTAATGTCTGAACAGAGTGTGGGGCCTTTCCTGTAGTTCCTTTCTGTCCTTAAGATCCCCTGCAAAATGTCAGCTTCTGTATCTTACCAAAATAGATGGTAATGTTGTCTTCTCTAGTTGTCACTGCTTGCACTGGATACTGCAGGACTCACTCATGTGAGATGTGGGGCTGGATGCCAAAGGCATGGGGGCTGCAGTGGTTTTCCACTCACTGCCAGTCACTGACGTCATGCTGACTTCTGGGACTCCTGGGCAGATTGAGAGCCACAGGCAGAGCCCACAGATGGGTCACTCAGGTAGGCACACTGTGGCAGCAAATTTCTTTCTCTAAGAATCAAAAATATTTCATCTTGTTTGCACTAGAGATACTCTCATCAATGACAGACCAGTGAGCATATAGCCATGGGCTGATGACCTGTGGTGGTGCTGGATAATTGACTGTGCTCCTCTGGTCCCTGCTGGTGAGGTGGCAGGGTAGTTTTGACTCAGGGGAGGTGGTTCCTTGCATCTCCCAAGTCACTCTTGGTGAACTGAATGACTGAGACACCATTTCCACGGATCTTACACCCGGCCAGGTGCAGCACAACCTCTCTGACCAGGGCATTTCCTACGTAGATAGTCAAGAAGATCTCTAAATCTAGCGAAATGTTCTGAAATAGAAGCAAGATAATATTTCCTTTCTCATCCTCTGTGGTCTGTGGGGAGGGAATAGAGACAGCCACCACTCATTTAGCAAGAGCAATTCAATTTTTAAGAAATGGGAAGAGACACTAAAAAGTACTCTATGACTTAGGGTCATTTAAGCAGATAGCACTGAAGCAAAACCTATGATTAAGAGAAGCAATTATTTTTAGATACATTATTACATATTATTCAAATTCATTGCAACTGGAAAATAATGCATCTATCACATTCATTTTCTATTCATTTTATTTTAAATAAGCCCTACAAATATAAAGAGTTTGAAACATAATTGCTGACATGACTACCCTATCTGCAGCCAAATAAGCTTTTTTTTTATTAGACTTCATTTTATAAATGGAACGCGGCTTGAAAGTTTGAGTTCAATCCTTCTCTGCTCAGCACTAAGCCATATATTGGAGAGGTACAGCATTTAAATCTTGCCAAGATACCTTTGCAACCAGAAGGGCAAAAGAAAGTTCAGTTCTGCAAAGGGAAGGCTTAGATTCTGGAGAGCAGAGCCAAATCTGTGGAGAAAATCCTAAAACTGCAAATACTGTGGATTTACATTGATCCTCATAATGCATTTTATTATTTAGATGTAATAAAAATTCAAATGATGTGAAAAATAGTAAAATCTCTAGTTTTAGAGGTTAGTGAGAAAGAATGAAGAATTTTTAGACTATGCTATATGAATGCCAATATAGATGATAGAGTTTTGATAGCTATTCATCTAATATTTACAGAAAGACATTAACAATATATCACCCTTCACTGCCAGCTGCAAACACATATAATCAGTCACAAATTATATATTTAAATTTTGGGAACATGAGATGTTTTGTATAATGTTAATACCGAGACCGTGTGTCCAGAAATACCAAACAGAGAGTCTCTGGCCCAATCCTGATCTCTTTGATATTTCTATTGACATCAAAAGTGAGAGCCATATGCAAAGGGTTTAACACTGCCATCTGCAGATTGCTATCAGGTTTGCTGGGTTTTCCCACTGATACAGGACTGCCTTCTCACTTAGTAAATCACAACAGTTAATTTCCTGTCCTTTCCTTTCACTGCTGGTTACCCAAAAGTCTGCTGGATATCCTCTGATGGAGTTTTTCGGAATGTTACACTTGGTCAGTTTTGTCAAAATATCCTTTTTTTCGCCTCATGCCTCATTATTGACCTTTCCACCCACAAGGGGACTCTGAGCAACCAATCTGAGTCAAATAAGCATGAGGCTATTGAAGATGATGTGTACATCCTGTGTTCTAGGATGACTTAGAAGCAGTGAAACTCAGAGCTGATATCTTCCTCTCACTTAATAAAATTGCCAGAAGGGAAGTACCTTCACTGTCAGAATGACTATGTGAACAGATGAATTAGGATTAATAGATGTTTTTAATGAGCTTTCTAAATTAGTAATAATAGAAAAGGCATTGTGGCATGCTTGTGTCCCCAAAATGCCACCCCAGCATGGAAAAAATGAAAAAGAGCCAAGATTGGACACAAATGACTTCATATAAATATATAGTTCGAACAAGAGAGAGAACAAACTAGGAGAGTCTGAAAATCGCTGCATGGAAGAGCTAATCCCCAAAGGGACATCAATGGGATGCCTTAATAAAGATGAGGTTTGTCTACACCAAAACCCAGAACCTGCTGCAGGAATTAGTGAACTATCAAAAACCTGAATAAGCAAGTTCATGTGGCACAGTGTACAGTTGTGGGGAGTTACCAGTTTGAGCTTCTGTCTGGGATATCCTGCATTGATACTGCCCTGAACCTGAGGCGTATAAAGATCTGCCTTGTACCCTGTCAGCTTTGGAGTCTGATCACGTCACTCCACCATACTTCTGCTATTGTGGGCAATATCTGCAGGAGAGATACAGACCCAGGCAATTTCTATTCTATTGCAAGCTCTGGTGACTGTCTACAGTGTGACATTTAACACAAATTGTTTCAGTTCTTTGTTTTCATATCTAAAATTAGGATAAAAGAATAATCATATCCCTTTGTAAAATGTATCTGATTTTTTTTTTAAAAAAAAACCTTCATATTTGAATCACTCTGTTTACTAATTTATTCTTGATAAAGATTCTGAGTAAGAATTTTAATTAATAGAATAAGTAAATAGTGAGGGTTGAAATAAATCAGTTTTAGCAAGTTTCATAGTCTATCCATTCTGATATTAAACTGTGTTCTTGCCTACTTCAGACAGAGTGGTGTAACTTGACAGGAGAATTTATTTTTGAGAGGGAAGAGCAGACCCCACAAATGAGATATTAATATTTTCTTCATTACAGCAAGGTCACATACAACTGCATTTTCAAAACCCAGGTGTTCTGCACTTTAGGCAGTAGGTGCTCAAATAGATCTCTGCATGCTGCTCTGGCCAGGAGTTTTCAACAGTTATCTTTAATGCTGATCTCTTCTAAAAATATGACCATATAATTACATGCTCAGATACTAAGGATTGTGACGATGGTGACTGGAGGCATGTGTACTGGTTCCCTGCTGGACACTTGGAAATTAGCAGTCCTTGCCTTTACTTCTCAACGGGATTGCTGCAAACATTGGCCTGTCGTTACAGATGGCTTCCTTATTCTCTGCCTAGCAGCAACAGAAAAATGATGCACCCAGTTACTGGTGCCACTTATAAAAAAAGTGCACAGTTCATTAGTTTGAATGGGCGTGCAGTTCTGACCCAGTGTGTCATTTACATATTATAATCAGACATTAGCATATGCTAATCACAACCCTGAGCCTTGCCCTGGCACTTCTAAAAGATGCTGGATGATACTCTGTAGATGCTGGCTATCATTGGCTGTGCTCTGAGTGCAGGCTCCTGCTTCAAGCAGTAGCCTGGGCTGATTGGCTCCAAGCTTGGTACCAGAAGAAGTCTGCTTGTCTCTCTGCAGGAAGGACTGCTAAATCAGGTTCAATTGCAAGCAGAGGCTTTTTGAAGGAAGGTGTGTTGCATGAGGGCAAAGCATATTTCTGAGGACAAGTCATAACTGGCAACCCTCTGTGATCTGCAAGAGAGACCAGTTGAAACTGGATGGAGACCCACAGATCTTTCCTAAACATGACAGCAGTGTCTACTCCATTCAACAAGTAGATACTATCAGAAAAAAGGCGAAGTGCCAAACCCCTGGAGTGGTAGTTGAAGTTCTGTATTGCAGACCTTGAAAGTGCCCTAACATCAAAACATGTTGAAGCTGAATTTCTCCCATGCCCCACACTTCTAAAAATGTTTTGACCTTGGCTCACTTCCCTTGGGGTCTAGTCTCCAAAGTTTCATCTACATTTGCTGCAGCTCCTCCCTGACTTATCTTCTACCTGCCACCACAGAGCAAGGAACACTGTCTGCCCCTCACATCCTGAGGGGGAAAGATTTGTTAGCCTCCAGCTGAGCCCACTGGAGTGCTTTGGCTGCCTTCTAGGATGGAGTCACTTCCAGAAAGTCCCTTGATTTTCTTGTTTTTCCTTGAGATCTCAGACTGTCCCAATTGGTTCTAGTTAGTGGAGATCCTTAGATAATTTATCTATTGAGTTTGGCCAGAGCCTCTCACCCTTCCTCCCTGAGGTACATCTGCCATCCCATGTAGCATCTTTCCTATTTAGAAATAATGTTTACCGAGCATGAGAGTTAAGCATGGGAACTGGAGTTCAGGGGAGATAACCTCAGCAGAAATGCTGATGTTTCTTTTTCCTTGCGTTGACCAGGGGAGTAGAGCAAGGCAGTATCGTCTGCTGTTCTCATGCCCTTTGGGGAACTGTTCTTTTCTTCTGCAGGCTGAAAGCTCTGGGTGCAGCAGTACTTTACTTCTACTTTATGCTTACAGTTGTCTCCCACTGGATGGTCTCTCCTATCACCACAGCTGTCTGGGTAAGTGTGGAAGGTGAAGCATGGTGGATACCTGGTTGCATACACAAATATAGAGCAACTGGTCCTTCCAGCCACACTTGCCTTTCCTGTGTCATGGGTGGGGAGTTGACTGGAAGTGGTGCTCACCACGTGCTCAGGCCTGCAGCTGCTGGATGTCACCTTCCCTGCTCCTGGTGCCCCTGCCCACCATCCCTTTTGCCAGGAGAGGGGAGTCACACTCAGTACTCAGAAATTACATGTTGAACACTTATTAATCATGGCATTAGCATTAAAATCACAGGATATTAAAACTAGCATATTCTTGTGCCTTGTGGTTCTGGAACCGCCAGGGGCCAGGGTCTCTAGGGCTTTTCCTGATAGCATTACAAATTGCTGGACATGGAGAAGGAAGAGAGGAAGGGAGAACTCTCACACAAATCTATTGACTTCAGGGACTGGGGTGCAAGAAAATAGACAACAACTGCTGTGGAATTGATTAAAATTTTGGCAATGCTGCGCATGTTTTTGTCCATGGGCAGAATAAAACATGCTAACAAGGGCTGAGCCTAGCTGAAACTTTAATTCCTTTCTGTTGGATAATTTTTTTCTAATTCCTCCTGATCCGGATCTCCATTCTTTTACACAGAGCCACCCACAAAAACACTTTTTCTGTGTGTTTCTGTTGCTCATCCTGAGATTTCACTGCCCGCTATCAGACAGGATGGCTGTTACTGCATGACTTTTCATGCAGGTTTCACTGCAGCTGAAGTATCCTGTTTTTCAAACAAACTTCTATCAAGTAGAAGTGATTAGCTAAATTAATGTGAAGTTAATGTCCCAAAGCAGCACAATTTGTTCTCAGAACTTCACGCGACATTTAGCTAACAGCTCAAAGAAAGGGTTCCATTTGATAAAGCGATCAGAAAGAGTCACAGAAATGAGCTCGGTTATGCAGGGCTTGGTATAGCTTTTTCACTACCATAAATTAAAGAATAAGTATCAAATAATGTATTTAGCCAGGCAAGCATATGTAGGGGAAAAAAAAAAAGGCAACTTGGAAAGTTTCTTGCTGCTTCCATGGTGCATCTTGCAAATGGTAGCTCTGAAGGCTACCAGCAGAGAACAGTACTAGGAAAGGAGGGACTGGTTAGGCTTGCGAAGGCCAAAATGCCAAATCTGAGGTGTGAGTCTAGGTCCCTCAGACCCTGACATATTAACACCAACAGGCCTTTAATGATACAGGTCACTGCTCATCCTTATGCAATAGCCTTTCACTTATGCAAACCTATGTCCAAATCATATTTGGATCAATAAAAGTCTGTTGTAGGGCAATGGATGTCTGTTTCTGAAAAGGGTCTCAGAAGAGCCTACCCTAAAGGATGCCAAACACTTGATAGCAATCTTTCTCACAGAATAAATCCAGGGAGAGCAAGACTGGGATGGCAGTTTTTGTGCAGGTGCATTGCCTGAGCTGCCTGGGGAAGCACACACAACACCTGCTCAGGCACTACCTGACTGGAGTTGAACCACTGCAATTAGTCCCTCATTTTAGTGAGCACCAGACTCAGTCACATCTTTTTTAAAATCACCCCCTGGTGATTTTATCCTTTGAAGTGCTGTTAATCTTCCACTACCAGGAAGATTGTGAGGAAATGGCTCACAGCAGTAGCACTCAGGTGTGCTGGGCACCTTGCAAGACCAAGACCTGTGTGGCTTCTTGTTTATGGTTTTCAGGGTCTATTTTGACTGTGAATAAAACACTCTTGGAGGGACCATCTCTGGTTGACTGATGACTGCTTGAACTAGGATGGCCCAGAATGGCAGCATGGCCATTCCAGATGGATGGGTTTAGATTAACTCATAGAAATCTCATCTCAATTTAAGCAAGTGTCTTCTTTGCAAGGACAGCTCCATGTTCTTTAAATTCAGGCTTCATATTTGTCCTGTGTTCCTAGGACTCATCATGTAACTTTGAACAGTGTGGCCCATTCACCCCACCTAATGCCAATAAAGTATAAAAAGGCTTTCAGTCCAGTAAATGTTTGGAGGATGACTGTCTGTCTAACAAGCAGAGCTACTCTAGCACTTCAGTATTAAAGAAATTCTGCAAATTAGTATTCCATCAGCTACAAATCCAGCAACTTTGTGGGGAGCTTTTAGGAACATATTCCGTGGTCAGTTGATGCATATTGGGCTAGAACCAAAAAGTGATTAAACACTGAAATTAGAAGCCTATGAAATAAGCTGGGATCCCTAGAAAATCAGTGCACAGCTTATTGTAAATTTGATTATGAATTTTTTAGAACTAAGTAGACGAAATTACTGTTAATCACATGTAAATTGAGATACTGGAACTAATCCACTGAAATTAGTGGGATTTTTGCCATTGATTTCCAAAAGAGCAGGATTGGGCCTGCTCTGAGCAAAGAAGGGGAGGTGGAAAATTAATGTCTTGAAGAAGGAAGAGTTAGGCCAGGTCTCACTATCAAAATGATGGATGGCTCAGTAAGTAACCAAACCTCTGCTCTGTTTCTCTCCCTCAAGAAACCATCATTAGCTGAAAATCCATGCCAAGCTCAAGAGCCACTTCTGTTTAAAAAAAAAAGGAAACAAACAAAAAAAAGAAGGATAAATTTTGTTAGCATGATGTATTAATATCAAAAGTCAAAACCAGAAACTTAACTGAATGTGTGCTGATGAAAGGTTTGGCAACTGGCACAAGGAGTAGAAATCCAGACTGTAATGGGGTGTCAGTAGAAGGGTTGTACTTGCAGGAAGTGCTGCTGTGGGATTCTCTGGTCTTTTCAGCCTGCCATGGTCAGATGGCATCGATAATCTGCAGAGACAGTGCAACCTGAAGTCAGGTAAGCATATTTACCAGGGGCATAGCTTTCTTAAGAACAGCTAATATGTCCAGGAAATGTAGGCAGAACCTCAGAATTAAAAGTAAAAATCAGCTGCATTTTAGAGAGAACAAATGCAAGCTAAAGAAAGATTTTTTTTTTTACTATCTAGAATTCAGCTTTAGTTTGTACTTACTGTAGCATTTGGGAATAAGTAGGCATCGTTTATGAATCAATTATTGATGGTGCTGTAGTCCCCTCCATGGCAGGCCAGAATGCACAAAAGGCCTTTGCACTTTTAAGGTACAACCCTCCAATATTGATCACCATTTCCTGTCCTGTTTAACCTCATGGACAAATCATTATCTGATCACATGTATGGAGGCAGAGATTCCCTAATTCTCCTTTCCCTTTTTCCTGGACTCAGAACAACGACCAAGGGCAAAATGAGGAGGGAGGTTCATAATCTCTCTAAGCTGCCTCTGCACCATATTCTTAGGCTACTGGAGATCCTTGGCAAGAATTCATCTTGAGACTGGCTCTGCACTGCTCTAACTGAGGCCTCATTCCTGAGGACTCATTTGAACAACAACAGCTACCGGCCAAGGCTTACCAGTCACGCTGTTCCGTCTGTTTTCTCCCGTTGCATATGCCAAAGCCTGATGGAAGTGTCTTTACCCAGCCTGAGAAATCCCTTACATAAGGTAAATTCTCCAGAGGACCTTTATGCATGATTTACAGCATCATTATGCTATCATGCAGCCATAAAACCCATAAAGGCCCAAGCACTGAAACCAAGGCTCACACAGATGCGTGCTTTCCTCTAACCGCTCCTGTGCCTCCAGAAAACGTGCAGCAGGAGCCGCCTCTCCCTGCCTTTCCCTGCCTTTCCCTGCCTTTCCCTGCCTTTCCCTGCCTCTCCCTGCCTCCACAGCCCACCACCACACCCTGGCAGGTCAGTGTGTTGCCAACCAGCTGCACATTGCATGTGCTGCCCCTGAGGGAGAAGAGGGCTGAAGAGCTCCTGACAGATGTGGGTGTACCTGCGATATGGCAAGGTGACAGAGGTTGCATCCAAGCATCATGGCTCTTCCCTTATCATCTGATGCTAGAAAGTTTTCTCCTGCCAGTAGATAAACCACTGCACAGTCTCAGCTGTCAAAAAGAGAAGCAGTCTGAGAGTCTTGGCAAATGTGAATTAAACACGACTGCCCAGGTACTGTGTTATGACAAGAATATTTCCGTCCATTATTTTCAGCTACCCAACAAGAAATCATTTCAGTATCACTGGCTAACTCTATATACTCACTCACTTGAATATAATGACTTCAGTTTCAACTGGAGACTTAAAAGTCCTCTGGGGAAATTGGATATTTTTTTGAAATTTTTGTGAATTGAAAAATTTAGTGGCCATGGTTGATTTCCCATTTTGATGGGTACATTGCTTTCTTAGCTATCTCTCAGGCAGAGTATATCACCTGAAGTGTGAAGTTCTATAAGCACAAATTATTCCTGATACTGAGATGCCTTCTTTTTTTTCCCCTAATTAGTAAAGTTAATTTGATTTAAATGGCAGTTCTGCTGAGGTACTGATATTTATTCTGCTTTCAATACATGAACATTCTGAAAATGTTTTCAAAAAATTAAATGAAGCTTTAAGTTTCCTGTGGTCAAGCAAAAAATATACCCCCACAAATTATTACTTGAGCATATTATCCCCAAACATTTTGAGAGGGCTTGCTTGGCTTTCTTTACACGCTTTGAATTTTTAGGACTAATGACTTCTCTCATGTGGCAGAAAATTTCAAGCCTCAGCTATGAGGACCCAAGAAAAACATAAGCCTCTTTATGAGAAACATGTTATCCTAAGACAGTCTTTTTCAGTCTGGTGTGCTTGCAGACTCCTGTGGGTCCCAGCACTCCTACTTTGGGGAGTAGGAAGGGTAAGCAAAACCAGCATGCCCACTGCCAATAGGTTTTCATTTGCTGTGCAGAGATCCACATCTCCAGTGATAAATCCTTAAGGGTCCACAAATTGAAAAATGTTGAAAATCACCGCCCTAGGAATTGTGCTCGTACCTTGGAGCTATCTTTGCTAATTGGGCAGAGCTGACAAGCAGGTCCAATATGGTGAAGAGAGATCCCCAGATTATTAACAACATGATGGCATCTGGAAGTTTTGTAGAGCAATAGAGGCACAGCTCTAATCAAGCACTTTTTCAGCCTCTTGTATAGCCCATCTGTTACAGATTTAGCATATTATATATAATGCCCTCAGCAACTGACTTTGATGTATGTTCAACTGTGAAACTGCTTTTGTAACTAACATAAAGAAATTATTGTTTATTATCTGCTAGGTCCTTAGAATGGAATCTGCAACAGTCACCAAAATAAATGATCTGTGTTTCTAATATCTATGAAATATTGGTATCAGATGGAATTACTCTGTTATCCAAAGATCACTAAGTCACAGAGATTTTTTCTGGATTTCACTAGAATTCTAATCTTGGGCAAACTCTGCATAAGACAAAGGAGATGTGTTAAACTTAGGGTACTGAGATTTTAGATGAAAAATAGGAAGCAATGTGGTGCAAACATACCTATGTTTCTATTGGTACAAAATGATTTATTGTAAGTATTAGAACACATTTTATTGCAACGTATTGAAGAAGCCTGGTCATTTTTATGCCCCTTTGCTTGGTGCAGCACAAAAAAAGGGTAAGGGATGTATGAATTCCAGTTTGGGAAGTTACATTTTGCTTGACCTTAAATTCACCTGGCAGTGCCAAAAAAGAAGGAAAAAAAGCCTCCAGTCCTAAGTCACTCTCTGTTGCTGTAATTCTTAACCAGTAGGTACATCTGATGGCTTCCTTTAGTTCCGGGAAAACCAGATCTTTCTTTGCAGGGCTCTTTATTAAGTTATAATGCTTTCATTCTCTAGAATGAGAATTCTCTAGAATGAGAAACATTCTATAAATATAACATAACTGCTTTGAGAAGCCTGTATTTGTTTCTAAGCTAGTCTACACTTTCAGTACCTGATATTAGTGTAATATAATCTCTTTAAATTTGTTTTCAATGTTTGACTTAGTGAAAAAGTTCCTTCCCTTGTTCATCCTCAACCAGAATTTTCATTTCATTCACAGAGGACTTGTCTGGATTAAGTGTGTGGTAAATTGGTCAGGATTTCAGCATTTGGCCCTTAGGACTGCCACAGCTCCTCAAGGACATTTGCCAAAGCAGCTGCCAGGATGCCACTTGCAAAGACCAAGAGACTACCTGGCCTGCAGAACCTGGTAGAGCATTTTGCTGGTCCAGGGGCTGCTCAAGAGCATGAAGTGCTGAGCTCCGTGGACTGGGAATGCGTGTTTAAGGTGAAGTTTCGGCAAGTGGGTTTCTTTGTGTAGCTGTGTCAGGAAATTTTTTCCTTAAGCTTCTGACAGGAAGGCTGAATTGCTGTGATCTCTCGTGTTGTTCCCCACAATATCCATCCGTGCTCCTGTTACAATGCTAGGAGCAGGTGACAAAGGAGTGTGAGGACTACGTGCCACATGGTATCAAGGGCCCATCCAGGCCACCAGGCCACGCGCATGGGCTGTGGGGATGTGGGGGAGTCAGAGAGAAGCACACAGCCCCAGCACTGTACTGGGCACTCGCCAGGAGCTTTCCGCAGCTCTCATGAATTTTGTCTTCTTAATGCCAATGGTCATCAAATGGAAATGAAAATAAACTGTTGTTCATATTCCTACAGAATGAGGGCTACCAAGTCTTAGGACTAGAGTGCCCTTCCAAGCTTGCTTTAGATCCTGTTTTAATTTCCCTGAAGCTAAGTCACATTAACATATCTCCCTGCTTCTTCCTTATTTAGGCCATCCAACAACTTTATTGAAACTTTAAAAATAAGAACAAATGATGCACTCAGTGCTTAAGTTTTGTGTGTGTGTTTTTATTGTTTACAGTTAAAACAGGGCAGCTTTGCACTGGAAGATGTCACCAAGTCACTCACTATGCTGAGTACTTACATTCATTTGGAGATAATAGACTTTAAAATTGCCCAGTTTTGATTTACAGACATAAATTAGTAATAAAAATCTCTAATTACTTTAAACACTTTGCATTGATAATTAAATTGTAAAGGGAGCTATAAATGGATGGGAAGAAGAGAATATGTTCCTGTTAATATTTATGCATTTTTCTGGCATCAGTTATCTCCCTGTGAATTTTTTGAATACAGGGCAGGACCTGATAAAGTTCTTGTCCTTCATAAAGAAACTCTGTACATCTCCCATTTGAACCATCTAAACAACACCAACACTTAAAGCATCTAAAAACATGTATTCAGTTTCTTCCTTATCATACTTCTTTGGATTCTGAAGAGAGAAAACAAAGGCATTTGCTAAATAGGCAAAAAGGAAAAAACCAACTTAGACTGGTTTTAAAATATCCTGGGCTGGGTGACAAAGTGAGATTCTTTACAAACCAGGAAATATGTCAGATATTAATTCATGGATTTATGAAAAAGAACAATACAAAAATGTATGTATAGTATTGTGTAGCATTTCCTTATGCTCAAAGTTCATAAATTAATAGTAACTCCAAAGTTCAAGAAAACTGCAATAGAGACGTCCTCAGACTGCTGACAGTTTCTGAGAGAAACTTGCAAAGATCAGTATCATAGATTTTGATGTGGGGAAGGGTTTTGCAAAGAGATAGTATCGACTTTTAAACATCCTCTCCACGGGCAGTGGCAAAACAAGAACAGAAATTGCTTATGACATGCCTTAAAGCTCAGCAAGTTTTTGAAGGGATCTGTTCATCTGAAACAAAGCAAAAAAAAAAATCACTGAGTAATTGATTTTTACTCCAGCACAAAAACATTTTATATTTTTGGGGTTTTTTTGCACTAGGTGTTATTCAGTGATTGAGTACCAAACAAACAAAGATAAATTAAGTCATTCACTCTCAGGAACTTCAGAAGTGAAGTGGTACAGTGTTGGCGATAACCAGCTAGCCTTACACATAGTAGTATTGCTTGCTTTCGTAGGAAGATCACAAAAAGAGACAATTTTATCCAGTTCACTAATTAAATTAACAAGTTGAATGAGTATACATTATTAATACATAAATGAGATGCTTTTCACCTCCATCATGAACAAATTTTATGAGCTTTTAAGTATTTATTATGGTGGAGTCTCAATATGAAGCATAGCTCCTAGGACCCAATGTCAAATTTAGGGCTCTGATTTCCCACTAAGGTTCCTCCAGTTCTTACTGATGTCAATCACAATTCCCATGGATGCTATTAGTTAAATAACATTGTGTACAGTATCCCATAGCAGAGTGGTAGAGTGCTGGAATTATCTCCAAAGTGTGTGTATCAATATTTGAATCTTCTTTATATTGCTGGATCTAGCAGAACACTGTATAAGTACATCCTGGCTGGCTCAGACTGAATGTCTCTCCAGCCCAGTAGCCTCTGGCTGGCGAAGCCAAATAGGGGATGCTTAGGGAAACAGTACAAGAAAGTGTGAAGGAATCAAATGGTGTTTCTGCTGAGATATACTCTTAAACCTTGACATGGTGGTCTGGGGTTGCTTGGTTGCTTATTGTCCACATGGCTTCCTACAAAGTCAGCAGAAATAGTACCATATGGGCCGAGGCTGCATCTCACTAGTGTTTTGGTTGAAAGTTGTAATCAGATTGTTACAGATTTCCAGTTGTCTCCTTTTACCATCTACTGGTTTGATTCACAGTGTGGCTTTGGATTTCTTTGAGACCAAACTAAATAAGAAACTCTCCTCCTGGTTTGTATTAAATGCCCTCAAAACCCAGATGGAGTCACTAGGCTACAAATAACTGACGGGTGCTTTGAATGGCTTTGAAACACAGGCATGATAAGGAAGTTTAACCCAGAGGACCAGGCTGAATCTAACCTGAAATAAAATCCTGTAATTGTATATAGTGTAAATGCAGAGACTTCAATACCCATCTCTCAGGCTATGACTGAGAGGGCAAAGCTGCAATTCTTTCTTGAACTACTGAGCTGCAAACCAGGCTCTTTCCACTATCTTTGTTGAAAGAGACTTTAGCATAAGGAACTCCATAAAAACCGGTACTGATGGGAATTCATGAACCCATGTAGCAGCAGTTAATATTAAACAATATTACCTACATATCCATCTCTCAGACATAATTTTAGAAGCTGCCATCTTCTTGTTCACTGAAATAAAAATTTAGCTAAGAAGAATAAAGCAACAATATGAAAAAGGACAAAGCTCTTTTTTTCTCTCAAACTGCTCTACACAGTTTACCAATTAGTTTCTTTGACATTGAATTTATCGAAATCCTGGATACTTTCAGTGATGATAATGAGTCAACTGACAAAATTAGATGAAATAGTATTTATACAGCAGGGCAGTGGGTTTCAGGTCCTGGTTATTACCTA
This sequence comes from Corvus moneduloides, assembly GCF_009650955.1. NCBI lineage: Eukaryota > Metazoa > Chordata > Aves > Passeriformes > Corvidae > Corvus > Corvus moneduloides. The sequence goes on along the minus strand of NC_045476.1, from coordinate 116,033,730 downwards.
ATAACCTGCTTCAGAGAGGAGGAAATAAAACTACAGCAAAAAGGGACTGCCCAGTTACAGAGTGACTGTGGAGTCCCCTTTCCATGATGTGTAGCGATATCCTGGACCTCAGAACTCCCCTGTGTGGCACCTGGCACATGTGGTAGGGTGTACGTACAGGCACACTGGCATGTAACCATCTAGAAACCAGCTGATAATGCAGGATGTATTGTAAGCTACTGTTGCTCTGAGCAGCAATAACTAGCTGCCTGGCTTAGGGAATTGTAGGGCACCAATCACTGTAGAATCTAAGTGCCAATAATGCTTAACATTTATTTTACACTTTACAGAGTCAAAGTGCTGTAGGAACATTAGCTAATTAATTATTGCATCTCCCTTGTGAGGTGGGTCGGTTGGTAAGTATTAGTCCCATGTTAGAGATAGGAAAGCTGAGATGCAGTGTTTTCCCCTTTTATTTTTCTATTGTATTCTGTAAAGCTCCAGACACTCTCTCGAGGAGTTTGCTGCAAGTTACTTGCCCAAAGTCACTACTCAAGTTGGGATCCTGAGCACTATTATAAAATTTGACTTCAGGTTCCTTCTCTCTTGCTCAACCCTCCACACAAAACACAGCCTGTGTCTGGATGGTAAGGAGACTGTTATGTTGCACACACGCACACAAAAAGCAAACAAATCAGAGCTAGAGCACCAAACCTAGTGCTCTGACAGATCTGCTCAGTCCAAAAACTCGAAACAACTAATCTGGGTACTCTGCTACCTCTACTACAAGTTTCCCATACACCAGAAATAGGGTGGATCTGCAATGCCTTTTGAACAGGCATCCAGAGGCAACTGGAGAACCTTGCAAGAAACGTGAGCTGTGCCTCTTGGTAACCTGCTGCTTGAGAAGCCCAGAGCAGTGACAGGACTGGGATACCTGAAAACTCAATTATATTTGTTAAATCTTTCCATATCGTTCAACATTCAAGTGACTGGAAGTGGCCCTAAAATCCAAACACTGACTTCTGTTGCATGAATACATGTTCTAGCAGAAATCAGATTTCCATTGGGCTTGGGGTTTTTTGGGAACAGCTCTCAGGATCTTGCAAGAACTTGCTAGAATAGCCAGCACCTTCTCCATGTTAAGTGTTGTTGAAAGAGAAAGGACTCCATCCTTCGACAGTAAATGCAGAATCCCTGTGCTTTGACTTGTACAGGTTATGTTTGGAATTGGGAAAGGATCGGTCCCAAGAACTTAGTGAGCATAAGTCAGGTTGCCAAATAATCTGGTGAATACTGGGTTATTATTTGCTAGTCACCTTTTGGAAAGCCCAGATAGTACTTTCAGCCTCACCTTGCAGTTGTTTGCACTGAAATCATGATTTAGCTCTTTTCATTCTTAGCTGTGAGTCTGATCTAATCACAGACTCCTAACAGTTGATGTTTTAAGAAACCCCCAGGATTCACAAGACCCGGCAATTTCAAAATGCAATTCATAAAGCTAATTGCAATTCTTCATGTAAGTAGAACTAATTACGTCTATGTACTTGACCTTTAAGCACCAGTTTTGTTTTCTCTCTGAGACTTTTGTGGTTTTAATTTCTTCACCTCTCTGTTTATTGTTCTTAATCAAATTGTGCCCTCAAGTGATTAAGAACTCAAATTAAGGTTTATACTTTTCTTTAAGTATGTGACAGAAAGAAGAGGGTTAATGCAAACACTTTCAAGGCAATATTTAAAATATTTAAATTATTAGTTTGGCTGATTTAAATACTTCTTCAAAGTGCTAATAAAACAAATATTGTATTATGCTAGTAGACAAGATCCAATGAGGAGAGTTTCCCTATACAATTATTATAGATAATGTAATAGCAAAGTGCCTTCCCTAATTAAGCAAGGTGTAAATCAAAAATATATAATGAAGAGTGCACTTGATTTTAAAAATCACTTTACATAAGATAAGGTCTAATCAGTAGCATAGGCAAGATTATAAAAAAATCATTTAACATTGTGTTCTGGCAGCAGCCTTTGTAAAACCACTTCTGGTAGTCTTCCCTGGCATTCACTTAGTATTGGCAGCCTTGGCAAACTGGCAGGAAAGGAGACGCAGAAATTATCTAATTTAAACGTCTGAATCATTGTGTGTTGGTTCCGCCAATCTTTGCGCCCTACCCTTGGGCTCTCCTGCACTGTCCATCACCGCTGTGCTGGGGATTGGGCTGGTGCCTGCAGCTGATGAATACTGCATTGCCTCCCCTCCTTTCATCTCACCTATCACGATGGAAATGCGAAATACTGTACGTGTGTCTTGTCCTGCCTCTCACCATCAATGTAACCACGAAGCAGTGTCAAAGAAGGGGAGGCTTGGATGGATGGATGGGCTTGGGCTGCTCTCCCTCCTGACCTGGTGCCTCTACTGGAAAGCTGACACCACTTGCTGTGGGCAAGTTGTAATATGGTTTGTTTAATAGGGTAAATCATGCTTTTATCACTGGAAATAAGATGTGGTGGAGACACGTTGTCATGGTTACTTAGCCATTTCCCCAGAGTCACAACACCAGTGTCCCGGAGGGGACATAATTCTATTTCATGCATATGCATGAGGCTAGCAGGTGCTTTGGCACTTTAATTATATATTTTTTAAATGGCTAACTGTAAAATTGCGACAGAAACACAGAGTAAAAAGGATAAGAAATGGACTTGGAAAGCAGGGAATAGGATTGTCAAGAAAAGGAAAAAAAAGGTCCAGAATTTAAAATAAATAAATATGTTTCCTAATTATTTAGGAAAATCAAGGACATACCGAAAATTAAAATTTACAGGTAGGAGGGAATGTAAAAGAAACTTTACAGAATTGATTTATTCTATGAAATTTTTCTATAGGAAAGCTGCTCAGCTCATGGAAATGGCAACAAGAGTGGGAGTAAGAGAAACAAGATTTAATAAAATATTAATAATTCTTAAATAATTCAGAAAAGCCTCCACAAACAAGAATAAAACATGTAAATACAAAAACTATTGGCAAATGATTGATATCATCAGATGACTCCTTTCCTGCCTGTTCAAGAGGTTTTATAAGTTAGTGCACTACGTTTAGGTGCCGTTTCCCCATGTTACTCATGACCCACCAGCTCCTGCTGTTCCAGGTGTTAATTACTGTCCTTCAGGTTTTTTAGCTCAGTACAATAGGAAGTAAACCAGCTTTAAGTCAAAACAACTATAAAAACAAAGATTTCCCAAAATATCTTCAGATATATCAGCTGCTGTGTAATTACAGTGTATTCAAATACTAAACAAGTCTGTGCATGTTTTTACAGGTAACTGATATTTAAACATTGGCTAATATGTCCAAAAGTAAGATGAAATCACAAAATTTGGAAAACTTCTGAATACTGATACCTGTTGGACATTAAAGGTTCATGCTGAAATAACAAACCTTTACAATTAGTTTGCCTTATGTGTGTCTCCTACCACTGAAACACAACTGATCATGTTAGGGATGTTTTGGACTGGACAAAAGATTTCTGGAGTTGACAGGAATAAACCTATTCACAGAAAGTGAATAAGCTGTGAAGAATTTTTCTGAGTAATGTTTCATGTCTTTTCACGGTACTTCTTATAGAGGGTTGGGAAAACATTATTTAATGTAAAATGTCAAAACTTCAAATTTATTTCTTATTTGGTGGAATTGAAAAAGAGTCTGTTCACCATTTTTGTGAGCAACTCCAAGTCAGATGAGGCTTTATTTTGTTTTGAGGACATTCACTTGGGATTTGAGATGGTTTTATTCTGTTACTTGGATATATAGAGACACATGATCTGTCTCTCTCTTCCTCTTCATTTCTCCTTCTTCCAACCTAATTTTTCCCAAAATTTATATGTTTCCACAAAGTATTTTCCTTTTGACAGAAAACTGCATGCAAGTGAATGATTTTTCAAATCTTTTAACTCAGTCTGGTTTTATGTTTTTGAGCATCTGTTTTTAAGAGAATCATATCAGGCTCTGCTTGCATGGGCATTTGGCTCAGCCACATTCAGCAGAGTATTGTAGAGTTGTTTGTAACTCAGGTCACCTCACAGCACCTGCAAACAGATTCAAGAAAAAGGGAGGAAGAAGCAGGGGTAGAAAGAAGAATGAGTTTTTTATATCAAGAAAAATGTTTGTGTAACTGCAGGTTTTGATAGAGCAATCACAACACGGCTTCTGAAACACTTTACTTCTGAAGCAGCTTTGACTATTCCCTGGTCCTTCTTTCCCCAATAACTGCTATTCTGGAGTGAATTCAGGAGGCACAGGAGCCAAACAAGTCACACTTATACTCATGGTGAGAAACATCCATAATCAATTGAAGTGTGGACTGAAAATGCTAAGAAGTATTGTTTTCCCTGTTGCAGGTTTGCCTAAATGTTTATGTTCTCCTGGAAACGTTTCATGACAAAGCATTTTATGCTCACATGGGTTTTGAAAGAGTCTAAGGCTCAGTGTTCATTATGAGAGTTCTCCTCCAGAAAAAAGAATCTCTGAAAATATCTCAAGGTATACTCATTTTTTGAATGTTAGAAGCATTTCTTTTTTTCACTCTGTTGTGGACTTGAAGCCCAGGAACTAATTTAGCTGTTTTCTATGCAATTCTACACAAATTAAGTGCACTGCTGGTATGGACAGGTACTGTAAAATGTGTGTGTTCAACACAGCAAGAAGACCAAAGAAGAACACTCTCATTAGATAGAGCAGAAACTTCCTAAGAGGCTCCACTCTGGAACATACACATATTTAGCCAATACCTTTGGAGAGATGTGTATTAACTTTTCCCTCGTGGCAGTGCCAAACGTTAAGTAGAGTTGCATAGTTCTCAGTTTTAGAAGAGATTTCTACAAAGAAATACTCAAAAAAAGGAGTCAGTTTCAATTGCTAAGACAGTTATTCACCAAAGGAATTCAGGCAAACCTGAGTGGCTGTGGCCACATTTCGTGGTGATTATAGCGGTACTGGGAACTGCCCAATCCCTGGGCCAGCATGCCCCTCACTGTTGGCTGGAAGTTACTGCCCTCTAGGCTATAGCAACTGCAACTCCTCCCTGCCTTGTGTGGGTCCAAGTGAGCCACGTTAACTAACTGGAAGAGATCTTTGCTAGCACAGCTGGGTATTAGTGAGTCAGGTTAGGGAGGGTTCCTACAGCCCTACTGAAAGGTCTGCAGAGGCACTGTGCTTCAGCAGAGGCAGAGACTGGGCAGCTGGAGTGATCTAAAGGCAGGAATCCGCTGAGATGGCAATGACGTGGGGACGAGGAACACGTCCATTGATTTTCCATGCAAGTCCTCCAGTGGAATCATTATGATTCAGTGGAGCACTAATGCATGTATTTGCACCTCCCTGAGATAAATGGAAGCTGAGTGAGCCCACGATGTAAGTTCTGTTGCTTTCAACAGAGCAGGATTTAATCCCTTGTATATAAGTACTTTGCACAAGGGGCCTTGGGACCCTCCAGCTCCTCAAAGATAAGTCCAAGAGCAAGCACTTTTGGCTAATCAAAAACTGAATCCCTCTTGCAATGAGAAGTGTGGGCCTCTGGGACACCACTGCATCCCCTTCTGCTCCTACATGGGCCAAGTCGTCAACATGCCAAATCCAAAACTTAAAAGGAATGGAAATCAAAACTGCCCTCTTGCATCTGCACCAGCAAATCCACCTCAGGGGCTTATAGCACCCCAGTTACTACTGTATTTAGGCACCTCATGTATTTATCCTCAGAGCTACTCCATGGGATGAGGCAGTGCTGCTAATCCTGCAGTTCTGGCAGCTCAGTGGGGACAAATGGGTGCACAGTGCCACACAAGTGGTTCACCATCAGGCCTTTCTCTCCCACAGCTCCTTCTAATGTTCCCATGCTCAAGACCATGTTCCCTCTCACTGAATGTTTTACAGAAAGTGCATTGCCTTGTGTGCATCATATTTTAGCTGCATGAAAAGACATCTGACTACCACATTCAAATCTGCCCTTTAAATCTCCACTATTGTTAAAAAACACTACTAAGAGTTTTTATGAAGCTCTTCTTATGAGAGAGACAAAAGATTGCTGTGATAGATAAAAGAGGAAAATGTTGCTGGAGAAGCATTGTAGGAGGTCAAAACTTGACACTGATGGTGAGGGGTTGGGCAACAGAAGGGGCTGGGCTTCAGAGGGCGCTTTCCCAGCTCCAAAGCAAAAGGAAGTGTTGTACATTGCTGGAATGGGCTGTTAGATTTGCACAGCATTTAACAACATTTAATGCTGCTTCATGCCCAAGCTGCTCAGGTGCTACCTCTCTGTAAATATGACTTTATACTCAACCTCATAGTCTTTTAAAAATCTGAGGTACAAGTGAAGAGTTTTGCAAGAGCAAAAGTGAAGCTATAAAAGTGAAGCTGGAGCATTATGCTCTCCTATAGCTGAAAACTTCAAATCACTAAAAATTGAAAAAAAAAGTCAGGAGAAGATCTTAGGAAGTTCCTATTCTACTCCTCTGTCTTTGTAACTCTATGGCATCTTGCCCTGTTTATTCCACCGCCAACATGGGCTTAAGGATCTCTACTGAAAGAAATACTGCAACCACAACAAGCAATTTCTCCCATTTCATTACAGTCCTGGTTAGAAAGGATTCCTAAAGTCCAGACTCTTTCTATGAATGATGTTGATGATCATTCTATGAATGATGTTTCTATCATTCAGCTCGTTCGCCACGGATGTGGCAGAGCATTCTTGTGCCCTGTAACAACCTTTTACATATCTGAAGGCTATCTGAAGGTGTTAAATCCATTCTCAGTCTTTTCTTCTTTAGATTAAACTATCCTAGATTTAAAAATCTTTCTTCCAAAGTCACCTTTTGCTCACCCCTTTCCTCCTCTATGTTGGTTTTTCTTTTGTTCTTTTTCAAAGTTACTTCCCCCGTCCCTACCCAAGGCTATACACAGCATTTCAGCTAAGACATCCGTTCTGAGAAGAGATAGAAGATTAATTTGTAGTAGAAAAAGTAGGATTTTTGGTAAAAATTGCATTGAAGACTTACTTGCCACTTGCCATGTCATCCATTGCACTGCACTGAGGCAGACCTTTACAGGATTTCATAATAAATAGTTTTGTTTTGATCATAAACCACTGTAATTGTAATGCAAAAAACTCTCTATCTTCCCTATAATCTCTTCTATCAGGTAGAAGAGTGTCAAAACCTTGCTAAAGTCAAGGTGCGTATCATGTACAGATTCCCATTACCCACAAGGCCCATTACACAGCCAGGAAAGAAAATAAGGCTCCTTTGACATAGTATGATACATAAATATTGATTTCCAGATGCTTTACTTCTTACAGAATTTTTCTGCGGATTGAAGTTAATTTGACTTCTTCAGTAACTCAATTCCCCCTTTTGATTAAAAAAAAAGCACAATATTGTGTTTTTCTAGATATCTAGTTCTTCATTCCCTCTCCACAGGTTCTCAGGAAGACTACTAATGACTCTGAGAGAGCTTCAGACAGTCCTCTAAGTATCCCATACAAAATTCATCAGACTCAAAGGATTTTTTAAAAAATGAAGCTAAATGAATATCCTTTACCTATTCTTGCCCTTTTCTGGAGAAAAGTCTTTTTTTTTGTTTCTGATTTTAATCATGCCAGCTACATCCTCACAACTGACGATGAAATTTCAATTGATGAGGATGCAGGAACTCCACTTCACACACACAGGCCTTCTCTGCATCCTTTTTGCAACTTTTTTACCTCATGCTTGTTCAGGTGACATTGCTCTTGGTTTACCTCTTACTCCCAATGCACATGAAGAATGATTTCTTCTTACCCTTGGTGCTGCTGCCTAATAGTGGTTCAGTCCTCATTCCAGCTTTTCTTGTTCTGTCCTTATGTGCTCCTGGTAATCTTTTATTCTCAGTCCATAGTATCTGAGCATGGCTTCTTCCTCCTGTGCACCCCATGCACATGCTGGTCAGTCTGTCTCCTACTGCAGGGACTTTCCAGGTCTCTCAAAGCCCCTTTGCTACCACTGAAAGCTGCTCTCTCTTTATCAGTTCCGTGGCCAGTTGCTGTGACCCTCTCACCACGGAAGTACCTGAGGTCTTTTCCTGTAAAATTATAATCTATAAAATTTTCAGGTGGTTTTAGTCTTCTCTACATGCCAGGCTTCCAGCAAACAAATAGATCCAAACCCAGGTAATACCTCTCCTGTTTTCTCCTTGCCTGCTCTTCCTTTCAAATTACTATTCAAGTCATGCCAATTATCTCACCAAGACCCTGTTACGCCAATTAAGTCATAATTTTGATCTTGTATTAAGACTTCCAGCTCCACCTGTTTATCCCAAATATTTCTTCCCTTAGTATACAGACATCTAAAGTATTCCATGGACTGATTCACTACTCCCCGTGTCTCTCCTGTGACCCGATTTGAATACCAACATCACTGAAATTTTAGGTCCTTACCAGGCTGCTCTTGTTTATGCTAACTTTTTTTTCCTAGTCAACCCCTCCCTCAATCCCACTTTAAAGCCCTTCTAACTAGGTTAGCAGCTTGCTGGATCAACAGCATGGAGCCAGGGCAGCAGGAAAACCTGAACAGCTTTCCAGTAGCATCTCAGGCTAGGGAAGGCAGCACCCCTTCCTCCCCACACCTGCTTTCCTGATCCAGCAAACAGCAAACCTCCTCTCTTCCCATCAGAAGAGGGTCATCATCTTTCTCAGCTGCTCTTTATTTTGGAGGAGGTCTGGCTATAAATCTCATATCTGGTGTCATATGCAGGATTTTTCCTTGGCACTAGGATTTAAATATAATTTCCTGGATAGCATGCCTGTTCTTAATCTCCACATCTGCCTCAGGAGGGAGCCAACTCCTGCATCCCTACCTGTGGGGAAGCTGTTTCCTTCTCCACTGATGGTGCTGCTCCCTGCTCTGGATAGCTGGTCTCTGCACTTACAATTCCTCACACACTGTGTCCTCAAGCCCTCCTGACTCCTCTCCCTGAAGCTCCCTGGCTTGCCACCAAAGATACCCATGGATACCAGCACCTCTCCTGCCTTCCCCACTGGAGGGAAGAGAGAGGCCTCATTCCTTGTAAATCCAACCCAGTACAGGGTCTGAGTCATCCAGGATCAGCATTCCCCACCTGAAATGCACCTCCCTGGTGCAGACCAAAGTCAAAGCTTATCTTAATGTACAGGTACAGTGAGACTGATCTCACTCCACTCCTTAAACTGGGAGGTAGAGAGCTGCTCTTCTCTGGGAACAGGCTACATGCTCCAGGGGGTATCTTCTGTTCATGGCCGTCAGTATCAGCCTGGGCACAAACCCACAATGACATAGCTTCAGACAGTCCTTTAAATATCCTATACAAAATTCATCATGCCCAGAGGACTTGAAAACACCAGAGAAGGGAACCTTACAGCTTTCACATCACAGCTATCTCATCAAGCTGACCGGCTTGGAGTCCAGGCAATGTGAGTGCATGTCCCACTGCTTCTCTTCAGGCAGGCATGTTTAAAAAATACTCTTCTGCCTCCTTTTTGTAAATGTAGATGTCAGTCCTGCCACCGCAGCCAGTCTTGTGATTTTTTTTCCCTCCAACTATGTTATGTTCTAATGAAGGAACATTTTGTTTAGGATGTGAAATGGTAAATATCTCAAATCATAGGAAAACATACAATGGTTGCATTTTGTTATAAACAATGAGTACCCACTAGGAAAACACCAGAAGAATGAAACCTCTTCCTTTTCCTGTTGACTATGTCTGCTTTGCTTTCAGGCAAAATGGCAATTCCCTCCAAGACCTGAATCACCATTCTTTCCCAGCACTTGCTATCGACATAACTTCCCAAGTTATTGTTATTCCTCTTATTGATTATTACTGCCAATACACATACAGCTTTTACTAGCATGCAGCTCCTTCAAAGAGAGTGCAGATGTCCTCACAAGAAATCTGATCACTCACAAAGGTAGGGGAAGGTGTGAAAAACTAGCAATGATAAACAGGATACCAACTGTACTAGAACGATTATAGTCTATGCACCTGTTTATCTGAATATGTTATTTTATACAGAATGGGGAGTTTCGAACATTGTAGTTACTGCTGGATCTGAGTTGGACAGATCAAAGTGATAATTACCATATTCTAGAAATCCTTATTTTTGATGATGAGGTTTTTTAAGCCTATAACAACACACAGCTCCAATTGCAAAAGCTTAAAATTGCCTCTTTAGTAGAAGCAGGGCTTTGATTTCATCTAATTTGACCCTTCCACCGCACTTATAAGTGCACTCCAGTGTGGCTAGAGATAAAAACTTTGAAATTTAAATGTGCAACTTGCAGCTGAGGTTGAATTTGTGAGCTAGGACACAGAGTACCTTTTGATGAGCAGCAGTTTTCATTACAGCTGTCAGAAAATACCTCCCCATTAGGAAGCGATGAGTACATTTAATTCAAGTCCAACCCTTCCAACATCATCACTTACAGACACTCTTCTGCTCTGTGAGTGAGGTTCTAATAATACACTGAGCCATGTGGGACACACCAGGGTGATTAATGCTTGGATGTGAACATGTACTGCACAGAGTATATATTTCCCCCTTAAATGAATATATCTGGTTTTCATTGATATTGAGGTAGATTTGCTCTGTACTTGCTCACATGAGGAAGCCTAGAACTGTGGGATCTATCATTCAGTAATAGCTCCTGATAACACTAACACTTGGAACATGGCAAAGTAAAAAATGTGAATTCATATTCACTTTTAATAAACTGGGGTAATTAGTCAGTTGAAATGCAATAGAAAGTGACAGCCTGTGACACATAAAAGACTGCAGACTGACAAAGACAGAGCTATTCTTCATTGCACTAACATCCGTTTCTTCATCAACATTGAATTTTTTCAGTCTCTTGGCATTTCAATTACATTATAAAACGAAGGGCTAAAATCCTGTCTCTGCATTTTTTTCCTCTCCTCTTTGAAACTAAAGAAAAGAGAATAGAAGAGAAAAACCCTCTCCTCAATTTGCTTCTCTATCCCCTGAAATTATGTCAGTGGGCCACGGCATCCACAGTACCTGTGGCGCATGCAGGAAAAGGTGTTCAAGCCTTGACTTCATCGAGGTACTGCTGGGACTATGAAATCCCATGCAAGGGAACTGCCTGGAAGACAGTGAAAATGGGGAAAAATAGGTAAAAACCCCAGCAAAAACCTTTATGACTAAAACAAGTGTAACCATGAAACTCTCTGCTCTTTGCTGGCATCATCAGTATTTCCCTCTGCATCCCCAGTGCCCAGCAGCTAAGGAGTGTCTAATGGGCCAGTTGGGCAACTCATTTCTGACAGAAGAGGATGTCACATTTCTACCTCACCTGCTTCCCCCTTCCCCAGTGCTTCCACCCCTTGTTGGGCTGCAGGATGCTGGGAGCCAGGGTTAGCAGCATGGTTGGCAGGGCAGTAACCTCACCCACCAGGGATGCAGTCTCATGGTACTCCAGCAGTGCAGGGCTGCCTTCCAGCTCACCTTTTGGGAGCAGCTGTGAATCAGATGGCTCTGTCCAAAATATTCCTGGTTCTTAATTCGCTGTTTTTCATAATGATTTTTGGTAAGGTCCTCATCTGGTGACATGAAAGGTGCTGTCTTGTAAGTGGATATGATGAGCAACTACACTTGTGTTGTTTCAGCATTTGGTGTGGTTAAGCCTATATAAAGAGAAGCAATATTTTTTATTGGATCACCTGGGACAACAATCAGAAACAGGCCAGATTCCAGGCACAGGAGTCCTTCCTTGGAACTGAAACACTCAGCACCTTGGATCAACCTAGTGACCAGAGCACTGCTACTCTTCCCACTCTTCAGGTCCTCTGGAAATCTTACCTTAGGCCTCCAGCAGAGGAAAAGAAATGAGCAGAAAGTATTTTTTACATGAACAACAGATGACATTTAAATCCTCTTTTTAAATGACATATGGGCATTTTGCTGTGCAAAGCCTCAGCTTGTTGACTGGTGAAAGATCAATGACTTACCTCCCAGGCATGCTATTTTGTTAATTTTTGTATATTGTTTTGAGAGGCTCAGATGGAAGGCACCAAGGTTGAGCTGTATAATTTTCTCAGAAGCCTCATGGTCTCATTTGGTTTGTTCATATGTCAAAGCAGCTTTTAATTTCTCAGTTGTGGGGCTCAAGTCTTAAAGCACACCAGCAGCCAGAAGGTCCCCTTTAAGTACCTGAATGAAAGGGTCAGGTTTTCAACTGTTTCTAGTCTCCTGCAGTTCCTATTGTTTTAATAGAGGTGTGCTGTTCAAAAAACTTAGCTCCCAGCTGTAGGCATGAGCACTTCTACTGCTGCTAATACTTCACAGCACAGCCACCACTTCTATCACCTCAGTGAAAAATGGATCTAGAGGGGATTTGTAGCCTAACTAGCATCCATGGAAAAATGGAGATGATTTGAACTGCCTCCACTGCCTACCTTTGAGTCTTATGTTCAGTGAAAAAGAAGTAATCTTTGCAGATGTGAAAAAAGCAACCATATATTTTGAATAGATCTTAGAAGCCTCTGAGAGAGTAAAAGGCAAAAATATGTTAGCAGCATTATTGGAATTATTCATTTGTGAACAGATTTAATAAAAAGTATTGTCCCGAGGTGTTCCTCTCAGTCCTTCCATCTGTCCTTAGAGGTGCTCTGCAGAAGGTGCAACCTGAGCACTGTGACTGAAGGCACCTCTTATCTTTTCCACTCTCTTGCTGGACTTCTTATGTCTGATATCTTCCTTCTATTGATAGTAAATTGTGGTTTGAAAACTGGGTAAATCAAAATTCTGAATTTTAAGCAGTCACAGATATGAACTTGAACCTACATTATAAATTTGAAATTCATTGCCTAGAAATGTTTGGGGTTTTTTTTAAGAAAATTTACCTGTATGAATTAGTCTTTCAAAAGAGTCGTAACAGATTGGATCTGTAGTGCAGGCCAGTCCCTCAAGTGGCATGAAGTATTGACTTGGGCACCAACATTGGTGAAACTAAATCATTTTGCACCAACTGAGGGCTCTGCATTGTTTTTTTTAAACTCAGGGAACTTTTCACAGATAAGGCTTTATTCTCACTTTGTTCAGCCAGCAATATTCATGGTCAGAAATAGAGTGTTCCTCTGCCAGGTCACTACAGAAGTGAGATAAATGTGCAGATGAGGATGAAGTCTTAATCATAGTTTACTTTTAACCCTTAGATTTTGTTCATTACCTCTTGAGTTACTCATTCTAGCAAATCACCTTGGCTCTGGCAGAAAATACAAGGGAAGTAAACTGGAGCCTGTTTTCACCTTAAGCAGCCAAGTGGTTAAAGGACTGGCATGTAAACAGCTCTGCTGCACCTATGCTGTATTATGGAGGCCAGTGGGATTCAGCTTTAATCTTGAGAGGGAGTGTGAGGGGTTTGTTTTTCACAGGGGCTTTAGCCTACAGTTAAGTGCAAACACCTGCTGAAGTACTGGTAATTAGTAGGTAATTAGTAGCTAATGTTCTTAGAATTTAAAAAGAAAAGCTTACATAAGTAATTACTTACTATTTCTTATAATGTGCTGCTTTTCCTGAGATTTCATATCCCCAGAACATTTGCCAAGTTCTTAGGTTCCTCAACATACTAAATTGTTTATTAATTACACACGTATATTGCTTGTAGAAAAAATAAAATGCATTAAAATGCTGGAAACAGGAGTGAGTTATCTTTTAAATTACAGCACAAGACTCCTTGGAAATGACAGAATTCACAGAGGATAACAGCTTTAGGAAGAGCATTAATTTGGGGCTGGGGGAGGAGAATGGTGGTGGCTGGAGCAGTGAAAGCAACAGCTGGGTAGCCCTGAATGAGTTTCTCTTGCTTGGATAGGGGACAGAGAGACACGAAGTGAGAAGCAGCCTGTGTGGTGGGTGTTTTGCTCAGGCCAGTATATAGCACAGCTGTGGACCCCCAACTGGATTCATGCTTTCCCAGCTCTATTCACACATTTCAGGTGTGGTACAAGTTAGGGGCTTCTCTGACTCCACAGCAAGCTGGTTTGCATTGTATTTCCCCTCTTGTAGAAGGATCGTTTCTGGATCAATGGAAAAGCTACAACATCTGCCTTGTCAAACTCTTTCTGCAGTCAGTACTCGCAATTTTCATACACGAGAACTCTTTAGGCAAAGCTTTTCTACATGCTTTAGATGAGGACTCACACATGATGCAGCTATTGGGGCTATGATTGCACTTACCAGCTGCCAGCCTTGCAGTGTATGGGACATGCTTTATACAGAGGCAGAATAGCAGAGTGCATGCTGAGTCCCCAGCTGGAACCGGGTGATGCTCACCATGTGTCCTCGTGTAGGACCCTACTTGCAGCTCAGCATGAGCCCTGTCCTCTGTGGCAGTGGGGTACACACCTCATCCTCCCTGATGATGGCTCTCCTTCGAGGTGCACTGCAACCAAAAGCAGGTTTAGTAACAGCAAGGACTAAGCAAAGGCAAATGGGTGTTCTACAGAGTAGTCCTTGCAGGGAAGAGGTTGAATCTGAGCTCCTGCACTGGGGGGACACAAAGCCTTGAGATCTGCCATCTTCCCTGAACTTGTTCTGTGCAGCAAGGCTGTGGGGACAGCACAGCTCCCTCGGGATCTTTTCATGTAGGACAGGGACTTCTGGAAGAGCTGACATGGGGGAACATCCCTGCCTCTCAAGGAAGTTCATCAGTTTGAAGGAGCAGCCTTCCAGACAATGGTCCTGGTGATGGTGGGGAATGGTCTTGGAGATAACTTCCTTTATCCTGTTTTACCTTACTTCGCTTAGGACTTCCTAAACTAAGAGCTTGTGGGGCAGTCTGGACATGGCTGTGATGTTTTAACAGAACGGTGAGTCTATTGAAAATGGAGCCACTCTTTTAAGATAAATCATGAGCTGAAGTCCTTCTTTTATTGTTACTATTCACAGCTGTTTTGTTTTTTTAGCTTGGCAGTGAATAAGAAGAAACAAACAAACATTCACAAATTGGACTAATTGAGATTAAAGCTGCTGGTAGGCACCAACTTAGCATACAGTTTGGGCTTCCTCAGGGTTTTAGGTTCTCCAGCATTATTATTATTCTTTTCCAATCAATTAAGCTGAATGCAAATGGCAAAAAGTCACATTAAAGGAAAAAAAAAAAAGGGGGGGGGGTAAAATTACTTCAAAAAACCCACCCAAAAAACAAAAGCACCCCAGGGTGGGGAAGAGTTGGCTGTTTCAACCATACATAGCTCTTAGGAAAAACACCCACATTTTCATGCAGAGTTCTAATACTAGCTGACTAATCTCTTTGAGGTGTTCACCTTGGAAGGCTCTAAACCCAGCTGTATCTTAATAACAACTAATATCAACTCCTCTCACACAGAGGCAGCAAGTCTCTGAGGAGGCGCATAAGTGCTAGGGCAGCATTTGTTTCCTGAACAATGGGTCTGCTTTCTCCTGGTGAAGACAAGCCCAGCAGAATAATAGAATCATAGAATTGTTTATGTTGGGAAAAACCTCTAGGATCATTGAGTCCAGCTATTAACCCGGCACTGTGAAGTCCACCACTAAGCCATGTCTCTAATTTGCTTTAGATTCATACACCATTTACCACAACTCAGGATTTCCTGAACTGCAAACAGCATTGCCTGTCAGGACAAATAAAACCCCTGAATGAAGGCATCTGAGGTGATGAAGGTATTTGTCTTTGCAAAGGCCTTAAGAAAGAGTGGCTTTGTGTCTCTCACAGTGTTCCTTTCAGTGAAAAAGTGCTAGCTTCATTTTTTAATTAAAAATAGTGCATGGTTCATACTTACATGGTAATAACTTGTAAAAGTATTTATGTTTCCTAAATAAGCAGTAATTAAAAAAATTAAACAGCAAATCTGTGGCCCTTTAGGAGCTATTTCCTGCCACTGTGCTATGCACCAGGGATGTGTGAGGCTTCCCAATCATAGCTGGGGACCAAAGCAGATTATTTGCTTCAAAGACATCAGTCTGTACATTCAAAATACAAAGCACCATCCCTCTGCTTTAGTATCATTAGTGGCGTAAGACTGAGAAAGGAGTTGTTGTGATTCACTTTAAAGGAAAAAATTTATCCCTCAGCCTATTTTAATTCCTCATTCTCACAGAATGTTTTGCTCAGAAGGAGAAGCTAAGTCACTGTGGAAGGAGGTACAGTAAGAATATTGACACAGGAGGATAGCCTCATATGCCTTGAGTTGCAATGGGAAACTTCTTGAAAGAACACAGAAATACCACACAGCAGTTTAAAAAAGGAAGAGCAATTAATTCAAATAATTTTGAACACAAATTGCCTTTAAAGTACAAACAAAATTTGGCTAGGACATTGGATTAATGGATCTTGCCAAAGGGTTTATAGCATTAAATCATCTAATCTAACTATGCTTTCAGACCTGAACAAAAGACCAATTCTGTAAATCAGTCTCCTCTGTGAGCCCACTCCATGTGCTCTGGGGTTCCTACTGCAGTCTTATTTAGCTTTTCCATAAAAACCAACCTTGAATAGACATCATCTTCTTACTGTTTCTCCAGCACGTACTTAAGATATGTCTCACCATGATGACTGAATTCAGTTGCCTAATCAGAAGTTTCAAATGCTGTTTTTGATGCCCCGTGGTGTCTGAGGCATCCATCAGAGCTGGCAGATGTAGCACATCCCTGAGGGATGGCTCATGGCTTTCTGGACCAGCAGCCATTTCTTTGCCCATGTCTGCAGGAAATAAAAGGCTTGTGTTGTAACAATCCGAGCTGGTGTTGTAATGAAGTGATAGTACATTTGAATTCCACTGTGATAGCCAGTTTTATTATTATCAAGCAATAGATTCTTACTATATTCAGAATGTTGTTTGTTTTAATTCTCTGTGAAAACTTAGAACCAGATGGAAAACAGTTTTTCTGAGGCTACTACATCTTCCTGGAAAGTTACTAGAGAGATGAGCTGCACAATGACATTTTGTAGCTTGACTCCTGAAAACTGGTTTGATTTCAGGTCAGTTATTTTACTTTGGATGCAAACTGATGGCAGATAGCAGAGCAAAAATACACGTTCTTCTCTCTCTGTCTGAGTTTCAACTGATGCATCATTTACCCAGTTGATGTATCAATTCACACATGAAAAGCTGTGTGCAAATAACACAGGATAATATTTATGCATTGTAGGCTAATTTTGCTCTCAGTTATACCCACTCCACTCCGCTCCTTTCATTGGGGTTGACAGGTGTAAATGAGAGCAGCTGATTTTTTCTCTGTGACCTTATAATGAAATGAATGAGATTCTTCAGGGCTTGGTTGCCTGTACCATCATCATCATCATAATAATGTAACTGCAGTAATCCTGTATGGCTTCATTGCTGCCCTGGGGGACTGGCTCAGTTCACTTAATTGGCAACTGGATGATGATCCCTCCTGGTCAAGCTTGCCCTGAGTTAAACCTCAGACAGCGGTGGGCAAAAGCTGGAGCCATATGATGACTCTTCAGTGGTGGCTGGGGTATGAGTGTTACATTCACAGAGAGCAAAGATACCTCTTGGGTTTATTACATGGGTCCATATCTGAATGTGTCCATATCGGAAATCACAGAAGATAAGTACAGTTCATTAGAATCCCATTCCAGTCTCAACAGCAAGGATCTGAATTCAAGGGGGCTGAGTCCCCATTTCCCCCATGTCCAGGCACAGACAGATGAGTAAATCCATGTTGGAGAGCAGCAATCCCAGGTTGCCCTCAGTTATCTTCTCCCAAGGCTCTTGAAGATGCTTTCTGAAGTTTACAGTAAAGCTACACACAACCAACTGGAAAATATAAAGACAAGAACAGGCCTAAGAAGGGCAAGTGTTGTATGCATCTTAACATTTAGTTCTTGTCTAATATTCAGTGTAGCTCTCTGCTTGGTTTAAACATGTTATTTGGAAACATCTCTTGATAAAAACCTCATTTTATAAAGACTTAATGGCTGCAGAGATATTCACAACTATCAGAAACTTTAACATGTTTGCATAAATAAAAAAGGCTCACAGACTGTGAGCCTTCAAGAGTTGGATGAGAAATGGATAGGACGCTAAGAAAAGCCACACTAACAAGTACTATGAAATCAAAGAGATCTTCCTTTATGCAGCTCATGACGTGTCATGTGTTCTGGAGACTGAGAGTTTCGGTGTCCTGGTTCTCTGTGGATCATCTAACACGGAATCATTGGTCCTTTGCAGGACATCTGTCCTTATAAGAGTCTGAAAACAACAATGGATGCCTGATGATTGCCATTGTGTACAGACTAGAAGGGAGCAAAAATATTTGTTTTTCAAGCAAATAAGTTGATTATCTTGAAAAAACATTTCGGGAACAGACACAATCACATGACTAAATCTAGCAATCACCTGCTCTCTAGAGGGGGTAGACCTCTGAGCAAATCAGACAAAAGAAATAATGGGGGTTCCAGAGGTGATGAAGGTCATAAAATTCATAATTCCTTAGATGATTTCCAGGTCTTCCTAATAATTCTTGCAGCCAGGGAGTTCCTCTCCTTGTTAAGTAGCGTCTTTGCACCATCTTTATGCTTTTATACATAATCTCTGAACTTACCATGTGTTTACATATGTAATTCACTATAGTGGGCAGATAACACTGAAACACTCAGTAACAACATATAATGATGTGAGCAAGAGAAAAGGAAACACAAATCAATGTAACACTTTGTGCAAGGCTCTGTGTACCAAAAACTGTGTAAAAATATCCATCTGTGCTCTTTGGTTTACATTATGCAGTGCTTTTTATCTGGAGGTGGCACCCATATAGATTATATCGATGTCACAATTGCAATGCCTAAAACCTCTGACTACCACCAAACATTTCCAGTAGAGAATGTGTGCACCTCACAGAGACTGCAGTGACATCTATTTTTGTTTTGTTTGCTATCTTTTGTTAATTAAGGACGTCTTAAGTCCAAGGTTAGTTTTATCACTTAGATAAGTGACAAGCTGTAACAAGGATGTAACCCTTGTTGGATGCCAGCTCAAGAAGTCTTTCTCGCTCAAAGATCTGGCATGGTGGGAAAGACATCTGGAGAAGTGAGATGACTTAACTACAATTGCACAACAGATCAGTTTTGAACCCTTTTTTATTAAATCCAAGCCACACTTCCTCACTGGCCTTTCCCCATGACAGGAATAGTCCAGAGAGGGGTTTTGACTTCAGCAATGATTGCCGCAACACGTCCAGATAATGAGATGTTAGTAGCCTAAACATGTAAAGCAGCATGAATCCTAGCCTGCACCAAGGTTTCCCTGTCAGTGTAGTACGCTGCTTTCTTGGGTGCTCATTAGATGCCTGTAAATGCCTGTCAGAATTTATTTCCTGCTTTTTTCCCCCTCATCTCACTTACTTGCACAGGTCTTGTCTCTTCAACCACATAATTCAATTATTGAGCATGAAAATATTTCCCCCTGTATTCTGATTGTTCTGTGCCTGATGATGGTGTGAGGTGCCATGATGGAGTGCACTCAAGGAGCTCTTAGATGAGCATATATATTTGCATTGCTAATTTTGTGCCTTGAGAGGGAAGGCAATGGTTGACTTTGTTCCTTGTTTGATTCATAGATCTGTCTCATTTTACTAAGGATTGATTTGTGTGTAGGCAGGGAGCAGGGTTGGATATATGGTTTGAATTGCTAGCACTTGTGCACAAGTGAAGTACAGCTTGTTTGCAAGCAGATACTGAAAAATGGGAAAACAATTGCATTACAAAAGATTTGTTAAGGTGCCTGTGAGGAAGCTCTGTGTGTAAAGACCTACACAAAGAGACGCTCTTGGTCTGTGTGGACCAGAAAAGGGAGATGATCCAAGGAGAACATAAAATGGATAGTTTGTGTAATCATTGATTACACAAAAGTAAATACTTTGTATGGGCTTAGTGCTAGCATCAGGCTCATATGATGCTGGTAGGAGAAATAAAAGCCATAAATCAATGCAATCCTGAAAAGAATAATGTTTCTTTAACAAGTGCTATAAGACTTGGAGACTTAGGCCAGACCAAGTACAAAGTAGAAAGCTTCACAAAAAAAAAAAAATTGAGGTCCCTGCAAAATATTTCAATTTTTTTATTGATTGAAGGCAATTATCCCTTAATTGCATATTTAAATGAGGTATTAGGAGGTTTAACTAAGCAATGCCTCTTAATTGCTGCTGCACACTAGGTGTCACAGATTGTGTTTATTTCATATGTTAATTAAAGAGAATGGGTATTTTATTTTATTGACTAGCGGGCTCTTCAGGCAGCACTGCTTAGGACCTAGGAAGTCTCAGGTGTCCACAGTAGCCTGGGTGTTAATGCAATCATGAGAAATGTTCTGGTTTTAAATGAAGAGGTATATCTCCATTTCATGGATATTTTCAGCCACTTAGACCATATTTAAGTAGTAGGAGGGAGAACCTTAACCCAGGTACTGTTAACTCAAATGATACAGTAGTGCTTAAGTGCAGGCACAACCACAGCAAAGGTATGCACATCAAGAGCACAGGTATTTTTTTGCCTCTGCTGAGCACACCACTCCAAGGCTCTGAAGCAGGATCTGATGGGGCTGAGATTTGAAATACCTGGCATAATTTCCAGGCTATGGCATTAACCTTTGAGGCTTTGTCATGCAGCCATGCGTGGTTCATACCTTGGAGTCAGCAGCCCCACTGGCATGAGATCAGGGGGAAGTGTCTGGATCCCACATGGAAGTTCTGAGCTGGGTTTGGAGGACAGCTGCACATGAATGGCAGGGTTTTCCATAAAAAAAAATAAAAAATTTCTTGTCTGACTAGCTGTGTAGCTGCTGAAAGAGTGATATACACGCAGAGACAAACATTAAGGTGGGGTAGAGTTCTTCTCTGGTGTGTAGTGCATGTCTACTGCATGTGTGATACACAGGGTTATACACCTCAGGCTCTGAGAGGACCCCCTTTTTCTGCACGATAAAAATAATCAGCCAGAGTGTTGAAAAGGCAAGAGACAAGATACCCTGTCTAATCACAGGAGTACTATGTTGTATCTATATGGAGGGGGCAGATGGATGGATACTGCAAACTGGCCAGATACAAACCTTCTCTGGGACAGAAATTGTACAGCCGTGTTAGTGAGGTTTGTGCCTGAGCTAATAAGGCCCACTGGGAGGCAGAGCGTGTTAATTCAGGAATACTGTAACACTTGTGCCGTCAAGCAGCTTCTGGATCACAGCGAGTGTAGCTCAGAGCATGGGCAAAGGGGACACAGCACATCTCACCAGTGTGGTGGGGCTGGTGAGAAACTGAAGGTGGTTTCAGGCCATATCAGGCCTGTGCCTGCTCAGGGCATGAAGGAGCTCTTGGAAATACTTGTAAGGAGAAGCGATCTGGAGTTGGAACCAGAGGAAAAAAGATCTGCCAGAATGACTGGGGGGTGGGGGTGGGGAGCCTATGCTATTATGGGAAACCCAGAAACAGCGAATTTTGTCTGGAAAAACAGAAGCAGATGGCAGCAGCCTGAGCAGCCTTCGGGCACAGGCCTAGGGCAGCGGGCTGCGTCCTTGTCTGAGGAGGCAGCGGCTGCAGGAGCAATGGCTTGGGCCACGCACCAGATCTCTGTAGGGTCCTCACAGGAAAAGGCAGGGTTCAAGTGGCTGGAGAAAGAAGAAGCTGGATTCTCCAACTGTTTCTGGGGGGAGGGGTCTTGAAGAAAAAAGAAGGAAATTCACAGACCCATTCCCACTCTGCCCAGATTTTTTCCTCCCCAGGTGAGCCCCAGGGACACTTCCTAATTTCTTACCAGTTCCCACCAGTTTCTGATCTCTCCCTGGCACCCCTTCTGCTGGTCAGTGTTAAAGGGAAGGCTGTTTCTGTGTTACTATGTATTCACAGCGCTGACGTTTGTTTGGAGAGGTGGTGGGCGCTCAACACCAGAAAAACTGGAGACCCATGACAGCAAAAAGGCAAAATTCATGTAAGACTACGTGGACATAAATTAATTTTGAATCAATTCATGCTAGAAATAGGGTGAGTCTTAACAGCAGAGCAGAGAGGTTCAGAAATGGCCTTCTGGTTAGAGCAGCAGAAGCAAAAAGTATTGTTATGATAGAGTTTAACTGGTTTATTTATTGAATTCACCAGTTAGTGTTTTGGAGCTGGCTATTGCTAGGAAATAGCTCTTCCAACTCCATGTTCAAATATAATATTCCACAAATTGTGTTTCTGTTTCATTCTACCTTTTGCTGAACATATATGGGAATTTCAACGAAACACCAAAATCCCATGGCTGTTCCTTGATCGCAGGGCATCTGGCATTTTTTTGTGTTTGGGAAAAAACAACTGGAGCCACTAATGATGGGATGACCATGGACATAATTCTTGCCTTCTGTCAGAATATAAAAACGCAGTGCCAGAGTAAGAACCATCAGCTTCAAGTATTGACTGGACTGTTAGACTGAACAGTGAATTTGCTCTCTTTTAAATGTGTTAAATCCAACCCTAGATTAAATTTAAACTACTTTGCTACAGTAGAATCCACGAGGGATACCCTGACTTTCCACTGACTTTAACGGAGCCTCTACTGAACAATTAGAGCAAAGCACAAAATACACAGCTTGGCTGTAGAGATGAAGTGGTTAACAGCCTTTTTTTTGGTGGGTAGTTTCCCCTTTTAGTTTTTACTGTGTCATTATAATTGGCAAAGCCCAAGGGTTAAAATCTGAGCTAAAAAAGGGCAGGGGTGTGATAGTTTGTGTGTTGTTACTGCTGCTTATTACATCTATCATTATCATCTCACCATGACCTTGGGCTTCTCCTGCTGCTTTATCATCTCTTCTCTCCATCACCTATGTCTGCTGAAAGCTCTTTGAGACATCTGGTGGTTTGGTGATCCAGACCTACAACAACAGTATTTAATTCTACTTCGAGGCCTGTAGGAGCAGCAGTGCAACTTCTTTGGGAAGGCAAACGGTGCTGTGCCAGTTTGTTCTCCTGGGGTCCTACAGCTGATTGTTGTAGGGACAAAAAAGGGCTAAGCTTTTCATGGCAGGATGTTACAGGATGGGCAGAGAATACCTCTGCTCTGCCTCAGAACACAGCCTGCCATACTGTGGGCATAAGGACACACCAGGGGGGCTGGTGTGAGAACCCACAGGAAATAAAGGAGGCTTAGCTGTACCTCCAGCTCAGTTTTAAGATAGCTCAACCACGGATTGATGAGACTCAGCACCAAGACATTTCCCTCCAGTAGATATGGGCCAGGCACAGCTGGCCCAGCAGCTGCAGAGGCTTCATGCTCTGCTAGCAGTGAGTCTTCGAAAAGTTGATATATTTTTGTCTATCTAACATCTTTGGGCCAATGCAAGAGTGTGGATGGAACATGGCAGCTTCTTAATGATTAAATGGGAGAGAGATCAGACTGGACAATTTACGGTTCCTTTTTGGCCAGCCAGAAATCTGTGGAACAATGTGCTGTCCCTCACTGGTCAAAGACTTCTGAGAAGCCCATAATTTAGCCCGTAACGTAGGAGAGGTTTAATATTGCAACACACAGCACAATGGCTTGAAGAGAACCAGACGGGTCTTGACATCACCAGCCTTTTCCTCTCTTCAATTCCCCAGCGCAGTTGCTATTGTTTGAGTCTCATCACTAATGGCATTGGAGAGGGATCCAGCATTGGTCAATCACTAGGGCTCTCACTACTATATCATTATTTCTTCTACTAGTAGATCTAGGCAGGACCATGATCAAAATATTGCAGGCTGACAGCAAACTTCTGCTGCCATGAGAGGAGCTGAACTGCTGTTTGTGAGGGCAGGATGGAAATTTCAAAGTTAATCTGGTTCCCATCTCTAGAACTATTTAACTGCAGCACACAAAGAATTTGCAGTGCACTGGGAATTCAGTCGTTTTATGCAGGTCAGCCATACAATGAAGAATTTTATATCAAAATGTTTAACTTCAAAAAGGTTTAGATTCAATTTCCTGGTGAAGGCTCGAGTCAGTTCTCGTTTTAATCTCCCCTGCATTCCTGCCCCTAGGTAAAATGTCATTGTATTGTCGCGTCTGGTTGTAATAATCGTAGTCATTTGGCCAGCAACAAAATCATGGGCCTGAAAATTTCTGATGATTTAATCCAAATTCAGATCCAGATATGTCACCTGTCCCATCTTCGAAATGAGTGGAGCCATTTATTTGCACCTGGATCATCAAATTAGGATGCGGCTCTGTCCTCTGAGGTCCTTGGGACTATCTTACCTTATCTGCTGCTCCCCAGACAACATTTTTCCTGTTTAGGGCAGGAAATGCTCAAATGACTGATTCTGAAACTGCTGGAATAATGCAGACTCTTCCTCCATCCAGAGAAACCAGTGGTGTCCCATTGTTTGCATATTTCCTTTCATAAGTAGTCCATGAATATGCTTCCTTAAGTCACCGAAGGAAAATACTTCCAAGAAAAAACTCCTGTCTTGTCTTTAAGAAAAATATTTGGACTGGTAAAATGCATTGTACTATGAAGGATAGTTCCAATTTACAGACTCATGAGCTTATGAGTGGAATAAGCCTCCATCCTTATCTTTATGTTACAGCAATGGCACCCACATACGATAAGTCTTTGCTGGCAGAATTTTGAAAAAGTAATTCCAGTGCAGTGAATATAAAATAAATGCTATCAAGGAAAAATATTTTTTGCTCCCCTGGAATAGAAAACATTATTGAAACTGTTGGATGCCTCAGGAGTCTATTCATGCAAAATCTATTTCTGCAGTCAAAATATATTCTATTCTGCAGATATTTTTTTCAATATGTGACTGAGACTTCAAGACAGAAAGAAATAGCCATTTTGGCCAGGAAAGAACTGGCATGTGGTCAGGTTTTAGGTGAGTGTAGATTTTGCATGAAAATTATAGTAATTATGGGTATTTGTAAACAGCGATTTTTGCACTTTAGCGGCCTAATCGCATGGTCAACAGCTGGAAGTTGCTCTATGCAGATTCTTACCTAACACATAATAAAAGTCACCCTTTGCTGCATTTCCACAAAGAAACAAATTGTAGCACAACAGAGACCTGCCAAATGCAATCTTTCATCCTCTTCTGGTTCTTAAAGAGAATGTTTGAATATTCTGATTTTAAAAAAGGGAAAAAACAAAAGGAAAAATAATTTATGTATATCTAAAACACATGTATAAATAAGAAAGGAATGGAAAATGCTGATGTATTTGTACTACTTAGTCTTTCATTGTAATATATGCATTTCCTTTGCATTTGAAAGTTCCTGTGTCATGCATGGAACACATCTGTTCCTTTCATTTTTAATTCTGTTTTAAATACATATTTTTAATTTCTCCCTATTGTTTTCTCAAATGGTTCCATTACAGCAATTTAAAAGCATATCCAACAAGCAAAACCACACAAAATTACTCTTGTCATATTGAAAATCTTGGCAATCTGATGAAGAATTTTCTATCTTACTGGAAGCAACAAACAAGAAGGAAAACCAGAACAAATCCGACCCAACCTTTCTCCTAGACTGCTGGGAAACACCTGGTTTAGCATCCTGGTCGCCAGGTGTCCCAGCCCAGGCACAGTTCAACCAGTTAGAAGTTGCACTAACAGGCATTGGTGATTTACATTAATCTTTTTCTTTGCATTTAGAAGTGCCCAGGAAATAAAAGGGCAGTTGCTGTAGCTCTGCTGAGAAATGGTATCTTCAAATCCTTAATTTGCTTGTGACCCTTTATGCTTAGGCTTTCTAATAAGACACTGTCAATATCTATCACTTCTAACTTCTGCATCCTTGCCCCTGTTTCTTTGCTGGACATCGGCTGACAATTGTGCTTAGGGTTTTCTGTAGCCACGTTTTCTAAAATGAGCGATACTGCTGATACACCCACAGCTTCACCAGGAGAAACACACAGCTCCAGCCCTCTCTCTTTCTTGCTTTTGTAGTTGCTTGCCTTCAGTCAGCTCCCTCATAGCTACATAGATTGTGTTAACAAGCATGGAGTTATATAAAGTGCACACCCGTGGGTTAATTTGTGTATGGAATCAGTGAGTTTGTTTGTGCTGTTTATAATGTCAACACTAGCTACTGGAACGCAAGTGTAAATTTAGTCTAAAACTTGCAGACAAGGAAAAACAACAGCTAGGAATCTATGGAGGAGTGCAAGGCTTGAAGAACTCAAAAGCCTCCATAAGAAACCCCATTTTAAAGGACCAAAGCAGAACCCAAAACTTGGCCCATGGGGCCCTGTCCCTGGCTCATGCTGGTTTGGTGGGGCAAGGGTGGGATGCCAGTTTTCTGGGGTTGCAAGTGGGACCTGAGCATCCCCACCAAGTTCCAGATGAGAGAGAGCTCAGAGGAATGCACTGGCAATGCTCTAGCACAGAACAGGTCCCACATAACATCAGCCTGCTATCTCAGGCTCTCCTGCAGGTCTGGGGAGCCACAACAGCTGGGGGAGGCTGGGCGCAACCGGGGTAGCAGTGAAGGTTGTTCTCTCTTTCCCATGGTGTTACAGGGGCTTCCCAGCTGCTGACCAGGTTGGGAGACACAACTATCATATTGCACTTGCAAGTCTTACCCTGGGGCTCAGTCTTACCCCTCAAAGTTATTCTCCTTTCCATCAGTAGACACTTGGCATATATTTGGGTTCATTTTGCTTTTTGTCCCCTTTTGCCACTGTATATGTTATTCTTTGTTAATTTGTGAATTGCTGTGAGCCTTTGGCTTGGCTCTTATTAAAAACTGTGCATTTTAAAGGTGTTTAGTTCTTTCATTGCTAGTATTAATCGCTTCACTATCAATTCCCTATTCCCATCTGTTGTTTTGAAATAGCATTATATATTATTATGCCTCTTTATTGCTTCGGCTCTCTGTCATAGCTGACTGGTTGTTTACTTCACCCTCTGTGGAGCTTCCAAAATCCTTTTTCTCCCTTGTTCTCGTGGCAATTCTCCAGCTCCCTGAGTTCTGGTGTATTCACCGGAGGAGCTCCTCCATAACCTCTAGGGCATCTTGCTCCAGAATTTTAACATCTCTCTCAGTTTTTCTCCCTCTGCCTCCCCAGCTGCCTGTCCTGTCTCTCCGCCGAAGGCAACTGCCCTGTGTGGCATCAGCATCATTAGTGTATTTGTACCTGTAGCTCAGCCGCCAGCCTGGCATCTCAGATGAAACCACCAGCAGCAAGAAGAGACACAGCTGAGTTACGGGGGAGCCTCCACTGACTCCATTCACCTCTGACAGGTCCCCCTCAGGATGCACATGCGAGCCCATGGGATTTGATTAGGTATTTCATAGAAATGTTACCTTGGATGTTGCTGTAATACTATAGTATCTCATTTACAGCTTTTTTTCTCCCTGCTTGTTGTTTCCTTCTCCTATAGCATTTTTGTGCCATTTTCCTGCCTAATTGACTTCCCAATTTTACTATTTCTTTCCTCCCTGCTAATAGCAAGATTGTTTCTAAGCTGTTTTGTCAATTCTCGGATACACCTGTTTTCTCCTCCTGTCTTCTAACCAACATATTTTATCAATGCTTCTAATTTTCACTGCATCAAATGTAATTTCTGCCTACATTTCAGGCTATTTAATCCATAGCACCTGAAAAAACCAAGTATTTGTGCTTTCAAAAGAAAATAATAAATTAATAAAGGTTAAGGGTTTTAATGCCATTATGCCATTAATAAAGGGTTAGGGTTCTTTTTGTCAACAGCCTTTCATAGGACCATCTGTAACTTAGATTTTAATCCTTGTAATGCTAAGGACTCATGAACAGAGAAGATAATAATGGCAAACACTTCAGCCAATGTCCCCTCCAACTGCCATCTCTGAAATCTCTTCCCTGCCCTTCACAGTGTCCTTGTCCCACACTGCCTGGTACCATGTCATACAAATCCTGTCATATGGGGGCCAACCTCTGTTGTTGAAAGGAGCCATCAGCTTGATGTGTCAATCCTGTTCTACCATTTGGAATGTTGCTATTCTGTTAGAAACTTTTTTTTTTCCAATTTTTTTTTAAATTTCTAGATTTTCTAAATTTGTGGGAGGCTGATTTCTCTCCAGTTGTTCTTGTCCAATGGATGGCTAATTTTTTCTCCTACAGCAGGTATTTACAAACTGTTTATCCAAGACAGAGCAGTTCTCTATGCCTTCAAGGCTTCATTTTGCTAGCTGAATATGCCAGTCTCCAGCTTCTTTAGTACAGCTAACAGCCTGTTTCCCAAGTATCTTAGCACTGTTCTTTACATGAATTTCAGTTTGAACTTCTGGTTTTTGAATGTGGGTAGCCAAAGGAGTAGACGGTATTTCAGATCTTGTTGCAGCACTGTTTCACACAGTTATCTTAATACTTTCCTGTTATTGCTGGGACTATCTTGCCGGGCATGGGCTGGATTCTGCCTTTGCAAGGGTGGGCCCCATTGGCAGCTTAGAGTGGTTCATGTTTCCTTAGCTCCTTTACCAGTTTAACTCATATCAGGCATTTTCAACTGATGAGAGCTCCTTTTACAGCAGCTGTGGTATCAGTCCCTCAAAGAACGAGCTTTTGTTTATTCTATTCCTATAACGCATCTCTTTCTGTCTACTGTCCTCATCCTCTTTTGTATTAACACTTTCTTTTAGCTGTGGACAATCATTAGTATCCCAGTCAGGGTCCCAAAAGTAATGACTCTCTCTATATATACCCAAGTTATCAGGAAAGAGGGAAAGTAGAAATATTTCAGAGTTGATTGTGGAGAAAGTTCGTTCATGTCTCTCCTTCAGTTCTTTTTGCAGTACTGCAAGTAGTCGTCTTCATTTCAGTGGGCTCCCACTCAACGTTTCCTTTGTGCATCCCTATTTTCTCTAGTTAAAAAAAATTATTTCCCATCTGACACCTTATTAAATGCTTTGCTGAAGCTCAGATAAATTATATCTACCATGTTTCCTTTGTCTAAAAAATCTTTTATCTCTTAAAATCCTATCAAGTTAGTCTAAAACAACCTACAATTAGCAGACCCAAACCCTTTGGTAATATTTTAGTCCATTCCCAGTTTATCTCAATGACTTAAATTACTTCTTTCTTTCAAAATTTGTTCCAAAGTCTTCAGGCATTTGAGATCAGACTAACTTGTAATTGTGAGATCTCTTTTCTTCTCTCACTTAACTGTAGATACTGCCTTTACTATTTCCTAACCCCATGAGTAGATATGCTCATCACGAATACCTGCAAGTTCCTGTAGTTCCATGTGCCAGTTCTGTCTGAATTCTGAATGAGATTATCCAGGTCCTCCCAACTGGAGACAATTAAGCTCTTAGATTTTTTCTGTTGTTTCCAGTTAGTAAAATCTCATTCCCATACGATTAAGCTTTTAGACTATTTTGCTGCTGTTTCCAATGTAGTAAAACCTCATTCCTGTTATATATCTTCCTTTTGCGCTTCTGTTCAGTGTCATTACTCTTTCTGAAGTTTGAACTAAAGGCTCTTTAAGTGGCTCTTTATCCTTCAGGTCCATAGATGACTGGGTTTTTTCCTCCTGCTAGGAATACAGCTTTGAGATCTTGCAAGCACCAGTGATTTGAAGAATCCTCCAGCCTCTTTCCCATCCCATTGCAGAGACGCACAGTGTGTTGACTTTGGCGGCTGGGGCGCTCAGAGCTCAGAGCACTTAGTCCATGCCCTTTTGAAATGGAGAACATTAGTTCCAGCCTTACTTTTATTTGTTCTTCCATTTAATGTAAACTGAATCAACGCACAATCACTTGAGCCAATGCTGTTTCTCAGCTCAGGTCTTCTAAAATGTCTTCATTGCTTATCCAAACCAATGGAAAATTCCAGTCATTCTTTTAATATCTTTCTGTAATAAACACAACTGTATGTATTATTTATAATTGTCTTCACCAGCTACTTAATTTCAGTGATACCAGAATGGCCAGCAATCTTTTTAGGAGTCATTTTGTCTTGATTGTGCTTAATAGAAAGGGATAAAGAACCTGACAGGCAGGAGGAATCTTAAACATAAGTGTAGATGATTGGAATTTGTGGGAAATTCCAGTCTTTTTAGCCCAAATTAGGATGAAACATAAAAGTATTTATACTATAAGGAGAATGTTTCCAGGTCAAATGAACTGCTTGAAACGTTTCATTTTGTCTTAAGTCCATTAGAACTGATTCAATAGTCTTTTCATTTCTTTTTCCCCTCTGGCATTTTGAAATTTGGGAAAAAAAAAGTGACCTGGCAGAGACGGAAATTACTTTAATATTAAAAGTTCATATTTTTATTCTTTATAGAAAATGTACTTTTAAAATGACTTCCTGTGTTGTTTCATACAAGGCAGTGGATTTAAAATATGCTCGCCCCCTAACAGAAATTAAACAGGAATGTGTGATTCATATGATCAATCACAGCTAAGTAAACTCTGCAAACTGTAGAAATGTTAGCTGAATTATTCTCCCTGTGACCTGGGGCTCTGCTAGGTGTATTTCTAAAGTGCATGCTTCTGCTTTGTAATCATTGCAAGTTTGGTGGCATGTTTCCTGGGAGGGAGTAAGAGTCCCTTGATGCCAATGGTATGCTGACTGTGGTAGATTTTGAGGGCTTGTTGTCTCTGCAGAGAGGACGGTCCTAATAAAGAGGCATCTGGGCCTTCTTGTCTCTTTTCATCTATTAAGATATGTCAGGCTAGACTCTGGACAGCTGGATTGTGATGTTTTTGCCCCCAGGGTGTCTTGGGGTAGTGCAGTAGGAGAGTGTTGCTATCTCCAGGAGCCAGTGAATCTGAGAATACGTCTCAAGGATGAAACCTGGAGAAGTGCAAAGAATGATTTCATCTTGATTAATTACACAGTATTGATCCTCTGTGGAAAGAGCAATTATCCCAGACACTCTCCTCGCTGAAGTGAAAGCCACCGGGAAAGCCACTCTGATAAAGAGGATGAACGTTTTCCCTCCAAAGGGCTCAACTGGTTTTATCCTGAGGGTCTGCAGTGTTAAATTTAGACTCAAAGGGAAAAAAATTCGAGCCTCAGTGTAGATGTGCCCAGCTTATATCAAGCGCAACAGAAGCTGAACAGACAAGAGGCAGGGTTAAAACTCAGCTCCTGTGGGTAAAGTGGGAAATCTAACCTTGTGCATATTTTCACGAATGGCTTTGTCCAGAAATTTAAAAATCTGGAAGTTCTCTGTTGAATGTTATTGTAAGGAAGATGTCATTCTCCTTCACCCATTGCCTTGCCACACTGTGGATATCTCCATAGGCATTGATCTAAAGGATGCCAGATTCTACCCTATGCATCAAGGAAATAAAGCTTCTTAAGCAGGAACATGAATCTGCCAGATGCAGGCTGTCTCAAAGATAAGCTGACATTGTCTTCTCTTCTGACCTTCCAAGAAGGTGCTACTCTCAAATTTTTACTTTTTTTTTAAAGTTCAGTATCATTAGTCTGTATTAATCGACAAGATGTATATGTCAATAGAATTTATAGTCCTGGCCAAAGGTTAAGTTTATGCTCAAATTCAAGCCCATTCATCTCCCTAACATTTTCTTTGGGTTTTTTTCACCAGGCTGCATTGTCTAAAGGGGAAGTGTTTCCAGTCCCTGAGGGGTAGAGCCACCCACACCCAGTCAAACCAGTGCTAATCCATACCCCTGTGCTTGCTCTCTTTGGTGCACCTGGAGCGTGGTCTTCACCACCCCTTCAGTCTGAGGCTGTTGTGGCTCTGCAGTCCTCCATGATATAAAAGCCTGAGGATTTCTCAGCTTTTTGTCAATGCCATCATTCTCTTTCCGTCCCATAAAGGTAGGCAAGGAATTTGAGGAAGATCCCCCTGTTAGCTGTAGATGCCTTTGCCTTTGAAGCCTTTCTGGTCACACAAGGTCTGTATGGATCTCCTCAGGGATGTTGCCCTTGAGCTAGCTATT
Source organism: Corvus moneduloides (assembly GCF_009650955.1). Lineage (NCBI taxonomy): Eukaryota > Metazoa > Chordata > Aves > Passeriformes > Corvidae > Corvus > Corvus moneduloides. The sequence goes on along the minus strand of NC_045476.1, from coordinate 116,001,819 downwards.
CCAGCACATTTCTCTTTCCCCTAGTTAGCTCCTGTGTTAAGAATCACTTGTGTTAACCATTTGCATTAACAAATCCAGACAAACTGCTAGGTGGTGCCTGATGCGTCTATAGCATAGCTTAAACCACTGGTTCTCTTGCCAAACTCATTCTGGTTCCCTTTTTATTGAGAATTTGTCCTGGTCTATCACCTATCTTTTCCTTGGTTGTTGATCATTATGAGAAGCTTTATAGAAAGGTTTATACACTTTGGAAAATCGGTGCCATGCCAAACATGTGAAACACACTTCTCTCCAAGAGCTGTCCCCACCTTTCAAGAAACAAACTGCTCTATTCTTCTGCTCAGATTCTGCAATCTACAATTCCCGTAGTACCACTCCAAGAAACACACATCTTTGGTGATGTCAGTATCTCGTACTCAGCCACAGCTGGTATTTTGGGGAAAACAATTTTCTAGGTATGTACAGTATGTGTAGAAGACTGGCTTTTGTAGCAGCAAGCTGTATATCAAAATATTTTCCACTTTGGGGAAGTGGGTGAAATTGCCAATGTGATCGTAATGCAAGCTATAAAAAGATCAAAGTTGCAATGTTCTGCAACAGCATCAGCCATTGAAATGTATCAGGAGCTTGGTGAAAAAAAAAATGTTCATGCAATATATAAGACATTAAAAATTCTGTTACATTACTCTTGCCACAAAGATTGTAATGAAAATGGGAAATGGCACAAACGTAACCCATTCTCATTACAATCGTTAGATTGTAATCTTGTGCTCTCCTTCTCAAGAGAATGTTAAATGAGATTTTAAAGTATGGAAAATAAAGGAGCAAATAGAAACTGGAAAGCAAAAGAGGTGAGGCATGATAGACTTCTCCTGCATTCTTATGTTCTTTATTTTTGCAGTAAAACAAGAGAGAACAGTATGATTTCAAAGAAAGATATACACACACATAGATATACTTCTATTTTTCTTTCTTTTTGGAAAGTATATTATTTCAGTATTTTTATCTTCCTTCTTACTGTAAAAAAAAGAGTCCCCCCAAGTCAAAGAGACAAAGCAACACTTTAGATATCTACATCAAAAGATTTATTTTAACAGTGTAGAATTTGCCCTTATCCATCATAGTAAGAGCTGAAGGTAACACCTCCCAGTGAGAGAGAACTGTATGACTTAGGAGACTAGCAATTAAAAATCTGTCAGTCACAGGTCTGGATCCAGCCCTGATTAGATAGTGACCGAAAGTTGTTAATATTACGCGATCACCGCGGAAGGAAGTACCTGACCTCGCTCTAATCCCCATGCAAGTATTTAAATGACACTGTAGCTGTCACTCAGCAGTGCCATTGGTGCTGCCAGCAGAAGACTAAGCATTAAATAAGCATAAGAAGTGATCTAAGCCCATCTCCTTCACTGTGGTGGTGTCTAACAAACAGGGTTTGAAGCAGGTGTAACAGATACCTTCCTTCCAGGGTCTGATAGGGGAGGAAAGGGGATGCTGGCCTCTTCTTAAGCTGTACATTCAGGGGCATACAGGACCTCTTAAAATATTAATTATGGGAAAAATCTACTGAAGATTCAGAGGCAGTATCACAGCAAAGCCTCTGTTTTGCTCAGAGAGTCAGTGGAGGTGAGTGATTGTTATGCACGGGAGTCAAAAGGGCTCCTTGATCACTGGGGCTATGCCCCTACAGAGTCCACGCAGCATCCTCTCCACACAGCCCTGCAACAGTGCAATTTTATAAACATCATAACACCTCAATAACAAAAGAAATGCCTTGCAGACAAAAGATTAAAATCTATGAAGGCTGGAATTTAACTCAGAGAGAAGGTAAGAAAGATCAAAGTCATTAGAAATAGTTTAGGTCTTTGCAGTTCTCATGGAGAAGCATCTTCTCCTTTATGGTCCTTTATTTTAGGTTCACTTTTTTTTCTTTCTTGTTCATTTAGGGTTTGGGTTGAAGTTTTGGGATTTTTTCTGTCCATTCACTTTGGGTTTTGATTACCCATGGAGTTTATGTTGACTCACCTCCCTTCCCTCACTGGCCTTCCCCAACGAGGTGACCATGGGCTGCTCTAAGTGGAAGATGGAACCTATCCCTAGAGACAAATCACCTGTCATAGCTTCATGTAACCTTCCATCACTCTTTGATGAATGGATATCCTAGGTAAAGCTTATTTTCTCACTTAAAATATGTCAGGAAATTATGGAGGAAGAAATCTGATATTACATGGGTTTATACCAGAATAACTTCCTTTGTCCTTGATGTTTGCAGTCTCCAGAGGACAGACTTTTTTCTTGTCTATATAGATGCTGGAAGTGACATGTTAATGATCTGACCAGCTTTCTAGCTGAAAAACAAATCTACCCTTCAAAGAACATATATAAGTATCTGTAACTTCAGGATGACTTGTAGGTTTTCCTGCAATCTTGTTTAAAAGTGTTTATATTTGAGATGAGTTCTTATTTGCAAGTTTACACTATCATGAAAATGTTACATCTGAACTAGAATTCATGACAGCTCTTCTATTTTAACTGCCAAGAGATTTTGCACTAAGAGAAAAACCTGTATTATGGCTGGCTGTACTGCATCTAGCCTATGATAAATAGAGGACTTTTAATTTCCCACGTATCCAGTCCCTCCAACTCTACAACCCACAAAAATTAAAAATAAAATTTTCATTCTGAAGCTTAAAATTAATTTAGTTTCTGTTGTAGTGCTGTAATAAGTAAGTCTAATTTAACCAGTCAGCAGTTCCTTCCATTGGACATTAATTTTTTAAAGTCTGCAAGTTAATCAACCTGGTTTATGGCTATATGTGTTTTTATATCAAAACTCTTCATTATTTCTTTTTTATTTTTCTGTTAAGTGTCTGGGATAAGTGAAAATAGCTTTGAATATAATAGAATCAATTAATGTTTCAATATAGGGGGGAAAAAATCATTCCCCAAATGGGTAACTATTTCCAGTGCTCCAGACTGTTTCTCTTGCAGCTCTTTGGATCATGATCTGTCAGTGCCACCTGTTAACTAGACTGGTCTTTACAGGCAGAATATATGGTCAGAAGATGAAAAAGCTTCTGAATTTTGTCTTTTTGGTTTTAATAGTCCCTTTGAAACATGAAATTAATCTCAGGGGTTTTGGAAGCTGCATCTTCACACCTTTTAGAGAAGAACTTATCAGAGGACACAGGTTTTAGATAACGGATGATGCTGTTTCCAGGGCTCTGTACCTGAGAGTTAATACTCAAAGCCAGGACTTGATTCAAACCAAACCATTTCGATATCACCCTGTAGCCACATTGGAGCTGCTTCGGAGAGTGAGGACATTGGGATCCTTGGTTCCTGCTCCCTGAGGACAGGTGTCTGGGAGAATCTTTCCCTCAAGGAGCTGCATAGCAGCATTTCCCCTGGCTGTAGGGTATCACACAGGCCTCCCCATTTGTTAATGCCAAAACGCAAGCTTCTAAACAAAATGAAAAGTGTAAGCATATCCTTTTGAAACTCTCCTTTGTTTTTGCTCATATGTCAAAATTCAGCAAACACAATACATTTGTTCCCTGGACCTTCAACCTGTCATGGCTCTTTTCTGCAAATCAGTTTGCCCCTCAGTGTGTCTCAGCTGCTGCAACAGCTATTATTCCAATCATAACCAGCCACTTTAATGGGCTTCTTGCGTCCACTGGGAAGAACTATCCCATATGCAATGTCAGCTCCCAGCACCTAGAGAAAACACAGTCTCTCTGCCACTTTTTAAGGAGAGCTTCAGTTCAGTTCAGTAAGTTGAGAGCTTTCATTAACTCAGTGCAAGAATCTCTGGGGCACACTCTGGTCTCTTAACATGCCCTTGTTTAACAGCACTCCTTGCCTTTGGCTGCCTGTGTTCAGCTAACCAAGTGGTGGCAGAAATGTGTATAGTCCCTCTTAAATCATTCTGATTTTCCCAAGTCCCTCTGCAGTTTTTTGATGGAACATATGGCAATGTTATGTCTATTTGAAAAAGCCTTTGCATCATATGTTTATACAACTGCTCACTATCCCAAGACAAAAATTCTTTCTTGTTATTGCCCATTTGCTGACTAAAGAAATTATCCTCTTTATGTATTCTGGTACTTTACCTTGATACCTTACATGTTTAATTATGTAGTCCTTGGTCCATAATCCATTTGATTCACTCACCATATAATACAACTTGCATTCGTTTTATTTTTTTTAACCCTTGCCCTTTCTTTCTCACTTGCTTTCCTTTGTCAGCCTTTGCTATCTGTTTAGTATTGGGTCGTAGCCTGGCTCCCATAAAGTTTTCCTCCTCAGTAACAAAATAGTCAGTGGGCCAAGTGGTACAGGATTTGTCTCAAAGGACGAGAGCTCCTGATGGTTAAAGATGAGACCTTAAAAAAAGGAAAAAACCAAGCAACAAACCCCAAAGAAATCTCCTGTTATGTACCACATAATGGAATAACATCACAAAATAGAGAAAGGAATGGGGTTTTGGCTACAAAAACAAGTGGAGAAACAGCACTCTCTGTTTGGCTCTTTTTCTTTCTTCCCCTGTGCTGCTGGCCAGAAACCTCAGTCAGTCATGGAAGTCATGGATTTCCAGCAGTTTCTGTGGGAAAGAGAGTTGCACACTGGATCTTTCTATTCTTCCATTCTCCCAATATTCAGAAAAGTAGTAATAATGATTTTTCTCTTCCTTGGGTTAGAGGTGGGTAAGGCCAGAAAAAAACTGGAGTCCTTTAAGAGCGAAAACAATTTTTCCCCTTGAGGTCTGTTTTGAAAAAAACCCCAACAACCTGAACATAAAGCTGTACGTGGATTTTTTCTTCCCTCAGAAGGAGCAATGAAATAGTTTTTAGAGTAATGTCTAAAATGGGCTTTTTGCAATTGAACTTTGTTCCTTTGAAATCCTTTCTGTGACCACTGACTACTTCAAACAAAGTAACTTTATTTCAAAGCTTGCAATATTAGGGAAATATGTCTAATATATTTTGGATCTACAGGTAATGGATTCAATTTCTACTGGTCCTCTGTATCATACTGTCTCCAGTGCATCTTAATGGGCATATCTAGGGACTCTGTGTTCATTTTTTATAGGCTTTCTAGAAATCTGGACTTTTTTGCGTCTGCATTATTACAAAAGGTATTTATTTACATGAGATTCCTGAGCTCTACTGATATAACCATCTTTTTTATTTACAAGTCAATAATATCAAGCCCTTCTTTTCAACACTTTGTTCTTTGCTCCCTTACTTTAAAAAATAATTCAATAGGCAAAAATCAAACACGTGTATTTTCATACTGGGGGCAGCTCATCCCTCATACTTTGTATATTACTCACCATACTTAAATAAGAAAGTTTTGCTTGAGATGAATACCCATTTTGTATATATCCCTAGCAGCTCTTCCAGTGCATTTCCATTTTTTGATGAGAACACCCTTCTGCCTTTTTCCTTTATCTTGAACTTTTTTTTCTGAAAGCGAAAGGTGGTGGGGAGAGCTGCATGGTGAATGGAATTTATTAAATTCCTTCTGATACCCAGGAACAAATACCTGTGGTAGAATGCTACAGAAGAAAATATGAAAGTTTATAAAATGTATTTTCTCCTCACAGGGATCTTGCTTCTTTGAATCCAAGATGAGCCAATCACACCAGATACAGTTTTGCCAGAGGAGGATGGAAGGTGGTAGCAGAGCCAAAAAAGCCCCACATTCACGTTGGCTCAGCTGACTGGAAGGACAGGCTTTGGGGTTAGACCCAGTGCAGTTCTGCTTTGGGGAAAGGAGAGGAGGGCTCTTATATAAGGAGAATGTAACCATCCCGCCTGACATCTGGAAGTATCTGAATACTCAATACTAGGGGTAAAAGAGGGTCAAGGAATTTTGAACAATGATTTAAGATTCAGTCCTGGAAACTACTTACTTACTGTAGGTGGACTTCTGTCCTTGTTCCCAGTACAGTCTCTGCTGGCCATGCTAAGGGGATGGTGAAAAACAATTTGAACGCACAACACAGAAGAAGATGCTAGAACAATGATGGGAGTTACTCTTCTGACTCAACATTTTACTCTTCTTTATTCTAGGGCTACAAGACTATTCAGCTTCTCCTAATTGACTTGATGATCTTGCTGGAAAAAATGAGTTGCAATGACTTTTTTCTTCTGCTGAATTATTTACAGGTGGAAAATATCTGCCTTGCTGGATCTCACCCAAAAGGTACTAAAATGTTTCTTGCAGCCTGATATTATGCTTTTCTCCACTTCTTGTTTGGCTAGCAAAAAAATTGGTCCAGTCAGATCTGAATAAAATCTTTTTTCTTCCTATTTTTTTTTTCTTCTGGTTTAGGGAGTGAAACAATTATTTACACCACCCTATTTCTGATAGCAACCATATGTCTGGACTGCACAGCGATGAGCCTTGCAGTCCTACTGCTGGCAACTGTCCCTGGCCACAATGACATCCCACAGTGCTCCTAATGGGAGTAGGTGCCGTAGAGCTCTTTGTGTGCCATCGGCACTTCCCAGCTTCCAACACCTTACCTCATATGCCACCACTGTCCTCCAGCAGCTCTTGCAGCTAAGCATTTGGTAAGCTGTGTGGCACAGACAACATTTGGAAGCTCAAAGCCTGCAGAGACTGTGATGCTGAGATGGGTCAGAGATTAAAAACACAGGGTGGTTGATTGAGTTAGACTGTCTGGATTCCTATCAGCTTGGAACACAAAGTTTGTAGGGGACGCAAATAAATTCAATGGAGCTTATTTGCGTCACTGAGAAAAATCTGTGATACAAAGACTTTCCCCACAGCAAAGAACTAAGAAACATGCCTGATGGCCTGGCTGGGACTGCTAAAGGAGGACAGATACCACCTGAGAAATTGAACTTAGGTGGGAAGTGCTTTTGTCATACAATAAGGTCTCTCTTCTGGCTTCTTTATTTTCCTCATTAGGAAAGCAGAGTTGTCCTTTAATAAAACCAACTAATCTCCATTTGTGAAGGGGCTGAAAGTAAACCCAGTCATGATGGGAAAGCCTCAGTGAACTGTGGTGAAAACACATTTCCTGATCAGATGGAAGAAGATACATGTGGGTCCTGAGAGGGAGGAGAGTTTAAAAAACTGAAGTTTTGTGGAAAATTGCTGGTGCGAGTATGAAGGGGTTAAAGGCTCAGTTAGCTTTGAATCTGAAGCCATCTTTCCAGTACTGTTTGCTCCTCCCTGGTTGAAGGAGGCAGAGGAGAATGACATGTAGCCTCTGTGCCTGTAGGAGACCCTGTGAGCGCCTTCCCAGCTCCGGTCCCTGTACCCTTTCTGGTGCAGAGGCTGTAAGGTCTTTTGCTACGTAGTACGGGTATGACTTCTTCCAACTGGGCAGCATAAGTGGGGCAGGGCACAGCAGGACAACACCTCCCGTCTGCAAACATGCTGAACTTGGCCCAATGTGAGCTCTGGCTGTGGAAAATGCAGTAGGAGGCTGCACTGTGGAGCTTTTATCAGCTGTGCGGATCAGAATGGGAAATTTCACTCTGTTTCCTCCCATTTCTAGTGCAGCAATATTTCGGCATTGTGCTGCAACTCATGGTTCACAGCTGAGTGGTAGTTTTATGATTTTATGAGGCCACAGACCACAGTGTCTTTAAATGTTCTGTAAAATATATGGGTTAATCACCTGACCCCTGCAAACTTCTTGGAAGAACTCGCATTGCATTAGCTAATGCATTGTGATGTCTTCCTGGAGCTGCAGAACACCATTGTACAAGAAAAGCAAACCTGTCAAACTTGCAACTTTGCTAACTTTGCACAAAACAGGGGAAAAAAAGTCCCTTTAACCAGTGCAAAACAAGATAAACCCACAAACCTGATGGCCTTTTGTGCAACCTCAGTTGGACATTGCAGCTCTATGCTGTAATCTCAGAACAGAGCCTTTATCATCTTGCCTGTACTAGCATTGACCCATAACAGAGTCTTAAATAAAAAGCAAACCGTAATGTCAAAGCAAAAGTCAGTATCTCAGCAGGTCTGGCCTCAAGTGCGGGAGTGTGAACAGAGAAAACAAAAGTTCAGAATTAGGAGAATTCTGGATGGGTTTGAAGGAGGAAAAATCCCCAACCTCTGGAAAAATAGCAGGGTGGAGCAGAAATAAAAATACTTTGGACAAGAGAATCCCTACAGACTCCAAAGCGCAAGGCAAAAAAGAGAAAAAAGACCTAATCCTTGCCTTACCAGTGCCTGAGCTGACGTGGGTCAGCTGTGGTGGGAGAAGGGCTGAAGGGCTCAGAGCTTGGATTTTGAAATATCTGCACAGAGGTGGTCCCGCAAGGCCACATGGCAGAGTTGGCATTGTGGAAGCTTTGGGGCAGGCTGTAATTTATTGGCAAAATGCTCTGGGGCTAAATAGTCAAGAGAGATGGCACTGCACCCCCTCTGAGAAGAGTGAACAGTGCTTCCCTCTTGCTTGGAGGCGAGGAAATGACATTGTTATGTGGCAGTCAGTCCCAAGAAGAGCAGAGCCTTTTGAAGTAATTTGCATGCCTGAGTGAGTTAACACTGGGTAGTTCCTGCTCTCCCTTGGATTGGGCTTCTGCCTGTTGTACAGCAAGCAGAGATGGATACAGAGAGGCATAGCTGAAGTCATAGTCCTGTCCAGAGACAAGGCATGTACTTCTCCTACTCCACAACCCTACTGTATGAATTTGCTCCTGTCACATGTACTCTCCCTCTCTTCATTGAAGCCAAGTCTGCCACAGGAAGAAATTCTCCTTTTCATCAGTTTCTCATCTGCGAGGGACAGAAGAGACTCAGCCTTCAGAAGACATCTTTGAGAAAATCCTGGCTCTTGAAGAGTTTCTCACAGCTCCAGGAAGAGTTGTTGGGTGTTCAAAAGCTGGGAAGCTGAACAAGTGCTGAAATGCAGCCTGCGGAGAGCATGCTTTGATTCCTACTGTGAAAAGCCCCTTGCCCAAAAAAATTAAATTGGCAGGGGGTCATGCCGCTGAAATGCATTTTGACCTTATTCAAACTATTTCAAGCCAGATTGTTTGGTTTCCTACTACACTTATTCCATTATGAAATGGCAGTTTCATAAGTGTCATGAAACTCACTTTAGAGGGGAGTGGGATGAGTTCACCTGCAGCAAAATAAGGATGGCTGCATCCCTGAGTCAAAACAGTGGCCATTTACCTGCCTGTTGTATCAAACTAGTTTATCCTGCATTGCCAGCCTCCCTCGGCGACAGATTAATTTACCTGTACACCCTCTACTGCTCCATCGTCAACCAGGCCTGCTCTCACTGTCATGCTGAGTATTGGTGCACAACCAGCTGCCCCTTTTGTGTTTCCAGCTTCCAGGAATAATTTGTAGGTTCCCAGAATTTATGGTGCTGTCTTTGTTAAGGTCCTGTGCTTTGTTAAGGTCCTTTGCTCAGGAGTGTTGATCTCTAAGGAAAACAGTGTGTGTAGACCCAGCCAAACTCCCATCTGCCAGTGACCTTTCATCACAGGAAGATCAGGAAAGGGGACAGAACAGGGACCCATATCAGCACCAGGGGAACTGGCTGCACTGTAAAACCAAGGAGAGTAGGACCTCTGGTGAAGCTGGCAGGTTTTGTAGACAAATAAGGGTCACTCATTCTTTTGTGGATTCCCTGAAACACAAAATCTCCTCAGTTAGATGAACCAGGTGAAGCAGAAAGTCGTCCATCAAGGCCTAGAGGAAGCTGGAGGCCACAGAGGGAATCATATCTACTAAGCATTATATGATGTGTGACAATGGACTCATACAAGGGACTAGCAATGACCTGGTTTGGCTAGGACCATGGGAATGTCATGTTGGTCAATCTTCTTTTTACTTTTTGACACCCTTGCAGATATGTTGGTCAAAATGGCATTCCTACTAGGGAGTTTACAAATTCTTGTGCTCTGTTTTTCTTCTCTAAACAGCCCAGCATGCCCCGATGTGCTGTGTGGTTGTGCATCCCACTCCGAGCTCTTGTGCTGTCCCTCCTGTGCTGCTTACAGCTGCCTTTTCTGCCAGCTGGCCGAAGCCTACCTCCGCCCAAGACAGAAGTGCCAAATGGCTTAATGGGAGATGTTTTCAACTGGTGACACTTTTTATTGGAGGGCCAGAAACAGAAAATGGAATCTGGCGTGTTGTGCCATTAGCACTCCTCACTGGGAGCCAACCACAAGGTAAATCACCTGGCTCACACTCTGCAAGGACTCAGTTTAAAACAAACAAAAAAAGATGTTAAAGGTTTCCCGCCCTGCCCCGGGATCCCACTGCAGAGCAGCTTCCTTTGCAGCTCATTGCACTGCAGATGGGAGTTTCAGGCAAATATGATACTCTTCTTTGGCTCAGAGATCACCCCAAGAGAGCAGCTTTGTGGGGACGGGTTCTGTGTTCCTATCAGCTCCCAGTAAGGCATGTTTTGGCGAGCAGCAGCAACTACAGTTCACAGGCACTTACTCATCGTCTCCCCAGACTGCCCCAGCAATCCCTGATGGTGAGTCACTGTCCAGCCCTTCAAGCCTGGAGATCCCACATGAAGGGCTGGGGAAATGTCTTACCTGTTCCTCATCCCACCAGAAATCTGTGACTGGCTTTCAACCAAATCTGCAGGTTTCCTCCATGGATCATGTGCAGCCATGAGGGTTTGTGCTGGCACAGGGAGAAAAACAGTGGAAGCATACTGCTGGCGCGGGCAGCATCACAGAAGCCCAGGGCAATTAAAGCTGTCCCAAGATCATTCAGGGGTGGTAGACCTATGGGAATGAAACCCCAGAGCAGGTATGAAAGCATCATACACTGTTTTGAGAAAATAATTTGAAAAATACTATTTTTTCTCATTATTTCAGTGTTTTTTCAGTCTCCCTTGCTTTCCCTTTCCCTCTTCCATAACACCAACCTGATGAAAAAAGGAGTCAAGATATATCTGAGAAAATGACATCTGTGTCAAAGATGTTGATAATGAACAGATAAATAGCCATATTGCAGCTGCACCTAAGCCCCGGAAACAGTGACTGCTGGTGTAAAACTGTTTGTCTAACTGCAGGGGTTTTTAATAACTATTAATTTTGCATAGTAGTATGTGCACTCAGTAAAAGACAATGATTGTCCACAACGTTCAGCTTAGTGTATTTATTGTTATTTATGAAATGATTGGAGATGTCTTTGCATTCATGGTCTCAGTCTTGCACAATTCATTGAAATGCTCAGCATCACTGCCATAAAACACACACACTGAAGGTAATAAAATCCAGCTATGCAGTACAGTAAAAATCCCCACAAAAAATATCATAAAATGGACATATGAATCTTGATAAAGTCCGTGTATCACTGTGCTGCACATTCACATGAATTAGAGGTGTGTGGTAATCGTGGACGAAGCCTTATATAAAAGCATATGCTGTCTACAGAGGCAACATAAAATTCAAAGGGAGAATACACTGCACCCTGTCCCTCTGATTATGCAGAACTGTAACCCTTCATCGAGGACTCCTCCTTGGCTGTGAAAAATGTTCCCAGTTCAGCAAACTACTCCTAGCAGTGTGCTCCAGGTTCCCTTCCCCAGCCTTGCAAAGGCCATGAGAAACTGGGCATGCAATCTTGGGAAGCCGACAGTGCTCATCATCCTCCTGGTATGATGTTCACCTCCCTCCTCTGCCTGTCAGCTTCCCAAGTGCCTATTTTACCATCGTCCTACAGATGTAATCTGCAACTTCTAAGAAACATTTATGACCTTCTGTCCCACTAATACAATCCATAAACTGGAGTAGAAGAGGGAAAAGGGCATATGTATCCAAAAATATTTGGAGTAAAGATTTCCATAGTTGTCTCTGGAGGGAAACAGCCCATTGCTCTTACAGGGGCCAATATTACCAGCCTTCCTAGGCTACCACTAGAAAGATACCACACATAATGGTGGGATCTGTGGTGATCTAGAAAGCCTTTGAAGCATTATGACAAAACACTCTTTGTAACATGAATTGTTTATGAATTATACAAGAGGGCAGAAAACAGATGTATGGGGACCTCGGTGTGTTGGCGCAGCCCAGGAGCCTCAACTTCCTTTGTACTGGCCAACCAACAGCACCTTCTGGCTAGCAGTGTGCAACTTCCTCACTATAACCACAGCATTTTATCCCCCAGCTTGTTACCTCAGTCTGTGCTCTTACAGGTAAGAGCTCCCCAGGAGATTATCTGTCACTAAGCTTTGAAGTGAGCTCTGCACAGCCTTGCAGAAAATAGCTTTTAATATGCCGAAGTCTGGCGTCTGCTTTTACTCACTTCAGATGTGTAACATCTCCTTAATGACTGCTTAATGCTGCATGGGTGACCAGGACCATGGACGTCCACTGCCAGAAAAGACCTGGGAGAAGAAAAGCATCACCTGCCAGTCACTGTCTCACAACAGCAGCAGGAAAAATCCCACACTGCAGGGCCCCATGTCAGGATATGGAATATGGATTACTTTGAAGCCTCACCCTGGTTCTGTGGCATCAAGGATTTGAGAGAGGGGCAGACCATGGCAGATTAGTGGCCTGGTTTCTTGGTTCCACTGATGCTTGTTTGCAGTGGGTTGTTTGGTGTATGTGCATAAACCCTGTACCAAGCACTCAGGTACAGATATGCTACAGAGAGAAGATGAAGGGGAAAGACCTCACAGCCACTTCTCCAGCTATGTTAAATAAGATAAGAAATGGCTTGTGGGTGCCTAGGATGATCAGAAGGCTGGAGCACCTCTACTACAAGTAAAGGCTAAGAGAATTGGGATTGTTCAGCCTGGAGAAGAGAAGGCTTCAAGATGACCTAATTGCAACCTTCTAGTACCTGAAGGGAGCCTACAAGAAAGGAGAGAAACTTTTTGCAAGGACATGTAGTGACAGGACAAGGGGGAATGGATTTAAACTGAAAGAGAGTAGGTTTAGATGGGATATTAGGAAGAAATTCTTTACTGTGAGGGTGGTGAGACAAGCTGGAACAAGTTGCCCAGAGAAGTGAATCTACCATCCCTGGAAGTATTCAAAGCCAGGCTAGATGGGGCTTTGGGCAACCTGGTCTAGTGAAAGGTATCCCTGTCCATAATAAGGGGTTTGGAAACAGATGATCTTTAAGGCTCTTCCAACCCAAACCATTCTATAATGCTATGATTCTGTGTGGAGAGAGTGATTTGGGTAAGGAGAGTTAAACTTGTAGAACAAAATTTGAAGAGTGCCTCGGCAAAAGGATGAGTACAAAAAATTTCCCACCAGGAAGATTTGTGAGAATTTGGGATAACTTCCCATGATCTAAGTAAGTGTCCATAGTTGGATCATTAAAATCAGTTGTGCCAAGCCTTAGCAAAGTGCAGAGAACTGGATGATTTTGGGATGAGTTTTCTTTTGCCAGCTGAAGGTACACAAACTGGTGAGTGCGTGACTGTGCTATGTCCCAGCTCAGCTGTGTGGCACATCTGCGCAGCATTATGAAGCAGGGAGTGGGGTACATGTGGGTGAGAAGAAACAATACCAATGGCTGTTAACCCAGGCAGCGAGTCCTACACCAGCATTTGTGCCATTGTAATGTTTCCATTATTGCTGCATGAACTGGCCACAGGGAAGATAAAACATCCGTGTCTGCTCCCACTACCATCACGCCATCACTTGTTGCAGGATCTCACTCCTTCCCAGGGCTCTCACACTGACCCTGGCCAGGCTCAGGCTGCCCCTGTGCTCACACCATCCTTTCTTCTCACTGCTCAGATGTAGAGAGGAAACTTTATTTCTTGAAGCCACAGTGGTAGAGTTCCTGAGGAGAGATGCAGAGAAGCGATACAGATGAACATGGATGCTCTGCTGAATCTGTCCGTGCCTGCATATTTCATTGGGAAAGGGCAATGCAGGCCAGTGGCAGGGTTCTCTGTCCCACTTTCTCCCTGTGTAAAACAGGAATAATGATACTGACCTAGTTCACTGGGGAGCCTGGAAAGGCCAGTTAATGTTTCTAAGGCTCTTTGAGAATAAAAAGGTCTGTATTGGTGCTAAGTGTTATTATTCACGTATTGTAATTCTAACCTATAAGAGACTTGGCTTTAGTAGGAGAATTTCGGTGACTGCAGCTGAAAGGTTTCACATTTCATCTTTAGTGTATACAGATTAACAGCACTCACAAAATTTCTTCACAGGCATAAAGATGAAGGTGAAATCCACACCAGTGTTAGGCATTACAGTGAATTACCATGGCATGAAGGACCTCTGATTTCCAACATCTGTGAAAGTTTAGCTGAAATGATGTATAAAGACTTGGTACCAGCTAACAAAAGCAAGTGCCTTTGAAATTGATCCTGAAATCTGAAATTTTCCACAGACTTTGGCACAACCTGGAGTGGTGCCCAAATCAGAAAGGTAAAAACTTAGTATTTTACTCTGCAACATATATTAACCAAGTGAGCATATAAATATATAAAAGGTTCAGAGTGGTTTCACAGAGGTTATTTCACTTGGAATTTACCTCACTTGGAATTTACCTATCTCCAACCAGATCAGTGACACAGTGTGGCACATGTAATTCTAAAAATCATTAAGATATCAAACAGGTGTTACAACATACCATGCAGTCCTGACATACATTGCTGCTATATGCTACACATTTCCATCATCACTGCTTCTCCTGTCTGGATTATGCTGACTTCCCAGAGGAGATGACTGCATATTGGAATCTGGCACCGGGTAACGGCGAGAAAAAATCACGGGACTTGCATTCAACTGAGACACCAACTTCCCAGCAAGAGGCAGGATTATCAGTTCATTAATTCACATGGGGGACAATGGCATATCCACCATGAACAAAGCCCAAATGCTTTCACATCATTTAGAAGCTACTTCAATGTGTTACACATGATGCCCTGCCACATGGGGATTATTTGCCCAGATTTTACTTCTCTGATTTTTGTTATCATTCTACAATAGTTTGCATTCTCAAATAACAGTTGGGAAACATGATGTTATTGCTTGGGAATTCAAGGCAGAGGGTGCATGATCAGTTGTCCAGGACACAGGCAGAAATGTTCCCCTCCCCACAAACATCTCCCTCTCTGCCATCTCTCAATTTTTGGGTAGAAAACAGCTACTTTATGGAATATGAAGAAAGTAAGAGGGAGCTGCAGAAGTTCTTAGGTATTGATACATATTACATTTAATGTCATAACAATAAGAACAAAAAGAAGTGCAAATCTTGATTGTAGAAAGCCATGTTTTCCGTGTTTCCTCCTGTTCTTTTGGTAATAGAAAATTAATGGGCCTTTTATATATGCGGCACATCTGAACCACTGAAGCTCCCACCCTCCCTTCATATATGAATAAATTAATTTGTTTACTGTGCTGTCTGAACAAGTGCGTTTCAAAACAATGACAGATTCCAGTGCATTAGCTCCAGCACTTCTTTGCAGCAGAGCCCTTCTCTCTTTTTCCCGCATTTCCTTTGATGAACAACTCATAGCATTTCCTACACAAGCTCTTCACACCCCACCTCGTGACTAAAGTGGGGAGTGCAGCACATATAAAAATGTCACCCAATACAGCACCATTCAATTCCTGCTTGGAATACTGGAATGTTTTTCATCACTTCTCATTTCCCAAATAGTATTTTTCTTTTCCCCAAATTTGGAACAGCTTCTCTAGCTGCTTACCATAGCCCAGCCACATGCTTTTTCATGTCTTTTGGCATAACTGTCCATGTTTTGAGGTGAAATTTCAGAGGTCCTTTGGTTTGTTTTTTTTTCCTTCATGACAAACTGTTACAAAGAATTGGTATTTTTCTATTAAGTTTGGTTGCTAAATTTCTCACTAGCTGTACAATTTAAGAATTCAGTACACTATTAACAAATGCACTAAGTCTTCACTGTAAATGGTTATGCTCTGTATGGCTTTTCCCTATATTCTGGAACTATTTATATTATGAGTCATTGATAATTTATGGAGATATTCATGGTGCTTTTCTTGGACATGCCTCTTGAAGAAATGAGTAAGCTCAAGGAAAACAACAATGGAGAGTTCATGGGAGTGGACTTTCAGGTTTGTTTTTACATTTTAAAAAGTCTTCAGTGCCATCAAAAATCACTGCTAATGCTTAGCATTTTTCTAGTGGCATCTGTTGGGGAATCTCAAATGGAGACAGGCTTCCAGGAGGTGAGCAGAGTGGTAACACTACCTATGGTGTTAGGATGTCCATTGCACAGGCAGCCTGGACGAAACCTGGAGAAATTATAGGCTTAACCCTAAAGCTAGTAGGAATTTTGACCCTGCTGCTGCTAGGCATCATGTGACATTGTTGATGTCTTTCAAAAATTATGGAGGAATTTTGTTACTGAAACAAGTATCAGTACTCTGATTTTCTGACTTTTGACCCCATTGTAGAGGTTACAGAGCACCAATGATCCCACAATGACCTGTTCCCCACTGCACTTGAGAACACAGGGGGCTTCCATTCAGGCATCTGGACACAGTGGAATCTGTACATTCTGGACTAGGGCTCAGTTTCAGCAGACAGGACCATCAAATTGCTTTCCGTTTTTGGTTTGATTTGTATTTTATTTCTAATGTGTTGGTTTGGGACATTGTGTGCAGGAGAGAGAGGGAGAGAGGGAATGGCATACTACCTAGGGACAGAGGAGTCCAGCGTGCTTATGAGGGAAATGTTGCTGGATAAACACAAATTGGTGTAAGCCACATCATTAGGAGAAAGTTGTCTATCATTAAGCACTATGTAGTTCATCCCTGTGAGCCTGAAATAAGTCTCCAGGGGATATAAAATCATACTTGCCACACGAGTGGAAATGCTGAAGATGAACCACGTGCCGTCTGGGTGTCCACCTCCCACCTGTGTTAGCATCATTATGTGCATGTTGGGCTGACTTAGCACACTGAGGAGGAAGATGGCCATGCCATTCTCTTTTACCATCTGGGTAATTTACTCTGTGAGTTTCTTAGAGAGTGAATTCATTAATGTAGATACACAGGGTGCAATTATTCAGATGATGCAGTGGGAGGAAGCTGCATAAAATTTACAGAGTGAGCTGTGCTGGTACTCTGAGCAGTGCTTTTCTGGGTGGTCCTGCCTGGAAAAAAATCACACCTAGGAATGCCTTGATGACTTCTGACTGCATCCCAAATGGCAGCTCCTCCCAATCAGCATCAGTGGGAGCCATTCTCACTAGGCGAGGGAGATACTAGAAGACTTCCAGGTAGTATCCGTCATAACAGAGAGGAAATCTGTGGGAAATGCTGATCATTTATATAAAAATTAATGAGATTTTCCCTCTCTGAACGTGAAGGCTGAGATGTATGCTGACTACAGGGAAAAAAATCCATCCATGGATATCTAGCTTGCCTTTTTTATTTATATTTTTCCAGGGGTCTTCTATAATTGATGACAGTGCCTATTTGGCAAAAGAATTTTCTGAGCACAAAATTCATTTTAATAGTAATTTTTGTCTATTAAACAAACTGTTGTTTTTTCCCTCCTACATCTGAAGCCAAAATCACAGGACCACAAAGCAAATCAGCGTAATTTCACTGTGAACTTTTCTTTTGACATCCTTCTACTTTTCAAAGAGAATAAATGTGTTGTTACATGACTGCTCTTTTCCAGACAGAAGAGGCAGAGAGCTATTTTTGAAGCTCCTTAAATCAGAAGCTCTGGCTCTTTACAAAAGCATCCCCACAGGATATCAGGACTGTGTTTGGAAACATATGTGATAAAAAAAAATCAAACCATAAAAATGAACTGGGATCACCTTGTAATTGGGCAGAGAAGACTTCCTGCTGCTGTCTGTATTTTTGTTAAAAGCCAGTGCTTCTGCATTTCTCACCTTTTGCTGCGCAAAATTGTACACAAAATCTCTGATTGCCAAGCAAATCAAAGCCAGGAGGGAGACCCCCTGTTTGGAGGAAACCATCCTCCTCCTATATTCTCTTTTACTGATGTTGTGTGGGAAAAATTAGATGTACAGAATGAATCAAAAGTCATTGTAAAAAAAATTAAAATAAAAACACCACCAGTGCAACAGAGCTACGTGGAGGACCCGGAGGAGATCTTTGAATGCATCAGCTTCCATATAGAGCAGTAAGCTAACAGGCAGTTCATTGAAGCTAAAGTATAACATAAAACATAAAATTATGGGGAAAATGGCTGAAAATACAATAAAAAATAATTAAAAATCTTGTAGGAAGGTGGCATATCAACATCTGATGTAAATACAGACATAGGAAGTTCAGTTTATCATTTGAATAGATGAAACAGCTGAAAATGGTAACAAAATTTGCAGGTTTGTAGTCTTTTTTTCCAGAAGTTTGAGAAAACCTCTATGGTTCCAGCAACAACTTCCCATTTTCATCTGTCAGAGGATGATTTCTCTGTTTTGCTCTGCTACCAGAATTTTTGAGGAAAAAAGAACCCGTTGTAAAATTGGTTAAAACTGTAAATTTAAATTCAAAATCAAAAATAAAGGAAGAAAAATCAGTCATTTCCCTGGTCCTTAAATATTAAACATACTATGGAAAGACACGAGTCTCTCCACCAGTTTGGCATGACATGAACGTTTGAATAGAAACCAGACTTCTGTTTTCTTTTGTCCACTGCTTTCTACTCTTCAGTGAAATGAAATTTCAATGTTGTTGAAGACTTAGGGCAAAATTATTTTTTCCATGAAGGTGTAAGACAAATTGAACAAGACATTAAGAGAATACAGAATTTAAAAATAGGCAGTGTTCTTCCTCCCTGGAAACTTTTCTCCTACTATCTGCAGACAGGCATATTTAAAACTCAGCATCTCCTAGCGATGTGGATATCATACTAATAATAAATATTTTCCTTTCATGGACTGACACCTGGAAGTAGCTCACTGAGAGCAAATTGGCAACATTCAGGCTGCAAATGTTTTAAGGATGAAGCATCTTTCTGTTTGCTGGACCAGAACCTTATTCCTAGACACAATGTCAATATCAAAAATAGTCTTATACTATTAAGAGTGACCCTCACACATGAGAGTGTATTGGTATTGGTTCGGACAACACATGGCAATGTATATGTGTATGTGTGCACACATAACTGTCTGTATTTTGAATTGATATTTATGTGCTTTTACCTGCACCAGTATACGTACATATATGTATTTACACGTTATGTATGTTGTGTGTATGTTGAGTAGGATGCATGCTCGCTGTGATGGAACCCATGCAACGGGGGTAGGTGGAAAAACAAAGGCAGGGACTATCCTTTTCTAGGCTACTGCATCCTTCTCCTCAGCATACATGGGTAGAGTTCCTGGACCAGAAACAAACATTCTCTGTAATGAAACTATTCTGCTTTCCCAAGACTTAGCAGGCATATTTGCCGCCTTCTTTCTTCCTCATCCTCCAGTGGCATGCTTTATACATAGTAAACAGAAGAGAGTGCATTGGCTCACTCCTTAACACGGCCAGGAATTTTTGCATGTATGCTCAGATGGTTTGTTAAGTACAGAGGATGTAGTAGAAACAAAGCTCTGACAATGTGGCTTGTCAAGTATCAAAAAAAAATTAAAAAGTGTTGCTTCAGTACACACTCAAATACATACAAACATTCATGTTGCAATAGTGTTTACACCCACAGCAAAGGTCAGGAATCTGCAGTGTAAAACGTGGTGCAGGCTTCAGTATATGTGAGGCAGAGCTGAATGCAGTTGCTATCTACATTGTGAAGGGCTTGAAATCCAACAGTGCTACTTTATAGTGCAATTTACATATTTTAAAAATAGCTTATTTAATAGTTGATAAAAGCAGGGGTCAGCTTCCTCTGAAAAGCAAGAGATTTAAATACCTGCAGTTATTTTGAGAACATGGGTGATTAAATTCCAGCAACTCTGCAATTTCAAATGCAATTGGAAGTAAATGATAAATAAAAAATATTATGTCACTTGCTCTGAAGTTATTTTGCACCATTTTCTTCTTTCTGTGTCTCTCCTCTTTCATTTTCTGTTCTTTAGCTACCAAACTGCCTATGTATTGTACCTATCTATCCACAAATACACACACACATGAAAACTGATTCTTTACATGATATTCAAATTTATACATCCAATGGCTTATCTCCCTACCTTTATAATAATATTCCCAAAAATATTTGGCAAGACAAACAGGAATGAAGGTAAGAAATATAAGGAAAGCTTTTAATTAACAGCTTTAACTTTCCACCTTGTTTAAATGTTTGTATAATTTCAGTTTCTGCAAGTCCCTAAAAGGAAGTCAAAACCCATTGGGCGGAAGAGGCAAGAAAGAAAGAAGAATTCATATAATCAGAAAATATTATCTAAGTGGAAAAGAAGAACGATTCAGATATAATTGATAGCTACTAAGAAGCAGTGACTTCTATCTCTTCACTTAAAGAAGATTTTTTAGAAATTCATCCCAATAGAATTTTCAGTCATTAGTGGAGGTTTCCAAAATCTCCAGAGAGAGAAAATGAATGGAGGTGTTAAATGCAAAGGCTTATCTTGGGGACCCTAATTCTGCCTCATGCTGCTCACATTACGTATTATCCTCACTTGGCCTTCTTTTTTGAGAAAGGGACCAGCAAAGTGGGAGCATTTCTGCGCAGTAGTAGAATTCAGATTGCACAAGACACTAATCACAAAACCCTGCAGAAATGGACAAAAAAATTGGAAAATTCTGGCTTATATTCATGGCTTCCTGGATGTTTCTTTCTTTTTCACTCCTTTCCCAAATCCAAATTCTTTGTCTTTGTGACCTGTAGTGCTCCTCAGTCAGGTTGAGGGATTGCAGGGGAAGGGAGAGGTGCTGGAAATGGTGGAGGGTCTCACGAAACTGTGAAAATACATATTTAGGAATTCCATATCATTTTTAAAATGAATGTGGCAGTCACTTTTTTTGAGCACAAAGGTGATTGTCATAGAATCACAGATTCATAGAATGGTTTGGGTTGGAAGGGGACCTTCAAGACCATCCAGTTCCAAACCTCCTGCTGTGGGCAGGGACACCTTCCACTAGACCAGGCTGCTGAAAGCCCCATCCACCCTGGGCTTGAACGCCTCCAGGGATGGGGCATCCACAACCTCCCTGGGCAACCTGTTCCTTGTGGAGTTGCAAGGACAGGCTGACAAGACTCTGTATTGCATCATATTCATAAAACAGGGAATGAAAATTGATATGATGCCATTCACTGTTATTGTAATATTATGTTCAGTAGTAAAACCCAAACCTGACTGCACTGAGATATGAAAGACCTTCACAACACTCATCATGGAGCAACTAGTTAATAGAAAGGCAGGAGACATTCAATGCTAATAGATGCAAACTAACATATATAGAGAAAAAACCCACCAAGATTACCGGCAAGGTGTTGGGATCAAAATTGGATGTTGGTATTTTCAAAAAGATGTCTTAGAGCCAGTGTGATTTGCTTTATGAAAATGTTAGCTCAAAATGTTTAGCTGTAGCAGACAAAGAAAAAAAAAAAAAAGTGAATTTTAGGCATTTACAGGAAATGAATAGAAAGCAAATGGTAAATATGCTTTTCTGTCCTTCTATCTCAAAAGATATGTAATCAAACCATAAAACTGGCAAAATAAAGTGATCAACTCCCAAATGTGGAAAAGATTAAACAGAGCTGGATGTTTAGCCTGGAAAAAAGATGATCAAGGAATCAAGGAGGGATAAGGCAACAGTCTATAAAAGCACAGAGAAGTCAAATGGAGGAAATGGAGGTTACTGATCATTGCTTCCCAAAATGAAAGAAAAAAGGCTTTTCAAATGAAAATATTGGGTAGTAAACATAAAATAAACAAAAGTAAGATATGCAAGGAATCTCAAGGCTGAAAGTATATGTAGGTCCTAAACATAATAGGATAAACTCACAGAAGAAACACCTGTGGAAGGCTATACAGCATAAACCCACAGCTTCCCAGACTGGGGACTTTCTAAACTGGAGTCTGTACCTGAACCCTGTTTTTTTCAGTGAAAATAAAGCCTCAGCCTCATGTTCTTGGGCTGCTTCTAAAAACAAATATCTTCACTTGGAAAACTTTATTTGTGTGGGGATTTAGTCAGAAGACTTCAATTAGCTCTTTTGGGAGGGAAGCTGTAGACTAGCAGAGGAAGGGTTAGTGCCACACTTCAGTGCGAGAGAGCAAAGTGACTGATGTACCTAGAAGTTGTATCTTGAGGGCTACCTTCATCTACACACTCACAGCAGGCAGGTTTCCATGTGATTCTGAAGAGAAATGGTCTGTTAGTGGACAGCTCTTTCCACCAAGGTACTTTGTTTGCTCTCTGAACTCTGCTTTGAAGAGAAATTTGCAAAGGAGGATGAGTGGCGCAAGACACCATGTGTACTGGAATGATGTGCTCCGCTTCCAACGGCACTGCTTCTTGCAGGACAAGCTCATATGCCAAATGTTGGGTCCAAATTTGCAGCAGAGAATGGGAACAAAGTGAATCTGAAACGCGTGCGTTGTTTACAGAGCCTCCTCTGCTGCATGGTGTCACACACCCTGGTCAGAGCTGCTCTGAGCAAAGAAGGTTTTCTATGGAGAAATCACAGCAGCTTGGGGCAGGAAGGTGAGCAAGGACGCTGAGTGAGAGCAGGGAGCTGTAGCTTGTATTTTGGTGAACTTAATGACTAGTTTTGAGGCAAAGACTTGAAGGCCAAAGTCTGACAGGCTGTCAGGCACTGATTGCCATTTTCATAAAGGGCGCTATGCAAGTGTAAGTGATTGATAGATTGATTGATTTATTTTGCTGAGGCTCCTTTGTGGTCTCCTGGGGGGATTTCTGGCCACACCTCTCAGGCTGAAAGCACTTGCTCTGCCTGCTGTTGCCTTTTTTTTTATTTGTGGGTAATGAAAATTTGTTACAAGCCTTCCCTTTCATCTGTACATGGCAGGCTGTCACACAGAAACAAGCCATTCTGGAACCTTGCTTCCTTCCAAATTGCTAAATATTTTTCTTCAAATTGCTTCCCTAATGGGCTAGTATAATAGGAGCAGCATGCTCTCTGCCCACGCTGAAGATGCCAGAGCATTTGTCCAGTGCACATGTGTGTTGGGCACAATAAACTCATTGCCTGGCCTGGAGACAGTGCAGCACTGCTGCTGATCTAATCTATGTCACACATTCCTTGGGCGCAATCTTGCATGCGGTGGATATAGGAGAATGTGCACACGGATAGGTACTTGTGCCTCCCCCGGGAAAATGCACCTCGTCAGGGAGGCAGCCAGCGACACATCCCAGTTTCCTGGGGAAGGAACCATGATTGCATTCCGTAAGGTGAGACACAATGGCAGGAGGAGGAGAAGTGGGCTGCACAGCCATCGAGCAAGCCATGCGAGCAGTGACAGAGCTGGGCTCACTAATGGACTGGCCTGGCCAGTTTTTTATTGACTCCAGTTGCTGCTTTTTGGAGGGGCAGGCACCAGCAGTCCCCAAGGTCAGCAGTTCCATGTGCTCTATGCTAAACTGTTGCTGACCCACTGCTTTATGAGCCTAAGTGCTTATCCAGGAACAGAAGTGAATAGGTTGTGTGTGATAAGAAAATAATTTGCCAAAACTGCAACAATAAAGAAAGCCTGATGGGATCTCTTATGGTATGAATAGCCTGGAGCAGCTGCAGATTTCTCTCTGCTTTCACAATTATTTTCTTTTTTATAACAGCTAAAAAGGGAGCATTGTCCACAGGCTCCTGCAGCCCATATTTTCATATCCAAACCTAATATTTCCATATACATGTATATACATATTATACATTGCGGATCTTTGTAAATAAAATACAGGAACAGAAAAAGAAAGAAAAAGGAAAAGCCTTCTCAGATAAGAGGCCTGTTGGCACACCAGCTTAACCCATTCCTCTTTTCTGTTTCTCTCACAGCCCTTCTAGATGGATTTCTACAAGATCCCGGAGCAGCCATCCCAAGACACATGGAGCCATGTTTCCTGTGTGCTGTGCACAGACACCCAGTACAGCCACACCTGGGCAGCTCTCAGTGACAACAAGGAGAGCTCTGTGCCCTGGGGTAGCCATCCTCCCCCACTGCCTGTGGGGCTGGGAATGTCCTATTCCCTGCCCAGGGGCAGTGTGTGTTGACAAGGGTGAGTATATTTTTCCACGTTTTCCATCTAAGTGTTACAGAGGGGGTTCAGTCCAACAGCTGACCCTACTGAGGCCTCCTCAACCCACCCTATTCCCCACTTCCCCAACTGGTCTATGGCATTTTTCTTTCTCAGGAAGCACAAGCAGGTCTGATACTCATCCCGTGCTCTGTCCCCCACTCCAAACAGCCCCAGTGGTGCAGGGCTCAGCAGCAGGCACAGTGCTCTGACTCCCCCTTGCCCACCAGTCCTTGGGTTGAGCAGTGGTTTGCCCAGAGAGGGCTACCTGTGATTCAAAGCCCTGGAAAACATGTCCAGGGCTTCTTCCAAAAGTTGTGCCAGAGCTCCTTGCAGAGCTACCACATTCTCATGGAGTCCAGGTCTCTGAAGCTCTCTGAGAACATCTAAAACCACCAGAGCTTTTCTTCTTGCTGTTCAATTCTGTGTAAGGAGAAGACCAGACTCCAGCCTTGGATGTCACATCAGAGTCAGCTGTGCAAAGTTCAGAAAACAGTTGTATAAGAAGGCACACAAAGAAATTACTCAGATCGTAGCTGATCTCTGTAGCTGATTTCTCAAGAGGTCTCCAGTGAATCAGGCTGAATGAGCTTTTTGTTGCCTTTACTGTTAACAGGAGTAGCTGAAGTCAGAGAGAGTTCTCCTGTCTTACTGCTGACAGCTACAGTATGGCGGGGCTGTGGTGCCTTAGCATACAGTGATCAATCTCATTTCGGTTCATTTTGCTAGAATTTAATTTTCACATGGCCCAGTGTGACCACATCCCACTAATTTCCCACTTGGATATTTTCTTAAAACAGAGAGACCAGTTGAAGATTCTGCAACCCCTGTTGGTGAAATAATAATAATAATAATAATTTGCATTTATTAATTGCTGTTCCCAAAGGACTGCCCAAATGTTTTCCAAAATCTGTGTGTGCAGGAATCCCTTCACCAAGGAAGGAAAACATGCAGCTTCTTCCTTGGTACAAATCAGCACTAGCATGACAGCTTAGGATAGGGAATGAATCAAAGGTTTAATGTTATTACATCTTTGTGGTTCTGCTAGAGTAATGCCCAGAAGTCTCAAGAGGGACCAAAGCCTCTCTTGGGGTGGGTGAATAAGTAGTAAGGTTATTGGAAGAAAGCCAGGGAACAGGAAATGGTAAAAAGCATGCTCAAGAAAGAGTAGGAAGAAAAAGAGAGGGATAGATAAACATACACATGATCACAGAGCTTTCAAAGACGTGATAAAGTCGTGGGATTGGAATCTTATCCCATACCCTCTTCTCTCCTACAGCAGGCTCCCTTCTAACTATTTAATCACTAACATACATCTATGTATGTATCTTGTTCCTAATGATTTCCACCAATGGGGATTTTTTAGCCTTCTGAGGAATCTTCCTCTTAGCTTGTACCCTTCCCTTGCCTTCGACATGTTCCTTGTTATAACACAGACCTCTTACTCCTCATCTTGTGAACAACATCTTTGCAGGCTGTCATTACCTGTCTGTAGACTTCCTACGGAGGTGTCAAGGTGAGGTTAACGCTGGTGTGATAATGGACACATGCCATAAGATGGGATCTAGAGGAGAACATGACATGGGGGTATCTATTTCTTTGGGGAGCTCTATGATAAAGGTGCTTGTGGAACAAACAACCCGAGAGATGCCAGGTTGGTACTTGCACTCCTGTAGGAAAAGTGGGACATGTGAAAGAGATTATAGACCTTGGTGTTAAGACAAGAAATGCTCATCTTTATGTCTGTAGGTTGTTGAGGAAATGTATTTTAATAATCCATAAGGAAACCAAAGCAGCAGGTAAGGTGACAAGTGTGGAGTCAGGGTGGGCACTTGTGGCAGCAGCAGTGAAGGACAGAGGGGAAAGGCTGTGATGGCCAACAGCATGGACTTGGCTAAGCGTGGTACCTAGGAAATGCCACGTAGTCCCAGGCAACAGTTTCTGGAGGAGACAATAAAAATGGTCACTATGACATGGGTCTATGTGACTGAAAGGCTAAGGACATTATGATCAGGAAGAGCAGAAGTGCAAGGTTTTGGCAAAGGAAAATTAGTAGCTCTGTGCTAATGAGCTGGTGCCAGCAGGACCTCTGTGAGGAGAGTTTGCTGAGGCAGGTGGAGATACAGGGCTGGAAAGAATAAAGGTATCCTGCAGATACCAATTTGTGAGTTTTCAGAAGGAATACGTGTATTGATTTGGAGCTCCACTTCACAAATGTGAACAGATACAGAAAGCTAAAAATAATTTCTCCTCTCTTATTTTCTCCCACGAGGAAAGCAGTTTTAGGTGTTAATGTCCTCTCTACTGAGTCTCCTGCACACCCATCTTCTTTGACCTGATTCAGAGTACTGCTTGTTTGTCAGGCAGGAGGAGCCTTTCTACTTCCTCATATACAAAACATACTAACCTCAGTCTTGACAGTGGGCAAAAGTAGTGTACAACAGGATGTGACCTTTGGGGTATCTGTCCTGCAACAAGATTTGTGAGAGGGACTTAGTAGATGACACTGGAAAATTTCACAAGCTTTAAGATTTCCCTTCCTTTCCCTATTCTTCCCTTCCCAGAGAATGGGGGATGCCTTCCACTTCAAATGCAGTGCTCAGGGGATCCCAGCTAAAGGGCAAAGTGCATTCCAACACCCAGACATCTTCCTCCTTGGAGATTACACAGGTATACATCAAAGATGAGCCCTGAGCTGGCCCCTGTCCAGCCAACATCTTTTGCACTTCTTTAATGACAGAGATTAGTAAGGCAGAATTGAGCTTCACCTCTGCAGACCCAGATCCACTTTTTTTATTTTGTTGTTTATGCTGCAGGCTAAACAACTAGGTTTACCTAGGGTCTCTTGTTAAAATGAGCCATCTGTGGCAGCTGTGGTAATTATACCCAGACTACTGTACCTTTCATGCAGAGCTCTTAGATTTGTGTTGAGACTTTGAAAACAAGAGGAACAATAGCACAAGGGGAAAGAAAATATCTCCTTAGAGTGAAAACTATCATGAGGTCCTCCCTTCCTTCATTTTCCAGTCTTCCCTGGATTAACCACAATCCTCAGGTTGCTCAGTGGCTGTTCCCTGTGACAAAGTACTACAAAACAGTCTGAGGGCAAAGAGCAGATGCCAGTCTGAGGCAGGTTTTGCACTTCCTCCTCATCAGCAAATGCTTGCTAACACTT
The DNA here is from genome assembly GCF_009650955.1 of Corvus moneduloides. NCBI lineage: Eukaryota > Metazoa > Chordata > Aves > Passeriformes > Corvidae > Corvus > Corvus moneduloides. The sequence continues at coordinate 115,974,516 of NC_045476.1, read as the reverse complement.
TGCTTTGGTGAGCCAAGTAAATGCGGTATTTGTGCTGCTCTGAAATCTGGGCAGTGCCACAAGTGCTACCAGAGGTGTAAGTCTCTTGCTCAGTTTTGATTCCCTCTACCCGTTCCGAACACCTCAGCACAACTTGTGCAGTAGCTGCGGGGCAATTTCCTTCCCCTGTCCCCAGGGCTACCAGTGCTGGTGTGAATAGGAAGCAGCAGGAATTGCTCCAGAGCAATGCCAAGTATTTCCTCCTCTCCAGGGGGGCTGAGCGCTCTGCCCTGGGGAGGGTCAGACCTTTGAAATCAGTTCACTTTCCAGCACTGCCAGACAGATTGTAAGGCTTAACAGCAGACGAACGTCTGCATGGCATATGCTAATTCTCCCTACTTTCCTCATTTTAAAGCTTCTCCTATTAAACCACATATTATTTTTATGTAGTAGCTATTGAATAGTGAAGTATCTGGAAATCCATGACACAGGATGATGTTTTGAAGGGAATGCAGAGACCTTGAAACTTCCAAGTTGTTGTAAATGCTACCAAAACCCCATTTTTATCTCTAATCTTCTCCCAACTAAAACATAAATTTGAATAGATGGAAATAAGAAAAGAAAGATTGTGGGAATAAGCATTGATGCTATCAGCTGAAACTGGCAATAACAAAAGCAGCTACTGACTCTGAGCTTTCAGGTAGTACAAGGTATTTTCACATACTACATTTCTCTTTATTTTGTGTTTTTCACTGTGGGTTTTCATAAACTGTAGGAACGGTTCAATCATAAGAGTAAGTCAAGTTATCATGGCCAGAAAAGAACAATAGGTTTGATTCACTTATGCTGCTTGTGGCACTACCGTGGCAGAAAGTCTGCCCAAGCCGGGGGCGAGGTCAGAGTGGTGCAAGGTTCACAGCCCTAGGTGGCTCCCTAAATGAGTACAGCTGATCTGGAAAAATGCTGTCAGCAGAGCAGAGAAGGGTGTTCTCATTCTCCTTAGCCCCTCAGCAGTTTCCAAATCACTAACGAGGTGTTTGCAATACCGGGGCGTGATTTAAAGCTCCTGTCCACAGGGCCAGTCATCTAATGAGCATCTGCACCATTTTGGTTCAAGAGCGAATCTAGTCCATTGTGGCTGTTGTCTAAAAAGTCATGGATAAATAGTCCAATAACAAACAGTATGAAGTAATTTCCTGCACAAACTTACTGCGCCCTGGTCTTTACCACAAGCTCAGATTTCTTGTGTGGGCTCAGATTTTAGCAAAGAATTACGGTATATTGCTTTCCATGAGAAGAATTTCCCACTTAACGGATCTCAGGTCTCTATTAGACCCTTGGCTAATGGAAAACCATAAACCATCCCAGAGCTTTCTAGAACTCCATGGAGAGCTGAAAGTGCAGATATTTAGCCTCTTCAAGGGCCAGGGACTGACAGAGGACTCCTTAAAGGAATGCCAATCTAATAGAAGTTCCAAACAATTCCATTTCAAAGGACTTCTAAAGTAAGAGATGACTATATTAACCTGAATATTATTTAATGGCAGCATTAACTCTTCTTCAGTGGTGTTCCTTGGTGGTATCTTCCATCAAACTCAAGGTTCTGGACTGATTGATTGGGTTTTTTCTGGGCGTGGGGGTTTTTAATGTTACCCCTTCATGGCTAGGTCTGTTTGGTGGCTAACTTTGACCAGCACAGTTGCAAGGTTGTGCCCCTTGTTGCACGTGGTCCTGAAGGTGGGTAAAGCAGCTGGACCCACATGTGCTCTGACAACCACTGTTCTTGTCCTTGTCACCCCCTCTGTGATGTAAGCAGTGAAGAGTTTGGCTCGGACCTGTCGGACTGTTCCTCTGCCGCTTGGGAGCTCTGCATTTCCTGGCTCCCCACACTTCTGCACTGGCGCTGTGTCAGGGTGAACCCGTATCAGCTATTGACATATCTGCCCCTTGTCTGCGAGTCAAAGTATAGTGGACAAACTGGTCTTACTAGCACTGCAATGGCTGATGTATTTCAATTCACCGTAGGCACTGCAGATTTACACATCATTTTTCACTTTAGCATATATATGCCACTTAATATTGGAGAGGCCCTGTCTATTGGTAACTGGTGCTTTTTTGAATGGCTGCTCGTGAGTCTTTTTTATTTTAGTATTTCTTAACTCATCCCCTCCTAAAACAAACTCAGATTCATTCATTAAAATTAAGGCACTAAGATTCCACAGAGACAAACCCCGGAGAGGGCTGATAAATTACACAAATAAGCTGTATTTATAATACCTCTGATGCCTCCAAATAAGCAGTTTATAGAAGAGAAGCTCCAGCAAACTGATAAATCTATTCTCTGATACTGTAGCTAAACTGCATTTCAATACCTGAAACCATCTGTTTGATACAAGCATACACTTAGCATAACATGAATACCTTAGCACACAGGTACCTTAGCATAGTGCATCCCTTCATTTTTTCATAAACAGCAATTATAGCCCAGGCAGCGAGGAGCACATGGTGGGCTGAGGAAGGAGGAAGAGAAACATATAAAGAAGATGGATTTTTTTTCCTTAATCTATGTGAGTCTGACAGAGCATATGAAGATCTGTAAGCCACAGAGTGCCAGTTAGAGAGAGACAGAGAGACAGACAAAATTATTTCTTTTGCTGGGCCTTGCAGTTTGAAGTAGTGCCTGCCTTATTCACAGGACTTTTTTCCCCAGATGCCCACCCAAGAACCATTCAGCTACATTTATTATTCTGTCAAATACAATGTGCAATAAAGAGCCAGTCTCCCCAATGATGGGTACCTGTGTTCATAGCTCCACAGTGAAGCACATAAATCACACGTGAAGGGCAATGCACATGTGCTTTTTGTTTCTTGTATCACCTTTTATTATCTTAGGACTGAAAAGTTAATAACCCAGTGGGTAATCACGCCGTTATCAGTTTACATTGTAGTAAAGCCCATTCAAATGATGATTACATATGTTAATGAGTGTCGTTATAATGCACTACACAGTACATTACCTTCAATAAATATAATTGTTTATGCACTTTAATGAGGGGATATAATGCCCCCAAAACTAATGGCATGGACTGAATTGTGATTTATTGCTGGAAAACTTTGCCATTAAGAAAGGAAATCTCACAAACCCTTTCATGTTTATCTAACTTTTTTCCTTCTTTAAAAGCTGCCACTCATCTCTCCCTCCTTCTGCTTGCAGGGGGAAAATAGCTGTATGACACTACAGCAGTGTTCCTTGTCAATGCCTTCTTCCACCTGAAGAAGCAGGAGGTGGGTTCATTTAGAAGGTTTAATGAAGATCGTTATGTTTACCCCTTAGTAAGGCTTAATGCGCTATCTGGCAACAAAACTGATAACGCGTCAGAATTCTGGCTGCAAATCAAACAACGGGAAGTAAAAATGTTGGTTGTTAAACTACAAACTAGGAATAGAAAATAAGGTTAAGGATGACATTTTGGCCAATGGTCCTTCATCTAGCTGTAGAATAGTCAGAGAATAGTTGGCTGTGCAGAGCATTCAAAGCTCTCCAGCTGGGAAAGAAGAAAACTAGAGGTGAAATGCCACCTGATCTCTTCAATCTCTAGGCACTTTCTTTTCCAGAGGAGTGAGATAAAACCTTTCTTTGTGGGCTCAATAAGAAATGACAAAGAGACAAAGAATGCTAAACCAGGCAGCACTGTGTAACCGGCTGAGGGTGCAGCAGGCTGAGCGAGATGAGCTATCAGCAACTAAACTGCACAAGACTGGAGTTTCCTCTTTAATTTCCCTCCACTTGGTTTCCTTCCTGAATGGCACCGCTGTGACATTTCCATTACCGGTGAAAAGTAGTGTGCTTTGTACAGTAGTCTCTTCTCCTACTGGAGTCGGTGCAAAAACTCCCATTGATTTCAGCAGCAGAGGCAGAGAGCTGGCAGTGGGGGCACGGTCACCTCTGCAGAGAATTTGCATGCGGTGTGTCCTAATTTTGCTCTCTCTTCAGTGTCAGAAATTTAAAAAGAAGTTTCCTCGAGTCTTCAAGAATAAATAAAATGCTGAAATTTAGAACAAATAATAACAGGAATTATTCTAAATGCTGTTAAAATTCAGGTGTGATGGCAGGGAGCATGAGAAAGCTGCATGTGAGAGACCAGTAGGAACTGAGGTAGCTTCTTGAAGTATACTCCCAAATATGTGTACATACAGCAATTACTTGAGAAACTTTCCAAGGATCACAGTCATGTTCCAACTAGTTTGAAAGTCAGTAGTGTAAAAAAACTTTGACATTGAGATGCAATTTGTGGGAAGATCTAATTAATTTTTTTGCTCCTAAGAATAATTTATTATTTACACTTCTTATTATATATGTATTTTAGCTTCATTAGTCTGCAATGCTGGAAAAAATTATACCTTCAAGTCCTATTTATCAAATTAATGGTGCAATTTCATAGTGACACATTCCACATTCATTAAACCAAGTACAGTAAAAATGCATTTAAATTAGATTAGTGTGATGTAATAACGATTCCAGTGTATGGGGTGATATTCTAGCAGTAAAGAAACACCCAGATTGAGCTGAAAGCAACTTTGAGACGATATTTCAAAATTGATTCTGGCACTGATTTAAGTGAAAGAATAAGGACTAACATTTCCCCCTGCAGCTCGTTCCATGTGGGAGTTCAGGGACCTGAGTGGAATTGCAGGAAATGAGTGGTGGAGTCGTTCTGGCCACGGCAGCAGAGGAAGTCATGCACGGTCCACAGAAGGCAATTTTGTCAGCCTCCCGAAATGCTGGGGAAGGACACCCACCTGAATCCACCTTTCACCAGTGCTGACTGCACAACACCAGAGAAGTTTCTGCCAGCTCCTTAAAATTGTGACTCTCCCAACCATTTTACGCTGACAAAGGCTCATGTGTCTGTGCACGTATCCAGATGCACGCACAGGCGCAAATGCCTGGATGCAAAACCTCTTGGAGGTACCACCCGTGCCCCTTTGCCACCTCAATTACTGCCCTCTGGCAGCCTGTAAGCACTCTCTTGGGCCACAGAGGCTGGGTGAATGTTGGTCCATTTCCACTGACCTCATCCACCCTGGCAATCCCAACCACAGAGCAAATAGAAACTCTAGGTGGGTGCCAAATTCATAATCCGTGAGGGCCCTATAAAACCTTAAGACCTTCTGCCTACTCATGCCACATACACTGCCTGTTTCAACCCCACTGTGAAACAGGCAGAAACTCACCTCACCTCCCTGTCATGTCCTTTAACACCAAGTTTTAGTTTAGCACATTCCCTGTAGCTTAACTTTCCTGGCTTGGGCAATGGGTGAGAGTTCCTGATAAGCAGCAGGTTGATGGAGGTTGGTGGTCAAGGAGCAAATCACTGGGAATTCATGTCCTGAAGCTCTGATTGAGTCAGACGGGGGCTGCATGTCCCCTCCCTCCACATGCTGATACTCGTCTTGTAGTCTTTATAGCCCAGCAGAGGAGTGCTTTCAGCTGGCTGACACTCAACCCCGCACTGCTCCAATATCACATTAAAGAACCAAATTAAATCAGAAAAGCTCCTTAATAAAAAAAAATCTTTCTTCCGAGTATCCATAGGGAGTTGTGTATTGTGTGTATCTGTCTTTCAGACTGTAAGCCTTCAGGGCAATGACTACCTTTATTTCTGAAACACAAACAATATTAAAACACCATTGGCACTTAATAAATCAGCAAAACTACAATCGTTACATGAGCCACCTGGTGAGCCATCAGTTACCTTAACACATTAACAGAAGTGTGCCCTTTGCATTTTGGCATGTGGCTTGTGAGGGGTGTGTGGCCTGAAGGCAGAGCGAGCACCCCAGATTTTAGAGGATGATATTTACTGACCAAAGAAGCCCTGGACCATTGCAAGCATCATTGCAGCAACGTCCTCAGACACTTCTATCCTGACCTAGATGTATGGTCCCACCAGGGGATGCAAGTTCATCCTCCATCTCGTATCTCTTGAGCTGAGGTGCAAAGAAAGGTGGCAAAGATTGATGCAAGGTTACTGAGACTGCATATTTAGAGGACATGGTGTTAGGAGGAGTTATCAAATACTTGCATTGTGGTGGCACAGGGATGTGTGCCAGCCAGGGATGGTACAATCTGGCACAAAAGGCAGTGCCCCCATGGTCGCTGCCCCATGGTCACTGCCCCATGGTCACTGCCCCATGGTCACTTCTGAGATGACTGACCTTGGAGGGCTTATAGTGAAGAGCTGGAGCTGAGCTACACCGGTTTTAAACTGATGAAAAGGGATATGGTGATAGGGTGGCAAATCAAGAATCTTTCAGGTTGAGCTGGATGTGCATTAATAGCAAGGAAACTGCTGCATGTTCAAAGGACTGCATCAGCCCTTTATAAACCCAATGGTAATTTACAGATTTAGGCCCAGAGATACTTTTGCCAAAAAAATAAAAGAGGTTTTCAAAATTTTTCTTCAGAGATCTGCTAAAAGGCTGAGTTGAATCATTGTGAGCAAATTCATGTATTAATATAAACAATTAAGCTTGATTAAAAAGAAATCAGTTTTGCCTGTGGCCTGACTGACCTCAGATTTCTAAGGGCTGATTTTCCAGTCCTAAGGGCCTGAGCTACATGTCCTTTTGACTTTAGCTTCTCAGCCCATCATCCCCAGGCATATCTTTTGTTCCACAGTTCCCCTTCCCCTTCTTCCGATAGATACAGAGTTATTTAAACAATTAAGGCTGTATGCCCCTACAGCCTTCTCCAGAAAGCAAGGGGCAAGACACAGCCAAGTCAGCTTGAGCACTCAGAGACAAAGAGAGCAAATTAAATAAAATGATGGCTAAAAAAAAAATTAAAAAAAAATAAAATCTAAGCTGAAATTTACATTTGCTCATCTATCTCAATTGATGATTTCTGCTACCAAGCACCATATGGTGTTGTGTAAGGCTATAAATATGCTGCTCTTCCAGACCCATTTCTATTGGCATTTCCCATCAGTAAACAGGTGCTCCTGGCTTCTCCTGAGCCTCTGAGCTCAAAAAAAACTTGAGCAAGTATCTTTGTGCAACTACAGGAAGCAAATGCAACTTGTCAATGGGAGCATTCCCTTTGCAAGAGGGAATATCAGCTGTATATCCACAGTGTGTGCAGGACAGCAGAGCAAGCCTGCATTACAGTGAGCACCTGTGGCAGCTTCCTTCCTTCCTGCTTTTCCTAACATCTTCATGCTCATCAGCAGGGCTGATCAGCGCCCCAAGGTTCCTCCTCTGTAGATCCTTTGCCGTGACCTCACAGTGTCAAGAACCACAGGATCTCCCTGGCAGGACTGAATAGGTGCTTGCTCCTGCCTGCTCTCCTGCTAGAATCAGGTAGGCTGAGGAAAAGGGGGCAGCCAATGTATCCTCACAGGGAAACGGGTTTGCCTTGGGGGGAAGTTGAGAAATCAGTCAAGAAGCATGAATACCACCTAGAAAACCTGGAATCATCTAGCGTAACAAGGTCTATGGGCTTTACCCGTTTCAGTGGCAAAATTTCTATGTCATTCTGCTGTAGAAACCTAAGCATGATGATGGAGCACTAACCCATCCTGCAGTCTGCTGCAGTCTGGGGCCTTCATGCCCTCTCTGCAGTTATTTAAAGGGCTGGGTTTGGTTAGTGTTCCCTGCACACTGAGAAGGACAAAAGGGAAGTACCGTTGGTAGTACCAGGGTGTACTTTGTGAGGCTAATCTGAATATTGCCTTACAAAGACACCATGAGCCCATTGCCTTAGACTGGGGACAAGGACGCTGGCTGTTCATGCCAGGTGACCACATTTTCAAATCCATTACAATGGTTCAAAAATATCCAAAAGGTCAATATATTGTTCATACAACATCAGTGATGCTAGGGGGAATAACAACCTTCAGTAAATCCTATTATTTTCACAACTATACTAATAACATGAGAAACTATAGATATAATAAAAGTTTATATCTATAGTTGCTCTGCAGACACCTCCTCTGGTATGGTATAAATATAGTATATGAGACTTGGCGGTGTAATACAGTTTTTATTTCAATTTTTTAGGGATGGCCATGCACATCCATAACTCATGAAAATAAAAAGTGTATTACACTGCCAACTGTTACATATTCCCTAGTAAAGCAAAAATGGCAAGATAAATTTTATTTTTCTCTTCTCCCCACCAACAAAGTGTCTAGCTGATATGTTGATGATGAAATGTTAGAATAAATATTATTTCTTCAAACACTTTCTATACTTTAACCATATCTGTCCTGTCTATTTGTCAGTCCTGTCCATCTGTCAAATGCCAGGTAACTTCTTTTTTCCCTGCATGCTGCCTTTGGTTTTAATTTTATGCTGCTGTACTTGGTGTTATTCTCCTTAGGACTGAAGGGAAGAGAGATTGTCTCTTCCCATGTCCTGCTTTTGAATTTTCTCAGACACATTCTCTTTGGGTCTTAAGAGCTCTAACATCTGTGTGGGACATGTGTGTTGGCTTGGTAGCATTGGCAGCACTTCTTCAAGAAGTACAAAACAGTGTAAATGAGGAAGGATCCTGGCTGCATGTTGTGCGTCAGTGGAACAAGAGGTGAAAAACCCTATGATTCATAGGTAGGGATGGGGAAAGAATTAGAAACTCGAGTGCAGCAGGCTAAGTATCCTATACCTAAGAGAAATGGAACAAATGTGTCATTCCCATACTATAAAAAGGAAAAAGTGATAAAATCCTGTTTTATACAAGTGCTATTATATTACAGTCAGCTCTTGAGTATCCACATAGCAATGAATCTGGTGGCAGATTAACTGTGCTGGGCTTCTAGGACAGCCAGTGTGGTGCTGCACAGAGTAAGAGCAGAGCCAGGGCCACTGGGGACTGGGGCTGGGAGACCTCAACACACAGCAGTGGGGCTGGGCAGGGTCCAGCCAAGTCAAGAGCCATCTACACACTGCACTGCTGCTGTCAAAGCTCAGGTGACCCCTGCAAAACTTTCTCGAGTGGCTCTGCCCTTTTCCTTCTGGGAACTTCAGTTTGCGGTGAGGGAGGCTGATTCAATTTTTGGCAAGCCATCCCTGCATTAGAGGACATGTGATGTCTGTCCCTCCATCCATGGGACAGTCACTGACCTCTCCTCTAGGCTAGAACATGAGCAGGAAACCTTTAATCCATGGAAATGTCCACTTGGTGACACTAGTACCAACCATCATTTTGTCTCAGCATGTCTAATTGATCAATATAATGAAATGAAACTCAGACAAATGTTCCCCATTTATTTAATGTATTTAATTTGAACTTTGCTGGATGTGAAGTAACCTGTCGTTTGTAGGCTTTTTTTTTAGTGTATCAATAAGTATCATAAAATTACTACCTTATCTTAAAAACCTCACGTATTTGATTCTTTCTTGTTTGTTTTCTTGCTTTCTTTTCTTTCTTTCCTTGCCCTCTCTCACTTTATCTGCTCCTCTCCTCTCCTCACCACCCCACCCCCATCCCATGTCTGTGTAAAGGGATATCAGGGACCTTGGGTCAAAGACCAAGGAATGCTGTGTCAACTGCCACATGAAAGGAAAAGAAATTTGAGCTTCCCTTCTCTGCGAACAGCCCAGGTTCTCAGCCTGTACAGAAATCTTCCCAGAGCATCAGTTCCTCCTGTTTCTCTCCCGTACAACATGCATCCACTACCTCCTCACCTGGAATCCTTGGAGCTGGGATGGAAAAGAGTTCATATCATACAAATGTAGAAAAAAGAACTTCCTAGCTCTGTGGAGGTACTACACACACAGTGATCAACAACAAGAACCGTCTGAAACCCTTCAAAACCTGTGTACAAGCTGCAAATGCACAGACCAATGCCCAGAGGAGGAGAGAAGTATGCACAACACGAGGAAAAACCAGGGTTTGACACAGCCCAGCTGATGATAAGGTTTTCTTTACAGCCTCAGCATACTAATACCAGACCACTGCACAGGTGGGAGAGAGGTGCTTGAGGGCCAGTAAACACGGAATTTTATCAGTGTGCCACTATTACAGCAACACCTGTGCTAAATAACTTTGAACGTTGACCCACTGTGAAGAATCAGTGCTCAGTAGCCCTCAAAATTTCTCATTTCTTACCTGCAGTGGAGTGGTCTTGTATTTGAACAATGGCTGCACAGAACTTCCTAAATGTTTTTCTTTCTTCTCCTTTAGGATGCCTGTCACACAGACGCAGAGCCCCTAAATTGCCACCTTCCTGGCTCTGAATTTTTCTTTTCACTTCTCTCCTTCTTGTGCAGTGAAAGACGCTAGGGATGGAGTGATAAAAACACATGATAAAACACCATCACTGGGGAGATCTATGCCTTGGAAATACAGAAACAAAGTCTGCACTCAAGCAAACTTTCCATTGATGACAGTGTGTTATGCCTCATGACAAAAAGCAAAGGAGTCCTTAAAACTGTGCTTGCCTAATTAAGGTCCTGGTTCAGCTAGAGTGCCTAATTTAAAACAGATGACTCAGTATTGATGGTGCTGCACTTTAAGTTGGGTACCTGCCTAAGTACTTGGCTGAATGGAAGCCCAAGCAATGTATCTTTAAATGAAGTAGCAGTGGAATGCAACAGCCATTCTAACCACTACATATAATTGACTAAAAAATCAAATCACTGAAAAAGGTGCTGCACTTACAGTGAAAAATAATAAATAAATGACTTACAGATTGCCAACATGACAGTCTGCAGCAGAGCAGAACTCAGCGAATGCAGCTCCCATTTGAATTCATGGGAAAGCAGGGACTTTTGAAACTGCTAAGTTAACCAAAAATATATATTGTTAAAGCCAACAAATTTATTTTTCTGTTTGAAAGTCCCTGTTTTGCTATACAGAGGAATAGGTTTGGAATTCTCTGACTCTTCAGCATCATAAAACCTAGAGTGCCTGCTTGGGGAGGTGTCAGGAAAATACTGGTTTCCATTTTAGGCTTATGTTATATTTACACTGTGGCTCACTGAAATACTAAAGCAGTAAGAGATATTATAATTAACCTCTTCAATTTTTCCCTTAAGAAGTATCTGGTTCAATGAACTGTCAATCAGCTCTCCCATTTCCTATTAGATCAGGGGCTAATATGCAGGGCCGACGAGTGAGTTCAGTGAAAGAGGAGAGGCAATACAAAGCCTCTATGAATAGTATCAGATGGTAAATGTTAAGTATGTTTTACGTGAAGATGAATTTTGAAATGCTCTGTGGTTACTTTTGAGCTACATCTGTTCTCTCTCTTTGTGCCCCTACTTCTAAGGGCACACAGAATTTTTGGTGCAGTTGTATGCCCATTCCTGCTTTGTGGGAGCAGTTTAGGTCACTGGAATTGATTTGCAGACGTGTAAACCTGACGCTCAAAGGTCTGCAGTAGGCACGTAACTGTCATTGATGTCGTTTGGTGTTATGTGCTTAAAAACAAGATGGGTGGTCAAATATCTTTGCTAAATACTAAAAGGATCTGAATTGTACAATAATACAAAGGGTTGCAGCTTACTGCTTGAAATATTATCCCTTTAGCTTAGAATTTCAACTTTTATAAATGTAGGTCTATTCACAGTCCCCAGTGCTGCAACTGACTGCATTATTTATTATTTATCATTATTAATTATCACAATGTATTATTTATGCCATGCAATAGGTATGCACAGGATTTTGCCAAGAAACATCCTTCACTCTCACATTTATTAATTTCTAGAATATTACTATGCTGTTTGACTTGGAAGTGAATCAAACCATACCTAGATAATAAAATGAGTGACAGTGGAAAGCTTCAAAAGGTACCCTCTTTTCAGTTGTAAGAATCAGGTGGCAGCCTGGGGTCCTCTTCAAGGTCACTGCTTTCCTTTCCAAACCTTGACACCAGGAAGATATGCCTGGCCTTTGGGCTCAGTCTTGTGCACTAAGAGCCCTTCCCTGTTTCTTCTGAAGCCACAGCATAAAATCCAGTGTCTGAGCTACAGCTAAGGGTCACAAGTGGAATGAAATTATAGTCTTAAACTGTGCCAGAAAAGATTTAGGAGGAACTTCTTCACGAATTATACATTGGAACGGGCTGCTCAGGGGGGTGGTGGTGGAGTCACCGTCCCTGGAGGTGTTTAAGGAAAGACTGGAAGTAGCACTTAGTACCATGGTCTAGTTGACATGGTGGTGTTGGGTCATAGGATGGACTCAATGATCTCAGAGGTCTTTCCCAACCTAATTGATTACAAAAAAAACCCCCAAAACCCCAAAGAATTGTCTGATTGTGGGCACGCATTTATTGGTATTATGATTTGCCTTAGGTTTATTGTTTGCTAAGCTGTACCCAGTATTTCTCAACAATAAGAGGGCCCATTACTATGTTGGTCTCTGTACACACATAGTGAGAATAATGTGCCCAGGATGGTGCACAATGTTTGTAAGTATTAGTATTGAAAGAAGTACAAACAAGCAAAACAACAGCAACAACAACAACAACGAGGCAGAATTTTCAAAGCTGCCCTGGTTCTGAGATATGCCTAAATTTCTTGAGCAGTTTTGGTAGTCTCTCTGAAATATCTATACATCAATTTATGAGTAACAAGGCTTTGTCTTAGAGTTATGGCAGTAGGTGAGGTCCCAGAAAATTTAACGACATGAGCTGAACACATGTTGAGAGGAAAGCCCTGGAGTTGCAAGGTCTCCAAAGCCTTATTATTTTGCTATTATATCACAAATGTGCTACTTAATGATTCCTTTTTTAAGTAAATGAAGCACAGTTGTAACTACAGAGAAAACTCCTGTGCCAAGGAGCTCACCACACAAAGATGTCTGGTGAACAAAGTGGAAGGAGCAGATTCGGTGCAGCTACACTTTGTACACACACAGAAAAGCTACAATCAGCTATATTTTTATCACCATCAGAACTCAGCATTGCTATCAGATATAAAATGTACTGAAAAAGTGGAAAGGCTTTAAAACTTGCTTATATGTGCATTTAATAAGCAGTATCCAAATAGACAGATTTTTTTTCCTCCTGTCAATGTTTAGTAAAGTTCTGTTAGTGGCACCTTCCGGCTAAAGCAGCTTATAACTATAATAATGATCACTTTTGGGCCAACAGGAGACCTTTCAGACTTTTTTGAACTGGTTCATCCAAGTTCTAATTCAAGACACAAAGGTAAGGATGAATTTTGAAAAGATCCACCTCAGGACTGCAGCTTCTGCAACCCACCTGCAGTATGATACTCTGAGCGAGAAGGCTGCACCCCTCCTGTGCATGCCAGGAGACAGCAGTGTGAGCTGCTGCCTCAATGCTGAGCAGCACACATTGAGCTCTTCGGTAGGAGCCTATACAGTCCAGCCCTGCTCCTAGTCAGGAGCAAGGTAACTCCTCCAGGAATGGCTGGAGAAGTACAAACTATTAAGGACAGACAGAACATTTGATGTTGACAGCTGATGCCACAGGAAGGTTGTTGCCTCCTGTGCTACAATGGCTTTATGTCTTCACCTTCTGAAAACAAAAAAATCAGTGTTGAAAGATATTACTGGCCTCAGTTTCCATAAAAGCAGGGTGACAAAGTCCCCCTTCCTTTACACTGGTGGAAATTACAGACTGCTCTGCTGAAATTAGCAACGTTACAAAGCTGTAAAACTGGTCAAATCAAGGGACTAGCTCAGTGACAAAGAAGCCTCTCTGTGAGCCTGACACTTCATTCCCTAGAGATGTGCTAAAGCAGCAGGGGTCCTTAAACTCCTTTATCATCTGGGATCACATCTTAATAGGACTGACTGATGAACCCTTCCCTTCCTATTCTCCCATCTAAAAAGATCACCTCCTCTTCTTCTTCCTATCATGCATCCTCCCCGTGGCAAAACAATAGCAATTACAGGAATATTGAGGAAGTAATTAATGCATTTTAACCATCTTTTAATGAAATTCAGCAGCTGAGAAAGAGGGAGAGAGCCAATAAAGTGTAACCTGTTATCTCTACCACATGCCACATTTTGGCAACTTGGGTATTGGAAGTCAGAAAAATGTTTACACCCATTTAATATATAGCCTCTTAGGTTAGCCTGTCCCCTGTATTGCCTGCTGCTAACACCAAATAAGACGTTCACATTTGTAAAATGAAGCGGATTTTTGACTAAGAGACCTAAAATGAGCATGAAGAAATTTCTGTTAGCATGACAGTCACATGGGCATATACTGATTTCCTGGAGCGTCCTTCAAACTCTTCTCTCTTACAACTTCTTCCATGCAGTTCCTACTGGAAGTGCTCTAGGTCCTTTTGCCTGTTGCCGAAAATTGAGCAAAAGATGGGCAGGTACATGAATGGATAACCTCTCGCTCCTTTCCTCAAGTGTGCAAGAGCAGGCTTCTAACACATCAGTGGTAACACTTTCACCTTTGATAACTCACACACTGTTATCAACAGAGGGTAGTGGAGAGGGACTTTTTTCCAGTAACTTCTTCCATTTTGTCAGTATCATCCCAGGGCTGCTGATTTGTGCTCTGCTAATCTTAGTGCCTGTACAGAAACACCTTTTTGGTGTTGCTGCTTCTTTCTACAGAAGCTCAACCAGAGTCAATGAGATCTTGTGGTTTTGCATTTTCCAAGGGCATTCCTTGAGGATCTAATTTCATGTTGCACTCAAGCTGCTGTGATCTGATATGTCCCTATCAGCTGCTAGAATGCTGGCTTGGGCCATGACTTCTCTCTCAACTGCATTTTGGTGTTATACTGTGATTAAACCACTGCTCTACCAGTGACCCAGCAGTAGGCAACCTCCTTCCCCTTTCCCCCAGCATATTGTATAAAAATAGTCAAGTGATAATGGCTCATGTTTATTGGTTTCTCTTCAGCAATGCATATTTCCCACTGATGTCAAAATAGTTTAGACTGCACGTTGCCAGCACTTGGTCATACTTCTTCTGCCTAATATCATGACTTATCAGTGTTGTTGGAAATATCTTCCAGCTGTTAAACAATCCAGCTGGGATATAATTGGTCATCAGTCTAATAGCATAGCTGCGAATGTCTAGTTTCTTTCTTCTGCCATGTGTGGTAATTGAGTCTCCAAATTTGTCAACAGCCTGTTGGTAGACAGCCTTCTCTCCACTGGGCAGCTCCATGCCCTTAGACTCTGCAAGCATTGCTATTTTCTTCCCCTTCTGGGAGTTGACACATTCAGACATTGCATGGTTATTTATCCCTTTCCTGCTGTTCATAGCCTGAGGTTTTTTCCTGGTGTGTGCACTGCCTGTCACAATGTTTATGCTGGACCATGAAGGCAATACTTGGTTGGTATCTGTCCTCTCTTCCAGTAGCTAGGAACATCAGGAACTCGGAACATCGAAGGAATTAACAATGTCATTTTGTCCAGCCTTTTCCAAGAGCAGACACTCACCCCTGCAATTGACAGCTCATCCAGAAGGATCAACAGAACATCTGCTTCACTCAGGCCAAAAGAGTTTTTTCACCACCTTGCAGCAGATTATAGATATAATAGCAGAAAACCAACAACTATAACTTGCCATGGAGTGAGGGACAGTACAAGAGATTACAGAAGTCATAAAGGTCTGTGAAACTTCGGGGGGAGCATTGTTCTAATGAACAATGCCAAGATAATTCTAGAGCATGGCTTGAAAATCTCTTTTGCTTCTCTTCCAGGCTATTGTGTTTAGCAGTTAATGACATTTCCTTGTGTCCTGTGGATATCACTGGCATCATATTCATGTACCATATGGATTCCATGTCAGTAGGAATAAACCTTCTCTTTATTAACAGGATCACCTATTGCACAGTCACATCTGCAGCATCCTCAGAGTGGACATATAGATTGATATAATGGTGTATCTTCCAAAGCCTTACCTCCCACAACACGTTTTTCCAAACTATACAGGAGCTGGTACATACGTTGTTGAAGTGAGACTTCCCTGTTCACTTTAGATATTCAATATCTAGATCTGAAAGACCTTCTTGTGAAAAGGAAAAAAAAAAGATCCCAATTGTAGCTCCTAAAGTAGAGTCAAAACCAGGGGTGATGAGTTGTACTGTTGAAGTCATCATGGAATGGCTGGGCTGGAAGAGACCTTACAGGTCGTCTAGTTCCAACCTCTCTCCCATGGGCAGGGATGCCACCCACTAGACCAGGTTGCCATGGGCCCCCTCTGTCCAGGCCTTGAACACTTCCAGGGATGGGGCATCTACAACTTCTCTTGATAACCTGTTCCAGTGCCTCACCACCCTCTGAGTAAATAATTTCCTCCAGACATCTAATCTAAATCTTAGGAGAAAATGCCTACTTCTTTCCTTTATCTCCAAAGGGTGCCTACATAGAGAGAGGTGAGTG
Source organism: Corvus moneduloides (assembly GCF_009650955.1). Taxonomy (NCBI): domain Eukaryota; kingdom Metazoa; phylum Chordata; class Aves; order Passeriformes; family Corvidae; genus Corvus; species Corvus moneduloides. The sequence goes on along the minus strand of NC_045476.1, from coordinate 115,958,207 downwards.
TCTACAACATAAGTGCTGACAGTCAGGTGGGATGAATCACACTTTTCCTGGAATATCTGAGGGTGTAAAGACTCCCTCCGACCTTCTCTGCCAAGACAGAGTTACTCTTTCCAGCCTCTTATCTTTAAGTTCCCACTGTGTCCCACTGATGTCTGCTCACATTGCAGCATCTGTACTGAAGCAGACTGAAAAATTGAAGGAAGAAAATTGAATTGTCTTTGATGTGCAAAATTCCTGTGTGATGCTAACAAGACAAAAAGTTGTGTGAACACCTTTCTCTTTTTCATTGCTAGCTGTGTATAGTAAAGAAAATGTCTAAGTTTCAGTGGACAAAAAGATGGTTTTTACAAGGAAATTTTAACACAATTTAGCAGATGGGACTTGCTATAAAGATACCTGCAGTCAAATTAAGCGAGGCAAACACAGATGAGAGAAAAAAGGAATATGTGATTTAGAGATGGTATTTTCCTCCACAACTCAACGAGTTTTAAGTAGTTACTGCATTTGCTTCACTTTCTCAATAGCTCTAAATAAAAATGGTGCAGAGGGCAAGATAACAAATGGGGGTGTTTGAAGAGACAGTGTTTTAAGTGCCACTGTTGGCATTAGTACATCAGATTGTGTTAGGTAAGAGTTATGCAGCTGCCCTGTGCACCAGAGCCCTTGCTGGGAGAGACAGGCTTCCCTTGGCCTCCTGTCCTGCTCCAGGCTCCCTCTGGGTGCATGACTGTGCCGTTCCCAGTGTCTTTACCCTGGGAGATTAGGTCTTCCCTCCAAAGAGAAGGTTCATCCTTTAGAATGTGACTGTTATGGCTATCCAGCACTCTGAAAGTGTTAACCAGAAATTTCTAGGTGATCCTTTATCTTCTCTTTATATTACTTTTCTGCAGTTTGCCTGCCCAGCCCTATCTGAAACCTCCCCCCAAGATTAGCACTGCTGTGTGAGCATTTTTAATACAGGCCTCCTAATACAGAGCTCACATCCAGCTGCTACAGGCAAGAACAAATTTTCACCTGTCCTCCAGTGTGAGAGCAAATTGCTTTATCTGCATGGGAGCTCGGAAAGGAGCTCTAGAAAGAAAAAACACACCCCCATTCTCCTCTTCATGGAGTTGAATCAAGCTTTTTAATGAGTCAGTGATTATTTTTCCAGCCTTAAATGTGTGCAGAGTTGCAATCTGTGCATAGTTTAATCTTCCTAGCTTGATGTCCAAATACAAACTAAGGCAACAGTGAAGTTACAAGGTTTCTCTGAAGGATGCCCATGAACCTTTTCAGTGAACAGCTCCCAAAAACCGGAACGAATATTATTAGGCAATTGAAAGGCTGTTATCAGAAACTTTTACCACATTATAGACAATCAGCAGAGCTGAAATTGGAATGAAATGTTATATTTTGTCATTATTCAAAGTTATCCTTTATGTCTTCTAATATAGAAGATCATCAGGGACCTAAAATTCTATATGCAAGGCCATGCCTGTAAACATCATTAACTGTTTTGAAAGCACATTTATGGTAGCAACAAAACCTGAAGTATCTATGATAACAAGTGCTGTAATACCCAGCATATGCAGCTGTCATTGCAGCCATATCAATCCCTCCCTCCTAAAACTTCAAGCAACTCTCAGGGACTGAAGAAGAGAATACAAAAGGCATTGGGAACACTGTCCAAGGACAGACACAGCAATCCTGTGCTGCTTCCCTCCCTCCTCTTGTGCTCGCTGTCCCTGCTGCGTGGGCTGGGGCTGCAGCCTGCATGCCGGTACCGGAGAGAATATTGAGGCAGCTCTCGTATTTTACCATCACAAGTTGCTGACTACAAGGACTGCCTGCTTTAAATGTATAACAGTGCTGGTCTCGCTGTAAATCACACTTTCTTGGTGAGCTACAAGGAAGACAAAATCCTCACGTCTCTTTATGTTGTTTTCCTACTGGATCACTGAGATATTTATAGCAACAAGCTGTGTACTGGGTTATAAACCAAGAGACTCAGTTCATGAAAGGGACATTGACTGTGAGGTCAATATAATTTCCCTACTTCTTATTTATTTTGCAGTTTCAAGAAGCAGACATAGTGCTACCTTTCCATGCTTGGGATACAGTCAGAGCAGCTGGGACTGCTGTGCTCATCCCACCCTACCTGAAGAACAACAGGTCCTCTGGGCAGCTGGTCAATGATTCAGAATATAAGAGCAGTAGGTTGATGTAAAAACTGATAATTCTTTAGCAAAAGATCCCAGGGAAGATATGTCTTCTTGGGAGGAAAGCCAAATATCCAGCAAGACCAATTTTTTCACCCACAAACAACTTGAGATCAGAGATGTGTCCTAGAAAATCCAGCTCTGGGGAACAAAAGAGAAGCAGGGGCTCTTCATAACCAGCTGCCTCCCACAAAAAGAGATAAAATACTGAGATGAGAGAAGGAGAGTCTGTGAACAGCAAAGAGGAAGGGGCTGCCTAATAGACAGCTGTGAAGCCAGGCAGAGGGGTGGGAAGGAAAGGCCAGTGGACTGGAGTGACTGATCACCTCTGAGAAAGCACCCAGCAGAGACCCAGCTGGTCTCTGGAGCTCCAGCAAGGGCATGAAGAAGCCATCCCAGTGCCACAGGAGCATGAGAAGGGTATAAAAATAGGAAGACCTATCCTCTTCTCCTGGCATAGGCAATTCAAGCGGAGGCTAAGTGAGCAGAGATTGCCTTGTGAAGCAGCTGGCTTTGAGAAGTCTGTGGGTAGTCATTGCAGTAAAGTCCTCTCCATGCCACACCTGAAAGAAAAGGAGCAGAAGTTCTGCCCCAGAAGCATATTCAGCTCTTCATGCTACTGCCGAAAGATGAACTGTCAAAGACTCTTTCTTCCCATCCTCTCAGGGACCCAGCTCTTCCATTCAGTGGGGCTCCGAGGTCCAGACCCCATCTCACCTTGAGTCATCTCTGACAGGCTGCTGTGCTGTGCAAGTGCTGTGCTTCTCATACAGTCCTTGTATCCAGCTGTTACAGAACAGCAGAAAACTCTTAGTCACTGAGTTAGCTGCTAACAGTTTAGGCAGATGAGTAATGTATGAAAGTCTGTGAGACAAGTATACAGTGTATTAGTTCATTAGGTATATGTGCAAAAAGCTCTGTAGGAGGTCCAGTTATAAATATTGAATATTCCCCTTACCTACCTATTTCCCCAACTTGCTATTGCTTAACTCAGTGGAAGTGGAAGTTTGCCTTAAGGAGAAGCCTGAAGGAGAGGGTAGAAGCTTTATCTATCAGTCAGAAAGCTGCCCCAAGATTAAGAGATGGTATGATAGATAAGAAAAGAAGAAATTAATTGCATTCATTTATTATGAATAATAAATGTTGGTAGTTTGCAGCACTTTAGATTCTACATGAAGCTCATCAGTTTAACTGAGTAAAAGTTCATGATGTGTCCTTGATCAGACCCGGAGCTGATTTGAATCAAACTTTAAAGTGTAATTCCAAACTTTTTCAAATATCAGCCCTAGACTCTGATTCAGATAGGATTCTGATCAAAACTCCTCCTAAATACAAAGTGTTATGTCACTCCAGCCCCAAGTGCCTCTTCAAATTCCTTTGGACAGTTTCCCATTACTTTACCTCATGCTCATCCCTTTGTCAAACCAAGCTCTGCTGTGCATCTGCTAGCAATAAGATAGAAATGCCAATTATTGGATCCCAGTGTCTTGGCTTCCGAGTAGTTTCAGGAAGGACCCGTTATGTCCCATGATTCTCATTCTGAAGTTTCATCTGCTCTGCTGATCTCTTTCCCAAGAAGCTGCCTCACATAAGAACAGCAAACTCCTTCTCTTTAGCAGTCTAACTGCTTTCCTAGACATACTCATTTCCTCTGCAGATACCACGTGAGAACTACTACGGGGTTGGCCAAAATGATAAGCAGATGCTGCTCAGCCCTGGTGTCTGGATCTGCGTCGCTCTTGCAAGGGTGGAGAGGAAGGTTTCCTTCCTTATCTGATGGCCCCTGCTTTCTTCTGACAGACTAAGTATAAGGCAGTGCATCATTCTTTTCCCGTGAGGAAGTGCTCCCATCCTCTAAAGGCAGAAGATGGCTCTTGCTCCCTTGGTGGACAGTGTTCTGCACTAACCTGAGAGGCAAAGGACCAGGTCTGTAAGTCTTTTCTTCTCACAGAATTCCTGACCAATGGTTAGAAAGAGCTTTTAATAGAAAGGATGCTAGATATAGATAAACATCTCTCAGACTCTCTGTGTTAAAGATTGTGTCTAGTATTTCTCAGTTTTGATGGGCAACTTTCTGCTGACCCATAATAGTTCATTGGTGAGGGCGCTGGTTCCTCTGCATGTCGTACATAAACTAGAAAGGGTATTAGGACTTTCCTTGGTAATACAGGAAGTATATTTACAATTGCCATTCAGGGCTAGACTGTGATCTGCTGCTTATAGCAGGCACTGCCCCAGGGGCAGTACTGATGTGTGGGGTGCCTCAGGAGCTTGTGTTCATCACTGGAAGCACAGTTTGCTATCCAGGGCATCCCTCTTTTTGGACACACTCTTGCAAAACATGCTTTTCCGTAAGAGACCTGACCCTGAGAGTTTTTCACTGTCAGTATTTAACTTCCAGTTTCCTGTACTGAAGGGTCAGTCTCATCTCTGCAATGCTGTGTGCCATTTGAGTGGAGATGGGCCCCTCTCACACGCTGGTCCCTCCTGGCACAGTTATTCTCCTGAAGTGACACCACTCCAGAGCATGAGGAAAAAACCCTCAGCATAGCACTTTTAAGCTGTCATGAAGTAAGAAAGGCTCCTTTCATTTTATGTTTTGTTATATAGCAGAAAAAAATCTGTCACTTTGCAGGATGCTTGCAGCAAACAGCTTTAAAAACTGAGTAAGTGGTTCAGCTTTACTTAGTTTTTAATCACTCAGCAACTGTTTACTCCACAATTCACAGGTATATTTATGTTCTTCTTTAGTTGAGGTTGTGACCTTCCTTTCCAGCCCTGAATTCCCAGCTCAGTGGAAGAGTATGTCCCTCTGCAGATAGGACCCATGCGTGGAAATCAGATGGGCTACAAATGCAGCACACCTACCCCCAGCCCAGCACTCAGGGTAAGTACCACAGAACCAGCAACAAATTGCTGGTTCAACTGCTACCCCCTTCCAATGGGAAAATGGGCATGGTCAGGAAGGAATGTGAAGGAACCTTTTTTAACCTGAGAGTGATGGTCATCCTCAAGTGCCTCAGTTTAGCTCAAGGGTAAGTTGCTGTTCCACTACTGGGCAAAAATACGGGGCATTTAAGGATTTGGGTTTTGCAGGAATGGCAAGATGAAGTGAATCTCTGCAGAGCCAGGAGGAGGTGTCATGTTGCGCCAAGCCTGGCTCTCCTGCAGAAGCCTGAGGTTCTTGGGTTGCACCCTTTCATCTGTAAATGGGCCTCTTAAAACAGAATTCACAAGTGCATTCCAGTAATAAGTAATCGGATATTGTCATGTGGGAGAGCAACCCGATGATAGTTAATGGTGTTTCTACCTCTCTACCATGTTCTGAGGAATGACTTGGCCTTAAAAATACACCAGAACCCCCAATGGGAAGGAAATCCCCAGAGCTGATCATTTTGGAGAATGAAAAGATTCCAAATGGGTGCTAATATTTCACAAGGGAGGCTTTCAAATGAATGAAATGCATCTTGGATATTAATAGTGAAGTCTGTGATCATTACTACCAAGATTTTTTGCCAGTATTTTAAATGGAGAATGAAAGCATGTGCAGATTAGAGGGAATTTCCCCTTTTTTATTGAAAAAACACATTGCACATGCAAATTAAAACTGCACTCACCACTGCAAGACTATAACATTTTTGGCACACGTACTCAGTGTGCATAAATGTTGGCTGTATTTAGGTCCTAGACATATATAATTAATGAAATACATTTGTGTATAGCCTCATTTTGTGAGCAGCCTAAATTTAGGCTGCATATCCGTTTGCAATGTAAATCTTCATTTTGGTTGGTATATTAAATGTTAATGCTTGTGCTAATTTTTAGTCTCTAACCTTAAGGCAGGTCACACATTGCTTTATTAAAATAAAAGAAAGAAGATTAATTTAGTCACTCGAGTCAACAATTAAAAGTACATGGGAGTTTGGACAAAAGAAGTAAGGAAATGATAACTTAATGGCAAAAGGCATGTCTTCCAACAGCTAGGCACCATGGTGTGATCCTTATTTACTTTTATAGCGCACCCCATTGTGCCTATGTGTTGGAAGACATATGTCATGTTTCATCCTCAAGGGCCTAAGTGTGAATTTCCTGTTATTTTTTTCACAACTTTAAAAGTTGTTTCAATGAAGTTTTTGTTGGAAGAACTTTAGTAAAATGTGTTTTATATACTGTCTGTGGCTAGCCGGGAAAAATTGCAGCCCCAGAGGAAAATAACAAAGAAAGGCTACAGCCCGAAGGAAAGAAAGGAGAGGGCTGGGAATGGAACGGAGCTTTAGCTGGGCTGGGAGCGAGGACGGCAGTCCTTGTCCCTGGATAGCTCCATGCACAGGATCACCAGCTAGCAAAGACCTGTAGCCCCCACTAGCTCCACAGAGCTGTGCATCCTTTTCCCTGTCCCAAAAGGAGGGATGCTTTGAAGATCCATGGTCGTGTTCACACACAGCAGGTTTTGTTGGCCTTTTTGCTGGTGAGCTCTCTGGAGCAGATGTGCACACATTTGCTGTGAGCACACGGGCTTCCCCGGAGAAGGCTGCACCCACCTCTCACAGGTGGACTCCTCTGATCCCCATGGAGCAGAAGCCCATCTGGAAACATCTAGGTTTTCTTCAAGTACAAAACAGGGAGACTCTGTAAAATGCTATCATTTTTTCCACACCAAGAGCTAATTAGCACCCTGATTTAGTGCAAAAGCAAACGTGAAAAAACTTTTCAAGCTACCAGATACTTTTTTTAAATAGGGTTTTCACTGGAAATTTCTTAATCTTAAGTAAATACTTTCAATGCTGTTTCTAAGGTCTTTGAAATCCCCATCTGGTGCCTTAAAACAGAATCTCTGATATACAATTTTTCCTCCAGTTATGCCAAATATAGCAAGAAAATTCATGGAAGCAGAACATACCCAACTTTAAGTCCTCTGATTTGCAAAAATTACCTAGCTAACTTCAGTGAGCAAAACTTCACCAACAAAGCTTTTCAGCACCAAAATTCTATACAAATGCCTTTTAAATGTTTGAAATTTTCTAGAATTAGGCTGTCACTTTTGCAAATGTTCTGTGAAATTTTAGCAGCAATTACTACTGAGGAAAACGTTTCAAAGAAAGGAATTCTAAAAAAAGGAGCAGAGGGGAAAAAAAAAGAAATAATCTTGCAACACTAGCTTGGGAGTCAAAACTCCCTTGAAGTGGAAATGAAGCCCGATCCTGCACGTGAGAAGCTGCACAGTTGTGGGTCTCCCTGTGGGGTCTGACCTGTGCGACCCCACAAAGCCCATTGGCTTCACTGCTTCCTGAGCCCCTGTCCATTTGTTGTGTAGGGAACCATCCACATGTGAATGGTTGGGTTGCTGGTCCAAAGTCTCTCTGTCCATGTTTTAATTTTTAATTTTTTTTTTTCACAGAGTGAATCTTTCATTTGAGTTTCTGGGTGTTAGTATATTAATAGGAATGAATGAATAAGAAAGAATTCTACATTGAAAGTGAAAATGGGATAGCCAATGAATTTGGCATGAAACCTGTGTGTCCTCCATCTTACAACACAGAAACCACTGGTCTATTTCAGGGTTTATTCTTCCAAGAGAGATCACGCCCCAGGAGGGCACACTAGTTCCTAGGTAAATCGCACAAACAGAACATTCATTCTTAACACAAATACAAGAATACCTGCTTCCACATCAAACCTACTCATCCCACGGCTAATTGAAAGCTTTCTAAACAAACATTTCATTCTGCTGACTCCAAAATAACTGGTACTTACGGCTTTGACTTAGTGGTATAAACTAAAAAGAGTAGCAGAAGACACTGCAAAAATAAAAATAATTATACATAAACAGAAGAAAGAGTCCAGAGTCTTCCTTCTGAAATACCAGCTCCAATCTGTATAGAGCCAGTGGTAAATTACCCACCTGTATTCACTTACTTAACATTAAAAAACACTTATACATCATTACACTTTTGTACCATATTAGTGAAAATGAATGCTAGAGCAATATGAGGTAAACATTGCTAATGTGGGAGAAGGCTGCTTATATCTTCTAATGATAGGATTAACTATGGCAGTGATAGATACACCATGCTCCTTTGAACCCTGGCACACCACCGAAAAAGCCACAGGGCAGCACAAAGAGACTTGCTCAGCCCAAACGGGATTTTCTCCTGCTTTTTGAGATCACTGCAACAAAGCAGGTTCACTGCCTTAAAATAGCCTGTCACTACCCTGAGTGGCATCCTGGGGATCCAGGGGCTTCTGTGCATTTGATTGACTTTAATATTGTTTTCTGTCACCTATAAATCTTTTTAACGCAATTTGAAAGTAAAATAAGGAAGCAGCTCATTTCATAAATATTTTGTTAGTGCATTTCTTACGGCAGTTCTTTGGCACTGGATTAAGTATTCCAGCACTCCCACCCCTAAGTTTGTAAATGCCAGCACCTGACTTAGAGCAGGGGCCTGATTCAAAGCCCACCAGTGTTAACAGAAAGTCACCCCCTAAAAGTGGGAGGTGTTTTATTGGCCCCACCTGCCCATAAAACACAGAGTGGCAGAGAGAGCAGCCATGAAAAGGATGGCATCTTGGACACAGCACTTCTGGGAGTTCCTGTGCCAGACCTGAACTTCTGGATAATATTGCACAAACCTTTCTGATGATGCAGCCCATGCCATCCTTAGCAGCCATTCGTGCTTGCTCTCCACCCAGGCTGCTTTTTTGGGTGGACCCGTTAGCATGCTGTGTGGTGCTCGGGAGGGCTGATGTTTCTGTCCTGAGGGCAGGATTGCTTTCAATTTATTCCCAACCAAGACATGCAAATAAAATGGCACCACACATGCTCAGTGCTGGCTTTCCACAGGTGAGAGTTGCAGGATGGCTTTTTTCATGTGCCCACCACCTCATCCTTAAAAAAGGGGCAGGATGGCAGCAGAATCCGAGCAGAATTAAATTAAGTCGTGCCACCCACTTCTTAACATTTGATCCCAGTAAATTTCTCTTCTGCACAATGTTCACAAAGCTCCTCTGCCTCCACATACTTGTAGGGATTTCCACCCCTGCTCTGCAGGCCTCTGGAGAGGTCTGAGGGGCCCAGAAGGGTTGCAAAAGCCAACTGCAGACTGGTGCTGCTTCCTGCTACAGAGGCAGCACATCTCCGTGGGGCACCACAGGGCACCTCGCTGCAAGGACTCTGGAAGGTTCAGGCTAATCTTCAAGGGGGAAAAAAAAAGCCTATCTGAAAAATGGAGAAGAGATAATAACACTTGTGGCTGTACAAGCGAAGATAACGGCAAAAATAATCAAATCTCATGCTCCTGGGAGGAAACTAATTGCACACAGGGGTCAGGAAGACATTTTCATCCACTGTTGAGCTTTGCACAGTTGGCTGCTGCATTGTTATTATGAAAGAGGGAAGTGGAAGGAGGAAAGGGGAGTTTACTTGTGTTGTTTGTTGCTTTTTTCGCTGAAGAGATGGAGGGAAAGGCAAGAGTGGCTCTTGTTTGCCCTTAAGCATCAAGAGCTGGCTGGCATCAGAGGCATAATAGTGGGCTGGATGGATACAGTATGGCAACACTGATGTGTCCGATGGATTGGGGAAGTGGGATGCATCTCTCCACGCGCACACATCTGCTATCCCTCACTTGTGAATGTTACTCCAGATGGTAATCAAGAAGGTGGTTTTATAACCCACATTAAGAGGACTGTCTGCTGACAAGTTATGTGTTTTCTTCCCTTGAGTACATGCTGTTAAGATGGATAAGTGCAAATGGTTGAAATTTGGTTGTTAACTCTGAATAATAATAATACTTTGCATTTCTATTGCATCTTCCATCCTAGGATCTCAAAGCACTTTGAAAACACTAATTAACTAAATCTTACCACACTGCTGTGAAGCAGGTAATTATTATTACCATTTTTTACAGAAAAAGAAGCTTTGTCATAGTGAAAAAGAATTTCCCTGGGTCACCAAAGAACCAAAAATAATCAAGAAACAATGATGACTTCTCAAAGTAAATTAGAAACTTTGCATTAATTTCCTGGAAATTAATTTAGTTTTGTTTTTATTCCCATTGAATAATTAAGCCAATCTTCATACATTTTCAACTTTTGAAAACTTCTTTTTTGGGACTAAAACACTAAAAAGAAACTCAAACCTTGCACTTTTCATTCTTGCTGAGCAACCAGAATAATATCAGTCAAGAACGAGCTATGGAAAACTGAGTTACTTTGAGAAATAGTTTGATGATTGCAATTAATTAATAATAAGAATATGGTGAAAACCCATGTCAGCTTCAGTGTCAATTCCCATTCCTTTTGGCCTCATCAAAGAATTCATTACCCTCTTTCCTACCTCCTGGAAAAAAAATGCAGTGTTTGTGAGGACTACAAGACTTCTTTTTATCCCACTTTTCTATTTTTTTTCTTCCTGTCATCTGTTTAAAAACACCCTCCAAATGTGCTACTGAAGGCTGAGACTTCATAGACAATAGGCTCATAAGCTTGCATAAATGAGAAAGAGAGAGAAAAACGAAGTTTCAGTGTTGATTTTTTGCCCGTTGAATAATATCAGTTATTTGATTTTCAGACCCAGAATCCATTCTTAAATTAGAGAAGGATGTTGCAGGCCCGTCAAAGAATCGAAGACAAATTTTGCTAATCCTTTTGAGAGGTGAGACAATGGTAATGGGGGGTAAGGAATGACGTCTGGGTGGGCAATATTGCCTGTTCATTTCCTCGGCTTAGCTACTGATTGTCACTCTTGTGCCTTAGAGATGCCCATAAGCTTCCAGGGAGACTGCATGAAGGTAGAGCAGCTTAATTATGTAGGCTGCTATTTACTAGGTTTCAGCTGAATCCATCAAACTAACTTTGCTTTAACCTGAGCCAGATTTGATTGTGAAGCCAATTTATTGACTGGTTTCTCCTTTGGCAGTGCATCCTTTGATTTAGATACAGATACTTACCCCCTTGAAAAGTAGCAATGTTATGACACAATTTATATTTTAAAAAGCAGCATTACACCGAACATAATTTTTAAAAACAAACAAACAAGCAAACAAACACAACAAAAAGCCCTTTGAATCTAGAATAATGGCTACCTGTAAGGCAGTAGCTCACTTGAGAGATTTTGCTCAAGTAACTTATAACTATCAGCAGAACCCCCTAGGGAATTACCGCTGTTTTTGCAGAAGCTGTTTGCAGTGGAATAAACAGACAAGTGCTCTATATATCATTTTAAGTAAGACAAATAAAGTTCTGCTTCCTCCTTACAACGATGTCATTGTCACTTATATAAGAATAATTCTGTGTGACTTTTTATGAATCTTTCCCCTGTGCAGAGGTACAATGGCCTAATTTCCTACACCGCGTATTATAAATAAACGTCCTTCTTCAGCAATGTATAGCCAAGCTGAAATGATCCCACCACGTACAGAGCAGTCTGGAACTGCTAAGGTGTGCTTGAGCACCAGCAATGGGTGGAGGGAAACCCCACCACCCCAGAAGAGGTTATCTCCACACCTCCTCCTTCCCGTGGAGGGTTTCCCATGGCCCAGGAATAGACGATGGGAAGGCCTGGGGAAGCCGCTCCTGTTGTCATAGGTTCCCCTTACAACTCATGGCATAGCTGGGATATGGTTTTATTTATTTTGGGTTTCAAAGAGGTAATATCAAATGCATGGTACTGGTGAGTGTGGGAGAGAAAAGAGGACGACCCCCCCTTTCCCATATGACTGCCCACTGCTATTGCTAAGAAACCTCAGATGGTAAAAACACGTTAAAAAATTAATAAAAAAAGCTAGAAAGTGTTATTCAAAATGTAATTTTAACACATTGTGAAGGGCTTTTAAGGGGAAATATGTGTGGGGAGGGCTCTTATCTCTCTAAGGCTCCAGCTAATGTAGCTGGCTGCCCAGGGGAATGCCAGAGGGAGAGAAGATGGGAGAAATGATATTAAAAGGGTGGGAACATTATTTTATAACTTTAAAAAAAATATTTGTTTTCCCCAGAGTCTTTCAGGTTGGTTTGCTCTTCTGGCTGCGTTTGATCTGCCAATAGCAAAGCCCATCTCTGCAGTGATTGTGAAATTCTGTCTGATATTCCCTGCGTGCCGTGAGCATGGGGATTTCATTTCATACATCATTTCCAGCGAATACCCTCAGTACAAAGCACAGAAGAAATTTCTGTCATACACACACGGAACGCTCACATCTGTGTGTGCACATGTACGTGTGTACGTGTCCACATGAATCAAATCATGCTTGGCTGAGAGATACCCTCTAGCTCTGGTTAAATTCATGTGATAAATTGTATTATCCTGTATCTTTCAGTGCCTCACCTGCACTATACTGCTTATTAATCTCTCTGCCTGGATCTTTTGTAGTGTTCTGAACCTCTGAGAGTGATTTCAAAAGGGTTGCCTTTAAAACAACTGGAAAAAAAGCAACCAGCATAGTAACAGGGGAAACTGCCTTTTTCTTTATCACCTCCTCCAGAAAAAAAATACACCAAACTCACGTCCTGGGACAGAAAACATGCACAGAATGACTCATTTACAGTCCAAGTTTACATGTTAACAGGGATAGAAGGGTGCCCTGCAAATGGAATATTTCTAATCGAGTATAGTTGAGCTTTTACCTCTGAGGCATCAGATATTAATATGATCCTGGTTTGTACTTTCTAGAGGTTTCTGCAACAGCAGTTTTGTTTCTTCAGTCTTTTGAGTTCTGTTTAACTCGGCTTGTGGAAAAAAAAGGGAAACACCCTTGCTAAGGGAATAGATGTTAATAAACAAACACACAAAATGTACAAAACCCCTTCAGATTTTGTGTATAGGGAACCAAAAAGTGGTGCAGAGCAGTAGGAAAAATCTGCATCTCTTCTTGAGATTATTTACATGTACTTTCACTACTTGGAGCAAATCCGGCCATTCTCAACTCACAGTGAAAACTCCCTCAGACTTAGTCTACCATGACTTTCCCATGCTATTTTAAGGTGCTTTGAAATTCCTACATGAGAAAATTCAATACAGGTGCCACATGCAAGTCTTCATTTCACTGGAACTTTTTTTTGTCCATTCCTCCTGGTCTTTCATTGCTTTAATGCATTACAGGGTGAATGAATAGATATAGAATTATAGAATTATATCTATGAATAGATATATAATTTATAGTCCATTTGGAACCAAGGACAAAGGACTGGAAGAAAACTCCTGAGTCATCCAAATCCTCAGAAATGCATGGGGCTGCCTCACCTGGCCATTATGGAGGCTGCAGGAGCTACTGCTGTGACAGCGTTACCCCTCTCCTGCAGGCAGTTTCCTCACACTACGGGTGCTCGAGGGTCACAGCACATGTGCAACCCCTCTCCACTACTTCCAGAGGTGACTTCTTGGTTTAGGAGAATTGGCAGGGCTCAAACTGACACCTCCACCTTGCATGGCTGTGTCATTCCCTCTCATGTGAAGTTTTACCCACTCTCACTCATATCTTAAGGAGATAGCCTCTCTGTGGGCAGCCTATTTCAATACCCAGCTTGTCTGTTTTAAGGAAAAAAACCATGATATCTAACCTAAACTTTTTCTTCCTTTGTTTGAGGCTGCTGCTTCTTGTTCTACCTTCTTGTACTAATGTGAAGAATTCCCTTACTTCATTAAAGGCACTTCTACATATTGGTAATGTCCCCAGTGAGTGATCTCTGTATAAATTCAGCTCCTCTGATATTTTCCCCTATGTTTTATACTCTGATCTCGGTATCACTTTGGAGGTTAATCTCTGTATGTTCTCCAATGTAGTGTCTAAGTGATAGGAGAGCCATAAAGTCTTTTGGGTGGCATTGTCCTGAATTTACATAGCTGTCATATCACTCTCCTACTTTCACATGAGACTTCTTTTTAATTACATACAAGAATACCACTGCTGTAATTTACTTGGGTTACAACACACATGTACATGTTTCACAGAATAGCTGGAATAATAGTCTCAGCCTCTGTCACTTACTGGTTGCTAGATAGCTCTTCTTCATCTATATCTTTCTCTTTTACTGATATTCCCAGAGTATTATATTTGCTGAGACCCCTGTTCAGAGGGCTTTTGGACATAACCTTGCTGTATTTTCTGAGTGATCTCTTTTTTGGTCACTGGCCTGGTACATGCAACATTTCTGAGATGGTGTGAAATACAGACCTGCAAAACAAGAGCGTAGTTACAAGACAAGTGACCCTGATTGAAAGGGTGGCTATGAAAACTGATTACACAGCAAATTGCCCATCTGCACAGGCTTGGAATAAGAACATTTCAAAGCTCATTTGTGGGCTGATGTTGCCATTTAATGCAGTTCCCAACAAATCATTCATAAAATTAATGGCCACAACTGATGCTTGTTTCTCTCAGGCTCTTCTGTGAAAAATAGTTCTTCCACTGATTCAGGGAGATATGTAAAGGAATGGGCATTATTTGAAGAAAATTGAATGAAGTAATCTTCAACCTGCAGATGCTTGAGCTGCTGGTAACATTCTGGGTTACTGCATAATTTTGTTCTTCACAATCCACCCATCAGTTTTTTCTGTTATTAATGCTGCTTTTTTCTGTAGCTTTCAGAAATGCATGTAAAGGAACCTGTCCCTTGTCTCCATGCTGAATGTCCCTAACACCTGCTTGTTTACTCTGTGAATGGTGGTTTGAGGAGCCTTCCCTCTTTTTAAACTTCTCTGCTGCCCATCATATACCCAGAATAACTTTCTATATCTTCTCAAAAAACAGGACTTCACAGCTCATGTTCCAGGCGTAGAAGTGCCACTTTGGATTTCCTATACCCTAAATGCCTTCTACTCCAGAATTTGTTTTGGGGGGACTCTGAATTTGAAATTAACCTATTCAGTTTATAGTAGAATTGCACAGAGATTTTGCCAAAGGTTTCACAAACCAGTTGCTACTTAATCTGACTAATACAAGAAATGTTCAATTCTAATGAAATAATTGACTTCTATGGTTTGTTTCCTGATCCCTCTGTGTATCTTTCCAACCAGAGCTAGATGTCATTTAAGAACAATTTCTTCCCATTTATTTTGAATGGGTAATCTTTTAAGTCATAGAAATCTATCTTACTCCTTAGCTGATATTTTATTTTTCCCTGAGATAGTTTTGGAGTTTGAAAACTTGTCTTGCTGGCATTTTTTTTGCCCAAGGGTCCCGTGTCTTTGCAGACTCTCCCCAAGAGTCTCAGGCTGCGGTTTCACAGTGTAAAATGTTGGACATCAATATTAGCTTAACCCGCACCCTTTACCCCAACCACCATTTCCTACTCTTTTTCCAAGTGGTGCTATTTTTCATATATCCTGGCAGAATTGTAGTGGGACAGAGCTATGAACTGTACCAGAGAAATTACCCACCTTTTAAATTCTGCAGCTGAATCCTCCTTCCCCTCTTAAATAATAGTATTAAAACATAGCCCCAGCTTCAATACCTTTTAAAATCAAATATTAACAATTAATCATTATTTGTTGCATGAAGATTTTCCAGTCAAAACACAGATCTTCACCAGGAAGGAGCAAGAAAACTGCTGTTTGTCAAGCACTGGAGGAAACTCTCCTTTGTGTACCAATAGTTTGCTGGTCACAACCTGCTCAGAGAAGGACAAACAGTCCTCTTCCTGTCTCTTTAGCATGAGAAGGTGAGACTTTGTGTACTTTGTAGGATAGCTGCAGTACACAGCCATTCACACAGTATATAAGCCAAACTGAATTTCAGATGAAATTTGTAGAAATGTGTTAACATGGAGAAATGGTTTTGGAGAAAAGGACTTTGCTGTTACAGGGATTTCAGTTCTGATTTGGAATGTGGCTTGATTAAAGTCTCCCTGTCTGATTATGATCCCAGACTAATTTTACACTGGCATAGTTCCATGAACATCCATGCAATAGATATAAGTGTAACCCAAGGGAGACTCAGACCCTGAGCACTCTGAATCACTGGATCAATGCACAGCTACCTGTATGCATCATGCTGTGTATTATTCTTGTTAACCATCAGAGATTTCCTGCAGAAAATGGGAAACACAGGGATCCTCGTTCTAGACTAATATGTTCAGCTGTACAATAAACTCCTAAGAGTTTTAACACATGCTACAGATCTGTCTGTTTTTAACTTATCTTTTCACTCCAGTATGTCATCCCTAGCTAAAAGGGACTTCAGACAACCCTGAAATGTGAACTGTCTTCCTGAGTCAGCAGAGCCTGACACAGAGGTCCTGAGGATGAAGGCTCCCTCAGGCCATCTCAAGTCCGATACTGAAGCCTCATAAGTTTCCTGCCAGCATCTTCATCTATTGTACTAGCATCCACATGAAGAGGAAGCACACAAACACCGTCAGGGAACCTTCACACACAGTCACAGCCCAGGCCACCTTTGGCTTCAGGAGTGGATGCACACAGCAAACCTGCAGATCTGATGGGAACATCTCAACCTGATTTTGCTGTGGTTTCACCATGGCATGAGCAAGTGAAGGGAGGGCACAGAGTCCAGTGCAGCACATAACAAAAGGAGCCAAAACCTCAGAGGTACATGTCAAGGTAACTCCCCCAAATCAGGCCCATTTTGGCAAAGCCCTGTGATGTCTAGTTAGCATGGCAAAATACTGAGATTATTCCACATCTTCTCAGGGAAAATCAAGGAAAATAGTGGCTCTTTTGGGGAGCAACTCAGAGCAGCTTGGGAGGTTTTCCAAACTGTATACTTCAGCAGAGAAGAAAATTTGATCTGGTAATTTTTAGGAGAATGTGTATGCAAAACCTGTTTGCTACTGTTGCCATGACATTATGTTCCTGTGTCTCAGAGTGATTTGAAGACACCCTGGTTTTCCTCAATTCTCCCATTGCTAGTTCATTTCCTCCCCAGCCAGGGCTGAGTTCAAAGATCACCCAATTAGTAAAAAGAAATAGAAGAAAAATGCTTCCATCCTATCCATCTACCTGAACAAGACAGTTTAATATAAGACAAATTTTCAAAAGGTGTTACTACATGAGGAAAGTCTTTAGCCTCAGTACAAGGAATCATTCAAGGACAATTCAAGTGGATTCAAATAAAATCATACAGACAACAATTTAAATATGTTTCTGAAAAGGCAAGACTCCCCAAACAAAACTGTCTTTGTTTTGGGTTTTTTTTTCCCAGCATACTGACCCAATGGCTGCAAAAAATATGAGTCTGGCTTTTTTTTATAGAGATTGCTCTACTAAGATGCTTCTCCCTTCTTACTGTCTTCCCCAGTGCTTTTCTGCCAGCTCTGATAAATTAACATCCAGCTGGTCAGGTTGCTACTTTTGGGGTAGGAAGGCCAATATTATCTTGTCAGTGCTGCTCCCGAAGTGTCAGCAAATCTTTGGTTTATCACACCACCCTTCAGAGAGACTCTATAACAATGCACAGCACATCTTTTGCAATTTACTTCCCCACTAGTTCAATTTATTTCCTTTCCTTTTTGTATTTAGAAAAGGCAGTCTTCCCGTAAAGTCCACCCTGGCTTAACAGGGAGCTATAACTGTCTTTGAAGCCCTCTGTACTTCTCCTTCAATGAAGCAAATGAGAGGTCACAGAATTGTCACTGCATGTCATTAGTATGTTTTACACTTACGTATTTATGTTGCTTGATAGTGTCATCCTTATATCATGAAAAATTCTCATCTAACTCCCGGGTGGGAAACTGCTTCCCATTATGTCAGTTCACACTGCGATTTCTTCATGGGTATAAAATCGTGTGTTTATACAGAGGCTTCTTGGTTCAGGAAGAAACAGCTCTGGGTAAGAGGAGGGCCAAGTTTCCTGATTATCCATACACTTATTGACCATACAGCATGAAACAACATACTCAGAGCAGAAGTGCAGGTTGGATGTTTTTCAGCACACTGCAGCAGTTATTTTGTGCAAACACAGCAAGCTGCTGGTTTACCACTCTCTGATGGAAGTATTCAGAGTGGCAGTGCACTAGAGAGAGAGGAAATTCATTTAGATTTTTAACAGAAGGGGGTATCAATTATATGTGCTCTAAAAAATATTGTTTGAACCTCATGCTTGGAAGGGAAAGTGTAACGAGTCTTGACCGTTCTTTTTTCTACACTTTTTTTTTGCAAGCTAGCATTGTACGTGGTGCTTAAGTGTTTAAAGATTTAAATTCAGCTGACCTATCTCCATAAACAAAGGGGCTATAAACAGAGCTATAAAAATAACTTCTTAGATTTAGTTTTGTCAGATTTTCTTAGGTAGGTTGGGGATGTTTGGTTGTTTTGGATTAGTTTCAGTTTTTGAGGGAGGCTGGCTGCAGTCATCCACTCACTGAGCATGCAAGGATACTACTGACAGCAGAAGTTAATTTCAAGGGCAGTTCCGCCTTGGAGTTCACCCAGGATCAAATATTGCTCACGGTATGTATGTGCCACATCGCTGTTAGTAGTGTATGCAGGTGAGCCCTCTAAGTTGGCACTGAATAATGGGGAGAGAAAAGGACCAATTACAAAGTCACCCCAGTCACTGAGTGCTCTCCACTCTATGGGTGGAGAATCACTTTGATATCAAGCATTGAAAATATAGACACAGCACAACATTTTAGATGTGATTTTTAGAACTATGAAAGGATAATAATATTAGACAGTGCAATGAAAAGGAAAAAAAAAATTGTAGCAAGAATTTTCTGTGCATCCCTGCCCACATGAATGGTTGCAGTGACTGCAGGTGTAACACTGAGCTGAACTGCACATGCTCTGGTGGGTTGTTTCGGCCATGGGCACAGTAAGATTGACTGTATTATGTAAAAATGCCTATTTTTGCCATCCTTTATTATTTGCACAGTGACTGAAATGTACTGTGGGAGACCTTGACACAGTGACCAGCTAATGACACAAACATATAAAAGCACAAGGAGACGTATTCAAGAGACACATGAAGCCTAAGACAGTCTCAGGTGCTTACAACATTGCTTAAGTCCAAAAGAGCCACTTTGGGTCAACCAGACATTTCCTAGCTCTCTTTAGGGAGTCTAAACTGGTCCCAGTCGTCTTTTGCTCTTTCAAATTTTGGGGCCACAGCAGAGAGTCTGAATATGGCCCAACATCTCTTCTCCAAAAAATGTGCAGACTAATGTGAGATGGCGCGTAACAATACAATAGCCAACAGCAGTAACGAGTAGATGGGTGATGAATCAAAGGAAGCCTTTTTTGCTCCCAGAGCCAGCAACGCTCTTTCCAAAACAGCAAGGCTTGCTTGTGCAGGATTCAAGGAGAGAGAATTCAGTCTAGGCTCTGGCCTAGGAGCAATCTCTACTTCCAGGGATCCTAGAGTCAATGAGAAGATATTCTGCAATCTTGTCTGGCAATCCTGTTTCAAACAAAAACAGCTTGAGATACTTAAAATTTCACCAGCATTTGGATTTATATTGGAGCAGGATTTATTGAGAGCAGGATTTATATTGAGAGTTCCAGCAACAAAATGAATGTTTGGTTCAATCTTTCTCAATATTTTTCACAAAAAAAAAAGCATTATCTGTCTGCAATTATAACAATAATTTTTGTTTCTATTTTTCTTTTTGAAAGCAAACCATCTTCATTTGAAAGGAATTTTGGAACTCAAAGGCTCTTCTGAAATGTAGGAAAATCAAATATCAACAAATTACAATCCTTGGGAAAAAGAAATTTCTGCTCTTTTCACAGTCCTTTCCTTTTTTTCCTTCCAGTATAACATAGAGGCTTGCCCTTCATAAAAATATTAAACTATATGAATCTTTCTAAGAGCTCTTCAAACCACTATGCTTTCTGGCTGCCAGGACCACAGTAGCAGCAGAAGTGGTTTGGGGTCTTGCAGCTCCTCTACCAGCTAAGGATAAGGCCCATCCCCTGTCTCACAAAGGTTCTGAAATTCACCAGGACAACCCAGCTGACACCCAAAACCCTGTCCTTGGCCAGGCCAGAGCCCAGTTGTTGGACAGCACACGCATTGCCATCTTGCTGGCAGTGTAACTGCGGGGTAGGGGTAGCTGTGGTATACTTGGGCAAGCTTCAGAGGCCAACTTTTTTGATGTGTGCAGAGAAATGTTTGGGTGTAGAGTACTTTCCCTCCACCTTGATTTCATTTTCACAGCCATCGAAAGAGCCAGCTGCATCTGCACAGAAACTTCACTGAAATTACCAGAGCAAAGACCTTACCAAATAAAATAAGTCCCCTGTCAGCTGTTTTGGTTTACAGAAAACCAAGAATAGTAATACTTACAGTCCTAAATGTACAAAACCAGAGGAATAATGGAATGAAGTTATACAGTGTAGACCACACATACAATTTCTCATGCCTGCTTTATGTTGTCCACAGGGCAAAACCATTTGTTCCACATTATAGAGGCAGTACCACTGCTTTTGAGAAAACACATCATCCTGGATCCCATATCCAATTAAAAATATGTGCTGTTCATGCCTATTTGCCATTGACCAATGTCTTCTAGCAGTTGGCTGAGATAGGGTTATTGTCTTGATTATGAAGAGATGAAGAGGAGGGTAGATGTTTCTATCTGATTTGAGAGCACCTGAAAGTGAAAAAATACAAGCCTTTAAGAGGCTCACTGACCAGCTATATAATCACCATCTGACTATCATAACCTTGTCTGGACCTTGTGCTGAGGTATGTTAGATACCTAGATACAGTGTGCAAGACAGAAAAAAAAATATTTGTGGGGAGGAAAGGCTGAAGCTGGGAAGAGAAGGGGAAGCAAAGAGAGAAGGATTTTATTCTTAACAAACTAGAAAGCTACAAAGACGAAGAACTGACACAGAAACAGCTCTTAAGTTGAGGGGGGTCCCATTTCAGAGATGTGATGTTGTCATTCCCAGCCTTTTATTCCACATGTTCGCCTCAGCTTAGGGGCATGTCACACACTTGTGAGAACTTTACCAGAGTGTTGATGCAATACTGTGTCAGTAACTGAGTGATTTGTTTTTCCTCTGGACATTGATTGAAGAAATTCTTATTACATTTTATAGCTTGCTTGGCCTTGGTATGAGAGTCAAGATATAAATTGGACCATAAATTGGCCTGTGTCAGAATCTGCATTGAAATGACATCAAATACGTGTCATGGTGCTGGCTTTTCAGCTAACAGCAGGAACCTGACACTCCCTGTCAACTTGATCAAATGCTAGACCCCCTCACATCTTTGCCATGTGGCCCACTTTAACAGTGATAGTGAAGGCTGTGGAGGCAACTCCTGCAATGATACTGGAGAATGCTGCAGTAGGAAAATAAATTGTGTCTGTAGACCAAATTGATTTGCTTCGACTTATTGCAAAATAACAATCTCCACTGTGAGCGTTGCAGGTATATGCAGATAAATAAAAATTGACACCAAAAAATATATAGATACACTGAGAGGAAAAAAGAGCATACATAACTGAGATATATCTATCCCACAAGCAAAGCAAGACTTGATAATTCATGAGTGGCAAAGATGCAGCTGAGTTATGGTGATCTTTCCTCTGGAGTGAAATAAATACAGCATCTTGATTCAGCCCATTATATAGCGTGATTAATAGAAGTGAATGCTTTCAATAGGTTGGGATGTTTTGAAGCATTTAGATTCCATATTTTGCTTCTAATTTACAAACTATCAAAGATCTTAGTGTTATGAATTTAGAAAGCTGTATTTTGGTAGTAGTGATTTTTTGCAGAGGGCAAATTTCTATTTATGGCTCTGCAAAGAGAAATCAAACATTTTAGTTGGAAACTGAAGTTTATTTAATTGTAAGTTAGTGGCTCAATCTTCATCAGAAACCTACAGCATAGCTATAGTGTAAGATCTACAGCACCATATGAGACAGCATCTTGGCTAGCAGATTTTTACATGAGCATCTACATCGCGTTCAAAGTAAGTTGACATTTGTTCACCACCTTCACCACCACTCTGAGGACTGGCCAATTCCCACCCGTTTCACTCTGTATCCAGCAGTATCTTAAGACCTAAACTCATCACTCCTCTGTAGCTAAACACTACGAACACCTCAGGGAGGAACACTGCATCACCACAGCTGCAGTGCTTTCTGACATGGTGCTAACACAACAGGCCTCTCCCCAGTGGCTCACACAGGCTTTGCATACTGTCTTCTGTGGAGACAAATGTGCAGTACCAGCCATGGAAGGTGGCCCGGTGTTATTTTATGGCTCTCTCTAAGTCAGTATCTTTTTCTGGCTTGGATTTCAGCAGTTACATACCATGCAAATGTCAGCACTATTAGCTACGTGCTTATAACTGTAATAGAAAACTCTCAGTAATGTGCTTGTTCAACAGTCCTAAATCATGAGACCTTCCTTTGGGCCAAGACCCAGCTACCTCACAAAACTGCCAAAACCTTAATTTTTCCATTGCCAACACCAACAATGCTCTGAGGTTCTTTTAGTATAAAATTGGTAACATACAGAAAACTGAAAATGTTGAGACAGCACGGAGGAGTAACTCTATTAACTCAAGAGAGTTGTATGACTGTCAAAAAGAGAAAAGGGCCAGACCTGCAGAAATCCATATGGAAATAAAAATCAGAAGGATAATGGCATGTATTGCAGAACTGGATTACATTCACCTGGTTCACTTGGTTCATTAGAAAAGCTCATTTTCAATTGAAGCCCATAAGAACATGGAAGAACATCCCAGAACTTTCCTTACCAGAGAACTGGACCTTATCCATAGGTCTGAGAAAGGTGCAGTGAGTGATTTGCCACATACATGGCTGAAATACACCACACAGTAAACTGCTGATAGGGGAAAAGCAACTGGATATTTATGCTCCTCGAAGTTGTGTGCGATGCCTCAGGAGTGAGGGACTTGTTTGTCATCTCTTTGACGAGTCAGAAGGAATTCCAGAGCACAGCAGCACCTTGAATCCACTGTAAATCGTCAGTCTTGTTATCATTCAGCGATCTGCAGGGCTGCAACAGAAGAGGTGCTATCTTTGTTTTACTGTTTGCACAGCTGGAGGAATTATGTCCATGCCCACAAACATAGCTCTATTTAAGGGTCTTGAGGGCTGCTATTCCAAAACCAAGCTCAGGGCAGGAATGCTGGAATACAAAACATTTCGAGGATAAAGACTGAAGTGAATCGTGAAAACTGTTAACAAGAGCTTCAAAACAGAAACCTGTTCCTTGTGTCTCAGTGATAACAGATCTAAAATCTTTGCTCTAAGACAATTTTGAAGAACAGCTGTGGATTTTCGGCCAGGGTCTCTTGCTGTGTTCCCCTTCTTCCTAAGCCCATATGCTTAGGAATATTTATAATTATTTTTCATATGCATGTTCCCTTACAGGACAGATCTTTTGCTGTTTGAACAGAAATAGAATCACGTAGCTAGAACTATCAAGTTGTTCCACTCATCTCCTATTACTCTTATGCACCTGTAACAGAGAAATATATTGAAATCCTGTAATTTTGACAGCTTTTCATTGAAAAAATGGAAAAAAAGATTGAAAAAAATTCTGCCAATATTTTGTCCAACTTATAAAGGCCACTGTCCAAAACACCAAACTAAAGAATTGCTTCTACTTAATGTTTCCTTAAATTAACTATGACTTAGAAATGAGTAACCCAGGTCAGAATTTAATCACAAGACTCACTGGAAGAATGTCTCTGATTTTTATGCAAGAAACCGAGATTTAATTACTTCCAGAAAACTGAGTAAAGGCTTGAGTATGTTCCTCTACTAAAGTTTGAAATTTAGTTCCCTGTCTCTAATGAAGGTATGTCCTAAGCCAGGAAGTCTTTACAAACAAACAAGTGGACAGATTTTCTAGATCAGTGTTGTCCACAGCAGAGACAGGCGTTACCATCAAACTGTCTCTGGCTCCCTGGTTCAGGTCCACACTGCCTCAATCTACCTTAGATCTGCCAGGAACCTTATTCTGAATGGACATTTACGTTTGCGCTAGTTACCTTTCCCCTGGAGCACTTTCTCATGCCCCATGTCTCCTGCTGCATTAGTCGATAGGCAATACTGCAAGCAGACAGTAAGACTGACCCAGAGCAATTCTCCAAGGACCTTGGCTAATCTGGGTGATATTGCTCAGTTAGCATCCAAATAGACTTTGTATTATGATCTGACCATCACCATCATAGCAAAAGGCTTTTGTATCAAAAGTTTGGCACAAAAATATGTAAGGTACTGCAATGGTTCTGATGATTTCTCTGCAGGAAACAAGTTTCTATTAAGAACAATTAGAAGGCTGGTAAATGGCCAACACTTCACTTTGTAAAATTCCATATTGAATTCTTCGTAAATCTGTCAAGCTCTAATATTGTAGACCAAAATTTTCCGTGGTAGCTACCTTCTTCAAATGAAATATTAGGGTCAATATTAATGTATAAGAAATTAGGCCTTTTCTGAAATATGCTGGAGCAAAATATACAAAACATAAAGTTTGAATATAGTGCTC
The DNA here is from genome assembly GCF_009650955.1 of Corvus moneduloides. NCBI lineage: Eukaryota > Metazoa > Chordata > Aves > Passeriformes > Corvidae > Corvus > Corvus moneduloides. The sequence goes on along the minus strand of NC_045476.1, from coordinate 115,933,574 downwards.
CCGTACCTTGGGGAGAAGACCTAAAATTTGCCAGAAGAGCCATATTAAGGGAAAGAGAGAGCTGCTGGGGAAAACATTTTCCTGGCCAGGTATTTTGCAACTGCATCATATGCAAGCACCCATCTGTGGTAGCAGAAACACGGTTGGATGGACTCCCATACCCTAATGTTTCACTGCACTTTTACAAGGTTGGTAAGACACTTGAAGTACAATTTTTGGCATTTTTCACTGAACTTGGTGGTTGTTCTACAGGAGAATCAGAATGCAGAGAATTTCCCATTTCTTTTCCTTTACCAAAACCCCACTGCGTGGGTTTACCTTGTTGGAAATCAGAGGTCATGCTGGGACTATTCATATGCTTGAAGCCTGAAGGAATGTGGCATCATGGCAATGACATCAGTCAGCAACCTTGGTGATGGATTTGAGAACAGCTTTTTCAAGTCAGGAATGAGCGGGGTCCTTCAGAAACTGAATTGCACATAAAATTATTCCAAAGCTGTGCAGAATATGGTAAGCTGAGTATGATGTGCATTCTCGTAAATCTTACAATCATCCCAGGGAATACAGCAGCAGATTCTACCAGTTAGCAGAGTGCAGAGGTGAGATTAGCATTCGCTGTTAAATCCCACCTGACTATTTCAAGGACTTCTCCACCAGGCCTGTGGCTCTGGTGGACTAGGGCCAGGGTTACAGCTGCTCCTTCTCCATGTGTGCTTCCAGCTGCACTCTGCTACCTGAGCCCTCTGCAGGCAGGAGGCCTCCAGCAAATGGCACTGGGGCATTGATTCCCACAGCTTCCCTTCCAGAGTGTTTGCTAATGCGACCATAATACAGCCTTCAGAGTCTCAGGTGTGTGTTCTCAAGGTACACCATAGTTCCATTCATTCAGCACAACATGAATTTAATGGCTCGAGTGAACACTTGTGTGCAAATGAGAGATGTTATCATTTCCTTTTTTTTCTTTAATCTGCCTTTTAGAAGCCCTGCCACACACAAAAACACACACACAGAGCACTTGAGTGTTACAAATGCCATGTCCTTGGTGATCCACTCTGGATGAACTGAAGAAGAGTTTGAGTGAAACTCAGAGAAGCAAAGACTTTACCATATATTCTGTAATTCTGAGACATAAAGCAGGGATTTAAGGATGTTATCTGGGCCTTTTCTATGAGCATCCTCACTTTTGTCAGTTTAAAGCTGGAACTAGTGCATTAGCTGAAGGGATTGTGTGTGTGTGTGTGCGTGTGTGTGTGGTTTAATACACATTTAATATAGCTCCTGGGAAAGCTAATGGAGTTGCCTTGGGGAGTTGAGCAACCTCCCAGTGTGCTCTGCATAAATCTTCTTTAGCTGCAGGTGAACAAAAAGTTATGTTAAGTGCAAAAGTGAAGGTAACAGCTGCTGAATCCCTTTTGCTGGCCTGCAGAGAATTGGTACTGCATGTTACCAGCTGATTGGTGATTTCTTAACCTCTTCTAACCTGTGAAAGTAAGAGGAAAAATTGAAGCTTCGGGGGAGGAATTTCTCTCCTAGTAGAATTTCTTTTGTTCACCAAGGGCAGTGGGTTAAAAAAATAATTTGGAAAGAAATTCATCTAGAAAATGGCCAGGATACCACAAATGCAGCTTTATAACAATCTTTCTTTTTATTTTTCTTTTTTTTTCCTTGTAGAAGATAACTTGGTTTTATACTTTACTGTCTTATTAACAGAATGCATTTTGGAAGTCTGCCACTGTTAACAGTATCAGAAGGATTTAGGGCTGCTGAAATACACTTGAAGATTTAATTCTGCTGACTTCAGCTCTGATCTGAAGTAAAAACTGTAACCATAGATTAAATGTTTAGCACCAGATATTGCAATTGCTGCTTCTTGTCGTAAATCCTTGTGTCTATTGCTGCTTCAGACAGCTCTCTGCGGGCCCTTGGCTGTGCATGCAGCACAATGCTCATGTCGTATAAGATTCTTCACCAGGGGCCAATTCTTGAAGTCCTCTCTCCATCCTTCCTCATAAAACTCCCAGTTGCCCGAGTGAGAACCTTGAGACGTAGCAGTGCAAGGCTGCCTCACCGACATAATTCCCACGAGACACTGTGAAAACCAGGAGCATCACCTGCTTTTTTAATGCCCCATCTTTGGTTCTCAAAAAAAGCATTCCAAGGGTGGGGGGAAAGGGCCTTTTCAGGCTTTATTAATCTCTTAGGAGACTCAACTAATAAAAGCAAATAATCAACACAAAATTAGATTGTCATGACGAAAATTAACTAATGTGGTCATTCATACAGTGGAATATCTGGTTAAAAGTTTAAGGGCTACCTCCCTCTCTTAGTTCTAATTTTATAGGTCTCAGTAGACTCCTTTTTCGGACTTCAGCAGCCATTGACATTTTAATCTTTTTAATGTGGTCCTCTGATTTACACGTGGGGTTCACTTTCTCATAGTGACTAGTTCTCCACTCATTGCTTATTGCACTCAAATAAAGTTATAATAAGAATACATTTCAATAGTCCCTGGTCCAAAACTGGTGCCTGTCTTCCCTGACCTTGGGTAGATTTATTGGATTGTAAACCTCAGCACACAAGCTTTAATTTTTTTCTACTAAATTCTAATGTCAGGGGTATAACCCAAAATATTTTCAAGGTCTCTCATAGCACCTATCACACCGACATCTGAGAATATGCTGGTACCCTTACTCTTCTAATGAAAAAGAAAGAAGAATGAAAAAAATAAAACCAAGGCTGAGAAAAGGGCACACACCAGAAGAAAAAAAAATGCTCTGGTGTCTCCCACACCAGCACTGTGGCTGCATGCAGAGATTGGGATGAAAGGCATTGAGTTATAAGCCTTTCTATGGACTCCTAGGTGGTAGGCTGATGTTGAAACTTTTATGCCTTCAGGAAGAGGAAAGAACAAAAATAGGAAGAAAATATTAGGTCATAATGCTGACTGGAAGGTTAGCAGCACTACCCCAGCCCCGGTAACCCATAAATTAAGTAAAAATTGTTCACTCAGCTTGCTGGATATCTATATTTTACTTATAACCTCTGGGACTGGAAAATGCTGGCGCGTGTTTTATCCTGGTACCTGGAAAGGAGCAACTTCAGAATCTGAGAAATTCGTCTTAAACAAATTTTAATTTTAATTTGAGGTCCTGGAGTTTTGGCATGATGGTAAGGTGATAACTTGCTGCTGGATTGTCTGGCCTGCTTTTGCAAGCTCAGTTCAGTTAGAAGTTTCAACTGGTTTCTTGAAGCTTCTCATACTTCATCAGCTGGTTTTTTCAGCTTTGTATAAGACCCATATAGAATAAAAGCATCAGACTTGTTTCACATGGCTGTGCCAGTCCCAAAGCATGCAGATAAAAGAAACTGCGCAGTGATGCACTCAGCACAGCTCCAGTGCAGGAGGCAATCGTTTCCTTTGTTCCTCTCCCATGTGAGCAAACTAGTCTTTTATTAATTCTCTACCCTATCCCCATTTAGTCTTATAGAGAGTGCCAGGGAGAAGCTGGGAGTATAATGCTTTCCTCCCTTTTTTGCTACAGGTCATATAAAATGGATATTGCACTCAGTGCAGATGGGGCGACATTGTCATTTGTCAGTTCCCCAAATTGGCTGCTTGGCAGACAGAATTATTTAAGTAAAACTGAAGTAATTTTCAAAATTGAAACTTAAGCTGTTTAGTCACATAAGCCAAGAGCAGTTTTTCTTGGACCCCCAACACTTCCTTGGCTCACATTCACAGTTCAGCTATTTTCATTCCCGTCAATTAGCTCAATCTCCACGGATGTGAGGAAGGGGTAGAGCAGTGCTGTTTCTTTGATGCAATTTCGTGTATACATATGGAGCATCTGTTACTCCAGGAGTCTTACCGTCACTTCCATTATATGGAGAGTATTGATAGTGATAGGAACTCAGGACCTGATGGGCCATTTTCTTCTGAGCTTCCCACAGAAGTGCCTTGGCAGAGAGCCGCGTGCCAGGGAATGTCCCTCCAAACAAAGGAAACACGCCGTGGCAAAGCCCTGCAAAGGGGCCCAGGGAAAATAAAATGTGTAAGAATGTGCTCCCTTCCTCCCCTGCTCCATTCCTCCTGAGCTTCTGGGTGTTTGACACCTCCAACTTCCAAATTACACTGACAGACTGGGTTTGAACACCCAGCTTGGAGTACTCAGGCTGGTCCACTCGAAAATAAAAGACTCAAGGAATACACTTCACCGTTAATGGCCTCTTGCTATCAGGTCACTCCTTTTGGGGGGGCAGGGGGAGCTGTAAAAGGTTTTCTTTCCATATTTCTTTCAAGACAGCATGTATTCCACTTGTATTGATCTGCCAGAGGCTATCATTACCAACAACTCAGGTAAACATCTTCAGCCAATTATTAACCTGTGATAGAAAGATAGCAGTCTCTCTCTTTCTTGGTATCTGTTATTTATTCTTAACACTTTCCAGGGAAATATCCAAGAGTTCTTGTTTTTCATCTCATAATTTGGTCAGGAGGATAGGTTAAGAGTCTAAGATTGCTGCCCCAAATCCCAGCACCTGGTTAAGTGTGATTTAAGTGGCAATTAAAATGTTATGATAGGCTTCAGTAGACAATGAGCTTCTGTCTCTCATTTAGCACACCCACCCATTGCCTAATTTCAGAAAGGGCCTGATGGATGGTTTCAAGGACCATTCAAGGAATATTTGACAGGTACTTGCTCTGTTTCATAGATTGCCACTGGTTTAATGACTACTACATTTCCAGCTTGTGTGGGTGCATTAGTCTCCAAGTGACCTTCTTTGTAGGGAAAAGCAAACTATATCAGTACAGGGTTAAACCACCTGCAATCTTCAGGACCTCTCAGGTGGTCAGAAAATGCCACCAGTGCAAGCAGAAACCCCACACTCTCTGTCAGGGCACCTCGGGAACCCAGCATCCTTGGGTTCCCTTGCCATCTTCAGGGAGGAATTGGCTACTTCTGCTCCAGTGCACACTGAAAATAAGAAGAGCTGAAGTTTCACATAAAACAATGACTGACAAATTGACTTAATTGCACTGCTCTGATTTGAGCTATTTTTTGAGGGAAAATTTTCCAACTGAAGAAAAAATGCCTTGACAAAAAAAAAAAGATAGCAAAAAGTAACATACCATTCAAAAAAAGTTTAATGGAGTATTTCAATTATTCTTTCCAAACAACATTTCACTGAAATCAACACACTGCTGCAAAAGTGTTTGTTTTTTATCAACTGACATTTTTCCTTCTGAAAATTTCTAGCCAGAACTTTTCTACTCATGTATCAGTATTGCAGTAGGAATATTTGTAACTATGGTTTGAATTTATGTGAGATGCTTTTAATCTGACTCTTCAACCCACTTAGATCAAGACAGACTCTTTTATAATTTGAAACATTCCACAGTGTTTATCTCTGGGTTGGTGAAATGGATTAGAAGGTCAGTTTTAAATTATTGCTTCATGAGTTATGTTTCTCCTATAAATTCCTGCATTTTCTCAAAATATTTTAATTGTTTCTTGTCACCTCCCACATATTATTAAATTATGTGAAGCTGGTTATGTACAAAAATATAGAGTTTGCTTTTTCCTTGGGGTTTTAAAGAAGTTTATATAGTGAAATTCAGAAAATATAGCAGAGATATAGCCTTTACCAATATCAGTTCTCTCAGCACACTCCCTAACCTTTGATTCTGAATAAGGAGTCATTATAGCAAAGCATGCTAGCTTTGCTATTTAGAATATATATATGCATTTATACTGACTGATAACAAAATATGGAGAGAGAATACAGAAGGTAAACAGTGCCCAGCATTGATGGTTATTAGTCTGAGACCTGCTTCGTCATAAAATAAAAATATGTTTCCTATTCCTGTAAGCCAGTTATAATTCAGTGGATTAAGTGACTTGGAACTTGCCACACTCTTCGGAGTCTGAAGTTCCAAAGACACATCTAACCCATCATTACAGCAGCTCTGAACTACCAGAGCAGGTCCAGAATCTGCCCCAATATGTTTTGGCATGAGCTAAATGTAAAGCCGGCAGATATAATCATTCATCCAGCTTCTTCTTTCCATGGACCAACATGTGGAAACCGTCTTGTAGCAGACTTTACTTCTCTTAAATCACAAGCATCTGTTCCTGATCAGCTTTGAGCAGTACCTATAACTTTTAATCATTACCTGGGACTGATAACAGCAGAATATTTGTTGGTAATTGGTTTCTGTTCTCTGATTTTAGGATTATTATTTTTCATTGTTTCTTTTTTTGTTTGTTTGGGGTTTGTGGGGAGGGTGATTTGTTTCTTCGTTTTTTTGTGCATTTTTTTTTGGTTGGCTGGTTGGTTGGTTTGGGGTTTTGTTCTTAGACTTTTGTTGTTTATTTTGGTGTTTTTGTTTTGTTAAGCCTTGTTTGTGTCTCCCTGGGATTGTCCATGAGCAAAATTATCTGGGAAACAACCTTGTCGTTTGGTTATAAAGCACCAATAAACCCGAACAGCATTTTTTTTGTCTACACTCAATAGGCTTTGCTAGGTAATAGCCCAGCGCCATTACAAATTCAAACCCTATATATATATTGTTCATGGCCCTTTGTGTCATCAGGAAATTAAAGTTTGCAGCTGGCCTCTTCATCTTAGTTAATCATGCAAACATGAAATCCTTAAAGGTCCACGCAATGGTCCCTGCAGGGGCCCCACTCAACACTTCTCTGCAGCGTGACATTGTTTTTCAGCTGTGTTTTTATCTTCTCTCCTCCTCTGTTCTGAGCTCCTGCTGCTTTTAGCTTCTGTAGCAGACTGTCATGTGGCACTTTATCATGGGCTGTCCAGAGCACCGCAGTCGCCGTGCCCCTTCACCACGCACCACAACCTGCTCGCAAGTTTAGGAGGTTACACATGAAGCCTCTCCTGCTCTCACTACTCTCTTTTCCTGCCTTCAGCCCTGCCCTGGTGGCAAATGGGGAAAACCTTGGAGTATATTTTGTACTGTGTCTTATACAAGGTTGCAGGGTGATGGCTTAAGGGTTTAGTTACTCCTGCCTGTATTTTATGCTCTGGTTGCTTGTTTTCTAAGAACTCACTTAAATTATGACAATAAATCAAAGATTTCCTTCCAGATGTCTTTTAACATCTAGCATCATTTCCTCCAAGTCCTGGATATGTCCTAGATTTTGGTTTCCTTCGGTAATTTCCTCCACTGGCCTCAGTGACCCTGACATAGGTTGACCTGTAGTTAACTTAGTCTCCCTTTTTAAGATTCAGTTTGAAGAAGTCAGTCAATACCTCATTTAAAGAGGGTGGGGGGAGGTGGGAGTGAAGGAAAGCCTTCACTACCTTCTTCATTTTCATTTCCTGTGCCATTGTATTCTAACTTTCTCCCTGACTGATTTCCACTGTCTTGCAGATGACAAGAAAAATCTCTTCGTATTTGTTCTCCTACTTTTTTTTCCTTTGCTGTAACCTCTTTAAAAATTTTTATTAGTTTTTCCTTACCTCTTGATACATAACATACATGTGAAACACTTAAAGGGCTTTTATTTTTTACCAGATTGTTCCAGGGTTGTTAATATTTTTCTCTTTGCCGTTGAGAAAGCCATTTTGTCATTTTAAAGATCACAGCTACTTTTATAGAGCTCTAATCTTTTGGGCCCTAATCCAACAAATCTTTTAAGCATGTGCTTAACTTCAGACATGTGAGCGGCTGTATTGAACTCAATGGAGCTAGTCAGGTGCTTAAAGTTAAGCAGATGATGAAGTGCTTTGTTTGGCTGGCCTTGCAGAGCACCGTCCCCCAGGAGCCCCTCCACCAGCAGCCTGCGCACAGCTACCCGCGGGCGGCTGTTCTGGCTGTACTCGGGAGACAGGCATTGCAGCAGGGAGGGGAGGATCCTGCAGCACACGGCTTTGGGTCCTCCCAAGGCTTTTAGGGGAGTATCTTTTCAGTTACTGATTTTAATATAATGCATGCCTTTGCACATGGTGCCTTTTGACCTCAAGGTGTCTGCGATTTAAGTGATCCAGTCGTGGGCCAAGGAAGAGGGTAACCAAACCAGATGAAACAAGAAAGATGATACAAAGACAGCCGCATGGGTCTGATTTCACAGGGACGTGCAGCTTCCCCATTGTCTTCCCTTGCTGATTTCAGAGAGACCCATGCGTGCTCAGTCCTTACCTGACGGTATTCAGCATCTTGAAGGATCAGAACCTGGTCTTATTTACATATTTATTTATTTATTGATGTAGTTTCCCTCTTACAGCTGCCCATATTCTTGGCGTTGCTGCTCAGAGGTGGGAAGATGACCCACCCTCACCAGGCACTCAGTGCGCTGCTGCCTGCCCCAGCTGCTGCCCAGTACCCGCAGAGTAAAATGTCACTTTTACAACTGCTTTAGAGAAAGGGGACAAAACAGGACCTGAGTCCCCTTTGCCCCAAGGCACGCAAAGGACACTGGTATGGCAGCACTACCCAATCACAAATTTCTCCTGGATGTTTCCAGCTGCCTGAGAGGTGGAAGCTGTTCTGCGGCCACTTTGTGGCACCAAAGGATGCTCACTGACTAGGGAAGTTAGGTTGTTAGTAGCAGCTTGGGTGTTCAGAAGTTAACTTGAACAAGGGACTGCGTTCAAGCACCTGGGAAAGGCTTCTCTGGACAGATGTGAACCTCTTAAAATGAGGGTTTGTAAAATTGCACATGGTAGGCTCCTATATCAACTAAACTATCTGGCTCTAGTCCTGTTGGCTTGGAGGATGTGAATAAGCTGGCTGGCAGTTTTGTGTGCTCTGTCAAACCAGTTAAATCTTAGGACACTGCTTTCTCTGAGGCCTGGCCAGATGAAGAAAACATCATCACCAAATAAATGGTATAGGCCTGATATAAACTATCAGGTGTTTCTCAGGACAAGTGATTTTGGAGTTTCTCACAGATATGGGCTTGAAAGTTCTTTATATAAGGGCTGTTTCATGTCAGTCTCATTCCTACCTCTTTTGAGGCTTCTCTGTCTGTCAGAGACTGTACATAGAAAATGTGTTCTTTTAAGTTAAGGGAGGAATTCCCTCAGCTGGCAGCAGTCATAAGATCCCTTATTCATACTGGGGTGACAGCCAGGAGGCTCTGTCCAGGACCAAGGCCCAGCCACACAGATGCTGTACAATCATTGCCCTTCAATCACTGTAGGAAAAGCTGTTAACAATTTCTATCCTCTTTTGGAGGTTGGCTGCTAGGAATGAGAAAGACTTGAGTAATACCACTTTAAAATAATTTCTACTGACCTCAGACTGAAGAAGTCACTAAAGCAGGAATGGGAACAGGATGAAGCTGATGGTGACAGCAGCAATTTCAGCATTATTCCGGGAAAGATAAAGTGTCACTCTTCTGCATTGGTAGGCTGGCATCTCTTCTTGTCGTGTGATCCTAATTAATTTATGTAGTATGCGTCATGGGGGAAGACAAGATCCAGACTGAAGCCTTTGTAATGGGATTTTACCCTGTGCCAGACAGTAGTAATTAACTATATCTATCTTTTTCAGTTTCAGTTGCTCTTCCTTAAAAGATTTATATTAGGAAGGTGAAATCATACACAGTCACACCTTGTCCATACAAGCTTTTCCTATCTCCTATAACAGAACTAAATGCTATACTTTTTCTCTACCAAACAGTAATACCTCTATGACTAGCACCAAACTAAAAGTCACTCTGAGCACATTCGTTCTTTATGACATTATCAGTGCTCTGATTGCTAGATAGCCTCTGACATCCCTTGTTCACTTATGTTTCCTCTGTCCATATTTACTTCGATTTCTCCAGGTATATCCTATTGAATGCATAGTGGGTAGGGAGGTAGTTAGGATATGTGTACAGACAGCACCAAGCTCACTGGAGAAGAGCAGAGGAGGAGAGGAAGAACACAGTTGCTCTTTTAAGCTAATGAAAGGAGAATACAGTTTCACACAAGCCACAGCAGAGCTGTGAAAATCCTAGTTGTTACAGGTCTACAAGGACTAAAACCAAAATATAAATTATTATCTTTTTAGCTCTTGAGTTTGGGAGGTTGGGAAATGCAGATGCTTCCTCAACCCATGGAAGACTCTTTGCTGTGTCTGATGCTGTCAGAATAGAATTCAAAGGAAGTTTCTTTCTTCTGTCCTGGCCAAAGAGGATTATCACCTTGGCACCGTTTCTCTGGGGACAGCTTCCGTCCCTCTCCTCTCCAAGCCCTCCAGCTCAACACAAACCTTCCCCAGCCCATCTTCATGTAGCCATCAGGCCCAGTAACAAGCTGCTATGGAAGCCCACATGCTTCAACACTGGATTGAGGAGCCTACATGAGGAGTTAAGCTGGTTGGGCTGGAGCAGAAGTCAGCAGGGAGAGCTGGGGGTGGGCTGGGGGCAGCCAGTGCTGCAGTCAGCATGGCACTTTGTAGTTGAAGTGTTTCGATAGGCCCCTGGAGGAGATGGTGGTCCGGCAGCAGCATCGCCTGGGGTAACGAGTTCTGCAGGAGGCATGGTTGGCAAAAACTGCATCACCAAGCAGCCTCCCCATCCCTGGGGGCTCCATCCAGCCCTGCTGCCAGTACTGCTCCTGTTGACAGTGCTGAGAGCTGTGCCTGCCATTCTCTAAGTGCAAAATGTGCAGGAAATTTAACCTATTATACCAAAATTGTGGTCATTCTCCACACCCCTGGCACCTGTATTTTGTTTCTAATGACTAGTTTGTCCTCTCTCTAGCTGGGATAAACTACAGAAAACCTCTCTCAGAGGCAACACTTCTCTCTATTCTGCCTGACTTCTGTCTGTCTCAAGTGGTCCTGTACCACAAATAAAGACTACTAATTTTAGAGTGCCTCACAATCATTAATTTACCTTTTTAAAGCCTATAGCCATTCTTTTCTCTTACACATCCATGATAGGATCTTACTGTAACATTCTAGGCTGCCCCTATCTCATTTAAGCCTTATATGTCTTAACTTTTGTCCTTGGCATCCAGACAATTCTTCTATTCTCAGGATGCTTTCTGCTGAACTTCCTGTCTATAAAAATGCGCTCAGGGAGTCTATCACTCTTCCAGCCTATTCCTTCCCCTTCCCAGAGCTTCCCCTTCTCTTACCATACCAAGCAATTATTCTTATTAATTATTCCAGCTAACAGTAATTATCAGCAGCATGCACCCCCAGCTACATTAATAACAGCGATCTCTAGGACACTGAGGAATTGGCTGAAAAGATTCACTTTGCTGCTTGGATTGCAGAAGAAGACAAATTCCTTTTCTTCCCCATGTGTCTATTTTTTTTTTTTACTATTATTACTTTATTTTTTCGGGGGGGGGGGGGGAGGAGGTTCTTACCACTTTATTATTTTAAGATGGGCAAAAAGAGGTCAGATGAAGAAGTAAGGACTTACTTCATAGGCCTTATTTCCTGAGTAGGGTCAGGAATAGAGATGGAATGGTTAGTCTGTGGATTTTGTACACAGTTTCTAAGCAGTGCCATTAATTGATTTCATTTTTTTAGTTTCTGATATTTATGAGCCAAATACTGAAATTTCTGCTTGGCCTCCAATAATCTGGGGTCTGCCTCAGGGTTAGAACTTTGAATTGTTTTCATCCTTTCCACAGTCACGGCTACCATTCAGCAGCAAATGGAATAAAATTTGGCCATGTTTCATCATCTGTAATATGTCAATATTTTTCATCTCACTGCTGAAAATCATTGAAGATTTTAAAAGTGATGTTTCTTTAGTGCAAAAGAAGAACAAACAACAAAAAAAGCCAAAATATATCTTCGAAAGAAATGAAAAATAAAACCTTTCTGCAAAATGAGAGTTAAAAAATGTTTTCCCTCAAAATTGCTTACCATTTGCCTAAGCTGCAAAGTTTTTAATCACATTCTATTGAAAATAGAGTGCTCTGGCTAAATTCCTTCAAACCCAATAAAGCAGATGACTGGGAACTGTAATGGAATTGATGCTGTCAAGTGCATTTGCTTTTTTAATGTTAACATGTTTTTGGTTATTAAGAAACAAAAAAACCTAGTGCTATATGATCAACATAGCTTTTGACAGGGGCATTGGAACCCATCTGGCTTATGGATCCCCCACTTTTTTTTATTAGCTTGAGATTATAAAGTTGTAACACTGTAGTTTAGCTTCTGGCTTCTGCAATTGTAAATTGGCAAAGGGCTCACAATAAGGTGTGAGTTTCTGAAAACTAAACCACTCCACTGACCCTGTGCATACTACACAGGCCTGCAGCAGATGTACTGGATGGAGGAAATACAGTAGCACTGTTGAAATATTACTGATTGGTTCCAACTGAGTAGCCCTAGATATAAACCAGCTTTCAAAAGCAACAGATGAGATAAAAATGTCAGAAAAAAGCATTCAAAGATGATGCCATATATTACTTAATGAAGTCACACAAGTCAAAAGTAATCATCCTCCAGCAGTAATGGATGTACTTCGTGAACATTAGCTCCACAGTTGTCAATATCTGTGATGAAAAAAAAACCCTCTCAATCTTTCCAGATTTCTTTAATTTAAATAAGCCTTTTAACATAGAGAGGATTTGTTCTCTCAGTGTGCTTCATTAGTGTAGCTCACCACCACAAAACCTGGTTGTATTGAGAAAGATTGCCCCATTATCAAATAATTAGTACTGCTTTAGCAGGTGCATACACTTACCTTTGTAATTAAATCCTTGTTAAAACACCAAAATCCAGAGAATTTAAATGGTTACCTGATCCCAGAGGAAGTAGCCCAGAAAGTTATTCTATAAGGTAGATGTCATCTGGGAGCAAAGATACTGAGCAGAGCATCTTTTCCTCATGGGATGTTGATGAAGCACATCTGCACACATCATGCAGTGCAATAAAAATTGCAATGACAATACTAGACAAACACCTACTGTACAAGAAGCCAGAGAAGCCAAGCATAAGCCTGCACAGAATCATATGCTCTGTAATGGAGCTCTCACAGGCACGTTACTTTTAGAGTTACAAGCAAAATTAAAGACAATGATCCCAGTTTTTAATAATTCTTTGAAATATTTGCTAGTTTACTGTAGTCTACAATATGCCTTATTCCTGAATTCCCTTCTGAAATCTTACCACAGTGGAACAACAATGGGTATAAGGCTACACACACAGCTATTTTTGAAGAGCTCAGAATCCTAATAGAATCTGAAAGAAAATTATTAAAGTTGCAGTAATCTCAGTCACCAAAATGCTTACATTTCTAATATGTTATAGATAGATTTATATACTCCTGTGTTGTTTGTTCTCCACAATTACAGATCAGCAAATGTCTATAATAATAAAATATGCCATCAAGTGGATTAGACAGACTATTAGGATAAATTATCTCTACTCAGTTGGCACTCTCATTGTCCTCACCAGAACTGATCAACCATAATTAGTTACTTGCCTACAGAGGTGTAGCAGTGCTTTTATTATAAAGAACACTGAGCAAGCTCCCATTGTCCTGGCTACTTGTATTCAGACTCCTAGTATGGATCAGAAACCCCAACCAAACTCTAGTTTCCAAAAGCCAGAGAGGAAACGAACAGATTGGAATAGATTTTTTATCCCCCTCTCAGAAGAACTCTGCTGACCGAAACAGTAGGGACCAACATGAAAAATCATTTACAAGATCTGTGCGTACTCATTGACTTCAATCTGTGTTCAAAGTTGTAGATTCAGTGCTGACAAAAGTACCCTTATATTTTAGATGTGAAACCGCTATAGAACAGCCAGATTCTGGAACGAAGTTCTTAGATAAATGGAGTTAGTCCTGGAAATCAATTTAGACAAAGCTGCAGCAGTGCTGGTATTGGAATTCACCAACTCTCTACATAATTTGAATAAATGGGAAAAGAGATGACTCCTGAGAGTAGCACTGGCAGCCAAAAGAATTATACTGATGGACTGGAAAAGCAAAGCCATGCCATGTATTGATTTATGGACTATTGCCCTTCTGGATATAGCTAAATGTGAAAGAACTCCCTTTATTCATACTAATAAAATGGACATAAATGCTCTCAGACAAAAACTGCTGCTGGAGTTTTATTGTGAATAGTTGGCATGTGGGATGGTCTTCTTTCACTTGCCCATCACACATGCTCTGTGGGCTGGTGAAGTTTGAGACACACAGAAAACAACAGGGACTTTTTCTAGAGTTGCTTCATTTGTTTGTTTGGGTCTTTTTTTTCCCCCACTCAAAATGTTTTCCTTTTTCCTTTTGTTGTTTTGGAGGTTTTTCCTTTCTTCTAAAACCTCTTGCTGTAAATCAGAATTTAAGATAGTATATTATCACTTAACAGATGTGGTTCTATGATGGTCAAGTTTCAGCATTTTGGAGACAAGTGCTTTTTTTTCTGGCTTAGAAATTCTAGACAATGCTAAATGAGCATGAACTTAGCACATTACTAATGCTGCCCCCTCTGTGACAAGGTTATGACTGTGATCTCCCTGTCCTACCTGCCAAAGCTGGGTTGATGCACATCACACTCAATATGAGAAGACCCCTACAAAGCAGCTCTCACTCCCTCAGCCAAACCAGTGCTATCCCTCAGGCCTCGTTTATCTTTAGAGGACCCTCTGAAGATTTCCTGCTCTCTGCAAGTTCGTCTCCATCAAGATAAGTAATATGGGGAGCCCTACTGCATCCTGGCTGCTGCCAGAATTTTTAATGCTGTATTGATTAAACTGCTATGAGTGGGATGAAATTATGTGGTATTAGCTGTGCTGGCAACTGGTTTACCTCTGGGATCCTCACATTGCTAGTGCTGGTGGAGCTAAGCCAGAATTAGGAACACTGGGAAATTAAAAAAACCAAAAAATTAAGCTGTTATGTAGACGTGACCTTGGTAGTTGCAACTTAATGTCACAAGATGAATAGACCTTTTGGAGTCTGGGACACTGCTGTGTGCAGTGACAGGAGCTGGTCTATCTTCCCAGCAGAAAGGAAGGAGCCCTGCCTAGGAAGCCCTGAGTCAGAGCCTGCACCAGGCACAGATGAGAGTAAAGAAAAAACCAAGTTGTTTCCTACAGCTTTTGAAGAACCAGTGAAATAAATAGAGAGAATGAGGTCGATTCTGGGATGTGCAGGTAAGTAGCTTTGTCCTGCTGTTATATCCCTTTCTAAAACATCCCTCCATCTGCTGTGAGAGACAATGGCCCTTTCTCCATCCCTTGCCACTGTGCAGCGAGATTCCTGCACCCAAGGGACGCAGGGAAAGTGAGTCAACCTGCTCCTGCAGGCTGCCTCTAGACCTGGCAAAAGGACTTTGGAGTAGCTCTGGGCTGAGAAAAAAAAAAACTCAATCCCTGGAAAAAGAAGCAAACACATTGATCTTGCTGTGACAGTGAAGACAAGAACACCTATGAAGTGCTTAAACATTCCTGAGGTGCTTACAGAACTCAGTGTAGTCCACAAATGACTGGCCATTCACTTACTCCTGAAATGGTTTTGTGTTCACTTGACATGCAGAGTTTATCACTGCTATCCAGATGAACCTGGAAAAGAGTTGCTAGTGCCATGGTGGACTTGGTAGTGTTACAAAAACACAGGATTGCTGGACAACACGGCCTTCCACCCTCCCTGAGGTATAATGGCCCAGTCTGCTTCAGACACTGACCCCAGGGCTTACAACAGAAGCATGTTTTCTGAGGAGGGCTTCCCCAGGGCTCTCTGCAAAATGCAGGTGACAACTATCACTGTATTCCAGACTAATTAATGTCACTAATGATATGACTTACAATGTGACTACTTCTAAGGCTATAATACTTGACCTGTGTGAAGACAGAAAGAACATAGTAAGTTTGTTAAAATTAAACTGAGCATAGATTAACAATGCAATTTGTAAATATTGAACAAAGTTTAAGCTTCAGTCACACTGAAGAGAGAAAGGCTTTGCACTGAAGCTTTTATAAGTAGAAATGAAAATTGAGAAAATTGGATGATACCAAATACTTCCTACATTATTACTTATTTTATTGCAACATAATTTCAAAATTTCAAGAAAAGTGCACCAACTGTGCTTTATAGAACACAAAGAGGGGGAAAGTCCAACATTTTTAACTGCTGTGTTGACAAAACCCATCTCCAAAATATCTGGGACTAGATGGTTCCAGAATTTAGAGTGATATTGCAAAACCTGTCATGTCCAAGTCAGTGGCTGAAGTTGAGCCTGAATGGCTAATGAAACGACTGAAAATTATGGTCAGCTGAGAGGTCTTCAGTGGCCTGTGACAATTGCATTGTCTACATTGTGATGTAGAACAGTGGCTGCCATTTTAAGTATACACACTGCAGTTGGGGTAGGACACCAAAAAAGCAAACCAACCCAAACAAACAAACAAACACCGTTACAAATTCATTTTGGCTGTAGGAGGGATGGATTGGCACAGATGAAAGACGGAGATGGGGTCTGAGCATTGGAGTTAACATCTTCATTTCATCAGATGTGCCACAGTGATGTAACAAACACCTCAAGAAATCAGAAGCAGAATAAGCTTTGGCAGAATGGTTCACAAGGCATTGTGAGGAGTGCTTACCTTATGGATCTTGTAGTGGTTTAGGTCTAAGTTGTTTCCTGGGAAAAGGCTGGCCCAGCCCATTCCTGGTACTTTGCTTATAATCTGAACTGATGAGCTAAAGCTGAAGAATTTCAGTGGAGGTGATTGCAGAATGTTTCCATCTATCAACCTTGATGCCCAAGTAAGCAAAAGATACGCTGTCATTTCGCTTCTTGTTCATCTATTGGAGGTAAATACAAGAACTTATCCTCAACATGTCTGAATATGTCTTATTTTCATGACACTATGCCTGTGTGGGACTTAACAATGATGGAGCAGAATCATTATGGTGTCATTGATTCCTTACAATGTAAGAGCTTTTGGAAGGTAGATTACTTTCAGAGCTATACACTCAGGGTAATAATCTCTGCCACTTCCTGCACCAGAGCAGTGTTGTGAGATCTTGTTTAAAAATCTCTTCTCCTTCAAACCTTCTGCAAACAAAACTGTTTTATCCCTCCTGTTTGGGTATGGTGCACGGGCTGACCCCACTACGGCCCTGTGCCACTCACACAACAAAAATACCCCTGAAGTGTGAAGCTGCAAATCCAGAGGGAATCCCCTTCCCTGGACTACTGATCTCCTTCAGTATGAGCTTTGCTGAGCTGTTATTCAGCAGATGGTGTGGAGAGATAGCCTCCAAAACCACCAAGACAAATATTTGATTTGGATGAGTACATTAAATATTACTCACTTCTCCCCTCAAATTATCTGTGTTTTGCAGCGAGAACAAAGAGGATCATCACCTCTCTAATAAAAGTGATTTCCAGCCTTTGGGGCTGAGTTTTGAGGGTATGGTTCAAGCTGGTAGAGCCTTAGCCCAGTGCCTCTGGAAGGCAAGGTGTCAGTCAGCTGGTATTTGCCAGGACAGAGCAGAAATGAGTGCATGCTGTGAGTGGATCAGGGTGTCAGCTCTGCCTTCCCTCCCTGGGCAGCACTGGCCCTTGCTCAGGTTCTTTAAATGGTCACAGTGCATCCTAAGGAGGGCTGGCCATGCAGGGCTAGTCATTTGGGGAAAAGTCTCAGGGAGGCCCATCACCTGCTCTGGGCACTCTGTGCATATGCATGCACATCTGTGTGCCTTCAGACTGGCCTGTCTTTACGATTTATCTCAGTGCTGACAGCTCACAAATGTACTTGTCTGTTTTCCCCGTGGGTCTTTGTACCTGTCTTTCTGGTAGATTATTGTCATTAGATTAAACATATTGATAAAAGCAAGTTATTCTAGATTTTCTTCCTGCCTCTGCCTTCCTCTCTTTCTGTTGCCACCTACTACTGTTTGTGCCATAACAAGACCATTTCCACACTTCTCTTTTATTTCTCCCGGACTTCAAGCTTCTCATAAATGCTTTCTGTCACTGTATCCAGAAACCATGTTACTTTCTGTATGATAACATGTTCTTTTCAATAACCACTTCCCTCCTATCTGCCACCCCTTGCTTCGTTTCCTCTCTGCAGCCTGGGTGCACTTCACCTCCTCCAAACCCTAGTCACCAGTATTACCTTGCTTAGGCCACTTTTACATTCCTCCATAGTACCTGTGAGCTCAACAACTTCCAGTTTCTCATGCCTGTCTTCATGAGCACTCCCAGCTCCATGCAGGACTACACTCTGCATTTCCTTTCTTAATGCCTCCCTCGGGGTACTCTGTGGCCCCTGCAATGTTGTTTCTTCATTCCTATGCTTCTTCTCATGCTCCTGGTGTATGCAGAGGATGCATGTTCCATGTGCAAACTATAACCTGTATCCTTGCATTGGCTTTTCTTTTTTAAGTTTTACAAAACTCGATAATTCACACTCTGTTTCAACATCATAAAGGAAGGAATGAAAGAAAATGTTATATTAGTCTTTCATGTAGACTGCTCCAAATTCATGTGCTATTACTGACCTTCCAGATTTCCTTGGGATGGAAGCTACCTTTATTTTTTACCATCTAGTGTTCCACAGGAGCTGCTAGGAGGAAATAATAGATGGCAAAAATTATGATATTTATCTTTCCATTTAACTAACAATGCTCTCACCCCTTCTACAGCCAGCATTGAATGTAATAGGCAAGCACTACTACTACAGCTGTATTTAACATAAGGAATGCTTTGCTCCCAAAAATAGGACCCATAAGCATGAAGCTGCAAGTGCAACTGCTAATAAACTAACTTTGAATATTAATCCAGTATTCCCTTTGTAATCAGAAGGTTTCATCACTGCCCCATTTGCTTTACCATCATGACAAGTAGTGAAATGTATCCAAGGCAAAAATGAAACAGGCTTTTTTTAACAGTCTATGCTTTATCACTACATTGATTTTTCAGTGTTTTAGCAGATACAGCACAGCTGGATTAACTAGGTAGGGAACCTTTCACTCTTAGGTCATCAGTTCACATCTGAGACAGGTTGGTACTGACCAGAGGTCACTTTAGCATTATAATTTTAATAAAGAGCAAGCGAGCGAGGCCTTCAACAGGCATAAAACAATGTTTTAACTTTCTTAAGCTGCCCACAGCATACACAACTAGACCAACTTTGTTTCCTGCCAAAGTCAAACTGATAGAGAGTTAGACAGTCATCTAGTTGCCAGATGTCTGGCTGTGTAACTTTCTGGCACTAAGCATTATATAGAGACAGATCTATGGATTGGATCAATTAGCATTACACTTACCATCTGACAACTGTTTGGTCGCCTTCGCCCAGTTCCTAGAGGACAGGTGTTCGCATCACAGAAATCACCATCACAATTGGTACGACTAATTGATACGGTTGTTGGCAGTCACAGCAGAGAGGACAAGGGCTGAATTAGCACCGAGACCAAAGCACTGTTTCACCCCCAGAGAAGGTCTCTTCAGCTCAGGATGTCCAGGGCATTTGGAGGATGCCTTTCTGCCGCTGCATGTGTTGTGCTGAGCAGAATCTGTTCTGTTTTCGGATCCAGTCAAATTACCCAGCATTAAATTCAATGAGGTTTCCTGGGGTACAAGGGAAAGAAGGGGGCAGGGGGGTGAGTGTTAGGTATCTTAAAAAAAGGTCTTCTCAGTGATTTTTTTTTTTTCCCATTTCGCCAGCATCTTCTGAGGTTTGTTTTGTCTGGAGGAAAAAAAAAAAGAGATAAAATGAGTGCAGAAATCTTAACAGTATGAGTGTTGTACACAATTTTGAAGGAAAAATGAAAAAGTACACTTGCAGAAATACTTGAGCACTTATAGTAACTCTAGTGCTCCCTCATTTCTTCTGTTTTACACTCCAGACAGTCATGTAAAGAGCTTCACGGGTATATTCTCCTGTGGAGCTTGTGGGTATACTTGGTGATTAGACAAATGGGGTTCTGCTTTGGCAAATGTCCATCACTTCCCCCATCTGATTTACAGAATATGCTATAAAATGCAAAGGAAGGCAATAAACCTCCCATCTGCAGCTGAGATTTCCACTTTGCCAAAGACCCTTTTGCTATCAACACCTTTAACCATGACTTTCAAAGAAGAGAGAGGTGTAATATTTTCTGTGGAAGATATTTTACTGCATTCACCAGCAGCATCATCCCACCCGTATGTGAATTGATTTTGAATGTTAATCTAAGAATGGAAAAGCCAATAATTGTGTAAAATATAAATAGATCTTTGGGCCATTATTTTATCTAAAAGGAAAGGCAAGAATTTCAGCTACTTTCATATTCTTTTTGCACTCCAAAACAATTCTACCTTTTAATGGTCTATACGTCAACTGTGCTTTATTGATTTTTAATACTTTCAGCAGATACAGCATTAGTACCACCAATAATGCAAAGACTTGAAGTGAGAAATGCAATTAGAAGACACCAAACACTTTTCAAACAGGGTCACGGGAAAAAAAAAACTTGTTTCAGTACTGGGATTTTCTGGTCTTGGCTTTGTATTCTCCAGAGGTTAGCAAAACCAAGAGGAATTCTACTCTCCTATTTCCAATATTAAAGGATTAAAGAAGAGCAGACACGAGTCAAAGGTATTTGCCCCCAAAAAGCCCATACATAGCAAACAGTTGTTACAACAGAGAATGTTCATTGACTGTAGCCTTAATTTGAAAGGTATCATTATCGTTAATTTTGACAAGTAACTTCTCCTTGGGGAATCCAAGCCTGAGCCATTCAGGCTTTTCCTTCTGCTCAGGTAAGTAATCCCTATCCACGTGAAGAGCCCAAGTGTGTTTCCTTTCACCTAACGAGAAGATCAAAACAGCTGCTTTCAGGTTGAAGACTGACTACAGAAAACAATCAGGAAACAACAAATAAAACATAAACCTTTGCAAAAACAAAGAGAAACAATGTGCCCAGGTTGCTGCTAGCAAAATGACTCATCCTATTTCTTCCCATCGGGCATGCCAGGGCACTTCCACCTCCCACCACGCAGCACCTATGGACCTGAACTGAGACATTTCCTCCCCTGCTCTGTGGCTATACAAGTGTTACTCATTGGAGGGGCCCCAGAAGGCTCACACAGGTACAAAAGTCAGATGTTGATCTTTCCTTCTCCTCCTGCCTGCCAGGGATCTTACCTTCTCATACCAAGGGACAAGTTAATTCAGACTCAACAGTGCAATGTCTCCTCTTGAATAGTTCCCTGTTGTAGGCATTTTTCATTCTGGCAGCAGAGTGTCCTCTTCTCCTTTCAAATTTAATTTGCTTTATTCCAAGAAAAAGCCCTCAATGTTCCAGTTTTTCTCAATTCAGTGGATGAAACTAAAGGAGATGTTCTTATTCTGTAGCATGGGGGTAATCACTAAGTTTCTCTGAAAAATGCTCCATCAACTTATTTCTGTCATTTTTTCTTGAAGTAAAAACCCAGCTAAGCTGTGAGTTGTGAATCTACCTGTTTCCAAAA
Organism: Corvus moneduloides; assembly: GCF_009650955.1. Taxonomy (NCBI): domain Eukaryota; kingdom Metazoa; phylum Chordata; class Aves; order Passeriformes; family Corvidae; genus Corvus; species Corvus moneduloides. Next base: position 115,912,169 of record NC_045476.1, on the reverse strand, counting down.
TTTTTATTGTATTTTTATTATAATGCACACTGTAGTTTTTATTTTTTCCTCCAGATAAATTATTCAGACTAGGAGAGAGGAATTGTAAAAACCAATGATGGCCATGTCCCCATACCTAAGAAAGCTTGCTTTACTTTCTATAAATTCAATACTAAGAATCTGTCCCAGATGCCAGGTACTTCTCATCTGCAGATGCAAGACAAAATGAAATAGTTCAATTTCTGATTGTTGGTGCTAGACCAGACCCAGCAAATGCTCTCCTTGGGTCCCACTTTGAAATCTGGATTCCAGGATGCCAATGGCCAAGCATGTTCCAGGTCTGCCCACAGAATGCTCACCATGAGCTCACCACTGTGCTGCTGCCTGGGCTCAGCTCGTCCTTCGTTTCACTAATTTCCATCCCTCACCCCACAGACAGCAAGGTGCATCTGTCTTCTGAACTGCAAGGGAGTGGGTGGCAAGAGGATTTCCTCCAGCTCCTCCTTGCTCTGAAAGATTGAATGCTCCCCCTGTGGTGATTTCCTGGCTGACAATCGCAGAACTGCTAGACAAGCATATAAGCAGGCATCAGCAGGCATCACAGAGCTAACAAAAATACTCTTTTTCCTATGGACACCTATGGGGAGAAACTTGCCCCCCCAGGCAAAATTCTGATAAGTGAGAGCACCCTCTGCTGGGATCTCTCTCTTGTCCTTGTCCTCACAGAACAGTGTCTTTTTCCTTTCTAACACATACTGTATTTACAGAAAGATACTCCTTGTCACTAGTTCCTAAAACAATCAATTATTTATCCCCAAACTTTTTTTCCCTATTCTCTGTTGCATTTTATACGATGATAAGATACCTGTCGTCTGTGACAGCTTCTTACTGTGAGAAAAGAAAATGAAGTTGAATGAGGGACAGACTGGCCTCCAGAAAACAGAACTCTGCTTTTGAACAGAACAAAAATACCTAACCCATTTGCAATATCCTTTCTTCTCTGGTGATACAACCTTTCATCCACATGCTCTTGGTTCCTGAGGAATCTCTGCCTTTACCACGACCAGGGGTCAAATCATGTACTTTTTATTCAAGTGACCACTTTGCAACCCATATGAGAGGTTAATTCTTTATTTGTCTTGACATTTTAAGCCACTGTGCTACCTTACGGTTGTATTATTTTGTTTTGACTGACTTCTCCATATGCCCCAGGTTTACAAAACACTGTGGATCATTTGTACCTCTACAGAGCCTCCTTCTTTCAGAAAACCTCCTTCCCAGCGATACGAGGCGTAGAAAACCAATGTTTAACTGGGTCAACCACTTGCTAATTTATTCAGTGATGCTGACAAAGAGAAAATGACAAATGACGTGAGTAAGTCCTGACTAATTTCCAGTCAAATCAATGTTATTGAACATATCAGGAGAACAGTGCCATTTACACCCTTTTTTTATTCTTTACAATTGTGGACAGCTGGTAGAGGTATTGCATGTTTAGGTCATGTACCCCTCACAAACCACGTGAAACCGACCATGACAGGAGGCTGCAGGGTCTGCTCCCCCCTGCCTGGTCCTGAGTCTGAAGTTGTCTGCTTTGTGGAAAAAGGGTGCGTTCCATATTCAGGCCAGGACTTATGGTATATCTCATGAAATTCTCATCTAGAAATAATCAAGAATCTACCCCAAAGTAAATACACACTGTGTGAAGTCCTCTCCATGCCTTGGCTCTATTCTCAATCTGCACTGCCAGGACTAAGAAACAACTGCAGGGAGTATGGGTAGCACTCAGGCTCTGGGTTTGTAGGCAGAAATGCCTGACCTCTGGCAGATCTCTTGAGATATCCTGGTTCCCAGATCTCAACTGCTTTGCTTGTTCCAAGAGGAACAGGGGCGGGCAAGAGATAAATATACTCTTAATGCCTTCCTGATGGAACTGTCTGTAGAAAATTCCTCGAGGGAGTTTCCTGTCCTTTCTTGCTAGTTGTTGTGAGTAGGGAATGAATTGACCCATTGGTAGAGTTATTAGAAATTTTTTCATCCAGAAAATTTAAATGAATACAGTAAAGCTCTTTATGGGCTGTCCCACCATCTTAAAATAATATTGCAAATAAAAGAGTTATTAAAATAACAATGAGCCAGAAAGGGAATGAAATTGAATCAACAGCACTGTTTATGAACAGCAGTGGGTCTCAGACAAGGCTGAAATTTTTCTCTCAAGGTGCAGCAGATACAGGGTATTAGTTTGCTTCCATTTAATGCTTTTTCCAATACTAAGGGAAAAAAATCGCAAGCGTTCTCTCGACACATTTGAGTCCAGCATATGCCCCAGTACTGGCCTGTGCAGTCTTAGCTTGTAGGAGAGCTATTGTACTCTTGTAACAGGAATTCTGCTGTGCTCCCCCAGCACAGATGCAAGCACATCAGATATTAAACCTGAGAGGATAATGCTGATGCCCTGCATTGCAGGCTTCCTTTGATGGCTCCAGGGGATAGAGGTATTTGGCCGTTTCCTCTCCAGAGGCATCTGGTTTAGTCAGGTGGTTCACAGTGCACATGGTCACATTTATAGTTTGGTTCATTCTCCATTGTGCTTCTTTCCCCTCCCCAATGTTTCATCTGTCCTGGCCTTTCCCAAGGACTTTTACACAGAACTGAAATATTTGTTTATTTCTGGCATTTCCATCTGGTGTTAAGAGGATGAGAAGCAGGCTCATGTCACTGACACTCCCTGACCGTCAGAAGGACTTAAAGCATCTCACAGATCTGCTGTTTTATGTGTCTCCCCACCTCTAACGTGTTATCAAACATAAGAGCTACAAGATCCTGTGCAAGTCCGGGTAAGTATTCCCTTGTAAAGGCACCATTTTTTTCACCAAGGCCCAGCATTTTACAAATCACATACATCCATTGTCACAACACATTCTGCAGACCCTAAAATGTTATAAATGAAAAAGTAAAGCAGAGCTAAATCCAAAAAGTGGTTAAATTCTTAGAAAAACCCTACTTCTTAAGTGGCTGAGCTGAACAGAGCCACAGAGAGGTTATAATTTTAAGTAGTCTAAACGCTATTTTTTTCCATTTCTATCTAGTGGTCTCTCTGTCACCTGCTTTACAGAATCACAAAATCACAGAATTGTTGGGGTTGGAAAGGATCTCTGGAGATCATCTAGTCCAATGCCCCCGCCAAGGCAGGGTCACCTAGAGCAGGTTACACAGGAATGTATCCAGGAGGGTTTTGAATGTCTGCAGAGACTCCAAGACCTTTCTGGGCAGCTGTTCCAGTGCTCAGATACCCTCTAGAGAAAGCAGTTCTAACTCATTTTGAGGTGAAACTTCTTGTGTTTTAGTTTATGGCCACTGCTCCTCATCCTGTTACTGGGCACCACCAAAAAGAGCCTGGCACCATCGTCTTAACACCCACCTTTGAGATATTTATAAGCATTAATGAGAACTCTCAGTCTTCTCTTCTCTAGACTAAACAGGACCAGCTTCTTCCCATAAGACAGATGCTCCAGACCCCTGATCATCTTTGTGGCCTCTGCTGGACCCTCTCCAGTAGCTCTTTGTCTTTCTTTATTAATGTGTTAGATGATCAATTTCATATCCCATTCAAAATAATCTGAAATACTTCTGCATTGTTTTTTCTTTCACCTTCAGTAATGCCAGGTAATGGCTAAAAGACCTTCATAGCCCCCAGCTGAGGCTCAAACTTCACTGAAGCCTTGATTACAACTAGATGGCACCTGTGCAGGCCCCAAGGCAGTACATTCTCCAGTGACTACACTTACAGGAGTCTTTAGCTGAGATGGCACTTGCAGAGGTGTTGGCCAGGTGGTTTAATTCCAACACAAATTCCTTCTTGCATTACTTGCAAAACATTGTTTTATCAAAGAATGTTTTGGAGATGCACTGGACATATGCTGGAGATCAACTCTGTATCACTGAGCACCTGCTTCTCCAGCCTGCATGGAAGGCACCAACTTTTCATTCTCAGGTAGGTCAGGTGTGGGTTACAAGCAGCACCTGGCGGTCTGAACATTCATAGCCTTCCTCTGTAGGACCACACCATAGTTTTCTTGTTTAAATCAAGAACTCCTCCAGATGTGAACACTTCCCATCCAGACAGAACTTCATCTCATGAAAGTTTGTTTCTCATGGCAAGACGTCCTTGGCAGCTGATCAGAATTTACTAGAAATTCTCTGTTATATTGTCTCTGAAAAGACCATGAAAACACCTTTTTACATTAAGACCTGAATAGATTAGGATATCTTTGAATTCTTCTTCTCAACATAGGTACTTGAAAAAATAAATGAAATATATTGCCTATAATTTTCTATAAACCAATAACTGACATCCAGGGGGAAAGAAAACACAGAATAAAACTAAGCCGAGTTGGGAGGAATCAAGAACACAAAGAGTGCCTCCACTGCACTGCACTATTTAAAGGAGAATTTTGTTAAATACTTAGGGCCCAGGAAGTTCCTATCTAGATGAGTATGGCTATGTACTGTCTGTGTTTCAGTAGACACCCTCAGATCCTACAGAAGATGGCTTACAAGGTCCAGAACACCCAGAAATTGTGAGAATGTTTAGAGTTAATACAGAAATGTTAAATGATCCTTTGTCTGAAGCCAGGCTGAGGAAGAGAATGTTGGTTGGTGATAAGCATGCAAGAATATCAGTCCTGGTGGCAAATCACTTCTACTGGTGAGTCACCACGGCTGGGGCTTGTTCCTTCCTGGGGGCATGTCCTTTCTGCCCTTTCCCAGACAAATCCGAAGCAGACTTAAGCTTCACTCCTTGCAATATTTTCTTCCATTTGCTCAAAAGGTACTTTTTTTCCACAAACTTTCTGGCAACAAAGAATTCCTCAGAATAGCAGAGGGAAATGTAAGAGAAAAATGGGCCGGCAAGGTTACATCAGCTCTTAAATTCTTCCAAAATTGAATTCACAAAAACAATAGTGAGTGGCTTGCCAAGCCTGGGTTCAGAATGACTGTAAATAAAAGGGAATCTATGCTGAAAAGGGATACATTGGGGATACGTGGCATTTTTGGGTTGAAATATTAGACTACTGCACAGTACTACTGTACAGGAATTGCATTTACCCTTTCTCTTTACATTTCCTTCTACTAATGGAATATAGCCTATATGAATTTTTGTTGGAGAAAGTGTAAAGCGACATCTCCCTTTGGCTGAGAAAAATCTCAGCTAAGTTAAAGATATCACAGTTTGATCACCAATTTAATCATTTAACAGTAGACCTTTGTACGTGGAGATGATTGTATAGGAAGTAAAGAAAGGCATCAGTGGCTTGAGGCTACTGAATAAGTAGAACCACTAGTTGCATTATTAAAAGAAGTTGTGTCTCTAATTTTTTCCCGCAGCATGTAAAACCAAAAGATAACTCTCAAATGTCAAAATGCCAGTGTTAGTAAATGTAGTGCAGGAGACAAAATTCCCAGTGCTACTACAGGTAAAACAAATTTTAAGGAGGATTCTAGCACTTTCGTAATGATGGAATACAACCTTAGGCAATATAAATTCATAATCTCTCAGGACAAATGGCCTTTAAAAATGCAACATATTACCTAGTTCACCACTGAAAGAGGATTTTCTCTGGCATCCTTGCAATGCCTGTAATACATACTACAGAACTTCCCATTAACATGATACTGGCATTTTCTTTGAATTTTTCATCCAAACCTGATAGACTGTCAATAAATTCATGATAATACTAACCTCTGTATTAGCCTGGGTGTCTGAGTCCCTTTCATTCCTTCTGCTTCCTCCTTCTCCCAGTGCCTCTCCAGGTGGAGGGTTTATGCAAGCCAGGCAGAGCAGAGCAGCTGGGGAGCTGCCTCAGTCAAGTGCACAGGAATTTTTCCGCTGTTACTCAATTGTGCACAAAACAGTGTGTCTGGCTCTGTACTTTCATTCCTCTGGTGGCTCTGTCCCTCCTGAGAGGGCTGGTGATGATGGTATGGAAGTGGGGAGGAGGGCAGAGCTGATGTATGGATCAGAAGTCACAAAATCACAGAATGTGCCGTGTTGGAAGGCACCCACAAGGATCATTGAGTCCAGCTCCTGGCCCTGCACAGCATCATCCCCAAGAGTCCCACAATGTGCCTGAGAGCATTGTCCAAACACTTCTTGAACTCTGGCAGGCTTGGTGTTGCGACCAATTCCCTGGGGAGCCTGCTCCTGTGCCCAACCATCCTCTGGATGAAGAACCTTTCCCTAATATCCAACCTAAACCTCCCCTGTCACAACTCCAGGCTGTTCCCTTGGGTCCTGTCAGTGGGCACCACAGAGACATCAGTGCCTGCCTCTCCTCTTCCCCTCACGAGGATGTCGTAGACTGCAATGAGGACTTCCCTCAGTCTCATCTGCTGGAGCAGCAGATCCCACACAATTTCAGGGTTGGCTGGGAACTGATCATTCTCACAGTCATGGTCCTCCAGCTCAGGGCACTGAGACCCACTTCGCTCATGAGATCCACGCTGTTGACAAGCAGCGGATCAAGGAGGGCATCTTTCTGAGTCAGCTCCCTTAGCACCTGTTCCTTTGTAAAGTTGTCATCCAGGCTCTTTAGAAACCTTGGGGCCTGGGTTGTACCAGCTGTGTGATGCTCCCAGTGAACTTCTGGAAAGCTGAAGTTCCCCATAAGGACAAGGGCAGTTGACATGGAATTGTCCCTTAGTTCCTCAAAGAATAATTTGTCAGTGCCATTGTGCTGACTCAGAGGTCCATAGCAGACTCCCACAATGACAGCCACATTATTTGTTTGTCCCTTGTTTCTTACCCAGAGGCTCCCAACTGTGCCATTGCTGGTTTTGAGCTCCATACTTTCCATCCCTTCCATTACATACAATGTCACCTCCACCCCCTCACCGCCTCTGCCCTGCCCATCCCTCCTGAAGAACCTGTAACCATCCACAATGGTGCTCCAGTCACAGGACTCCTCCCACCAGGTTTCACTTATGCCAATGATGTCAGTTCTCTGGGACTGGCTCCTCTTGTTTGCTCCTCATGCTGGGTTATTAGTGTAGAAATACGTTTCAGGTGTGGTACAGTGTAGCCAACACCTTGTGAAGCAGACTGAGGCACCATTAGTGCTTGTTTCCTCAAGTTTTGTCTCACTATCCCATCATTCATCATTGGCAAGCCTGGTTTTGTTCCTTTCCCCTGTCCAAGCTAGGTTAAAGTTCTGTCAACAAGCCCCACTAGCTCCTGTGCCAAGGATCTTTTTCCCCTCTGAGTGTGTACCGTCAGGTATCAATAGACCAGGTGTTGAGTAGATCCTTCCATGGTCAACAAACCCAAAATTTTTCCACTGACACCTGCCCTGGAACCGTGCATTGACCTGATGGATCTGCCTATTCATATCAGTTACATTCATTGTTACCAGAAGAATCAAGGAAATCACTACCTGTGCTCCTGATCCTTCTACCAATCATCCCAGGGCCCTGAAGGCTCTTCTGATTGCTCTCAGACTTCTCTTTGTTATTTTACCACTGTCACTTTGAACAACCAATGACAGATACTAATCAGTGGGCCTTACTACGCTCAAGAGTTTTCCAGTTATGTCCCTTATCTGAGCCCCTGGGAGACAGCAGACTTCTCTGTGAATTGAGCCTGGTCTGCCTATCAGCCCCTCTGTCCCCCTTAGAAGGGAGTCTCCTATTACAGCCACCCTACTTTTCCTGTTGACAGAGGAGGGCTTGATGCTGGGTACAGGTGGTGTTGTTATAGGAGGCCCCACTATCCCAGCAGAACCTTTGCCCACATCATCAGTTGTCAGAGCCTCACACCTGTAGCAGAAGGTATCAGGAAGCCCCAACAACTTGCACAGGGAGGGGATTGTTTCTGCAGTGGGTTTTCAAGCTGGTCCCCAAAAGATTTGGCCTTGCCTCTTCAAATTTTTTCTGTCTTCAGCTGTAGCAGGTCAACATATTATCCCAAACTGAAATATTTCTCCTACTTACATTCATTTTAGCAAGAAGGTTTGATTTTTTTTTTTTTTTTTTTTTTTTAATTTAAGTGAAACAAATGACAAAGCTTAAAGTAGCCTGCTTAATTGTGAGTAAAAGGCATTGCCACTGGACGGATGGCTGACAGCCTGTGTGAAATAGGTTTAATGGTTCTGCTTCGGTTATAAAAGACAAATGTTCACCTCACGCCACCACTCAAGCGCAGAGCACAAATTAGCACTATCTTTGTAAATATCACCATTACTTTTCATTATTAAATTTACTTTTTTCTGTCTTTTCTGAAAGTGAGAAAGATGGGATGAAACCCAAACTTTTTTTTTTATAACTGTGTCTTTTACTAAAAGGACAATTTACCCAAATGAAACCTTATTGCAGCTGGTCTAAGAATGCTTATGCCAAAAATCTGATGAGACTTATGCAACAGCCATGATGTTAAGTCTTCAAAAAACCGTCATAAAGGAACAGATTCTTAATTGAAAGCAGGCTGCTAATAACAGTGCTCTTTCAAATTAATGATTTTTCTATGCACATAGATTATAAATTTGATGGGTTTACTCATTTAATGGTAGTTCTGTATATTCAGTAGTGATGAATTCATATTTCACCCTGTATCATTCTGTAAGAGATGTGGTCACTGTACAATGATTTGAAAGAGTTAAGAGTCACTGTACACTGATTTGAAAGAGTTAAAAATGAAGAAGTAAAAGCAGTTTAGGTTGTGTTCAGCCTACACAGAGCAATATGAAATAAAACCTGATATGCTGCTCTATATTTTACCTTCACTCTTCTGCCTGGAACAATTTAACCAGATGCTCTACTGATTACCTTTACCACTGTATAATGAATTTTACTCTGCTATACATTGTGGACATTCAAGACTTAGTAAATCTTCAGAGAAAAGTCTGGGTCAGTGTCTGTGCAGTGCAGATTTAAGGTCCTTTACCTGGAGTTCTGATTAGCTTTCCTTAGATGCTCATTCACTTCTGTGAGGTTTGGACTTTAATGCCATAACTGTAAAGCACAGCTTAGCTTGCTTGTGCAGAGCCAGCTGTCTCCTGAGATTTCTCTTGCAACTGCTGGAAACCAATTTGCCTCCGTCACTCCAGCTCCTCAGCTCAAACTGGCAAACTGACTGGTTCACATCACAGGGTGGCTTTTTTTTTCTTTTTTGCTTTTTTTTTTCCTTTTTTTTTTATATAGCTTGTTCGTGAGAATAAAATATTAAGTGCCCTAGGCCCACTTTTTGTGTGTGAGTGGGTAGGTTTTTTTTTTTCTTTATGTGCTCCCATAATGTACAGGAAACAAAGAATTCTGACTTTGACCAGCAAAGACATGCAAATTCAGGGAACTTCAAACCCTTCCCCTACAATGCACCTCAGGAAGGAGCAAGCCAAAGTCATTTAGGAAAAATCACACATGGGAAGGGGCCTTGAATTTTTTAAGAGCTTTCTCCAGTTATCTTTTACCAGTCAAGCTCACCTTATTCCCTAATCGCTGATTAGCACGCACCAATGTGCAAAAGCCGATCATGGAGACAGTGCACACAGTGAAAAACCTTTGGACTAAATTTGCCATCTTTGTATAAAAATATCCACCTGTGCTAAAATCACATATTTGAACATTTTTTCCCACTTATTTTTGACTAGAGGAAGTACCAGCAATTAAAGGTTAAATTTTCAACATGTCTCCACCCACCTTGTTTCCTTGTGCAAGCTCCGGCTTGACGTTGGCTCATTTTGGCAATGTGTGGGGTCGGAATCTGAACTGGCATAGACAACCTGGGGAGGAAAAGATTAGTACAGATATAGCAAAAGAACGAATATGATAATTCAAAATGACAAAAATGGGCATGAAGTTGCACTGCTCCAACTTTGAAACATTTGACACAAATGTTAAAAGGAGATATTTCCATGGTATCTGCATTTAGGAGAGTTATCTCCATGAATATTTCCACCCTTATTTAGTATATTTTTCATAGCAGAATGACATTATTCCCCTTGGGCCCTCAGTTTTTAATGCGACATTGAAGGCAGAGGTAAAAGACTAAGAATCCCCTTAACAGAAGTAACTTTACATAGAGATGGCAAGGAGCAAATCATCACCAACAAGCATGTAGGTAAAACAGGATATATTTTTAATACTTTTTTTTAAATTTACTAATGCAATGTATTTTTCAAAGAATTTCTCTATTGAGTCTGTCAAACACTCTTAGAAAAATAAAATCTTAAACCAAGAAAAATCAGTTCATAGGAGCAGAGAACTAGAAAAGATGTCTTTGGTCACTAAGCCTTATTGCCTGTGATAATTATAATCAATTATTTTCATGTAGTTCCATTTCAGAAATTGATCAGGTTCCTTATTAAAAGAAATTAGATATGGTTTATAACTGTGGACAGAAGACTGTTTTGGAAACACAAGTCTTTCATGGTTAGAATCTGCTTCTAATATTCAGCCTAGATTTATTCAGCATATGTATATATGTGTGTGTGTATAGGTATATATATATTCATATTTACAACAACATCGTCCTTTAGGTGTAGTATCTATTTTTTCTTGCCTAGCATTTACCCCCTTGATGTTTTTACAGGGAAAAACAAATCCCCTTTCAGCTTGTGTTTTACTAGGCTGTACAGGTGATGTTTTTGTGCGGCCCTTTAGCCAGATGGGTTCTTGGCTCCCTTCATGCCTTGTTAGCCTTTCTGTGCCCTTCTCTCAGGAGACAGGTCCTGGACACAGGGAGACCCAGAGCTGCTTGCTGAACATGGAAAAGGGCCCTTATAGCACTGTTGACACTGCTGTGCCTCTGTGGAAACTATCATCCATGTAGGGATTATGGCTACCATCTCCATCCCTTTGCCAATTTAGAGACACAGCAGGACCAACAAGAACTTCTTAGTCTTTCCAATGCCATTTCTTGCTGAAAAGCAAATGTTTGTGCAATGTTGACCTCCAAGTACACAGTTCTGCACTGTGGGTGTGGTTCTGTTCTTCTAGCTCTTTCTTCATTTATGATATTATGATTTTAATTTCTTTTAGTGCAGTCCTACTTTTTGCACCACAGTTTCAAAATGAAGCTCACAAATAAAGGCTAGGTCCTAGTAACCTTGTAAGCCCACATCCTGGCAACAGGTAACCTCATTCCAGGACTGAATCTCCCTTTTCAACACAATCAGTTGACAACTCCCTTCAGTTAGTTTCTTATCCACGTTATACTTTTTGAACTAATTCCCATCTTCTTCAGCTTAACTAATAATTTCCCATGTGGCACCTTATTACCTACTTTTCACAAGTCCATAGAGATGAGACCTACTGCATTTCTTTAGTCAAGAAAATCTGTTATCTCAGAGAAGAAAGCTCTCCAGTTACTCTGCCACAATCAGCCTTTGGCAAATTCACCTTGCAGCCTGTCCCATCTTTCATATACCTCAGTGCCTTTCTCCTAAAGGACTGCATACTATTGAGATTGTATTAAAATAGGGCATGTAGTTACTGCAAGCACTTTCTCCCCTTTCTTGAAGTGGGTGTTATGAGCACTGTATTTGCCTTTCTTCCATTATAAAGCATATGAGGGTGTAAGCTAATACTTTCTTTGACAGATGGTGTGGGCAAGGAGTACACTGATGACTACCCCCTCTCAGCTGATGGACAGTAACATCTTAGCAGGAACTAGTTTACCTATTGCAATTTTCTTAAAGTAGCCCTGGGAGGTCCCTTAAAACATAAGACCTGTGTAAATACCCACTGGACGGACAAGCTGAGAGCAAACCAGGGAATACCTTCTGGAAAGCCTAGAAAGAGAGCCTCATGTGAAGTTTGTGGGCTAGTAATAAAGCCAAGCCCTCAGAAGGGGTAAGTTTGACCTTATAGTGTCACGATGAATATATTTGAGGCAGTGTAGAAACACCACCTGCTCACACAAAGAAATTCAAAGCCAGTCTGTCCTAAATCATGCCACTGTGTTCGGTTATTGCATATATATCCCCCAGCACAGCATGATCTTATGTATTATATATATTGCAATTAGACAAAATGGTGTGACTTAGGAATGAAGTGGCAGCCTTAATTGCTGTTTTCATTTGTTAGGAAAGTTGTAACTTGAACACTGAGGGTAACTTTAATTCTGGCAAGCCAGTTCAGTCAGAAAGGAGAGAAAGTAGAAGGGAACAAGGTGCCTCCTCATAAATGCACTTTGGAGACTTTCAGACCTCCCAGTGGAAGGGACACTGGCGGGAAAGGTCCTGTGGGCAGGACCCACATCCCTATGCTCCTCCTTGTACTGGCCATCTCAACGGAGAGATTACTGCAAGCAAAACCAAATCAAACACAGGGCTTGGAAGACTCCTGTCCCAGAACCTTGACTGGGAAGGGCACCAAATGATGATGCGTGTAGCTGAAACCCAAAGTCTTTTGTGGCAGTTGCTTCCATGAAGGAGAAAAAGAAAGGGTATGAATTACAGGCAACGGCAGCAAGGAGTCAAAGAAAAAGGATGCAAAAGAGAGGTTTTGTTAGGCTTAGGAAGGGTACAGAGCATCTTCCTTGTGGGTCAAGAATGGACTCAAACAGGCATGTGCTGTTGTTACACCTGGTTCTGGAGGAACACAGCTATGGAATATTTTGCTCCTTAGGAGTCTGCAGCTACGTAACTGCCAAAGCCTTTGGGCTTGTCTTGGTCCTTGAACTAACTCAAGTTTGCTTGTCTAATGACAGAGTTGAGGCCCTGGGAGACAGCCCCCTCTTACTCTGGTGACTGGTACAGAAATTTCGTTTTCCCCCAGAGTGCCTCACAGTGAGCATGCTTCTAAAAGCTCCACATAAAATGTAAACAAAGTAGAAAAAAATCAAGCCTGTAGTGAGCATTCTCTCTGCAGAAATGATGCCCATGCAGTGATGAAACTCTTCGTTCATTTGAGCTCATTTAACTCCCTGACATGTATTCTTTTTTGCACAGCAGCTCTGGTAAACCTGTAGCAGTGTCACAGCACATGCACACAGCACAGTTGCAATTGACTGAAAGTTGCCATTTAACAAAGAGGAGAACAAACTTCAGATTAAAAAAATATTTAATGGGATTAGAAATAACTACAGATACTCTGTGATTTTTACAGTTGCATACTGTGTCAAGAGTTCGGTAATTTATAAAACTTCTTGATAGAAATATATGAATATACCAGTCAAAAGTAATAATTAATTCCCTTGAGAAAATGCTCATTAAAAAAAAAAAAACTGTAACAAAAAAAGAAAATTCTAAGAAGCTAGAGGATCACAATGTAAGCTAGCTGCCAATTAAGCCTTCATGGGGCTGGGGAAGGAAAATGAAGGCAACAATATAACTTTCTAACTGGGGATTTGATCTTCCAGATAACCTCCGAATTGCAATGTCTCATTTACTCAAAGATCTGCTGAAATACATCCTACCTGATTACGCCATAATACCGTACATTTATCCTCACATGTAAGGAATTATTCCATTACTCATAAATGCAGTTAGTTATGAATGGTAGACAATTGTGAGTCTGTAAGGAAATACAGAATTTTTTTTTTTTTTAATGCTATGCTGTATCCCAAGAACGCCTTTTTTTTTTTTTGAAAATACAGGACTACCTATTCTGTACTGGTATATTTTCTGTCATACTTTGTCTGTGTATCATTAAACATTTGTGGGACTGGAGAGTGTAATATTTGAAGACAGTGCAGAGCCTATGTCAAGCATGGCAAGACTATAATAAAAGACTAAACTGTCTAATAAATATGATTAGTTCAATGAAGCACTTCGAAGCATTCACTGCTAGCCACTATGAATGGCCAAACACCAGCAGCTCTGCCTACAGAGAGCAGGGGTCTCCATGACACAGCCCAGGGTCCCCAAAGGTGTGTTGGTCACCTCCAGCATTCATCTCCATCTCTGCAATTTGTACTGTTGCAAAGTACAGGGAAACTTCCATGAAATGAGGGAGCTTGTGCTAAAAATTGGGTGTTGGAAGAACTCCTATAAAGTCCAGGTGGTTCATATTTTCTGTGTATTTGTAAAAAATTAGATCAAATAGTATTTTTTTAGAGAAAGTGAAATTTTTACAAATGCTTCGCAGACATAGGCTAATATAACTTAAAAGCTTTCCTACAATAGAATCCAGTTTTGCAACCTTCACTCACACTGAATAATACCTCTTCACACATGTTCCCCTGATGTCTAATGGCTGTGACTCACGAGCCCCGGTGAATCACATTGGGGTAAGGAAGAAGGTTACCCCCAGGTGCCCTGCCCCTCTCCCCACCTGGAGAAAACCTCAGAAGCAGCAGAATGCCTGTGTTCACCCTCCCTCAGATGTTGCAGTTCACTGTCCAATTTACTCATTTAAAGTGCTGCTGATTGAAATTTACCTTAATCTGCTGGGATGCAACTTGTGATGTAGTGGAGACGGGTAAGGGGCTGGCTAGGCGGCAGAGCAGTGCTTCTGCCATCGCTTAGTCCAGTACAAATTGAAGTCAAGACAGGCAGAGTGATGTCTCACTGGCCTGGGCACAGTGAGAAACAGTGGCCCTTGGCTATTAAATACGTGTGTATGAAAATGCACAAAAGCAAACACTGCAAATATCCTGCCAACACTTTCATATCACAGAGCAGAAACCCATAGGTTAAGTTGGCCAAGTGCAGAGGAAAGCTATTTTTTTACCCATTTTTTTTTTTAACTCTGCTACCTATCTTTGGAATCATCTGGATATTGCTGAAGATAAAACTTTACTTAGCTTGTACAGATGATTTCAAGGCCACAACAGCACCATTCCCTGAGGCTTCTAAGTCTGTGGAAGCCCCTAAACACAGTGGTCCATGCCCTGTCCTACTACCTCATGCACATGTGAGGCACACGGATGTTCCCAAGTATGCTGACTTTGGGCATGTCAAAGTTGGATGGGAGATTTGAATTACAAGGTGTCAGGAACTGAGGTTTTACTTATGTATGGGATGACTTTGCCATTTTTTTTGGTAGCCACATAGGAATTGACAACATTTTGTTCTTCATATTTATTTATCTTTTATATGGAATTATTCTCACCCTTCAAAAGTAGAGCACAATTTATGACAATGAGAGCTGAGTATGTTACACAGTAATAAAGGTAAGCACTAACAGAATAAAGCTGTCTAAGGGGTGCTATAAATGTATCTCATTAATTTGTATGCAAAATATACTTTGGACTCTGCTCAGAGCTTTGCAGGTGAAGGCTGTGTGGGAGCCAGAAATTATGCATCCTGGGTCCCTGAAGCAGCCTTGGCCTGATCCTGGACTCAGTCTGAGACTAAGCATCAGTATAACCACTGGAGAGGCCAGTGGCTCCCATTTACACCACAGATGGCAGCTGATGCACAAGAAGCATTGCTGGCTGGAAGGAGAAGAAGAGAGAACTACAAGTTCCAGCAATATTATTACAACTCAGCAGGATAATTAGGCTCCCCCTTACCAGGTGATCCCCTTGGTCTCTTGCTCACTTGCTCATGGCTCAATGCCATTGAGCTGTTCCAGGCACCCCTGTAAGGTGCAGCACACCTGGGTTCAACAACACCAAGGAGAAGGAGATTTTTTGTTAGCTACTACTAAGATTAAGGTCACTGATGCAATACTACAGTTAATATGTGACACTAGTTAGGTGTATACCTATATTTAAAATATCCTTTTACATTAAGCCCCCTTAGGCTGACCAAAACATTCACGACTCCCATTTGTCCCCTGTGGATCTATGGATTGACTCAGAGTCCAAAGTGTTAATGACTGCTTCAGAATATCTCAGTTACGTCTCTTAGGGGTATACCCACGACATCAATGCTTACATTGTGCTTCAAATTGCATGTGTGGGCACTGTGCAGAGGTGAAGCCAGCAGAGATAGGATCCTTCTGCTACTGTTGTCTTTCCACCCTCCCCCCACCAAAAAAAGTAAAGCTGTCTTTTTCCCAAGCTAAAAAAAAAAGGTGAAAAGTTAATCCTTGTTTATCTTGTGGAACTGCTAATTTTGCTGTGAATAGAAACTACACTCCCCCCACACACACACGTGCACAGTTTGGTCTCAGTCCCACAGAGGAGCTACAGCTAAGCAGCTACACAGAGTCACTTGAAAGCCAGCTGAAAGTACCCATTGAATTTGTTGAGGATTCCCCAGAGGACACCTTAGCTGTTCTGCTCTTATAGCTCAAGGAGAATTGGTTGTTCCACAGCTACAGTGTCATTCTCCCTTCTCCGCAGACGAGAATGCCTAAGGGTGACTTATGGTTGCTGCTTCCTAACTGGAGCAATAGCAGTTTTTTCACCTTCAGCTCATGCATCAGCTGACTCACAGACTCAGGAGTGATAATGTGGCCCAGGTTGCCAACGTGTGCACATGCACACAAATACACACAAAATCTGGCACATGGTAGGAACCTCTGTGTTCACACTACAGGGTGAGGGCACAGTGAATTTGAGTGTGCACAGCATACTGAAACACAGCACTTACCATACTAGAGGAAGCCGTGTCACTCCTTTGCTGACACCTCTAAATCAAATTCACTAGCACTAAAAAGTTAACTTAAAAACAAGAGTAGCACAGGTTGAAATGATGGATGGTCTGTAGCATGTTAAGGAACTCATGTCCCTAACCTGGAGATGAAGTCAGAGTCAAACATGTGTCTTGTGATGCGAAAAGCTTTCCACCCTGAGGAGATGCATGACTTGTGCCAGAAAATGCCATAGTCCAGTTTTCACTGTACCTAAGTTATTTTCATTTAGTTGTTTTCTCCTCTAATGCAGACAACTGAAAAAAAAAAAAAGAAAAGCATTAAAATGCATGTTGTGTTTTTGTGAAAATGTGTTAGTCTTATTCTAATTATAGCCAGATTATGTCATGAATATTTGAGTATTAAATCCCTAGATCTTTAATATTGACCATAAAAAACGCCATCATCCAGATTTGCCATTGAGACACTAAGATATGAAGCAAACTAACCCAAAAGAAACGATGGAGTTCCAGCAATTTTTCCTGCTGAGTGCAGGACTTTGCATTTCCTTTCCAGTGGAGGTGCATCTTAATCTAAAATCACACAGAAGCACAACACCTCCTGCCATTCTACTGGAAGAGGTTCAGATATTTTCATTGTTCATACAGAATGAGTCAGACCCACATACTGTTTTTACTGACAAACTCAGAGATAAGCAAGTTGATATTAATTTGTGAATTACAGTCACTTCAGGACTGTAGGGAGTACTATGGTAAATACAGCAGTTTTCATATTGTAAATGCACTCTAATAGTTAGAATTATTTCATTTCAAAAGAAAAGATACAGCTGAAGGGTTAAAAACAATAAGCAATGGATGAGCAGCAGCCTGATGAATCCAAGCAAAAGGAGAGGAAAAGTGCAGAAACGGCATTCTTCTGTAGGTGTTTCTTCTGGGGAATTATTATCGCCTAGTCATGAGACAAGTTTTTGCCATAATTACAAACCCAGGCCACTGTGGCTGGGCATAGTCCAGGGAGAAGGGCAGTGGGAACAATGGTTAAAAATTATGGGGGGAAAAAAAAGTGCTGAAAGACAAAATGAAGGTTTGTTCATGAAAAATATTGGGGAAGCAGCTCCTTCAGGATCAGGAAAAACAGCTCTGGAAGCATAAATTATTTCCCAGTTCCCATGTTATCAAAATCAGAGTGCCTAAAATGTAGTTTTATTACAGGAAAATCTGACTAAATACACAGACACTGACAAAATTCCCCAGTGCAGAATCCCTGATGCCTGATTTCTGGCAGCAAACCCTCTTGGAGCCCCGGCTGGGAACTCAGCTGATTTTCCTCCTCTTTGTCAGACGGGGCAAAAGCCACCTCCTGCACTGTTCCCACTCTCCGACAAAGGCAGCACCTTCCAGATTATCCCGGCATCTCTCTTCATCCATGCCCATGAAAGAGAAGTGTCAGGATCGCTGGCTGCCCGTACTGCGGTGGCTCAGGTTACCACGCCGGCATCATGTCACCGGGCACTCAGAGCCCAGCCCCTGCCCCAGCAGCTCCAAAGGACCTCAGGCACCCCTGCTGCAGCAGGGAGGCAGGAGGGCATTGCTGCTGGTGACCTTGCCGGCTACGGAGGGAAGGTGCTGTGCTGCTTTGCCGCCTGTCACTGCTCACAGGCACCACGGAGCTGGAGCAAGGCGAAAGGGCACGCCTGCTGCTGCTGCCCACTCACTCCACCGCTGCTCATTGCTGTCCATCACTGCCTTCACATAACCAGTCCCTCACCTTCTCCTCTGGTGTTACCTCCCAGGCTTCATTTCCACAATGTATACCCTTGCACTTCCTGCCTGATCCTTGCCCTTCACTCTGTTCCACCTCCCCTAATCCATTGAGGACCCAGGACCCTGCTCAGCAGAGATCCTGGTGAATTTGTAGCTCTCCTGCTCTAGTGTTTACCCACAGCAGCTCAGAGCAGTAGCTGCTGCTCCAGGAGCCACCTCAGCCACCAATTCCACTGGCTGATTTATTTCCCACTTACCTCTGGTGTCACCCTGCCAAGCTCACTTTGTTCCTAGAAACATCTGGAGGATATAGGAAGCCATCCATGGGAACATTAGCAACCTGGCAGCTTAGTGCAAAAGGAATGATGGCCCCACTCCTTAAATCTTTGTACAACGAAGGGGAGAGAGAAGAAAAAAAACAACCAAAAACAATGCCAGTGATACAGTTGTGTCCCATTCCTAATGGCAAATTTTCCAACTGGAAAATTTGCATTACTTTTTACAAGGGCATGTTGTGACAGAGCAAGAGGTAATGGCTTTACACTGAAAGAAGTAGGTTTAGATGAGATGTTAGGAAGACATTCTTTACTGTGAGGGTGGTGAGCCACAGGAACAGGTTGACCAGAGAAGCTGTGAATACTCCATCCCTGGAAGTGCTCACAACCAGGTTGGATGGGGCTTTGAGCAACTGAGTCTGGTGGAAAGTGTCCCTGCCTATGGCAGTGGGGTTGGAACTAAACGATCTTTAAGATTCCTTCCAACACAAGCCATTTTATGGCTAGCTGCCAGGGCACACTTTTTTGGCTGATTCAGGATGTTTGCCATTTCTAAGAAGCCTATCCTTCTGCTCCAACCCTCAATGCAGCATAGGAAGCAAAATGGGAGTTTAGCTGGGATGAAAGAGGGACTGGCAGCAGTTATATCAAGCAAGACACTGCTGCACTGGAACAAGTAAATAATAGGTATAGATTGATAGACTGGTGAATTGGCTGGGTTAGATGATGCCAAGGTCATGTACCCTGGATGCAAAGGAGTCCTGGATTTTCACCCTGTCAGGATTCCCTGATGATGGACTAGCTTCCTTCATGCCCTTGCTCACACATTTCAGGTGCTGAGTCAGTGAAATAAATGTCACAAAGTGGTCTTTTTTCTGTACCATGTTATGACAGGATATGTCACAGCAAAGGTCATCCAGCCTGGAGATCATCCATGAAGCCTGTTTCTACAGCCTCTCCCAATAATAATGGTTTCTGAGTAGATCAGTCCAAGAGATGCTGCGTCAATACTTGAGATCAGTTTCTCAGAACAGACTTGCCCCATCATTAGACAGAAAACGCTTCAACACGGTCTTCCCTTCTGCCTACTGTGTTTGGGACTACCTGGACCTTCATCACAGTGACAAGGCACTGACCAGCCTCACAGACTCCAAGACAAAACATGAAGCTCTTACTGCCTGCTGGGACGGTGTTACAAGTGTGAAATGCACGAAATGCAGATGGGTCTGGCAAATCATTAGTGCCATTTATTCACAAGAGTAGGGGATTAAATGTACTTCTTGGAGCAGACCATGCCATCTCACTTGTACTAGGTATTGGCTGGCTGGGATAGTGGTAACTATGTGTCTGGGCTGTCTGTGGAAGAACTGATCAAAAGGTTTCATAGATTTGCAGTTCAATGCTGACATCCCAATGACGTGCTGAAGGTGTGAACACTGCTTGTGTGACACTGGGTACATGAAGCTCCATGTGTGCTGCCTTACACTGGTTTTGCAGTGCCCAACCAGAAAACCCTCTGGTCTTTGATCCTGACTGCACAGCTACTCCACTGCTCCACGTGAACTGCAATGCTTGCTGCTGGTTGGAACTTATTCTTCCCAGCTCCATCCTTGTCAAGGTGGAAGAACAAAAGAGCCCCAGCTTGCTTTGCTGCTTTCCTTCCTTCTGGTTATTTCTTTGCCAAGGCAGAAGTAAAGGCTTGGAGTGATGAAGCTGGGTCTCTTTCCCCTTCCTTTTTCTTCTTTTATGTGTAGCTTCTCAAGCATCTTGCATAAAAGGCAGCACTAGCATCAGCTACACATATTCCTCTGACCAGGCAGGGGGAATGCAGCTGCTGCTCTGGTGGCTCTCCCACCCACCAGCATTAGCCAAAAGCTGGGGGTTTGCCCTCCCTTTCACAGAAGGGCTTGCACAGCATTAAGAGACATTCCTTCCTATATGTTTCTCTTCTTTTTTAAAGTTTCTTTCCCTCACTGAGCACAGTAGAACCATTAATTCCAAGGGTTCAAAATAGTCATTAATCCTTTGCAGACAACTTAAAAATTGACAAACTTAACGTTTATAAAATCTTGAATTTAAGAAACTGACTCAGAGCTGAGCTACAAATTCAACACCTAAAATGAGAAATCTTGGATTACTCCTTGCCTTATATTATCTTGAGAGGCATATCACTTGAAAGGTAATGAAACCAATGGGAAACTGATCTGAAAATATGTTTTCAAACCTGAGCTTGCTAGTTAAAAGGTACTCATAGATTCTTTTTCATTGGTTTATTTAAAGTTTGGCATACCTGAAATTAGGATGAGCTACATTTGGATTTGGATTTGACTGGTTCTTACTGCTGAGGTAATTTTATGAAAAAAATAGTGTGCCATATAGATATATTTACCCTCCAGCTACAAGGCCAGGAAACAGGCATTTGAAGGCTCTTTCTTAAGCATGCCAGTATTAAGAATATTATGCAAGAAGGATAAGGACTGCCAGATATTATGTTTGTGATTGCTGAGGTATTTTAGGAGAAAATCCTATTTTCAGTTGTAATTTCTAATCTCTATCACTCCAAAAAAATACTGGGCTGAAATCATATTGAATCAGTTTTGGAAAGTTTCTGATGACATTGTGAACCTCTGGCTGCTACTGAGGCTAGAAAATATGCATAGATTTGTGTAGTTGCACATATTTGTGCGTACTTTCTGATTATACCTTGTCTTTTTTTGAAGCTCTGCTATCACTTGGTTTTGAGCTGTGTTAGGATTTTCACAGAGGAAGGTGTCTCTGGGTTAGGAATGTGCTTTTTCCTGTTATTACAGGAACTGGGGTTAACGGCTGTGGATGAAGGGAGGGAAGCTGAAACAGTTTTTGAGTCAGGGCCTGGCCAAGCAAGGAAACTGGAGCTGTGAGTCAGATGGGAGGAGACTGGGGCTGGCTGGACTCAGAAACTGTGCTAGGAACCATTGGAGAGGGAAGATGAGATCGCAGGGCATGTTAGGCTGTGTGGAACATGTCCATCATCAGAGCTGGGAGGGGTTTGGGGTGATGGTGACATGGGCCCAAGCACTCCAGAGCTGCTGCATGGCAGAGTTACCTTCTCCTACCATACACCTTGGTATGGTCTTCCACCATACCACCACAATATTTCCTGTTTTCTTCATCAAGCCCTTGCCTCATTCACTACACAGAGTGGATGCTACTCATCTGCTTCATTCTCATTATTCACTGTAATGGCCCTACATCCTATTTACTGCTCACTATTCAAACCCTGTTCCAAAGATAGAATAATTAATTTCCTCATGGGCTGTTCCTCATGGGCACTCATCATTACAGTACTTCATAAATAGTAATTCATTCATTTTCACAACACTCATGAAAGAGGTAGGTTGGTGTTACTCCCATTTTTCAAAAGGGGAACTGAGGCAACAAGACTTTAAATAAGGCCAGCTTTCATGCTAATTCTAGAGGGCCAAGCTAAGTCACCACGGCCTGGGTTGCCAGAGAGCTCAGCATTCAGCAGCCCCGTGTATCGTCAGCGCACAGCTCAGACGGAGTCACAGGTGGTGCTTGGGAAGGGAGACTGCTGGAGTGCCAAGTCAAATGCTCTCCAGCCACAGAAAGAACCATAAATGAACAGCCTGGTCTTGGTGTTTCCACAGCACTGCAGATGAGGAAAAGGCAAGGACAGACCCCTCTGTGTAGGACAGCATTCAAATATATAATCTAGGAAGCCCTCGTTTCTCTTCCTGCAAACTTGCTCCTAATTGCACAGCCTTGCAATACATCACATGTTCATCTTTCACTGCTGCTTTTCCTAACTGATTATCAGGTACGTCCATCCACATCATACTGCAGAAAAACAAAAAAGGGGAGGACAGGTTAAGGCTGCATAAATAATTTTAATTTTCTACACTTTGAAAGCTTTATTGTGTGATATTTATCTTTTAAAGGTTTCTCATGTACTATCCTATAGCTTTCTCTAAAAAGACAATTTGAAAACCCCACAGAAGCCCCTTTATGGTGGCTTAGCTGCAGGACTGAAATCTTCAGACTTACAGCACTTACCTCCACCACTCAAGGTAGCAGAAGGTGGCTGATGCTATCCTGCCTGCACACCAGCACTTAAGAGGATGAGCCATGCACTTTGTGGGTGATTTCTTGGGTGCATAAGGGATAACCTCAGATGGTTGGGGTCCATCCCAGCTCCTGGATACAAGCAGCCAGTGGCCCATTCTCTTTGCTTTCCAATTCTCCAGCCTTGGTCCCAGCTCCTCCCTTCACCACCAGGCTTTTCCTGCTGGATTTCTCACATGCAGCTCACTTTTTATCCACCTCAAATCCAGTTCCAGTTTCTCATCCCCTTGCTCCTCATCCTGCTTTCATTCCTTCTACCATCTCATAAAGCAGTAAGTCACCAAGCTTCTCCCCTGGATCCCTTTCTTGAGCTCCCTTTCCTTCTGCACACGTGCTTCTTGCCAAGCCAGGATGACAGTCTTCCTTCCATGCTCTCAAATCATAGACATCTAATCCCAGGTTTCAGCCTCCACTTCCCTGCAGTCAGTCCTGCATCCCATGCTTCAACACATGCAAGCAAAAATTTAGGAGCAGCAATAAGAGGGCAAGTTTTGCTCAGGGCCTGCAGCTTGGGAGCTGGAGTGTGCTTGGTACAGACAGAGACTTTGGAGGACATTGCTGCCAAATTCCTGAGAATGTCTACTGAACTTGAGCAAAGGCTAAGCATTTAGCCAAAGTCAGTCTGTTTTCACATTCTTGACACCAGGCAGGTCCACTTCTACGCCAAATGTAATGTCCATGCTCCAAGGGATGGGTGTATTAGAGTTAATCAATTGGATGGTTGCGAGGACTTTTTTTTGATGTGGGCAAAATAATATAATTTCTATAATCTTGTTCTTGGAAATTGCTGAGCTGTTTTTCACTAAAATTTTAGAACAACAAATAAATCAAAGTGAGGCATTCATCCAGCAAGGGGAATTTTAGTCAAACACTGAAAAGTGTGGCACAGTTATTTGCAACTGAAAAAAGGGTTTTACAATGGAGAGTGTCAAGCTTTAAGTGTAGGTGGCACTTCCAACTCCACCTATAATATAGATTGGATTAGATGCCTGGCTCCATTCCTAGGGCATTCTGGATTGAAGCAACAGTGGACTAGGAAGAAGTTCTTATTTTCCTCAGGCTAATACATTTGCATGACATTTTTTTGTCCTTAAAAGAAAGAAGGAAAAAAAGTGTCATGTCATTTATCTAGAAGATTTATTTATTTACTGATATTGGCAAGGAATGCATAATTTGCTGACAATATGGAATGAATGATTAGGGCAACCAATTTTATGAGAGTCTTATGAAAAGAAAGGCTTAAAATAAAATGTTAACAATTATAGTTTAAAAATGAGTCAGCTACAGAGAAAATAAGACAAAGGGAAAAAGAAAAAAGAAAAACCTTTCAGAGCAAATGTTTTATTTCCATTTATTTCCAATGCTTTGCAGATGTGTGTGGGGCAAGTAGGAGGCTAATATATCTCACTTTAGCAGTACTAATTGTTTGCATTATCACAATAATCAAATGCAACCATATTAATCTCTGTGGTTATTAACTTGATTTTTACACATTAAGATTTAGATTTAATCCCCTGGGACCATCTATTAATGCTTTTAAAGTTGAAGGGTTTCAACAGTTTTAAGTTTTTTTCCCCTCTTTTAGCTGCAGGCAGTAAAATTTGAACGTGTGTGGAGTTTTGTATTTTGCATTCCTGTGGGATTTTCAGAGACACTGCTGTCAAGGACCATGAATCATGTTAATACATAGCAACCTCTACAGCTATTAAAATGTCTGCAATAATGTGATTATTTTAAAACGGAAAAACTAATATCATATGTATTACTTAAAGATCAATCCTTTTTATTTTTTTTTTAAGTCAATGGAAAGGGCTGCTTCTGGGAGGCGGGAATGGAAGTGTTAGTGGGAGTCACTAAAATGTGAAATGTCTAATCCACTGAGAAAAGTAACTTCAGTCCCTTTTACAAAGCACATCCTTACTGAGCTTATAGGCAATGAAGTGTAAAAATGGCCAAAAAAATCAAGATCAATAAGCATGAAAAGCCATTTTGTTTTTGTTTAGCCAAACTGTAGTTACACCGACCTGGAACAGCATCTGGTTTCATGCTCTCATGATCACTGAGTGATGACACCCAAGCAGAAAACTGGGCATGGAGGTGTTTTTATGAGATGTCAACATGGAATGTAGTGCTAAGATTTAATAATGACACGAACTGGTTAAAAACTCAGTTTTCAGGGTGGATGTATCAGATGCATCATTTACAACTCACATAAACAAGAAAATATAGTAGTGACCGCATGGAATCAAGAAAGTGTCTTGAAGTGTATTACAGCTCTAGTCTTTAAATATTAACTCCGTAGACAGAAACTGCAAGATGCTAGTTTCAACGAGAAAGAAAATAGTTCCTTAGATGATGTAATTTTATTGGAGTTAATTGTGCATATCCATACTGTCTTTCCTCAGTGAATCCTGTCTTGGTTATCTGGTTTTTTTGGCTAGACACCCCTTGATTTCACATCTCCAAAAAGGGTGCAAAATCATGAAAACTTCTACAGCCCATCTGTCTCTTCTGTGTCTGCCTTCCTGGATGTGCCATGGCCTTCTCCTCCAGTAAATGCTCCAGTACCTCATGTTGTTCAAGAGTTCAGAGGTTTGTACTTGAATGAAGCACCACAGAGGGAAAAAAGGGTCCATGTCCTGAACAGCCACTGAAAGATACCATGGGTAAGATGCAAACATATTAATAGGTGAGAATTTAGCTAGTGACAAATGTTGGAGTGGAATAGGGTGTTAAGCAGATCTGAAATGTGGAACTCTGCTCTTTCAGTATACAAATGGCCAAATACCATGTGATATTTTACTGGGTGCTCAGAAGGACACTGTCATGAAAGAAAGGGCTTGAGTGCCCTTGTTCAAGGTCAGGTTGGTTCCTCAGACAAGCATTTTTAGCAAGCTAGTTACTGGCACCACACAAAATAATTTCAGATCATGGAAGATATGAGATCCATTAGCATTGTTTTAAATTGCACTTTCTGTTTTGTAAAATCAAAAAGGAAATTTCATGGGGAAAAGAAGTCTCGCATTCATGCAACATTAATGTTTAGGGAATAATGTGGTGTTTTGCCATGTTAAAAGAATTATTACAAACCCTTCATTGAGAAGCTCTAGAGATCTCATACGTTGGAAAAGAGACTTGATAATTGGATGTGCAGGAGGGGGAGGGAGATGTATGAGGAGGGTGTCACTTTTGGTGACAGCAATGAGCTTTTTTTTGTTCTTGTGAAAAAAGACCCTGATCTGGCCAAATTAGAAGCCTTTGAAAAATCTGAGAAGCAGGTAGCTGCAGGTTAGCATGGAGCAAGTAACTGGAGCTCAGTGTAGGGTGATTCACTTGTGGCCTCTCTGCTTCCCTGAGCTGAAGGGAGAATACCAGGAGCTCATGCACAGGCAGCCAAGAATACTTGGAGGAGGCAAATTAAATTTGTACGTGCCACTTCCAGGGAGTGCATCTTTTTACTTTCATGGTTCTTTTTTATATTACCTGAGCACCCTGGAAAGCTTGAATGCTGTCAATAAATAAGGGCCAGCTCACATCTTCCAGATCTCCACATGCAGAGGATCTCCTTTCCCAGAGCCACAAAAGTTGTGGTGATGTTCACCCCCCTCCTGGCTTCGCCAGCCCCCTGCCCCCGGGAACAATGGGGCTGAGCTGCCAAGGCGCCAGGGTGAGAGGTCACGGCATCCCACCGAGCTGCCAGATTTGGGGGCAGATCCCACGGCCTCTACTGCACTGAGCCAAAAGCAGGTCTTCTCTTGCCCCCTGCAATCCTAGCGGGGAATCTCGTCAAGAGGAGCCTCAGAGGGATTTCTTCTTCAAAAACTCACCTTTCACAGCCTTTTTTTTTCCCTTCTTCTTTCTTTTTTCTTTTTTTTTTTCTTTTCCACATAGAAAACGACAGGACCATATGGAAAATTAACTGCACTGGTTTACGGGTCACGTGTGTGAGAGCCTGTGAGCGTTTGTGCACAGGGTCATTGTTGGATTTTACAGCGGTTGCTTTTATCCCTGGAACCGAAGCTGCCACGTAGCTTGAGATACCTGCTTATTTTGTAAAGCTAGATCTCTGGGCAGAAGAACTGAGGGAGTCTCTCAGCTCCACTGAAATATCTTGGACTTGGAGAGCTGAACTGAGTGACAGACGGAAAAAAAAGAAGCAGAAAACATAAACAGTAAATGTGACATCTGCGATTCCACTTTACAGAGCTTTTTACATGTGTGAAAATAGCTTATTGTCTTGCAAAAGTGCGAACTCTGGGGTTGAAACTGATGACAGAAATTAAGGGGACTTAAAAGGAAAAGCCCAGCTACAGACATGAATTTAAAAGAAGAAAAAAACCAACAAACTCCCCAAAAGGCTATGCCAACATTTTCCTGAATGATAACAGAGATGTGTGCTAAAGAATAGGTGTTGACAGAAAAGAAACATAACCCTTTTATTAAAGAGGTGGGCAGGCAAACATATGAACTGCTGAAATTTCAGCATTTCAGTGTCCTGTGGGTAGAGAACACGAGAACACAGGAAAAACAAGTAGAAAAGATCTTAGGAAATCCTCACCTCCTAAAATTTTCAATCATTTTAGATGCCATGTCACTTGAGAAAAGAAGCAATTATATATATGTATATATATATACACGAATTACAAAGAAAAAAAGAAGACAGGGAGGGAGGGAGGAGGCAAAGACACATTAATGCTTTGACTTCCATTTCAGATATCCCCTGCACTGTGTCATAATAAATCTTGCATCTTGCTGCTCAGCTGAGGGCTCTGCTGCAACACTCCTTGGTTGCTTTGTTTCGGAGTGCCGTTTGTATTGAATTTGGGGAGTTGTCTAAGCAGCTGTTACATTTCCTCACTATTTCCTAGCAAAGTATGATCCAAACCCACACTTTTGGGGAGGAGACACTGGGGGAAGCACTGCTTTAGGGAGCTGTGACTCCCTGAGCCTGACAGCCTCCTGACAGACACTAATATCGGCAGAGTGAGCGTGTGTAGTCTCCTCGCAAGGTTTGTGATGTGTTTTTGATTTCCTGCCTCAGAAATGCATTTTGGCTAGAAAACAAGTGAGCTGTACGATTCCTTTTCTTGCCATACACATATCAGGAAATTCTTACCCCTGTACCTCGTTCACATTAGGTAATTGAGCTGCTAACATTCAGGAAGAGATTTTTGCTCATTGGCTATTCAGCTGTGCGAACATGAGTAAAAATCATGGTTTTCATGAAGAATGTGAACTCTGTGTGATTCTGTCCTATTTGAGGCTTTGTAAAGGGTGCTAATTTCCACAAACTATGCTTTATTTGTCTTTCTCTTAGCTACTTCTTTCAATGCCTTTATTCTCCAGGGGTCATGTCATTGTCTTCTGAAATCTTCAAAGATCTTGCTTACATGTGAAAAGTGGCATTTTATGAAATGCACAGTTTCATAAATTAAAGCTAATCAAGACACCTTCTGCTTCCAGGGCAGTCAATTGGTTGTGATTGTTTCTGTGTATTTTTCTTTTTTCACTTTAATATATGTAAATGGAATGGAAAGAGACAACAACAAATTAAGAAAAAGTATTGCTCAGTGTTCATCCCGCAGGCCTGAGATTTGAGATATCTTCATAGACAATCCAAAATTTTCATAGTTTTTACTGTGTAACATCCTTCTAAGTTGCTGAAGTCTTCTCTCTGTGTTAAAATTCTCTTCCAAATATGCCCTTTTTTTAGGAAAAAAAAATTGGCCGACCAGAGAGGAAAGATTTTAAGACAGTTCCCAGAATATTTTGCAGTAATACAAGTTCTTAAGATTAAGTGCTTGATTCTGAAGTACAATACAGGCTTTGCCTACAGTCTCCAAGTAGACAAGGGACCTTGCAGAGCTACAGGCATCCCCCTGCCTTGCCAGTTCTTGATGGATTTGGAGCTTCCATCAAAAGCAAATACAAATTTGCATTTATGTTGATTAAGAGTTCTATTTCTGTTGCAAGAGGGGAAGAGAAAGAGGTCACTTTTCAATGAAGATGTGAGTGTTTCCACATGGTATTGTGGTAGAAATTGATCAGAGGTAGTTTCCCTCGTTTATTTTGAGGCTTGATCATGACAAAGGACTTGTTTCCACTGATACTGGTCAGACTGTTCATCTGCCTGTTGTCCGATAAATGGTACAGAACATCTTCCAAATGCTTTCTGGAAGACTGGATTTCTTATATTAGAACCCAGTTCTCCTCTTTGCTGTATTGTTTACTCTCTGACTTCTCTAGGAGGCAGCAGAATTATCTGACAATGAAACCTTAAAAACACACTCTGATGCAGGTTCTTTGAGACAAAAAGAGACTTTGAAACATACAGTTGATCCTAGCAATGGGCTTTAGGGCGTAGAAAGTCACTAAAATGCATTGCAACAATGACCATGATTAATTTCAGTCCTTAAGAGAAATGGTTAATGGATAAAACATGTCACTGACCAACTTTCATATTCAAAAACTCTGCTTCTAGATTTCTCTCGGAAAAAAAAAAAAAGACATTTAAGCAAGTGATCCTTCTTTTTAACATCCCAAGCCCCTGGAATATTGTCTTTATAGATACACTTCAGAGTTCAGCTAAAAGATCATATTGCTTTAAAATGGGCATACTAAAACCAAGCATGCCTGGAGGAGAATTTGTAAGCACAATTATGTTTGCCATAGAGTTGCTAGGTCAGTGGGTGGTATACGATGCACCCATCTTTCTAGGAGCAGTAGGATTTCCTGCTGTTTTTTTCAGTAGTGACCTAGAAGGAGGTTAATGATTCCAAAGAATGACTTTTCCCTTAGGGAAAATTTAATCTTCTGACCTTTTTCTCTATCTGTCCATTCCTTTTAAGTCACAGACCCCCTTCATTTAGCTTACATCAAGCTGGTTTATTTTCTTCAAAAACATCGTTGAAGTGATTGCTTTTGCTTTCATTTAACCCTTGAACTGGATGCATTTTCTAACCAAATCATTGCCCAGAATACAGAATTGCTTGTAAGCATTTCTTTTAGATTTCTGTATTTGTCTTAAATGTGATTGTCAACCTTCAGGATCACTTTGACAACTGACTAACTTCTAAAATGCATGCCTTTAATGTACTCTTGCAATCATCTCCGAGAGTTGCTTTAGAAAAAGAACATGACAGGAATAAAGCAGCTATTGGATTTTTTTTTCTTTTTTTTTCTATCAAAACGCTGATGGAACCAGAGTAACACAGAAGAAAATTTCATTTAAAATTAGTTCACCAAGAAGGCCATCATGCCATTTGGGGGATTAAATTTGAGCACATAAAAACTATCAGCATTTTATAGTCAAACTGTTGGAGTGTTTTGCTTTGTCTGAACTGTGCAGACACTACTGAATCAAATCTGTTGTCAGAATATGGTAAAATAAAATTGTAATTACTTCATTATTCTCGAAGGTGTTGACTCTGGGGTGCAAGGAGTTCTGGAGGGTAACTGGAAACAGAAACTACCTTGTGCTTGAAGCTGTCAACTTCCTTTTACTCTGCAGCAGACACTGTTTTTGTCTTTATTGCATTACATGCGGTTATTGCCAACATAATAATTCATTAATATTCCTTCATTTTCAGAGTTATAATTAATGCTGGATTTTGACACTATGACAAAGTAGGGCAGCTCGGCAGCAGAAACATGCAGCCCTAAGAACAAAGGAATTGCCATATTGGAGCAGACCAGTGGTCCATCTAGCCTGGTATCTCTCTGCCTCTCACACTGGCCAATGCCTGAGGCTACTGAGGAAGGCATAACCCCCTCCTAATGCACCTAATTGCAATACTATACCACAGAGGGAAATTTCTTTTCGACCCCAGCTGGTGATCAGCTTATGCCCTGAAGTATGAGGATTGATAGCCCTTATAATTTTTATTCTAGCTAGTGTGGCTGCAGATGCTATACTTAATCAAATAAATGTCTAATACTTTGATAAAGCTAAGTAAGGGCTAAATACTCTGATCTCTCGGGAAAAATCCCAAGGAAGAAAAAAGTGCTGAGAAATTCCACGAGGAGAATCACATCGAGTTCCCACTGCTTTCTCTACTCTCTGGGGAGTACAGTTTGCATGCTTGTGGAGAGGCTGGCAGGGCTGGAAAGGATGTCAAGCAGCACAGTCCTAGGCTTCATAGGGGAGTCAGGCTCCAAGTTTGGCCACTCTTTCCTCCTGCCTCATTCTGTCCCTTACCCCAGACCAAGAGGGCTGTTCAGACTGAGCCGTGGGAGTTAGGCAGACCTATAGCAGCAGCTATTTGGATTTCTGCCTGAAAAAGCAATGGTTTTAGAGGGAAAACCATGCTACATGGGATGGCTATTTCTCAGGTCTTCATCTGCAACCTGAGATGCCCTTTCCCCAAACCTGCATATCACTGGCCATGTGCTCTTTGTGTGGAGGAGCAGCTGAAGAGTCTTGGGAAACTAGAGGACATGACAAAAACTTAGTCCTCCTCTTTTCATTTTCTTTTGTTTTCATTTTCTAATTTTTACCCCCTCATTGCCCCAAAGCTCTTCTCCTCAATCCTATGCAGAAAAATAAATCCCACAATTTAACTACATATTCTGATGAAATAAAAGCATCTCCATACATTCAATTAAATGTGCGTCCCCCTTATTTTTTTGTAAAAAGCAAGAAACCAGACAGGAACACCTAAGCTCTTCTGTATCAACTAGAATTTTATGTGGTCCTAAAACTCTTCAAAAGTCTTCTGCCTCTTTCTGTTTCTAAATTAAGTGTTCTCTTCTTTTAAATCTGCCTTCTTGGTCCTTTCCCCTGTTTCATTAGTCATGTTTACTGCATTTCTCTGTATATTTCTTTGGTTTGCTGTGTCTTGCTTATAACCCACAGACTAAAATACAACAGAATGTCCAGAAATGCAGTTTTTACTCATGAAACTGCATAGTAATATCTTCTGTTTAACCGTCTTTTTGTTCATACTGAATATCTTCTCTGCTTGTGTATGTTTTCTAGGCTCCTGCAATATCCTGGATAGCATTTTCCATAAACAATGCTTAGATTTTCCTGTGCTAATTAATAGCCATCAGTCCTTGAAAATATTTTCCAGCATATAGTCCTTGGCATTGGTCTGTTAAATTTTGCATGCCATCATGTCACCATTTTATCTTAGTTCGTTGTCTTGCTCTGGAATTTCTTCAAGTTTTGTTTAAATTCAGTTAACTTAATAAACGACCAAATACCTCCATGAATTTTCCTGTTAGAGCAATGGGTACTGGGTTTAAATACCAGAAAGCAGGCTGTGACTGTTGCAGTGAAAACAAGTTTTACATTCTTTATTTCAGAAGGTTTTTTTTCATGCTTTCTAATGAATAAGTTGAACAAAACCATCTTTATTGCCACTATTGATCCCAGGGGCAATTCAGAGTTAACCTCTTTCTCTGCTTCAACTGACCACTGATTCTTCTGCAGTACCTAGAGAAAGGGATGCTTTCTAGTCATCTAAATGCAGCTCTGGAACTTGGGTGCTCATGAACTGAAGTCTGGTTTTGACACAGCGTGCTTTTACAGTTATAGGTAAGTTACTTCACCTCTAATATAACCAGGTCATTAGGAAGTTGTAGTAATCTGACAGTATTCATAAAACGCTTTCAGAGGACAAAATTCTAGTTCTAATTGTAGTAGTTCTGACATTTTGGGGTTTGTTTTCCCTCTTTTATTCAGTACTCACAACACAGATGGATTTTAATTCTGGATCGGCTGTGTTTTTCTTTTCAGAAACCTTGCCATAAGATGTTGGAAACACTAAATTAATTGTATCGTCTGGTTCTACTTTATTGACTACTAATTAACTCTTTCCTGTAGTTCTAGGAGGGTTGAGAAAATGTAGGCAGAAGCATTGCAGATTTTACTTCTTATCTGTGTGCCTAAGCATATTATTTTTACTGATTCTCTGAATTGTGTCCTCATACTAAAGTAAGAGTTACTGGTTTATAATTCGCAGGATCATCATTAGCACCTTTTTAAGATATAGGTACACCCTCAGCCACTCTCCTGTCCTCTGGTATGGTAGCTGTTTTTAATGATAAATTACATATTTTTGTTAGTAGCTCACTTGCATTGGTCTCCAGTTCCTTCAGAGCACTTGGATGAGTACCATCTGGTCCTCCTGATTGATTGCAGTTTAATTTCTCAGGTTGATCCATCACCTTTTCTGATATTCCTATTTCTGATAGCATCCTACTTTCAACACTTAAAAAGAATAAAGCCTGTGTAGCATTGCATTCTCTTTGTTAAAGAAGAGTGGAAATAAGCTGTTTGGCTTTTTTTTTTCTTTTTATATTTTTGTTTGTCTAATGCAACTAGGCAGAAGGAAAAATAAATTGACAGCAAACACCATTTTTGTTTAGAAATATCTTATTACAAAAACAAACAAACAAACCTCTAAAGAAGTGTCAGAGGTTTTTGGGGAGATGATAGTGTCAGAAGCCCAGAATTTCAAGTTCATTTATGCTTTCTATTAATAGTGAATCATACTTCTCAGTAGACTGCTGTGGAAAAACTGCCAAGGGAAGTATATATAACATTTTGGGGGATTTCAGTGTTATTTGCCATGGCTGAGCAGAAGAATAAAGATGTACTTATATTACCTGTAGTACCAGCATCTAGAACAGAAAAAGAAATCAGAAGGAGAGCTTCTGCAGTGGAATAGCTGAGTGACAAGCAAGCAGATAGAGAAAAACAAAACTATTACCATACTTACATGAAAACAGAACAAGGAAGAAAAGTATCATGACCAGTGTCAACTGGTAGAATATTTCTCAACTCTGCATATTTCTCTTATGCACCTCCCCACTATTCCCACACTCTTACACAAATCTCTCCTCTGCCTGCTTTTATTATTCACAGTGCTCTCTGTCTAATTTACACTGTAAGCTCCTCCTCAGGTAGGGACCTTGTCTTTTCATGCGTCCATAATGTTAAATACATGCCAGTCAAACTGTTGAAATTATAATAACTGGGGGTTGTATTTTTTCCTTTCTTTCTTTTGTTAACAAACGATAAGTTAAAATCAAAGGTAATAATTAGTTTAAAACAGCCCTCAGAGGCAGTCCCAGAAAAAGTGACCTTTTGAGCTACAACTAAACTAACCAATTTTATTGTGTCTTGAGGTCAAGGCTCTTATTTCACATGACTTGAGGGTCTTTATGTGCATGCTACCCTGCAGTAAACGACACTGAAAGTTATGGTCAAGTAGACTTTGCACTCCAGACATCTATTGAGGAATGGCAACAAGATTCAATTCAATCTGAGCCAAAAGTAATCCAGAACCAGGCTCAGGAATGCAACGGAAAATTCCTAAAAGATCGGAGATGAGATTAAAATACAACAATTAAACAAACCAAAACCCAGAAGACTGGCTAATGCAAAACAAGTGCATTGGACTGATTTTGAGTGGGCTGGACCCTACAATTATAACTTTGTCACCACAGTTTGAAATCTATTAAAGGGATTTATGTTTTGCAGCTGACATTTAAAATTAAGGATTTATTGAACTGGGAATGAATATTTCTTCTGCAATTAGTCTTTTGGAGGTCATATTTCATAAACTGTTGTTTTTCTGTTTAATCTACTGTAGCAAGATTTTGTATTGTTAGAAAATTTGAAAAATATAAATGCAGAAACCATTTTATTCATTGTAAAGAGACTCCCATCATGAAATTGCTGTTGAGTTGCATCACGTAGCCTTTTCACTAGATACCTAATATTTCCCATTTGTATATGGTATTATAATGGAGCAAGTGAAAGTGAGTGATATCTGATACTATATATACTATACAACTCAAGCACCAGTAACAAATGGAGAGTCTTAATTCAAGATATGTTTTTTTGCTTTTCTT